>NC_136939.1:18371705-18379205 GCF_949987615.1 Pollachius pollachius
GTGTGTGTGTGTGTGTGTGTGTATGTGTGTTGTATGGTGACGTTTGTGTGTGTGTGTGTGTGCGTGTATGTGTGTTGTATGGTGACGGAATGTGTGTGTGGGGTGACTGGGTGCTTTTATGTAGCAGCTCTGACGAGGTGCAGGAGGTATTAATAGACTATTGGCTTCTCATTTCTTTATATTCATTATGATCTCAGGAGCTAGGAGGAGGAGAAATGCTACAGACATGCTACAGGCATGCTGTAGAATGATACTATTGACATGCTACTCACATCCTACTAACATGCCATAGACATGATACCGACAGGCTCATGCTACTGACAAGCTATAGAAATGCTAAAGATAAGCTACAGACATGTAACGGAGATGCTATATACACGTTAGAGACATAGCATTGACGTACTACTGGCATGCTACTGGCATTCTACTTACATGATATAGACATGCTATAGACATGCTAAAGATAAGCTACAGACATGCTACATACAGACTACTGACACTAACAACATGATACAGAAATGCTACACACATGCTCTCACACACTACAGACACCATATAGACATGCTCTCACACACTACAGACCCTATAGACATGCTCTCACACGCTACAGACCCTATAGACATGCTCTCAAACGCTACAGACTCTATTGACATGCTCTCACACGCTACAGACCCTATAGACATGCTCTCACACGCTACAGACCCTATAGACATGCTCTCAAACGCTACAGACTCTATTGACATGCTCTCACACGCTACAGACCCTATAGACATGCTCTCACACGCTACAGACCCTATAGACATGCTCTCACACGCTACAGACCCTATAGACATGCTCTCACACGCTACAGACCCTATAGACATGCTCTGACACGCTACAGACCCTATAGACATGCTCTGACACGCTACTGGGTTTGAGTCCCACTAGAGGGAGTGGAAGGAACAGGCTCATCATCAACACCTCCGGCTCACCTGAGGATTGGCTGCCAGCAGCTGCCTCCTCTGCTGTGCTCCTCACTTCCTTCCTGCCCCCCCCCTCCCCTTCCCTCCCCTCTACCAACTCCTCTCCTCTGTCTCTCCCATTCCCCACTCCTCCCTCCTCTCAGACGCCTTGTGACATCCCTGCACTCCCTCCTCTCCTCCGTTCTGTCCCCATCTCTCCCCAGCCCTGTTCTCCTCCACTCTTATCCCTTCCTCATTCCTCCTCTCCTCCCATGTCCCTTTTTTTATCTTCCTCTGCCTCTCCATCTCTCCCTTGGCTCCTCTCCTCCACTCCTCCCTCACCACCTCCTCTCCCCCATCTCCTCCCTCCACTCCTCCTCCTCCTCCCAGACAGTCAGTCAGATGCTCTATAGGAGTCAAGTACAGAGATACAGAGAGAGCCATAGTGGAGAGAGAGAGAGCCATAGTGGAGAGAGAGAGAGAGAGAGAGAGAGAGAGAGAGAGAGAGAGCCATAGTGGAGAGAGAGAGAGAGAGAGAGAGAGAGAGAGAGAGAGAGAGAGAGAGAGAGAGAGAGAGAGAGAGAGAGAGAGAGAGAGAGAGAGAGAGAGAGAGAGAGAGAGAGAGAGAGAGAGAGAGAGAGAGAGAGAGAGAGAGACATAGTGGAGAGGTTTGGACGCTGCTCAGTAACTAGAGTGACAGGTGGACTGTGGGAACGGGTTACCATGGTAACTGGCTGAGTGCGGTAGCCATTGTGAATTCTGTACTACTTTGGTGGGAACACGGGATTTGGATGGTTCTGTTAGTGTCGATACCAGCCTGGTGTACAAATGAGAAGTGATGGACCGGGCTGTTTTTTACACTTTTTGAGATCTTTAGATATAATGGTCGAACCGTAATATCTCCCCTACTCTACATCTATTGGCAAACACAAAACGGTTTACTCTGTATCTCATGAATTCTGATATATATTTTTGCCAAATATTTCTCCAAAAACTTACACAAGGAATCTGGGATGTTGCATTCTTGATGTAAACATTACATCACATCACAGCGTGGCAAAGTCTCACATTACGGCACACATTTATCCCAAGGCCTCAAATATCAAACAACATAAAATGACATTGGACCTGCTGTACCTGATGAGCATAAGGTCATTTTCCTTTGTTCCTTTATCGTTTCATAAGAAATGCCACATCCAAGTTACGTTGTATTTGTATACTGCAACTACAGGTTAAACAGATCCTGTATCCCTACAATGCATGAGAAAGTGCATGATAAAACAGCAGCTCTGTGTTTGTCCCTACGTGTTGCTCCAAGTAATGGGTGGTGCTGTCTTATATGGAGGTGTAGATGGAGGCCCCAGCATGATGTGAGGAGCCATCACAGCATGCTGTGTGTAAATAGAATGTCACTTCTTCTACTGCTCTACCTTTTAACAAGCACTTACTACATCCACGAGGGACCTCTCTATCTTTCTCTCTCTGTCTCTCTCTCGCTCTCTCTCTCGTCTCGCTCAAATCTAAGCAAAGCCACCTAGGCCTAAATAAAGGTGCTGTATCAATAAAGTTGTAATATATTTACTTTAACTTGTAAATAAAGGGTATGGCCTAAACAATTATTAAACAATATAAACAATATATTATTATTACTTTATAATAGAAAAGAAAGGTTACTTATCAATACAATTATGATTATGATAAAGCTATGATTATAATAATGTTGTCAATAAAGCGGCTGTATCAATAAAGTTTTTATGAATCAATAATGTTGCCAAAACAGGTCAATATCAAAAGTTATTATTATACTGACCATAATGTTGTGAATGAACAAAGTTGTGGTTCTAATGAGTACTGACCTCCGTGTTCCCGCAGCCATCCACGAGTTCCCAGAGGACGTCTTCACCAAGGAGCAGAGGAAGAGAGGGGCTGTGCTTCTCCACGTGCTCTGTGTAAGTACCGAGTATTCACTGAGTACTCACCTGTTTCTGTGTTTGTACAAGTATTCATGTGCCACTAGTGACGTCTGAAACAGCTGCAGTGAAAAATGGCAAGTCTTAATGTCCCCTGGGGGTAAAACATGGGCCCTTTCGTGAGGAACATTTGAGTGTCCACAAAGACGCATGACTGGATGGGGCCAGTTGGAAGACTGGGGTGGGATCTATCCATCATATGTCTAGTTCCACACTTCCACGTGCGATGTCACGAGCGGATATATTTTGAAATGTCTCGTGATGAATCAACCTCACACCTGGTGGTAAAACACAGGCCTCATTTGCCATCCTCCGCATAAAGCTCTTAACACTCACAAACACATTACTGCCTTCTTACCATCTGTGTGAACAGCATGGGAGGAATCAGCATCGACAGCTTGGGGTGCTCTCGTGTCCTTGCAGTCACCAACCATAATTAGAGACCTGTTGCCTTTATCTAGAATATTATTGATGGAGGTAATATTGTGGAATGAGTGGTTTACTCCGGTAGTACCACAGTTACCAACAATGATTGGATATGAGTTCCGTGTAAACTAGGTTCCACTGGCTAGGAAATATACAGATATTCCAACGTGCCTTTTGAAGGCCACCAGAAGTTAACACAGTTTGGTTATAATTATTAACGTGACTTTTTCTTAAATCACTCTCTGGGGGCCAGTAACATCACTCCGAGAGATGTGCATTGACAGATTTGGCGTTGACACAGCCAATAACCTATTTGTGAAAGAAAAACACCAACTCATTGATTTAACGAGGCAGGGTTATTTGAAAAAAAACCTTTTATCATGTGTGAGAGGTCGTTCCTCTCACACATGTTGATTCACTCTACTGTTGGTGGTCACGCCGCCTTTTTGAGATGGCAAGAGATGCCAACATTCATATGCATGTTCCTCGGGGTCGTGGGAACGACCTGAGTTCTAGTTCTTACAGAAAAAAAGGTTTTCCAAATGGACAGTTTTTTTGACAAACCCTTATCAGAAGTGGTGCCTGCAAGACCTAGTGGCTCAGAATGTGTGTGGTGTAAAAGTCAGTTTTGGAGATAGGCAGGTCCTACCGCGCTGAGACTTGACAACCTAATTCTAGTGCCGAACTGGGACCCCCACAATAAACCTTGGCCCTCTCGGGCCTCTAGGGCAAAGAGAGGGAGTCTGTGGATTCGGGTTAGGGTTAGGGTTAGGTCTTCCACCTTTAGAAATATAGAACTATTAATCTGATTCTCTATTTCTTTTTTCTATAAATATGTAGCTTTTTATGATCGTTGTACTCAACAACAGAAATAGTGGACACACACTGAGCATGAAGAATAACCTCTCACATATGAAGCAGGCACTTGGGGAGGCGCTGTTCTATCTGGAGCAACTTACAAAATCTGTCTTGTTTCCTAGCCAGCGGAACCTCGTTTATGAAAAAACTAAACAATTTACGGCAACTCAGCTGCCACACTTAATGTCGTCATGACAACAAGTGAGCTGTGGTTTGGAGCAGAGCTATTGTTTCGGGTAAAGCTGGCTAAATAATTTATCTTTAAATTAGTAAATGACCGAAGTGCACTATTAAGGTGATACATCTTCATCTAGGTTTGTGTAAATTACACCTTACACGGAAATCATAAACTAGTTTCACCGTGAACTGTGCTTACATTGTGTTCATTAAGGTTCTTCATCACAGCGTCCCGCTCCTATCACAGGAACCTGGAATTAATATGTTTGGGGTTTTTTCAGAATATTGTTTTCATATAACATGTTCATGTATATATCATCACGGGATGTATATATGCATGTTACAGAAAATGAAATAATGCCATAGGTTGTAAACAAGTGCATATGGATATAAAGGTTAACTGGGGGGCGGGGGATTCTGAACAAAGATGTAGCTCATTGCTCCACATGTTTGAAAGAAATGTTGTGGAATCAAATTTGTCATTACGGTTATTTCCTAAACAGACCATAGCCTACCCCGATTATAGTCCATCAAAACTCCCAAATATCCATAAAAAAACGCCACAAGCAGCTGAATAAATAAACAGCATATAATCCCTGAAAGAATATTATGAAAATAAAATACTTATTTCTCACTAGAAATGTTATCGCAACCAATTTGAATGCAGAATCGATATTAACATATTACAAATCCGCTGAGAATATGTCCGACATCTTGTTTCTTTTTGCAGACAGTTATGTGACGTGGACGCAGGCCCATTGAAAAGAATAGTCCATAAGCCGTTGAGCCGTTATTGTAAAACTACTACGTTTTCCGCTGTGGACCAACGTAGTTATAATACATTTTAGTATGAGACTGGGTTGAAGGGAAGTGGTTAGTGTGCTTTTTTAAGGAGGACTGCTGCAAAAATTGGTAAAATCTGATTGTTGTTTTGTCAAAGAAAATCTCCCAATTTAAATGCATTGGTGTAAATGTCGTTCTGTGTAGCACGAAAAGTCTGAGAAACACTTTCACTCAAAATGCAAAATTACTGGGACAAAAAAATTGCCTGATACCGGGTTGCATTAATCGGCAGGTAAGGGTGAGAAGCCAAAGGATGCCTTAAGATACACTGTGGACATGGGGTCCAAACCAAGAACCTTTCTATGGAGTAAAATGCCCTTAGCAAATTACTGTTTTTGCTACCACATCTAATCGCAAAGGATTAGATTGTAGATTACAATCCAACTTTCTCTTTTTAGAGACTATTGCATGAAAAAAAAGACTTGTAAGCTAATGGACAGGGATTTCATCTCTCTGTGTTTCTCTGGTTTCCAGGCCATCTACATGTTCTACGCTCTGGCCATTGTCTGTGACGACTACTTTGTCCCTTCCCTAGAGAAGATATCTGAGGTGAGTTAAACCACAGGATCATCAGTGGCTTTGACCCTTGTGACCTTTTGACTCCCACCTGGCTCTGGTTCTCCTCGGTTGATTGAATACCTGAGAGTTGAGTAGATTACAGCCACAGGAACACGTGTGTCCACTTTGAATGGCCGCTTATTGGTTTCTCTGTAAAGAGCTATCGATCCTCCAGAGCTCTGAATCACATTAACCTGTCACCTCTGTCTCCCAGAACCTCCAGCTCAGCGAAGATGTGGCCGGGGCTACCTTCATGGCCGCCGGGAGCTCCGCCCCCGAGCTGTTCACCTCTCTCATTGGTCAGTAGCTTTGCCCGTCTAGATTGTTCACTTCTCTTACTTATTTTTAAACAAGCAATGATGATATTGTCCTTAAGATGGCAGTATAGACATACCCATCCCATGTTTAAACAAATGAGAGGACACAGGGCCTTGACGTTCAACCAACCGTCCTAGCAAGAGTAAACTCAGAGATGTATTTAACTCCATCGAGCCCCGGTGTTACTTACTTTTTGCCTTGATGTTCTCCCTGGTCCCTCTGCTCCAGCTGTGTTCATCACCAAGGGGGACGTGGGGGTGGGCACCATCGTGGGCTCGGCTGTCTTCAACATCCTGGTCATCATCGGCCTCTGTGGCATCTTCGCAGGACAGGTAGAATGGAGAACCCATCTTTACACACCTCAGCACACACTGGAAGGACATCGACAGTTCATACACAGATAGGATCAAATCCACTTTTTCTGAGGGGAGATTTTAGTGTGACAGCAGTTAAATGAATGGACAATTAATATTGAAAATAAACAGAAAAAAGTCTCTCTCTTTCTCTCTCTCTCTCTCTCTCTCTCTCTCTCTCTCTCTCTATATATATATATATATATATATATATATATATATATATATATATATATACTTAATACAATGAAATACATTTTTAACCTAATCCAAGATGTAAAATGTGTGTTTACAGGACAGTATAATTTCTCTTTTTCTTTTTCGCATATACCGAATGTAAATGTTAACATTGTTACAGTAGGTGTAAATAATATATATAGATTATATGCTATATTATCCCATTCAAACAACTTTGTTGAGCCCAGGCTGGAAATTCAGACCTTGACATTGGACATTGTGTCTAAAATAACCCCTGCTCCCCGCCTACAGCTGTTGTCTCTCTGAGTCCCCCTCGCTCTCTCTCCCCTCTCCCCAGACTGTGGTCCTGACCTGGTGGTCGCTCTTCAGAGACTCCTCCTATTACATTCTCTCAGTTCTGGCTCTCATCCTGGTGGGCCTCACACACACACACAGACACAACCACACTCACTCACTCACTCACTCACTCACTCACTCACTCACTCACTCACACACACTCACTCACTCACTCACTCACTCACTCACTCACTCACTCACTCACTCACTCACTCACTCACTCACTCACTCACTCACTCACTCACTCACTCACTCACTCACTCACTCACACACACTGTCTGTGTGGACACAGTTGTACTGATCTCAATCGACTAATATAGTTGTTGTGTTTCTTTGTTCACTTCAGGTGATCTATGACGCGCAGGTTGTCTGGTGAGTCTTGATGCAGTTATAAGTGAGGAAAAATTATGTTTTGTAAGACGCGGTCTTGGTAATTAGAGTCATCTGACAATGGTTTGTGTGGAGTAGAACGGTATTGTGGCTAGGGTCTTGTCTCCGAGCCCAAAATGTGCTTGGTTCCAT
>NC_136939.1:18386705-18704205 GCF_949987615.1 Pollachius pollachius
TAAATACATAGGGTGGCTAATCCCAAACAGAACTCCTCTCTTCCCACTGCTCTATTTATCGGTTCTTTCCCCTGGCAGCTAGCATAGCGTAGCTCAAAGTCTTTTAAGAGAAATATTCTCCAGTTGTGTTTACGGTTTTCGTGTCTGCCTCAACCCGCTTGTTTAATGTAGTAGTTTGTGATGCTTTTTTATCTACGTTAAGGAGTTGTCTGTATAACTACGGTTAAACCCAAATTCCTGGAGTCACATGATCTGCTAGAAACTGCCAAGCCACCATGGTGCGACGATCTCACCCTTATTACACCACCAGGTGTGTCGGCCATATGTCATTTCGAGCCATTTTGAAATATAGTCAATTTGGGGAGTTTAAACCGCAGATGTAAGATCCGCAGTCGCCTTCATAGTCCTGCTGCCTTACAAAGGCCCAATATTGGGCCACCGTTATCCCATTTATCGATACCCCGTGATCAATATAGCTTTGCCGGGAGGATTTCAGAATATGCCGCCATCAGAAGCAGCAGTGAAATCTTATGTGGAATGTAAACCCTAAAAAATCATGAACCCCTTGTGTTTGTGAATATATATTAAATGCATATACACAACAGACAATATTGCGGTCCGGTCTGATAGTCCTTACAATAGTCCTCCTGCTCTTAGCCTACAAGCGTAACTTAATGCACATCACTGTTCCGATATTTTCATATGTGATGAACTATACGTTAAGCAAGTATTGTTAAAATGTGATCTATATATGAAAGGTCAATTGTAGTTTTGACACTGCTTCAAGTGTGTGTGTGTGTGTGTGTGTGTGTACTAGCGTCACATACTCTCTGATGGACTGTAGTAGTAGGCCCTTCACTGCATTTAGGTACTACCAAAATTTTAATGTTTGTATGGATTCTTCTTGTATATTTATATTTGACCTTGTTGGATATTTTTACGTTTTATGAACATGTGCACCCAACCAAGCACAGGACATTTCCTGAATGTGTTGAGTTGATTCACGCGACGCATCGCTGTGGTGTTGGTTTAGCGACTGCAACCGTAGCTGAAGTGCGACTGAGTGAGTTCATGAGTTCCTACAAAGCTGTGTGCACCAAAAACAGACGTAGCTCTGTCAAAGAGTCCTAGAACGGTAGGGGTTTAGCAAGTTCCTGTATAACTACTGTTGTCTGCAAGGCAATACTTTTTACCGTTTTGTAAATGTTCAATATTTTCCATAGTTTTACAAGAGTGAAAGTCCAGACACTAGTTTTGTGCCGTTGTAATATTTATACTGTCATGTTATACGATTATGATGAAAAAGAAAAGCTTACGTTGATTTTAATGTGACAAAAATAATACATATTTTTGGTCACTTTGTCGGTTAGATACCACTTAATGAGTCAGGAGTGTTTCTGCATTTCTACTTTTTTAATTTAAATACCACTCATTTTATGATTAAATATATTCTCTCACCCTACAAAATAAATTCCTTAATGCAGGAAGATCATGGGGTATAAAAGGATAAGCACATTAGAAATCAAGTTTTAGCAAATGGCATTTTCTAGGCAATATCAATATTTCATCAACGTTGATTTACATCTGGATCATACAATCAAATGCTCATAACCCCCATCCCATGGTTTACTTTAATATTTGTTTCACAATTATGATAGTGAACAAAAACGTAATATGCTTGTAAAATGATTGGTCCGACATTTAATTTGAAGTTTTTCGTATAATTAAAAATGTCGGTCCCTATCCGTTTTAGTATGCATTTTTATGTACTTTGTTTTGTCTTTCTTCTTTTGCCACTTCAATCCAATCCCAAGAGAGTTGATACTTTCAATACAGGTGCAGGCTGTTGGAGACTGTTAATGTTTTGTGTTGATTATACCTTGTAGTAGCCTCTGGATTTAAATGTTCTTATGGTAGCAGTTCGGCCGTCCGATGTCGTTAATCACAGGCGGGAGACGCGCCGAGGTGGAAATCAAGCACACCCAAAAGTATTTACTTCCTTCTAAATGTTCTGTTGTGACGTTTGAGTTGATCTGTTACTTGCGTCATAGACGTCTTTCAAATCAGAGAAATTTAATGTATTTTGAGTGCAATAAAAACCTGTGCAATAACGATTCACCCTGCTTATTTTATTGAACCAAGTTTTCCTCATGTATTTAAAAAGGAGAGTGCAATGATTTGTCAACATTAGATTGAAGCACCACACCGCAGCCTTTCAATTCTGATCAGCCTCCAGGGGGTTGTTTAAAGGGAACCCGGGAGCCAGCCCTGGGGCCGTGGGCGCTTGGAGTCACCCGGGACCCCGGTTAGCCTGGCCAAGGTTGTTCTTTCAGGAAGCCAGCCTCTGGGGACCTTACAGACCAAACCCTTACCCTATCACCTAACCCTAAAACCAACCCCTTAAACACCCTGAAAGCAACCCAACAGTAAAACCGAACCCTCTCGTCAGTGTGTTGGGTGGGCCATCCACCGCTGGTAAAAGGAAGAGTGCCCTCAGCCACGCCCTTTGTGGCGTCTCCCATGGGACCTGATTTAGAAACACACCAGTGATATTGCCAAGAAGCATAAACAAGTTGGAATGGATTCTTCTGTATTAATAGCCTACACATCTGATGTTACAAGAGGGTTTCACAATGTGTCTGTCCCCGGTTTTACTTGTAAAAGCAGAATTTGTGCAAAACAATTCAACATGTTAGTGCCTGATATTTCATTATTTATTATTTACTCTTTATACAACTTTGAAATCCCAATTAAAATGAAAAAAATATATATTGACGAATGACCACAATCATGATCATGCAAATATCCTGATCACTAAACTAAACGACAATCATGGTGACAATCAACATTTGTTCTCAGGAAAAAAAACTCTCTCCAAAAGCTAAACACTCGACGACCAGTATTAAGTAACATCTTAATTCACACATCAGGGAACAGATTATGCCCGGTATCGATAACATCATGTACGTCTAATCTAACAGCAATAAATATATTCTCCTGGCTCTGGTTTATAGGTTTTGAAGAGAGTTTTCCCCCCAAATTCACAAATCCGGGCTTAACATTCCACACTCATCGGCAGAGCTAAGGTGTCCTCGTCAACCTCCAACTAAACTACTCTGTGAATACAAAGACCAAACTATTTTAAAAACAACCCGTTAGGCGTTGTTTATCTAACTGCGAGTAAAAAAAAACAACAAAAATGTGATGAAATAGACCCATTGTAATGCATATGCAAATGCAATAGTACTTGTTAGTTGGCTACTGGTATGTATGATAGCATGGCTAACTTATATTACACAACTACTTAGCATCTGAGAGAGCAGATATCTTTCAGGCATGGGTATTAAAAGCAGATACACCCATGTCATGCTTAGTACTTAGTTACTAAGTTTCCTCCGAGTTTACCCTTTTGAAATACTGTTATGTGAGGCAGGCCAGAGATCATTGCATAATAACGACAATATATATTAAAAAAGTAAATGATGAAAGCAGGGACAATAAAGGTGCAGATTTGCATCATCATTACATGTTGAACTATAAACCCTCTCGAAAAATCAAGATTCTTAATCCATCCAATAGACACATAGTACAGCATTTACCAGGCAAGTCCATCTCCCAGGCCTGCAGAAGCTGACCTCTAAACTCTAACCTCTTCTCTTCTAGGGTGAGTACCCTGTCAAACAGTGACTCAGGTAAAAAGGTATCCTAGGCAAACACATGAAAACCAGCTTGGGTTCATGATAGGCATCAGCTCGAACACAGTGCTGCTATAACACAGCCTTGAGAACCAAAAAACTGCTATTGGTTGTTGTCACCTTTTCCCGTCTGATTGGCTCAGCCATGGTACTTCCTTCTGTGTTTTCATCGCTCAGCACAAGCCAATTAAGGTCTCCAACACAGGACTAATACATTCAATTAAGCTTTTCAGTCTTTAGCGAAACTTCCAAGAAGCCCGACCCACCACAAAATACATTTTGGGAGGGACTTACAAACGAGTCCTCAATGTCATGACCCTGAACCTTTAGATCATTTCACTTCGCAGATCAAAATGAATTCACACCAACTATTTAAACAAACAAGCTGGCACCGGTAGCAAAACAAAGCTGTGAGGGTCCTGAAATGTAGTCCCTTTGTGCTTGTATTTGATGGTGGGCACATGGATACTAAGCCAAATACGCAAAATTGGAGTAATATTGCTTTAAATAACTGAACATAACTCACTTGTTGGATGTTCAAGAACTCCTGTCGAGTTTGATTCCCTCTCATTCTCAGTATCTTCTGATGGGCATTGACCAATCAGATGGAAACACATGTCCATCCAACTTCTATGCATGTTTCACCATTATTTGAAATACAAAGACATATAAATATAGTTTACAAAATCACTTTACTGAATGATTAGTAAAACCTGGCATGCTACTGTACTTATGTCAACCGAGCTATGTTTTCTGATTTCGTTGCAAAAACCAACAGATAGCAGAGTAAAGGAGGCAATAGTGTTTGCTATTAGCTACAGTGCAGTAAGCTATGAACAGCTATTAAAAACAAAAAAAGGTAAATTAACAAGTTAATTTGGCTATTTATGCTGTGTAACATGGAACTTGACTCGGGTACAGTTGGCGGTATGGCAAACAAGCTGAAGGCAGAGCTCTAGAGTTGAGACAGAGTGACTGTGTAACAGCCATATACACAGCTAATGGAGGCTGGTTTGGTATCGTATACACTTCCCTTTTCACCATGTCTAAGGTTCAACTACAGCACCCCCCACACCCCCACCCACCTGGTCACCCCGGGGTTCCACCCGCGGCCGTCGGCGGTCTGAGGAATGCTCCGTCAGCGGGTCCACCCACCGTGGAGACACCGTGGTGACGGTGGATGGGTGGTTGCGTGGCAGCCGCCGCGACGGCTCCGTCCAACCTTCAGGGAACAACAGGGCCTGGGGTCCTGTTGGCTTACGGCAGCGCATCGGCTCACCACTTCTGCCCACAGACGGTGACCTCGCTCTTTGCGCAGGGATGGATTTTTGAACGTACAAAGAGGCGCTGTGGAGCACATGTCGCGGTGTCACAGCGACGCTGTGTTTTCAGTGGAGTTCTGGAGGGCTGGGGGGTGGGTGGGGGGGGGGGGGGGGGGGGGGGGGGGGGGAAAGGGGCTTCAGGGGTTCGCTGTCCCCACAAGGGGGTGGAACCGGGGAGGAGTTGGGCTGTGCGGCGGGGGGGAGGGCGCCATCAGGAAGTGGGGAGCGTCTGGGTCTGGTATATGGACGCCTTGTCTTTCAACAGGTCCAGACACAGGTGGCAGCTCCAGCTTCCTGTGGGGACACCAATCAGAAGGGGGCGTTACGGCCGCGTGAGTCAGGCTGCACAGAGGGGCGCAGAGCGCTGCAGATCTTCAGTGCTTTAGGTTATGTTAACGTCACAACTCTGAGTCATGGGGCTGGTTGTTGTGTAAACAGTTTAAATCAACTGAAACCCTGTAGGGTTCCCAAGTACAGTCATACATTCTTCCATTGACAATCATGAAACAATTGAATATAAGAGTCATGAAGAAGAGTGCACAGCCATGTCTCAGAACAGGAAGTGACATTGCGGCGTGCGGCTCGCTTACCCTCGGGGGGCTCGGACATGGGGGGGGTGAGGCAGTACATGTGATAGCCTCGGTCGCAGTCGTCACAGAACAGCAGCTGGTCCTGCGGGGGAGGCACGGCAACAGCCAATCAATACACGGCGCCAGGGACCCAGGCAGCCAATCGGAACACAGAATCAGGCCCAAAACAGCCGACCGGAGCACGGCACCGGGCCGCGTCGGCCGGTCACCGAGAGGACACGTCCGTCAAACTGCAACTCACGTCGTTCTCCGAGGTGCCGCATATGTTGCAGCACTTGCACTCGATGCACTGCCAGCGGTAGGTCTTCACCGCCGCCATCATCACCGGGGTGAACTGCAGACACGAGGGGTGGCCTGCACGGCACACAGGTCACAGGCCCTTAGGGTGCCACGCTAACAACCGCCTGGTTCAAATGGGGGCCAGGGGACATCCCCGACAGCCGTGGCGGTAACTGCATTACCAGAAAGTGCTTCTCCCCCTGCGGCGGGAGGGGTTTGAAGGGGTGGACGGCCCTACCTGAGCGTCCGCAATCGGAGCAGGACTGCAGCTCTTCCGACTGGCCGGTCTTGTGGTTGGTCTTGGAGTCTCCCAGGCAGAAGTCACAGTAGTTGTTGGGCAGCGCGCGGCCGTCCGGACCTTTCTTAGCAGCTGAAGGGAGCCAAAAACAGTCAGTTAAATGCCCAGCTGTAAATGATCCCAAATTTGCCATCTAGGATACAAGTATGTATTTTATACATGACAGCAATACAACAACACTGTAGGTAATTGGCTACCTTTGACCTTTTGTCTTTGCTCTTTTTGTAGACACAATCCCCTTTCACAAATAGTTCCCGTTAAATTGCTGGGATATCATCGCAGGCACCGCTTGTGAGTAACACTATTCAGACACACAGCTACGTTCAGGAAAATGTTTGCCTTGCGCTCGTTCACGTACGGCAAAAACAACCCCTAATAGATCAAAGGGACCGTCCAGCAGGGGGCGCTAATGCCCTCTGCTGAAGCCAGACGCCCAGAACCAGACGGGGCGAGGGGGAGGGATGAGTACTTTACACTTAAGGCTGTCTGTCGATGGTTTGGTAATACATTTATTCAACCTGTTTTGCATGACAGATAATGTTCTTTCAGGGTCGGGGTACTTGAGTCTGAAATAAATATTTGACACCTTAAAAGGCACTCAAAAAAAGCGTTGGCTGCATTGGCGCGCTAAGATAAACACTCGCTGATTCAGATACGGCCTCAGCGGAGTCGTGTGAGGGGTTTGCACCTCTCACGTGAAATGCGATGCATCCCTGGTTCTCCCGCCAACGTCCCTGCTCATCACAACACAGCAATACTGGCAGTGTTAAGCAATGTTACCAGCTCTTGAACAGGCAAATTGCCGTCAAAGATTTCCCAAGACAACGATCCCGGTTCCCATTCTCAGGTGACCCCATGCAGGAAATGTTCAGAAACATTGCAGGGTGAGACTGTGTTTGAAAGACGCTTTATCAAGGCTTTTAAGAACTCGATGATTGATAACTATGGGCCAGGGCAGTAATGTGCTCTTTCCCTCCCAATAGGGTAGTATTGCACAAAGCTCCCGCCTAGGCCCAGGCCCACAACACAATACAGCGTTTTACAGTAGCCCCCGCAATGCTGACGCCCAACAACACTGTATCGGAAACAACATCACAGCCAATGTCCACAACACAACACAGGAGAGCGGGGCACAATCACATGGCGTTGCCTGGGCTTACTCTTTGGTTCTTGGGGTGGAGGGGCAGGGGGCTCTTGGACCTCGGCGGCGGCGGCGTCCTCGCCCTCCTCCTGGGCCAGGTGGGAGTGGGCGTAGTGGTAGCTCAGCCCGGGGCGGTTCTTGTAGCGCTTGCCACAGACTGTGGGCACACGTCAACATGGGTTAGGACACGGGCCATGGCGGACCCCCACAGGTTATTTCAGCAGGAGCGCCGGTCCTTTTTCAGACCTCCACGAAAAATGTACTGTCATGCATTTGTTGTATTTTTTTGGCGTTGCACAAGTGCAGCGGTTTCCATTTCCTTTTCACAGTAATAAAGCCACAATGTGTTGCAGGCTGTGAACCCATTACTTCCTCTTTGTATGTGGTCACCAATTGCCATAATGTGCACGTTACATTGTGCACGTAACATGCACCAAAATATATTTCACATGTTTTCTAATCGATTTGTACGTTTTCCTGTTACTGAGACAAAAGACTGTTCTGAATGTGGATTTTAGTAGAAAACTAACAAAAGTTGGGACTAAATGTTTGGGTACCTTAAAAGGGCAGACACCACTGCTTGAGGTGGAAAGTCTACATATTCTGTAACACTGACGCAAAGGCTTGATGTCAAGTGTAGGGGCCGAGCTCCTCTGCACTACCGTAAACAGTCAAGCCATGACAGATGATCTGATTCAAACATTCCCCATAACAAAGCCTTCTGGAAGCCCAGCTGATGTCTCTCAACACGGTCACATCACCGCCGTTTTTCCCTCGTCACCATTAACCTTCAGCCCTAGGGACCCCCCTCTGCCTCCAACCCGTCACAGAGGATAGAGAGAGGGCTGAGGGCAGCCCAGCGCTCCACCTCCGTGGGACACTGTTCCACACCCAGGCCTCAGGGGGTGTGGGACCTCCGTCACGAGACCCTCACCACCGCCCTCGCCCTGGTCTTCCTCGCTCTACTCCGACCTTGAAAGGCTGCTGCAAAACATGCTGCTTCTGGAAGCCGAGAGGCTGGACAGATGCAGTGGGCCTAGGATGGGGTGAGTGTTAAGGAGAGGGATACGCAGCACAGGGAGACTCTGAGTGGCATGCTGGACCAGGATGCACAGTGCTGGTGAGTTCTGGAGGAGCTAGTCGTACTAGTGAGTGCCAGCGTCCCAGCCCGATATGTAACGGAAACACAAATGAAGGGAATAATGGGGTGCAGTCCATTACCTTCTTGTGAGAAACTTAAAGGTCAGGCTAGGCATTCAAACTCAAAACCAAGGCGTTTATATCTCCACAGCAAGACGGATAAAGGTGGTGACAAGATACAAGCAGGTCTTAAAGGGAGATGGTGATATAAGGAAGGGAAACAGCCATGCAATCGACATGGACTAACTGATAGCACAAGAGGACAAGGGGCCCAGTGGGACAATGAGTTAAAGGCCCAGTCGTTTACACATAATTCAACACAACCTCATCGCCTAGGACATTACTGACACACATTGAACAGAGAGAGACAAAGCAAGGGAACAGACAAACCAAGCAGTAAAGAACAAGCAGACCAGGACCGGAGTTCAAGAAGGGAATGAAAAAGATATATACCTCTTTCAGAAGGTTTTGAAATATGCTTTTGTTTGACAGAGTCTGAAAAAGAGATGAAAGAAAGCATGTGAGAGACAAATAGAGAGCGAGGAAGATGAGCATGGGGGAGGGAAAGAGTTGCACTGAAAGTCAAACAGATTCACAGAGAAACAGAGAAACAAAGCAGAAGTAGAAAAGTGTCTCTACCCCCCCCCCCCCCCCCCCCCGGTCTCGAAACGATCATGCTTGTGATCCATGTGAAGCACCTAGTGTCTCCTTTGGGATCAACAACGTTTCTCACATCTGGTGGTCCCGGGGGGGGGGGGCTATATAGGCTGGCAGCGGTGAGGCGTATACCGCTGTGCAAGCGGCCTGTCCGTCCACTCACTGTCGCAGGCGTATGGCTTGTCCCGGTCCTCCAGCGCCGCCGTGTCCAGCTTCTTCCTGCTGGAGCTGGCCCCTCGACCCTGGGGACACAGGTCGACCCACACAGCACCACACATGGGTAAGCAGACCGGACCACACAGAGGGGGAGAGGGGCAGAGGGGGAGGCCAGCAGTTCAGGGCGGTTTGACTCCCCCGTCCAAAGGGTAAGGGTGTTGAACCCCAATGTCTGCGGTCCCCTTACCTTTCCCTTGCCTTTGCCTCTTCTCTTGGGGGTATCTTCCTCATAGTCTTCATCGTCAAGGTCATCCAGGTAGTCATCAGGTTCTAGGATTCTCTGTCCGCAGGGAGAGTGGGACAGGATGGGAGGACGTTAAATGTCTAACTCAAAATGTTCTCCCCCTATCTCCTGTCCTGGAGAGTTTCCAGAAGACATTCATGCAAATAATTGGATAATAATAAATAATCACAGATTAATGTCTGTTCTCTGAAAGAATCCTCAAACCTAACACCAAACCCTAAGGCACTAACTGACCGCTAAAACAAAGCTGATCCCTGATAGCCTAACCCCCACACCAAACCCTTAAACCAAACCCTAATAGAATCCCACAGCTCCCACAGCTAGTCAAATCCTGAAACAAAACCGAAACCGAAACAGTTATTGTATTTGGAAAAATATTATTTATAAGTCAGAAATCTCCCAGGATCTGCATATGGGGCAGAGAGCTCCTAACCCCTAGGAGTGATACGTCACAGACCTTCCTGGATCGGGCGCTGGGCGCGGGGGCGGGGGTGTAGTCACTCAGGCTGGGCTCCTCCTCGCTGGGCCTGGCCTCAGCAGCCCCTCTCTTGTCGGGGGCCTCGGCCTTCAGTAGCGCCTCCAGGCTGCTGCCGTCAGAGCTCAGCACACCCTCCTTCTTCAGGCCCAGCTCCAGCTCTACTGCGCCCCCCCCACACACACACACACACACACACACACACACACACAAACACAGACACACACACACAGTTAGCAACACAGGAAGCATCGGAGACTACATAGTGATCGACCGCTTCATTTCCTCTACTTGTTATTTATAGTCATTCTCTGTTGTTCTTTGTATAGACTTATTTTAAATATAGATTTCTATATTTTTTACTGTTCTGTAATCCTGACCCAAAAATCCCAAAATTGTTGTCGGGATTGATAAAGTTTCTCTTATCCTCATCCAGAGGGCAAATGTCTGACTCCAATAAAGCATGTTGTGCATTCAGCCCCACATCAATATCTAAATGTTAACACGGCAAAAAGTGATTGAACTAACTAACTACATTTTGCACATCTTTTCAGTTAAAATAACTTGAAACATTATAATATCGGGTTGTATAAAATGTAAAACTATGTTATATCACATATAGCAATACATATTTCTGCCTTTGCTGGATCAAAGAGCAGGAAAATCACCATCTAATCAAAAGAGACGCGGGTGCAGTGGGAATATTTACATAGCGCAGTATTAACATCTGGGGGGATTTATCACAGTGTGATGTCCCCAAAATTCCCATCTGGGATTAATTTTGTTGATCTCATTCCACATGTGTGCTGAAGAGAACGACAGCCAAAAAGCAGTTTTTATTGTTAAGGCACTAACATGTTATAACTGAGAACCCTGATCTCAAGCTTTGATACATGCAAGTATGGCGATTCTTTGCTTCCGCAATACTTTCATCATGTATCGTCAGTGGAAGTGAATATATGTTCACTTTCAACAGAGGGCGCTAAAGTGCATTCGCCAATTTGACATTAACAACAACTCTGTTCTGTTCGACCTCGTTAATAAAAAAAAAATAAAAAAGGCGGACACAGACAGAGCTGTACTACGCAAGTGCGAATGTATAAAATCATACACAATATTTTTTGAATTTCTTAAAAAATATATCTCGATATTTAGTAAATGAGTGACAATGTAAAATGGTAACATAGGGCCCTGACGTAGAGCCGTGGGCACCTGACTTCAGAGGAGGGAAGATGAGCCTTGGGTCCTCAGGGGGGTGGGCTCTCCTCTTCTTCCTCCAGCGTCTGGAGGGGTAGGTGTACAGCTGCCCCGGGGCCACGCCTGAAGGACCCCAGACACACACAGAGGGAGTGAGTGTGGAATGAGACTGGACAGGGGAAGCCACCTCACAACAGTCTACTCTAGTCAACTCTCAACAGTAAGGCTATAGTTCCCCAAACACCGGTACCTGAAACTATTTGGTCTGTCCCACTGTGTCTGCATCTGGTCAGCATGTATTTTTTTTAAAAGCTATGCTACCATATATAGAAAGCTGCACATGAGTATGACTTCTTGTCGTCCGCAATGTTGCGGTTCCCTTGGTCAACTCGACAGTGAAACGATGTCAGGAGAACAATGGGGTGGTTATGATATTTTACATTCAGTGTTAGCATGGACAGGGGTGATTGATGCGTCTTTGAATGTACGTTTTGCAATATAGGAGCATTCACTGCGATACAGTGATTTGTGACTAATCCGCGGCAGGAGGGGAAATTGTGCAGGGGGGGGGGGGGGGGGTGGTGTGTGTGCATCTGTGTGTGCCTCTGTGCATCTGTGTTTGCGTGTGTGTGTGTATCCGTGTGCGTGCACTAACCTGGCCCGCGGTGTCTCTTCTCCATCCAGATGTAGCAGTTGCTCTGGGCGACGCCAGTCTGGGAATCTAGGAAGGGCATGCGCACACTCCGCTCTGCACACAGCCTGGCGTTGTAGTTGTGACACTGCTCCATGGCATCCCTGTAGTACTGCTCTCCCAAACTACGCCCAAACAAAACACACAGAGGGCGATCTCAGGCTACATCAAATACATCAATACAAATAAATCTGATATCCATTGAATTTTGTCCTTGTGTGACCATTCAATTCTGTTATAATTAACTCCGGATACTCAAACGCCGGTTTAAGGGACATTTCCGAATGCGTAAAATAGCGACTCCTAGCGTCGCATAATTCGTTGGTCACACTTTCCTATGTCAAATCTTTTTGCACCGTCAGAAATGTAATGCCATACGTTTTATGGAACCAGAGATAGAATATGTTGTTTACGTATATATAAAGAAAGTTGAAACTGGTCAAAGAGAGTGGTTAACAAGTACGTTGACATACGGATGTATTTAGTATGGAAAATGTATTAATGTCCTCACATCCTCTTCAGACGTAATGAGTTTGCTCAATTAGATTCCAAGTTATTTCGAAGTGTGAACATTATATTCTCATATGTTATTCTTATTCTTAAACCATGGTACTGGGAAGAGGGTGTGGCAGAGTATATTGAATCACAACCATACAAGATATACAAGTAGGTGATACCCACGATAAGGCTGAAACGTAGGAGTAAAAAATACAGTCCTATCGCTACATACACTTTAGGCAACAAAAAGCATTAAAAAAAAACAACTGTTATCCAATGTGGAGACACTGACACCTACACCCAAGTATTTATTTTTTCTGTGCAAGTTGGGCGATGGCCAACAATCTTTATTGCGCTAATATGGACCAGAATAGACAGCCTCAGCTCGTTCCCAGGCGTTCTCCTCTCACGAAGGAACGCCTGGAACAGGATGCTCCAAATGAGCGTTATTGGCGGGAGTTAGGTTGGTACGTTCAGTTACATTGGTTTAGGAGCTAGAGGCCAGAGAAAGAGGGGGACTTCCGATAGAGGGATATCCGTTTCCGTTACCTGATTCGGATATTGCTTTGCCCAATTCTTCGTCAAAACTCCATTTAAATTCTCAGTGTCGCTTGTGTTTTTATTCTTGCCATGCTATTGTCTGTAAACTGGCGCAGACGGCTTATAGGAAGTAAGAGGCCGGAAATTGCGTTCCAGCCGACCGGGATAACGCTACTATGCAGGACCCTCAGCCTAGACTGCCACTATTACCCTTTAAGCGCAAGCAAAACTACTCAACACGGCAGCCAGTGGTCTATAGCCAACGACCACGTATGAATTATGTAAACTTGATATGATTATACAGGTGATACAAGTACAGTCGAATAAATAAGACAACGGTTTAAAATAAAAGAAAAGCGGAACGTCATCTGCCTGTGTGTTAACGGGAGTTGTTCTCACTTCCATGGCTGGACACGGAAAGACATGACTAGCGTGTGCTATCGTAGTTCCTGGGTGACATGGTTGCCTAAGACAGCATGCTATTTCCGTAAATATAACAAATTGTCACTTCACCGTGACAATGTTGAGATGTGTATGGTGTGTAGGGAAAAAGTGAAACACTTACAGTTTGACAACATTCTCAACAACAGCAGCCATCTTGGGTTTAATACACGGTGGAAAGTCGTGTACAGTCGGGCTGTCGGTTTTGCCCGAGAGGAGGAGAGCAACGGCGCCCTCCTCTGGTCACCTATGGTTACTGCTACCCGTGAAACATTTTAAAGCCAACAGGAGCGCCCTTCAACATTGAAATAGTCTGTTTATTGTATAATTATATAACACAATAAGATCAATAAGGGGGTGGATGCCGTGGTTTTTCATCAGCATCATTAAGAACACCTACCAAGGGATGTAATGCCAATACTCCATGACTTGGTCCTGACTGGGATGTGGCAGGGATGCTTGCTCTCGCCCTTCTTCTTCAACCACCTCCTCCTCTGCATAGACTGGACTATGAAAAAAGGTAACTTGCAACAGCTAAACCGGATTACAGTGGAGCCTGACAGAACAGTTAGAAAACCGGGATTTTGCTGATGCACTTGCACACAACCACAAACATATACAGGAATATTCTGACAAACTAGAGACAACTGATGCTTCATTTTGGCTCAGAAACAAATCATCAAAAACCAGAGTAATAAGAATCAATAACAAGAACAACTCACCGATAACCATGGATGAAAACCAGCTGGAGGGTACCATACCCTGGGAGCATCTTTACTGTGGAAGGAGGATCAGAGGAGGATGTCAAGGCCAGAATCTGGGAAGCAAGGACAACGTTTAACATATTTAACAAAATCTGGGAGGCCGGAAACCTATAGCTCAAGACCAAACTACAGATCTTCAACTCCACTCTACTCGGATCGGAACCCTGGAGAACCAACATACTTAACAGTCTACAGAAATCCAGCCACCGCTGTCTACAAGGAGGCCTCCTGGGAGCCTAGTGGCCCAACGCAATCTCAAAGGCCAACATATGGGAATGCACGGAACAAGAAACAATAGAAAACCAGATCAGGAGGAAGACATGGAAATGGATAATCCCCACACAGAAGACAGAACAAATCAATTGCAGAGCAGGCTCCAAAATGTACCCCACAAGGCAAGAGGAAGAGATCTATCTCCACCTGGAGCAGAAGCTCAGAGCAGGAGATGAGGGTGAAAGGGCGTGGCCAAGACTGAAGGGGTTAGGCCTCACTCACTCACCATGCAGAGTTTGTATCAAATAGTTTTATTTGATGTTGATATCTGCGTGTCTGATGAAAAAGGACATCTACAGCCAAAGACATAGGACTATTCCTATGTATTATCTGATGCATTTTAACATACGAGGTTGTGAGTGTTAAGCACTAATAAGGCTTATGTGATCATTTTCTTATTTGCCCATTGCCTAAGCCTACTTTTCATTTTTTAAATAAATTTAAGAGCGATCTTTAAAAATTGAATGCAATGCAATATGCAACCAAGAAGAAAAATAAAACATAAATTGTTTTGAATAAACCATTTTATTATTCCTAATATTAGATGTAGATACACAAGTCAACAAACATTTGTCGATCTGTCATGAAAATGCTCCACAGCACACTGACATCGTGTGGAAGGGTCTGGAGTTACAGACTCGTACCTGAAAATGGACAGCAGTTATAGATGCAGTACGTTGCATTAGTAACAGTAGTAGTAGTAATAACAGTAGCAATAATGATAATAGTAATTAATAATAGTAGTGGTATTAACAACTCTGAAATACTCACAGAGGAAGGAACAGACATTCGTCAAAGTAAATGAGAAAATGCAGGTCGGTTGTATAGGCTTATTGAATGCTGCAAGACAGACCACTGAATGATAAAATACAAGCTCTTTCTAGACAGCGTTTCCTGTCTTCTTCAAAAAGGAAGCTCAAATTGGCGCAAATCTTTGTATCGCTCACTTAAAATACTTATCAAGTAAAACAATCATTTTTTTCTTGTATATTACTGTTACAAGAACTCTTTAACGAGACAACTTAATCTTAGCATCCATCCCTTTGACCTCGATTGCAAAATGCTTTCTTGATGAGGTGAGTGGTCAAAGGTGGTGATACATTGTTATTTTAACAGCATTCATAGTCTGATTCCAGTTATAGCCAAGAACATTTTAAGATGAGAGTGGATTGCCAGGGTGTATGTGTGATGTGAAAAAAAGAGATGGGAGAAACAGTGCGAGTGTGTGTGAATACCAGGAATAACAAGGGTTTTTTTCTTCTTTTTTTTGCTTTACCTGACCAATTTTGGAACCATAACGATTAACATTCAAATCAAGCGATAAGAAAATACTTTATAGACATGAACTAAATTCACTTGGATTTCATAAGCCTCCGTGTGAGACCATAATCACTGTTTATGGTATATGCCCCAAGCTCAGTAGCTCTTTTCCCCCCAATAATAAACACATTGATCACATATCTTCATCCAGCATTCAGAAGTCAACCAGGAGTTTCCTCTCACAAGAGACAGAAAGCGCCAGGTAAGGCATTAACATTGTTCTAGGGATCAACTGAAGGCAGTTCACTTCATCAGAGACAAAATATCGGGTTGTGTCTATCGTTTTTGGTTGGGATTCATTTGAAATTAAATTAAGTGAGTTGTCTTGGTGGAACCAAGATCTGGTATTATATCCAGGCTTGACTTGGTTGGGAGTGGAAATACTTTAATCAAAATGGATTTCAAAAGAACCCTCAAATCCCATAGTCATCGCTTACTGATGACCTGGGATTTCAATCATTCAGTAGTACACTTTAATTCACTATACATACTTTATTTTACAAGTACAAAAACCACATTTTGAAGTGAAGGTTTTACCAACAATGCCGTAGATGTCCATTCACGAGCATCTCTAATGTTCCCATGGGCAGGCCTGTGCCACCACTGTGTTAGACTAAATGGTATACCTTCCCATTCAACCCTGCTTTGAGAAGTGTTCTCTCTACAGTCCCTGATCAGTGGACGACCGCCGCTTCTACATGTTGGTTCTGAAATGGACAAGGGTGAAACCGGTACATAGACACTCCTCATCTCCGCAGACAGACAGGGGGACAGAGAGCGGGAACGGCAAAACCACAACGGAACAATTGGTACAAGTATAAACCTACGCAAATTCATGCCACATAATGCAAGAGCACATCTAAATATAATTTAGGACTCCTTAGAAACCCCCATCTGTGAAACCGAAGAGTTTTTCTTATCAAATTCAAAACCTCCTTCATAAAATGAGGCTTTGGGATGGCCTGCCGACAAACATTAGGTCGTACGTTATCAAAACATTCTTGTTATGCTCCAGCCTGAAGCTGTGAAGGAACCGTTGGGGTTTGGTTAGGCTCCGCCCCCCGCCTCCGGCCAGGAGCATTAAGGAATATTCTTCACTATGACACTCCTCATGGTCCGGCCGGTGGCCCCACCACGCCATCGCCTGGTCCCTCCTGCCGGGGGGCACGCCGCCGGCTTCCACCTGGGGTCCCTCTGCCTCCCGACCCCCCACTTTAATCACTATTATAAATTAGAATAAATTGGAGAAACTCATAGACTGGGAACGGTTCTGACGCAATGTGTGGTGCACTGGTAATAACAGCTTCTAAATAATAATCATTATAATTATAATGGTAATACAATTGTGGAAAAAATATATAAAAAAACAAAAAAGCCGGTTTTTGGAGGCGTCCGAGATGTGTGCGTGTGGTTGGTCTGCTGTGTGTCGGTCTGCTGTGTGCATGGTGTGTAGGGCAGGAGGGCAGCGAATTAGATCTCTTGATCAGGAATAACAAACGTGCAAAATCCAAACCACCACAAGTCTCACACACAACGACTAGAAAACTAATCTCCTCTGCTTTATACATCCACAAGAAAGTATAACACCAAGCAGGCGGGAGATCACTCCAAGGAAATAATCCAGTACAAGCAAAACGAAAGAAAGAATCAAATAATTAAAATGAAACCACTTTAAATATATATAATATTTCCCCAATGTTGAAACTCGCGATCACTTACTGCACACGGCTAAAATGTGTTGAGCTTTATTTTTGTGTCTCAAAAAAAACACCTCAATCAACTGTCATTCCTAAAAAATAAAAAAACAAGAATACAGAAGCAAGCCCAACATTCTCCACTAGTTAAACCAAATTATTATTTTTCACAACATGAATCAAGGTCACCCATTACTCTCATAGTTAATAGCTTCTCTTGCTCCAACCTGCATTGCCAGAAGATAAATAATAATAACAATAACAATAATAGCAATATATTTGGTCATGTTAATAACATCAACACCAAAAGCAAAAGAGAAACAAAGTAATGTCCTTCCCGTGACAGCGAGAATTCCTTCCCGAGAGAGAGGGGGAGAGTGAGATATCCTTCCAGAGAGATGGAGAGAGAGAGAGAGAGAGAGAGAGAGAGAGAGAGAGAGAGAGAGAGAGAGAGAGAGAGAGAGAGAGCAGAAGATGTCCGTCCAGAGAGATGGAGGGGAGAGAGCGAGAGAAACGGGAGAATATTTGAACGCGTCTGCACTTCAGCCGTCCATGTTGTGATGTTAGTGACACAGCATCAGAAGGAACTAAAACTAGGATCCAGGAAGAAACTAAAACAATCATTGTCCGGTCCTGGAAGCGGAATTCGACTTGGAATCACCTTGGAAACGGAAATGGAACTAACATTTCAATCACGACACAACCTTTTGTGTATAACCGGCGCTAACATGTTGCGGTTAGCCAATGAACTGACTGGTCTGTTGGCTGCGGGAGAATGTGGGATCAAATGCTAAAAGCAGGAATGATGAAACGGAACAACAAAGAAAGAAAGAAGGGTCCATGTAAGACACAACACTGTCCTCCATCTTCTCCTCCGGAACAGCACTGGGGGAACGGTGTGTGTGTGTGTGTGTGTGTGTGTGTGTGTTTTTGTGTGAGTGTGAGTGTGTGTGTGTGTGTGTGTAAGATGAGGGTGCTTTCCTTTCCGCCTTTGAATAAGCTTGGCTGAAAAGTTGACAATCATTGTATATCCATCAATGTTTTTTTTTTCCACCTCCATCCTCAATCTTCTGAATCTTCGATTTCTTCTCAGAATCTTTCCCAAAACATTTTCTATTTCTTCTTGCCGAAGAAGCTGAACCTCTTCTCGCGGTCCTTCTCCTTGCCGTCTTTGTTGCGCATGGTGACGGTGGCGGCGGCGGCGGCGGCCGCGTCCCCCCCTCCGGCGCTGGGCGAGATGGGGGGCATGGTCATGGCTCGGCTGATGTTCCGGGGCCCCACGGGAGAGTCCCCGGGGCCCACGGCGGGGATGGTGCTGTGGATGCTACTGATCCAGGCACTCATCTCCGCCTGTGAGGAGAGAGAGAGAGTGGGGGAGAGGGAGAGGGAGAACGATTTTAGGAGCTGTTCGATGTTCGCCTCACTGTCGTGTTATTTAATCGATAATAATAATAATAATATTAAGTAATTGATTTGAAAAACATTCTAATAAGATATTAAAACATTTTAAATGAAACGATCAATAAAGTGTGATGCTTGTCAGTCTGCACACTCTTCAAAGGAAAAAGAATGATTTGGATTCGACATTTGATCCATGCTAAAAATGTATTTTTCTCTCTGCTTTATTAGGTGCTGCAGGTAGATAGTGCCCCTCTGTCCAACTTCTTGAAGTACAATAACATTCTCTGAATCTGAATCAAAGACTCACCTCATCCTTAGCCTGGAACAGGAACTCCTTTCCGTCTCCAAGCCTGCAGAAATAAGGCAGTAAATTCGAAGAAGTGTTATTGCAATGTCAACTTAAAAAATCAAGTGTATACCACTTCATTGCCTTCAAATTTCAAAATCCAAACAAAGAACGGTTGAACAATAAACCCCATCTTTAGGGTAAAGGGTGTCTCTCGGTCCCCGCTCTCTCACCGTAGCTTGAAGACGTGTTTCCTCTTCTTGTAGTCGTTGGCCACCTCACACACTGCCTCCCCCAGGCTGATGGGCACCTCCCCGTGGTAGGGGATGCCGTTGCTGGCGCTCTTGTTGTCCTTATAGAAGCCCAGGCTCCCCTTCCTCAGCACACAGTACACGTTCTGCCACGACCTGCAGAGGAGGGAGCGAGGAACCAGGTTATTCTGAAGTGGATTTTGGAGCAGATATCATCAAACAACTTTTTGCCACTGAAGCTATTGCTCGGATAGCCTTTTGGCCAGGGAGGTTGGGTCCGATCAAACAGGTCCTGGGGTTTGAATCCCCCCCAACCCCGCCCGCTAAAGATCATAACAGTTAATAGCTTTTGTCGCCACCATCACATGGCTGACGAGTCAGGACCCCCTTTCATCGGCGTCTCGATCTGCAGACTCACAGCACCACTGTGGTCGCCCCCTGGAGACTCCCTCCAGACCCACCTGTTGGCGGCCTTCTTGCTGTGCGTCTCCATCTCGTGCTTGCGACAGAGGATGCCCTCCTGGGCCTCCGGCTCTGACTCGGCGGCCCCCCTGCTGGGCAGCGTGGCGGACGGGTCGAGGCGGGACGACGCCAGCCCGCTGTCCCGTCCCGGGCCGTTGACCGAGTCCGACTCGGATCCCTGCCGACCGAGGGAGAACGGGTGAGACGCCGAGGAGGACAAGGGAACACACACCTGGAGGCCGGCAGCCAGGGGTGTGACCCCCCGAACAGCCGGCCGGAAGCAGCAGGGCAGCGGGAACACTCAAGACATGAGAAGCGGAGATGGTTCTAGCGCTGACGGCTGTGGATGGTAGTCGTCGGTCGGGCTGCTACATGCTAACAAACACGGGCGCTACACTTTGCTACACCGCTAACAAGGCTAGGGGATAGCAAAAGGTGAATTTGTGAAGAACTCACTCTGGGGATCTGCAATCTTTGAGGGCTTTGCAATTTGTGACCGCTTTGCAATTTCTGAATGAATAGCGAGTTTTGACCACTTGGCAATTTCTGAGCACTTTGCAGTTTCTGAGCGACGTGCAGTTTTTGAGCGACTTGCAATTTGTGAGCGGCCTGCAAGTTCTGAGTGACTTGCAAGTTCTGAGCACTCTGCAGACACAGACACACACAAAAAAGAAATCTTAATTGACATTTGACAAAATAAAATAAAATGATAGGAGAATAAAGAAACACAGAACACACACAACAATTAAAGGCAACAGTAAAAAATCATTCAGAATTCTAAAGCCTTTCAGTGGGACAACCAATCTCCTGTCAATCATCTTAAGTGACAGGCACAACTAAAATTCATACAAACATCTTAGTTTCATATCGGCCAAAACATCACAGTCAAAACATCACAATCAAAACATCACACCACTAACACAGATTCACATATGGATGAGGAACACACTACTCTGGAGGGACAATAAATAAATCACACAACTAAACTAAGAGCAACACTAAATGTCTAGAATTGCCCTGTTGTTCAACAAGGCATTCGTTTAAAGACAACAACACACAAATGAGCTTGAGGACAGGGAAACATCAGTTTAAGCACAATGCCCACACATTAGCTTAGGGACAGAGCTAGCATCGCTACTCATCACGCTCGCTGCTATCGCGGCTACGGGTCACTACCGCCTCCCCCGGTGGATGACGCACCTCAGCTCAGTACATCAAGCATCGCCATGGTAACCACAAGCGTGGTGAGCGTACCGCATGCTTTACACTGAAGCAATGTTGCAATTGTGACAGAGAGAAGCTAGCTACATCCAGTCGACCAGAGGGGGGGGGAGCTATCACAGGGGGCGGAACTATCACAAGGGAGGGGGCCAATGAGGGGCGGGGACGGATCAGGGCGGGGCTGCGGGTGACAGCTGAGGAGGACAAGCAGCTGGCCACGGTGTCAGTACTCACACGCTCCGTCTGCTTGGGTCTAAACACACGCTTAGCCTCTGATTTCTTTCCAGCTGATAACGAGAGCGATAACGAGAGCTGGCGGAAACGCAACAACAAAGGGTTAGGAAAGGCTTTCCGTCCGTCCGTCTATCCATCTTGTTGAGGCCACAAAGGCCAGAAGGCTGAGTTTGAAATGGTTTTCTGTGATACAAAACAAACATGTACCAAGATGGGCTTTGATTTTGGGTCTAGTGTTAAGAAACCTAACAGGTTGGTAAGTGTGTGGGTGTGTGTTTATCTATCTTGATATACGTCATAGTCTGGGCTAAAGTTTAATAGCTGTGAAAAGTAACTGCAAATCTTTGACCAGTTAAACCGAGGACTAACTTAATAATGAGAACCAAGTTATTTGAGTAAATCCTTGTTTCCAAGTCAAACAAAAAAATGATGTAACACATAGAACACTGGTCACCTTATGTTACATTTCAACTGGCTAGTAGCTTAAAATAACGTAAAAGTATCGACAGTGATTTCAATGATGTCATCAATAAAATCCCATCGTATAACTGAAAAAAAAGAAATCTGAACAACCGAACCTCACTCTTTTTTAACAAGAATCTTAGCGCACACAGATAACGCAGCCCTTGGCCCACCCAGCCAGCCCAGCTACGCTAGCTAGACTCAGACAGTTGCAGCGCCAGCTTGAGTGGTAAAGCCGCCTTTAAATGATTACAAATCTGGCGTCTATTAACTGGAAGGGGCTCAACCTTACCCATGTTGACTTTAAAGACAGTGGTCAAGGTAATACACAAACACACTCTGTCATTGGACTACCAGCGTGAATCTATATAGATTGGCATTAGACCTAAAGGTTTGAGGCACATCTTACTCACCCATCGTATCATACTAAGTGCATGTATATTCTTGGGTTGTATAAATAAACCATATAAATATAAATAACATATCTATACCTGTGAAGTGTCATTGTCGCTGTGTACTCCGTTAACCGAAATAGACTGGTTCAGAGTGGTCTGGTCTAGACTGGTCCTGATGCAGAGAGGGACAGAGACACAGAGAAAAAGAGAGAGGCAGAGCAAGAGAGAGAGACAGAGAGAGACAGAGGTATAGGGGTTATAATTAAACCATCTAATGGAATACAGAACCCTCCTCTCCCTGCCCCGGTTGGTCTTCTTCCTGCTGTGTCGTTCCTACCTGGCTGCTGATTCGTGGAGCTGGCTCTCAGCCTCTGATTGGGCGGCCTCCTCCGTGGGGGCGGGCGTGGGCGGCCTCCTCGCTCGCTCCTCCTCCTCCAGCCTCTTCTGGAGGTCCTGCTCCTCCAGCTGAAGGACGGTTAAGCAAACGTTACGCCTTTTGTGCAACGCAGCGCTTAACCAGGGAAGTAACACACCCATGACAAGAAGTAAGCTGCAAAATCTAAATCACACACGGCTACATTGGGGAGGTCGACTTAGACAAACATTCACAAGCTGCTTGATAAGAAGAGAGCCAAACTGTGTCTTTAACAAAGCTTTATCTGTTCCTTTATCTACGCTCTGGGGAGGGTCTCCACTAAACCTTTACCCGTCTCACTGTGGGGAGGGTCTCCACTAAACCCCTACCCCTCTAGTCTCCTCACGTGGTGAGTTTCTCCACTAGACCCCTACCCCTCTAGTCGTCTCCTCACCGTGGTGAGTTTCTCCACTAAACCCCTACCCCTCTAGTCTCCTCACCGTGGTGAGTTTCTCCACTAAACCCCTACCCCTCTAGTCTCCTTACCGTGGTGAGTTTCTCCACTAAACCCCTACCCCTCTAGTCTCCTCACGTGGTGAGTTTCTCCACTAAACCCCTACCCCTCTAGTCTCCTCACGTGGTGAGTTTCTCCACTAAACCCCTACCCCTCTAGTCTCCTTACCGTGGTGAGTTTCTCCACTAAACCTCTACCCCTCTAGTCTCCTCACCGTGGTGAGTTTCTCCACTAAACCCCTACCCCTCTAGTCTCCTCACCGTGGTGAGTTTCTCCACTAAACCCCTACCCCTCTAGTCGTCTCCTCACGTGGTGAGTTTCTCCACTAGACCCCTACCCCTCTAGTCTCCTCACCGTGGTGAGTTTCTCCACTAAACCCCTACCCCTCTAGTCTCCTCACCGTGGTGAGTTTCTCCACTAAACCCCTACCCCTCTAGTCTCCTCACCGTGGTGAGTTTCTCCAGCAGGACGAAGCGGTCCTCCCAGCCCGCGGCCAGCTTCTCAAACTCCTCGTGGCGTTTGATGAGGCTCTCCACCTCGTCCACGTTGGCGCCCAGCTCGGCAGCGCGCACCAGCGGCTCCTGGCCCGCCAGCCACGACTCGGCCACGCACGCGTCCCGGCCGAACTGCAGCACCTCCAGCACTGAGGCACGCACGCACACACACACACACACACACACACACACACACACACACACACACACACACACACACACACACACACACACACACACACACACACACACACAGACAGAGGCACAGGCGCGCACACACACACACACACACACACACACACACACACAGGCACAGGCGCGCACACACACACACACACACACACACACACACACAAACACAGAGCACACAAGCAAAGAAAGAGACGATGTTAGACAGCATGCACCATGTGACATCCGATATACAGACAGGGGGATGAATACACACTGACAATTAACACACACACACAGAGCTGTGTTCAGATGGAGTGAAACACATGACATCACTGACACACACACACACAAGGCTGAGTAGAAGACAGAGCGTACCGATCTGCAGGTGGTCCATTTTGTCCTGCCACTTCTTGTTGATCATCTCCCTCTTCTCCTGCAGCTGAGACAGCTTTTCTCGGATCTGTGGACAATCAGCCAATCAGAGGACATTGAGAGAAGCATGTGGTCAACGGCTAAAATCAAACAATATTTCTGTGAATTTCATTGGACAACCATTTATTATCTCTTGCTTGAGCCAATAAGAAACCCGCAATCCACAATAGGTTAACCTAATTGTTCTTAAAGGGGACATATCATTACACCAGGTGTGAGTGTGATTAGCCATTACAAGCAGGTTTGAAAATGTGCAGCATTGTGACATCACAGGTTGGCGTGTCCATCTATCCGTCACACATCTAGATGGACACGCCCACCTGTGATGTCACAATGCTGCACATTTTGACAACGGCTTGTAATGGCTAATCACACTCACACCTGGTGGTATGATATGTCCCCTTTAAAACATACTAAACAGTGGTATAAAACGTCAACGAACAGGTGAGGTGTACAAAAGAGTGATGGCGTCATGTACCTCGTCGGTGGCGTAGTGGTTGTTGTTGATGAGGGTGTGGCCCATCTCATTGCAGGCGGTGAAGTTCTCTGCCCGGGTCTCAATCTCTGACTTGATGTCTTGGTGGTTGGCGATGACCAGCCCTGCCGACGACACGTCTCTGGAGGAGGGACCAGGCAGAGGAACGACCAATCAGCATTGAGGTTCAAACCAATCAAGACAACTTTAGGCTACAGAGAGAGATTTTCTTTAAAATACTACCGAAATGCAAAGCGCAAAGCGAGGCGAAAAACTAGAACTAAGAAGTAAAATTATGTGTTCAAATAGCACAAAAAAAATGAATCAGAATGATGATTTTTAACCTTTTTCTTTTTGAAAAAGGTTGAAAAAGGTTTTTTAATAAAAAAAGAAAAAAGTATAAGCATGATTTATACATTGCAACACAACTCTCAAAATATAAACCATTAGATAACCCATACCCTATGCTTTTTCTGATTGCCGTGGTAAAGCCACCCCCCCCCAAAAAAAGTCACAAAGCAACACATATTTGAGGAGATGTCGGGGTCATGTGACCACCGGCGCCCTCACCTGGGGCTGTCGTGGGCGTCCATCTGCAGGTGGACCCCGTCCATCCAGAGCATGAGGTCGCGCACCATGTTGAAGAACCTGAACTTCTCCACCGTGTCCAGCAGGAGGAGCCGGCGCGCCTGGCCCGCCTCCTGCAGCCCCTCCCAGGCGGCCGTGACGGCGTGCTCGCTCTTCTGGATGTCCTCCGCCTTCTCCCCGGCGTACGCCTTCTGGAGCCGCGCCGCGTCGTCCTGCACCTGGTTCACCTGGGGGGGAGGGGGGGGACAAGGTCAAACGGAGACCAGACCAGACCAGGCCTCAGCTGTCTTCAGGACACCTGAAAACATTTTCAGGGGAGGGGAACGTTTCTATTTCAGGAAGGACACTGAACAAAAAAAACATGGACACTGTTTCTATTTTAAACCCCTCGTATGTATATAGAGCAGGGATGTTATTATAATCAGATTGTGATTCATATTAAGTGCACTATTAATCTTATTAAGTGCACTATTAATCGTACTAAAAGTACTATCGATATATAGATATAGAGAAATATCGGTAGTTCTCCAAGAAGTCATCCAATCTGGGCCATACTCGTAGTACAGTCACGCCTTTTAAAAGACTCTGAACTTAAGAAGTCTTCGTCAACTCGTTCCCTTTGCTCGAGCGCACGCCTCCATCCTATGGAACGTTTCACACACGCGTCCGGGCGTGTTCCCGTCTCCCCATGTGAACCCCGTCCTCCTCTCCCCCGGACCCCTCCTGGCAGAACAGAAGCCCCCACCTGTCCGCTGAGCGCCTGGATGTCGTTCTCCAGCGCGGCGTGCTGACGGTGCAGGTGCTGCACCGTGTTGAGGTCGCGGCCCAGCTCGGCGGGCAGCGCCTGCCTCTTCTCCTGCACGCGGCCCAGCACCTCGGCGGCGTCCTGGTGGAAGCGGTGCAGCTCGTAGGAGGCGGCCAGCATCTGGGTGCGCGTGTCGATGAGCTCCAGCAGGTCGGCCCAGGCCTCGTTCATGCCGTCCTTCCACTCGGCCACGCTGGCGTTCTCCGGGTGGCCCGACTCGATCAGCTCGTCCGCCTGGCCGTTGACGCTGTCCACGCGCTCCTGGCCGATGGTGCTGGTGTCCCGGGCAAACTCCCGGAACTTGTCCCGCAGCATCTGGAGGAGGCGAGGGGGAGAGGAGACAGAGGATGAAGGGGAATGTCCTGGAGAGGGGCTGTGGAGACTTTGAGCTTCGCTGGTGAGCAACCGGGGAGGCCGATGGCTGAGGAAGACTTTGTGGCCCGTGACCAAGTTTTAAAATTGGGAAATGTTACACTTTTGTGCATCTGCTTTCACTCTCATTTTTACACAGCCAACATTTGCCGGTGATGTCAGTGTTGTCTATGTTAACTTTTTTCATGATTTGCACCACACAAGTGACAGGAGAATCTGTTGGTAGGTGCAGATGAAGGAAATGAATGAATGAATGGATATTCAGCCCTACACATTTGGTCCAAACAGAGTAGTAAGAGTAAGTGTAGTAGTAGAGTAGTTCTTCAATGACCCCCGGGGCACAATTTAGATAGCAAGATGGGGATCCAACCTATGAAGCGGACTCACGGTGACGTGCTCGTAGTCCTGGCCCAGCTCGTGGGAGCCGGCCACCACCTCCCTCTCGGCGACCCACTGCTCCAGGTCGTCCACCTCCCTCTTCAGCTGGGTGAGCCGCAGCCGGTCCCGCAGGCGGCCCTGCCGCTCCTCCGCCAGGTCCTTCAGGCCCGCGTACAGCTTGTCCACCTGGGCCTGCCGTAGCGTGATCCTCTCGCTGGGGAGTCACAGAGACCAGGCGTCAGGTGAGGTGGATCGGGGGGACCACAGAACCGACGGGCGGACGGACAGGGGTGAGGTTGAAATTTGTACAGGAGATGCACAGGAGTAAAGTAAAGAAAAAAGGGCGGCCTGACATCGTTTCTGATTAAGCAACTCGACCGAGTGAGGAGTAGCAATGTAAATAGTAGATTGAGATGAGATGGGTAGCTGGTAGTCTCTTGAGGATGAGGGGTAGGGAGGGGGGATGGGGTGACCTCTGACCTCTCGGGGTGCTCGCTGGTGACCATGAGGCGGCTGCTGTTGGCCAGCTGGTGGATGGTCTGGGCGTAGTCCTCCAGGGCCTGCTCCAGGGTCTGGTGCTTCTTCACCATCACCAGGGCACTCTGCTCGTCCTGGGGGGGGGGGGGGATGGAGGTGAGCGGAAGAAGAGGTCAGGTGTGGACCAACCAGTGAGGAAGAATTGGATTTACAGTCTTACAGTGGTCTCGTTTCTTTAAGTATCTTCACTTATCTTGGTTGACGCCCGTTCAATCTAATATTAGATGCATCTTAGTATATTAAGTATCAGTGTGAATAAACAATGACTCATGAATAAATCATTTATCACGACCATGAAGTGGACCTCCGACTGCACTGCAGCCCCTTGCAGCTCCTCATCACCCCCACCCTGTCACCACGGCGAAGCCGTGTGACGCGCGGCGACGCCCTCACCTTGGCCTTCTCCTCCGACATCATGTGCAGCTCCTGCTCGCCCATCCAGGCCTCGGCCTCGGCGGCGTCGGCGTAGAACTGCTGGGCGCGGTTGGCCTCGGCCAGGCGGCCGTGGCGCCGGTCCGTCTCGGCGATGAGCTGCGCCCACAGCTCCCTCATCTCCCCCAGCCGGCCCTCCAGGGCGGCCTGCCGCGCCCCGTCCATCTGGCTCTGGGCCTGGCTGCGCCGCTGGATGTCGTCGATGCGTGGCTGGTGGCCCTGGATCTCCTTCTGCAGCGTCTGGAGGGGGGGGGGGGGGGGGGGGGGGGGGGGGGGGGGGGCGGGCGAGGGGAGAGGTGGGCAATTCAGGCAAAGGGCAGAGTGCATACACAGGAACATACTTTCCAGAAGGTTGACATTTCCGTATGAAAAATCTTTTTTTTACTGGTCTGATGTAATATATAGAGCTTTAATCCGTAATCATCAAGATTAATACAAATAAAGGCTTGAAATATTTCACTGTTGGTGGAATGAATCGATATAATGTATGAGTTAATCTAACCCTAACCCTGAATTATTGAAATTAATTAACTTTGCCACAATATACAAATTCGCTAAGATGCAACTGTATTTACTGAACATAACCTTTTGAGAACAATGCCTCAGATGATGATATGAATGAGTTGTGGTACCTGGTTCTTCTTGATCAGCAGCTGCACGGTGGGCAGGTCTTTCCCGTGGTCCGTAGAGGTGGCCAGGGGCATCCTCTCCTTCATCCACAGCTGGAGAACCACGGGATCAATCTCAGGTCACACACTCAACCATCTCAGGACAAGGCTTCAGAGGGAAATGTTCTCAGTTCCACTAATCTTAAGTGACCCTTCACCCCTCTGTTTAATGCCAGCCCTCGCTGATGCCAGGCTTCTTTGGAAGGCTCAGTGCGTGTGACATAACGGGGGCTGAGGACTGTTGCATTGGGCCTCTGATTACGAGTCATAGCACCGATTATGTCACCAAGTAGTACAAGTACCCTCTTCTAGAGGCCTCAATCAAACCCAATCATATGGCAACAAATCCTCAAGTGTGTGCGTTATCTATTCATTTAAACTCAACGGGTGTTTTCAAGTGGGGATCTTCTAGTGGTCTTATTCTAGTAGTGGTGGCAGTAAGCCCAATGTGGAAGTCCTTGAGGATAAGATGTTGATTATATTGATTTATTCATTATAAACTCCTGAATAATTCATTTTCAGGGATTCATAACGCATAAAACTATATAAAGAAGTGTTTTTCTTCTGACGTCGTCGATACATCAAAAGCAATTCCCGCCGAGGTGTTCAGAAATAAGACTTCCCAACCAAGAACCCCCCCCCAAACAGTGTCTAGGTTCACGCTTACGATCTCGTCCTCCAGGTCCCGGTTGAACTGGTGGGCCTCCTTGGAGGCCAGCAGCTGCTGCCTCCGGGCCTGCAGGGGCGCCTGCAGCTGGGAGTAGCTGTCGGTGAGCTGCCTCTGCTGGCCGTCCACCTCGGCCAGCCCGGCGTCCTCCTGGGTCAGGGCCTGGGCCTGGGACTGCAGCGCCTGCACCTCCTTCTCCCGCACGTCCATCTGGTGCTCCAGCATCTGCGGGGAGGGGGGGGGGGGGGCGTCAGACATCACACAACCGTCTCAACGTCACCGCTGGATGACAGAGAAACCGCCCCACTGTCGCGGCCGTAGCGCAGCCGAGTGGAGACGGAGGGGAAGGCCTCCCCCTCCTTACTGATGGGGAATTGGCTTTGCTGGAATCGTAGCAATGGGCCGGTTTTAAATCCTATTTTGTCTTGGAGGAAAATCCCTCACCCATTCATGACACCAGCGAAAAGGAGTGACAAGACTCTTCCTAAAAAGCATGGAGTTTAGTCAGGAGAAGGTGGGGTTAGGCATCCAACCCAGTGCCTTTAGACCGGGAGTCAAAGCCCCTCTTTTATAGACGTGCATTGTCCTCTTCATCAAATCTACCATCCAGCCACCACGCGTCTGCCTGACACCTGAACGCCCCCGACCCTCACCTGGTGCTTCTTCAGCAGGATGTTGACGCTGGTCAGGTCCTTGCCGTAGTCGTCGCTCTGCAGCTTGCCCTCCAGGTTCTTCAGCCAGCCGTCCAGCGCCGAGCAGCTCTGGGTGAAGAGCTCGGCGCGGTTGGCGTCAAACAGGCACTGGGCCTTGGTCTTTGTGGTGGCCTCCAGCTCCTCCCACTGGCCCTGCAGGTCCTCCAGGGTCTGCTGCACCACCGGCTGCAGCTCCGGCTTCTCCTCCACCAGCGCCTGGCCCTCCTGGTGGAGGGGGAGAGGGAGGGGGGAGGAGAGGGGGAGAGGGGGAGGGGGAGAGGAGAGGGGGAGAGGAGAGGGAGAGGAGAGGGGGAGAGGGAGAGGAGAGGGGGAGAGGAGAGGAGAGGGAGAGAGGGAGGAGAGGGGGAGAGGGAGAAAAGAGGGAGAAGGGAGAGGGGGAGAGGGAGAGGAGAGGGGGAGAGGGAGAGGAGAGGGAGAAGGGAGAGGGGGAGAGGGAGAGGAGAGGGGGAGAGGGAGAGAGGGAGAGGAGAGGGAGAGAAGGAGAGGGAGAGAGGGAAGAGAGGGGGAGAGGGAGAGGAGAGGGGGAGAGGAGAGGGGGAGAGGGAGAGGAGAGGGGGAGAGGGAGAGAGGGAGGAGAGGGAGAGGGGGAGAGGGAGAGGAGAGGGGGAGAGGGAGAGAGGGAAAGAGGGAGGAGAGGGGGAGAGGGGGGAGGGGGAGAGGGAGAAGAGAGAGAGAGATGGAGGAAGAGAGGAGGTTAGATGACCCGCCCATCCAGATTGTCACTTCCTGTTATATTACACAATGGACAGTAGAAGATCGTTGGTCCCCTGCAACATTTGCTAATTGAAAATAGATACTATGGTAATAAAAAGAAAACTGTAACAATAATGATGCTTTTAATATTACCGTTTTTAGTCTCGCCTACACATAAGGAAGCATATAAAGTCAACCATAGAAAGGTGTTCAAAAGTAGGCTTTGAGGCTTGACTTTTGATAACCTGAATGTACTTGAGGCAAGTATCAATAGTCAAATAGTCTTGGCTCATCAAATCAAGTCATATCAGTTCCCTAACTTCCCCTCTGGAATTATTGAAGTAAACCTCATCTCATGTCATGTATTCTACAGTACAGCATATCATATAAGCTCATATCATGTCACACCCTAACATCACGTCAGGGCTCCCACCTTGTCGATCTTGTCCAGCCAGTCCTTGTTGGAGGCCAGCTCGGCCATGAAGGCCTGGTGCTTCTGCCACTTGCTGTGCAGGTTGCGGGCCTCGTCGTACGACATGTCCTGGGCCGTCAGCATCTTCTCGTTGATCCACAGCTTCAGCTGCGGCCGGCACACACCATGCATGTCATTTATCATGGTTCATATCTCATAACAAAATCTCATATCGAGACCGCTGATGTGACCAGTTTATTATGTGTCCTTTCTGTACTGTGTGAAAGTTAAGACCCCTACATCTAAATCCACTTGGTAAAAACATGTCGTTAATTGGCGGTTCGAGCATCTTGCTCTTGTGTCTTTTAAAACGTGCTATAAGCAGCCCATTATGACCTCGTATTTTGACTGAATGCTATCGATGCTTTACCTCTTGTCCGTCTTGCAGGAAGTGCTGAAGTTCTCGGTTGTCCTTCAGCTTAGCCAGCAGCTCGTTGGCCGCCTGCTTGTTCTTTTGTTGTCTGGGGGAGAAGAAACGCTGTTCAAACAACTGTTCCATCATCACCTCGAGGAAAAATCGACTTCCAACCAACACCTCAGGTCCAGCGCCTCCTCTGGGGAACACAGCAGCTAATCCAGTGTGTTGTAGGTCAGAACATGTATAAGATAAGGTCATTCTGGGACAGATACAGCACCTATACTAACACCACTAACCCTAGTCTGGAAACATCCCTTACCCTTATGGTTACATTAATTATATACATCAAACATAACAATAGAATGTTTGTATTCATGTGTTTGTATTCATTTTCGTATGCACATTTTATTTCTCATATTTATCATATAATTTATCTTCAACATATAGTATGGTTTCCTTGAATATAATATTTCTTCTATGATCTTAAGTTGAGCCATTGAACCAGACACAGCATCCCCCCACCCCCCGGGATCAATGAGGTGATCCGAGTGTGATCGGCCTCCCACCTCTCCTGGATGGAGTCGGCCTTCTCCTGGATCTTGTCGGCGTTGCCGTTGCCGTCGGTGATGAGGCGGTGGCCCGACTCCACCACACCGCTGATCTTCTCCTCGCTGGCCTCCATGGTGGTCAGGAAGTCCTCGTGCTTCTTGATGGCGTCCTCCGCCCCCTGCAGGCTGCTCGGCATCTCCGTGTGGGACAGCACGTACTCCTGCACACACACACACACACACACGCACAGAAATGGTGTTGTTAATTATTATCTATTATATGCATTATTGATACACACCCCTACACAAGGGAGAGGATAGTGATACTTAGAGAATTCGTTAGTTATACATAATCCTACACACAGATAATATTCATATGAATTATAAGACAGTAATATCAATCATTCTTATCCAATTTGAAATCTGGTCAAATAAATAATAATTCTATATTGGTATTACGATAGCGATATAAATGGCTTCCTGAATTAGCAACTGCAGGTTAAAAAAAAAGTCTCACTGTTCCATCATCTTGCTGCAGTGGGTATTAGTGGGGTAAAAAACGTCCTATGACTACAGCAGGATCTTCTGAGTATCCTGGTGTCATCATCCTCACATGCCAACATAGTAACTCAATGACAGCAGGTTCTACCAGTAGCAGGCGGCGGGGTTCCAGCTCGCTCTCCTACTGTGAGTGGGCTGATTCTGACAGGGCTAACAGATCTAGGTCTGTGACCTACTTGCTTCGACTTGCTCTGGTTTCCTGACTAATATCGGCGTGCTGAGCGGGATGTGGAGTTAGGGAGATGCCAGGGGTAATTAGCGAGAGGGATATGATTGTAAGATATTGTGGAGGGGGAGGCACAGCATGGTCGCAGGGGAGCGAGGAAGCTAATTGGTTTTCCTTATTCAGTGTCTGACAGTCAACAGGGAGGCTGTTCATAGCAAATGTTGAAGTTCAAAAGATCCGGTTGACAACCAGGCCGGGGTTTCTTTGCGAAACCTTCTCCACTACTCTGAAACTGTCAATTGAAAATGATTCTGAGGACACACCGCTACACAGAGGGGAGATCAAAACCGGCGACCCCATGATCGACAGACGAACACTCTCTCACGGTGAATCTTAATAACGTCAGCCGTTAGGATTGGCGGTTATCACCATTTCATACCATCCTTAAGGCATGGGGAGTGAGGATTACCCTGGAGAGTGACACCTCGTCACAGTACAGCTTTCAGTTTTCAAATTCTGCGTTCTCCAAGCACTCCGGCAAGCTATTCAGTTCAGCGCCTCAATGTTCTCCCCATGGATCACAAGCTACACTCTGTAAACCGTAAAACCTTGGGTTCCCATAGGAGCATTCCTGTTCCCCCGGGCTCCTCCGGGGTCGCATGTACCGGGTTCCTACCTGGCTGTTGAGGAAGGCCTCGGCCTGCTTGGCGTCCCTCAGGAAGGTCTGGAAGTCGAAGGCCTGGGCCAGGAGGCTCTGGCGGTTCTCCCACATGCGCCTCAGCTCGTGCCAGCCTGTGTCCAGCGCCTGCAGCCTCTGGGCCAGGAACATGTACTGGGCGTCCGTCTGTCCGCGGGTCACCTCCTCGCCCACGTCGCGCATCTTCTCGTAGTCCTCCTTGTAGTTGTCCACCTCGTTCTTGATGCTCTCGTGCTGCGCCAGCAGGCTCTCCGACTCGACCAGCGAGGTGGGGATGTCCTCCGAGGCCACCGCCGTCTGCGTGCGCGACAGCCAGGACTGGAAGTCGTCCAGGTCGCGCAGGAAGCCCTGCAGCTTGCTGGCCTCGCCCAGGGACTCCTCGCGCAGCTTCATGGTGGCGTTGAGCTCCTCCCACACCTCCTGGATGCCCGCCAGGCGCGCCTGGATCTCCTCCGCCTGGTCCGGGTGCTCCTCCGCCAGCTTCTCCGCCTCCGTCCGCAGGTCGTTCAGCTTGCCCTGGGAGGAGGTGGAGGAACGCATGGGTTAGGAATGACATGCTCATTGTTTATGCACATAAATAAGGTGGTTCCCAAATGCCTAAAGCTATCCATCTCCAGAGCCTCTACCTCCATATCCATCTACCCACACCTTAAGCTATCTCTCTCCATACCTGTAGAGCCTCTATCGCTATCTCTCTCTCTATGTATGTAGTATATACACCTAAAGGTCTCTCTCTCTCTATGTATGTAGTATATACACCTAAAGGTCTCTCTCTCTATATATATGTAGTATATACACCTAAAGGTCTCTCTCTCTATATATATATGTAGTACATACACCTAAAGGTCTCTCTCTCTATGTATGTAGTATATACACCTAAAGGTCTCTCTCTCTATGTATGTAGTATATACACCTAAAGGTCCTTTTCGTATCTGAATGGCCTCGAGGTCTCTCTCTCTCTATATATGTAGTGTATACACCCAGTGTTTCCCATACATAGACCAATGTGTGGCGCAGCGCCACAGAATCAACACCGACCGCAACAAATTGCTTCTGCTTCTTTTTTTTTGAGATTTGTAAATATAACTAGAAAATGCATTTCCTCCGGAAAATGCGGTGAGAGCTAAATGTCTCTCTCTCTCTCTCTCTCTCTCTCTCTCTCTCTATGTAGGTCTCTCTCCCCCTACCTGAATTGCCTCCAGGTCACTCTCTATATGTAGTATATACACCTAAAGGTTTCTCTCCCCGTACCTGAATGGCCTCCAGGTCTCTCTCTATATGTAGTATAAACACCTAGAGGTCTCTCTCCCCCTACCTGAATGGCCTCCAGGTCTCTCTCTATATGTAGAATATACACCTAGAGGTCTCTCTCCCCGTACCTGAATGGCCTCCAGGTCTCTCTCTATATGTAGTATATACACTTAGAGGTCTCTCTCCCCGTACCTGAATGGCCTCCAGGTCTCTCTCTATATGTAGTATATACACCTAGAGGTCTCTCTCCCCTACCTGAATGGCCTCCAGGTCTCTCTCTCTATATGTAGTATATACACCTAGAGGTCTCTCTCCCCTACCTGAATGGCCTCCAGGTCTCTCTCTATATGTAGTATATACACCTAGAGGTCTCTCTCCCCGTACCTGAATGGCCTCCAGGTCTCTCTCTCTATATGTAGTATATACACCTAGAGGTCTCTCTCCCCGTACCTGAATGGCCTCCAGGTCTCTCTCTATATGTAGTATATACACCTAGAGGTCTCTCTCCCCTACCTGAATGGCCTCCAGGTCTCTCTCTCTATATGTAGTATATACACCTAGAGGTCTCTCTCCCCTACCTGAATGGCCTCCAGGTCTCTCTCCATGCCGGTGAGCTTGCGCTGCAGGGCCATCACCCCGGCCAGGTCGTTGCCCAGGCTCTGGGTCGACTCGATCACCTTAGTCTTCTCCTTCATCCAGCTCTGGATCTCGTTGCACTCCAGGTGGTAGTTCTGGATGTTGAGGGCCGACTCCAGGGCCAGCTTCTTCTGGTCGGCCAGCTGCTGGAACTCCTTCCACCTGGAGGAGAGAGAGGGACACGGGTTCAAGGGCGAGTCACTTCTGCCCATGTCCTCACTACGCCGGCTAGGTTTTCTGTCCATACTAGCGTTTTTTAGGTTTCAAAGCGAAAAGAGCACGTTCCCCCCCCGAGCGTTTCAGTTAAAAGTTTTCCGCCTAGACTAGCATTTTTTCAGCAATGTTTTTAAAACGATGTATACGTAACATAGTTTCACTTCATGCCTTCCCCTACGGGCGTGCCAAGACTGCGTATGTCTGGATAATGTCCCAATCAAACGTCGACTTTTTCCAAACCCTCCGTTGACGATGATTTACTAGACCTGCTTTCTCGTATTCAGCCACTCGGGAGAGCGTCTATTAAAATGTCACGGTTTTTGATGGATGAAAAACAGACAACGTTGTGTGAGCATGAAAGGCCAGAAATTGATCCGCAGGAGAGTTTCCGCGGATCAATTTCTGGCCTGCATTTTATGCTGCATGGATGCTGCACTCCACAGTCATGTTCTAAATGAGACTACCCAAAGAGATCTAATGGTGGCAGAGGCGTGGTGTTTTCAGCTATCGAAAGCACTGAATAACACGGGGTCACTCCCAGGGAGTTCGGACCTGTCGTTGAGCTGTTCTTGGGTCCTGTTGATCTGCTCCTTGTCCCGGTTCTCAGAGCCCAGCAGCTGCTGGTTCACCTGGTTCACGTCGGTCACCCGCAAACCCAGGTTGTTCATCTCTGGCTCCAGCGTCTCAAACCTGCAGCCAGAAACACAGCGTTAGATGTAGGACTGAAGGCGGTCGCCCTTGTTCATACACAGGGAAATACCTCTAGGTCTATTTATACTACATTTATTAAAGTTGTTTTTCATCAGATTCAATATATATATATATATATATATATCAGTGGCGGCTGGTGGTTTTTAAAGTGAGGGAGGAAGGACTGTGCGCTTGGTTGCCATTGGCCTGCTTGCAATGTTGGTGTATAGAAGCATAAGAATGTGAGACTCAAGTTGTTTCAGGGTGTTTTGGTGAACTACAAAACAGTAGGGAGGAATAGTTATGTGAATAAAATTGATACAAAGCCACCAGTGGCATCACTGTAATTTGAAAGCTGGTGGGCAGCATTTCTTTGAAATGGACTACAAGGGCAGAAGGAAAGGATGCAAGGCCCATTAGTCAAATCAGGCCTACTCTTGATTTGTAAAAGTAAATAAAAAAATCTGGGCATATTTTTGCCCTCAATGACTGAAGTTATTGGTTGTAATTTAGCTATGTTTATTTCCAGTTACAATTGTTTTAAAAAAAGCTCTGAATCATTCACCCTTTCCACAATATCAAACAGAACGGTCAGAGTAACAAACTAGTAAAAGAACGAGAACATTATTTCAAACAACCTATAGGCATGGTGCCTAGCAAGGAATGTCGCATAGCAGCACCAACGTGAACTTGACACTTGTCGTGGCGTTTGGTTGCCCTATCAAGATTTTTCACATCAGTGAAACCATGAACAGCCCACGTTGGACATTTGCCATTATTCATTAGCAAACAGGGCCAGCAATACACTTGATTGCTAGTAATGCTACCAGTAAGCCATGAGTACCTCGCAAACCATGTAGCACCCACAACACTGGCGTTACCATTACTTTTGGTGATCTTAATTTAGCGAAGTGGTCTACCTTTTTCTTTGGTCGCTAACTTAGCACTGTAACTCAATGAATGGAATGCTTTGTAATTAAACATGAACAATGTCCTCTGTTTCCAATGTTTCCATTGTACACTTGCCCTTTACCCAGGGAAACAAACATTATATATTCAAAGGCATTAAAGTAGTCATATTTAAGGGCATTAATTCATTACAGTAGTCTGGGCAATCTACCTTTATTATTCTCAACAGGAGGAGGATCTTCCTCCCTCTCCTCAATGGAGAAGCCTCCACACTTCCTCCCCCCCTCTGCCCTCACTCTCTCCCCCCCCTCCCCAACCCCCTCCCCCCGGCTCACCTCTGCTGCACCACCTCCAGGTCCTCCAGCTTGGTGGGGATGGCCATGCTGTGGAGCCACTGCTCCTTCTCCTCCACCCACTGCAGGCAGGCGCCCGACTCGCTGAACATGCGGTAGAGCGACAGCGCCCCCTCCAGGGCCTGCCGCCGGGCCGCCGACAGCGACTCCAGCTCCGCGAAGCGCTGCTCGATGCTGGGCACGCGGCCGTCGACCTGGAGGGGGAACAGGGCGGGAGAGGTGGGGTCACACATGAGCTGAGGAGTCAAGGGATCAGGGGTCTAAACTTTGTTATTTTAGGCGCTCTAAAAAGGACATCCTGAGTTTATTAGCTTTGGCACTTTAAGACTTTGGAAATGTCAATTGAGTTACGGTCATTGGTGATAGAATGGGCTGCAGATTTGGCAGTGCAAATTCTTTCAATGGCCAGATGCCAGATTCTCTCTTTTTGGGTTCCTTGACAAGTTTTGAAATGCCATGTTTAAAGGGGGGACATATGCTCAAATGAGCTGTGAAGTCAGATAACAACTCAGAATAACATTGCATGCGTCTTACCAGACTTAACTGACCTTTGTTCGATTTATTTAATTTGACATTTGCCGTGACATTTAGATATTTCTTTCAGCATTATGGTAAAATAAAACGATTGATGGAAACAAGTTCAATGTTTCGGGCTCCATTACATTTGAATGCAATGACTCTGAAGCCCAATGTGAACCCCAACAGGAGTCCTCGTACCTGGGGGTCGTGGGCGTAGGCCTCGGGCAGCGCCAGCACCTGCTCCTGGAGGGAGTCGATGACGGGCCGGTGGCTCTGGATCTCCTCCTCCACCTCGCGCTGCTTGCGGGCCAGCGTCTGGGTGGAGAACTCGTCGTGGCCCACCTCCTGGCTGGACACCTGCCGCAGGGTGTCCCCCAGCCAGGCCTCCATGTCGCTGGCGTCCGTCTGGAACTGCTGCAGCGCCACCGCCTCCTTCAGGCTCTGCTCCCTCAGCAGGGAGGTCTGGGGGGGGGGGGGGGGGGGGGGAGTCACACGGGCGTAGCTGCCTATAAAACTCTACTCTTAGTGGAACTAATCAAAAAAACATAAAACATATAAAGCGACTGGAATTCTTATCTTAGACCTAAAACCCTTCTGGCTTGTGATCGGTAGACTAAATCAAGCGTTTAAGCAGATTGATAACGACCAAATACTGGTCCAACAGTCCACATTTTTGGTACACTCCTATCAAACAGTAAACCCAAAATAGATTATTATTATTACTTCTCCGGTCCCTGACTCAAAAGAGCGAACCAAACAAGAGATCAAACCCACAAAATACATGGAAAGTATTTTTATGTCTCCTAAAATAGGGACTCTTGTAACACGTCGTAGGCTCTCTTAAGGTTGTCCTGGAAGTGTCCTGCTTCAGGACGATTCCTACCTCCTCCAGGTGCGCCCACTGCTCCCTGATGTCCCTGATCCTCTCCCTGACCTCCGGGGCCCCCACGTGGCCCTCCTGCACCAGCGCCTCCCCGGCCGCGATGCTGGTCCCCAGGGGCCCGTAGCGCGCCGCCATCTCGTCCCGGAACGCCTCGTGCTTGCTGAGCAGGTGCAGCGCCGACGTCAGGTCCCGGCCGCAGTCCGCCGCCGCCAGGATCTGCTCCTGCTCCCGGATCCAGGCGCCCTCCTCGCCCAGCTCCCACAGGAACTGCCAGAGGCGCCGCGAGTCCTCCAGGCGGTCGCGGCGCTCCACGGCCAGCTGGCCCAGCTCCCCGTAGGCCCGGCCCAGCAGGGCCACCCGCTCCACCACCAGCGCCGGCTCACACGGCTTGTAGGCTGCCGGGGGGGGGGGGATTAGAGTCAGGTAGTGGAGGAGGAAACCGCTTACATAAGCAGAATGGTTAAGCTGCTTTTATACCAGTTTCACCGTTTGTTGTATGGCGGTACAGGAGAAACAAAGAATGGATGCTGCACTCTTTCTTACTCAATACGCTACTGGGTGCTGCGGCACACAAATAAAAGTGCACACAATCACCACATTATAGTTGCAGATAGATTAACCTTTAGCTAACAATGCGAGCCCTCAACTAACATAATTAAATGCCCACTTTGAGTTGAAGACAACGCTGTACTACATTGGAAATGAATGGACTTCTGGTCTTTGAAGCCATCGAAGAGGGTTAGATGTTAGGGGAATCATGCTGACGGTAGGAGGAGGAGGTTAGATGGTTAGAGGTTAGGGACTCAAAATGGCTGTAGGAGAAGGTTTCAGGGTTAGAGGGTTAGACGTTAGGGGACTCAAGCTGGCCATGGGAGGGGAAGGATAGAGGGTTAGAGGTTAGGGGCCTCACACTGGTGGTAGGGATAAGGTTAGAGGGTGAGAGGGTGAGAGGTTAGGGGACTCACGCTGGTGGTAGGGATAAGGTTAGAGGGTGAGAGGTTAGGGGCCTCACACTGGTGGTGGTGGATGGTGAGGTGAGAGGGTTAGAGGTTAGGGGCCTCACACTGGTGGTAGGGATAAGGTTAGAGGGTGAGAGGGTGAGAGGTTAGGGCCTCACACTGGTGGTAGGGATAAGGTTAGAGGGTGAGAGGGTGAGAGGTTAGGGGACTCACGCTGGTGGTAGGGATAAGGTTAGAGGGTGAGAGGTTAGGGGCCTCACACTGGTGGTGGTGGATGGTGAGGTGAGAGGGTTAGAGGTTAGGGGCCTCACACTGGTGGTAGGGATAAGGTTAGAGGGTGAGAGGGTGAGAGGTTAGGGGCCACACACTGGTGGTGGTGGATGGTGAGGTGAAAGGGTGAGAGGGTGAGAGGTTAGGGGACTCACACTGGTGATGGTGGATGGTGAGGTGAGAGGGTGAGAGGGTGAGAGGTTAGGGGACTTACACTGGTGGTAGGGATTAGGTGAGAGGGTGAGAGGGTGAGAGGTTAGGGGACTCACGCTGGTGTTGGTGGATGGTGAGGTGAGAGGGTGAGAGGGTGAGAGGTTAGGGGACTCACGCTGGTGTTGGTGGATGGTGAGGTGAGAGGGTGAGAGGGTGAGAGGTTAGGGGACTCACGCTGGTGGTGGTGGATGGTGAGGTGAGAGGGTGAGAGGGTGAGAGGTTAGGGGACTCACACTGGTGGTAGGGATTAGGTGAGAGGGTGAGAGGGTGAGAGGTTAGGGGACTCACGCTGGTGGTGGTGGATGGTGAGGTGAGAGGGTGAGAGGTTAGGGGACTCACGCTGGTCCTGGGAGGTGAAGCGCTGGGCGGCCGCCTGCACGCCCTTGATCCTCTCGGCCTGGGCGGAGATGTCGGCCTCCACCAGGGTGTGGGTCTGGAGCAGGTCCAGCACGTCATGCAGATGCTTCCCGCTGTCCTGGGACTGCAGCCGGCCCTGAGGGGAGCACACACGGCCAGACCATGGAGCACGGGTTAAAGAGAAGGGTTGAAAACATTCAGGTTGGGTTGAGAGTATTGCTGTGTTAACGGCATTTTTTGACAATCACAATTATCAATAAATGTATGCAATACTATAGACGCTTTCCTACATTTCATCTTCATCAGAGAGAGTGAAGAGAGAGCAAGAGGGAGAGAGAGAGGACAAGATAGAAAGGTTGGGGGGCAAGAGGTAAACAGGGAGAGGGGGATTAAGAGAGATTGAGAGAGAGAGAGAGAGAGAGAGAGAGAGAGAAAAAGTGTAAGAGCAAGATGAGGACAGGGGCGTGCCAAGCACACGCATGTGCGCGAGAGTGTGTGTGAGTGACAGAGAGAGAGAGAGAGAGAGAGAGAGAGACAGCATGACGCTCGCCGCCCCACGGGCCTACCTTCATGTCTCCCATCCAGTCCATGATGTAGCGCATCTCCTGCAGGAGGCGCTGCAGGTCCCGGTGGGCGTGGAGGCGCTCGCGGCGCGCCGCCAGCAGCTCCTTCAGGTACTCCCAGAGCCGCAGCACGTTGTCGCGCCGGGCCGCCACGCGCCGCACGTCGTGGTAGCTCTCCGCCTCCAGCTCCCTGGCCACCGCCTCCACCGCCGCCACGCGCTCCCCGTACGCCCCGATGTCCGTCTCGATGGCCTCGTGCTTCCGCGTGGCCGCCTCCACCGCGCCCAGGTCCGTGCCAAAGTTGTCCTGGCGACGAGGGAGAGAGAGACGGGAGGTTTAGTTTGGAAAAGACAAGAGGGGGCTGAGTCGATAGATTCTCCTCTGGCTTTGGTCATTGGGTTTCTTGGTTTGTGAGTGGATGTGTGTCTACCTACCTCTCCACACACACCTCAGGCATGCGTGTGTATGTATGTACATACGTTTGTGTGTGTATATCTTTGGTATATGGGTTTGAGTTCGTATATGTGTATATTTGATTTTCACCAGCGCATGGGTTATGGCATGACAGCTGCTGTTGACACAGTTTGTGTTAGGCTTTTTTTTTTATCGTCTTTTATGGATTTGAAATGCTGCCAAACTTTAGAAGTTTATTTCCAGACATTCTGTGCCCTTCGAGAATGATGGTCTAAAATGTGCTCCACTTCGAAAAGAAAATGATTGCACAGCGCCACTACCATTCCACAAAGGTGTTGTCAAACAATAATTAAGAACATTAGTTGAAAGCAAAACCAAATTGCCCAAAGAAGTCTGGGTCAATCCCCGCCCCCACAAAAAAAATAATTTTATAATTTTTAAGCTTTTCTAATGACGACGTCTAATTAACAAAGAATTTATGTGCCACCCTAAGTGTATATGTATGTGTGTATGTGTGTGACTACCTGAGATACAAGCCTCTGCTGTGTATGTACATATGTATGGGTGTTCATATGTCTGTATATGTATAAGTTGTATGTGTGTGTCTACCAGGGACATCAGCCTCTGGTGTGTGCGTGGGGGTTTATGCACGTGTGTATTTGTGTTGATATGTGTGTATGAGGTGTATGTGTGTGTCTACCGGGGACACTAGCCTCTTGTGTGTGTGCCTGTTTATGTGTATATGTGTGTGTGTTCATGTGTGTCTATAAGGTTTGTGTGTGTGTGTGTACCTGGGACACCAGCCTCTGGTTCTCGCTGAGCCAGGTCTCTCTCATGGCGGCCTTGCGGTCGAAACGAGCCGCCAGCATCTCCAGCTTCTCCTGGCGAATCAGCTCGTTCCTCAGTGCCAGCTCACGCTCATGCTCCGCCTTCTCCAGACGCTCCCACGCCTGTCGACCAATCACAACACCAGACAGGTTGACATCATTATCCTGAGACTAGGGTGCTGCCGGATTATCAATTCATATTATAATTGGATTCATGTTAATGAATTGTACTGATTCATATACATGTTTTCAATTATCAATACTTTATATTGACAATATTATATACATATCACTACTATTTATGAGTATTAATACTATGGATGAATCAAACTATATATGTATTAAAAGACGAGTGAATATGGCACATTTTCCTAATACCACAGTAGCAGCAGTATCTATTTGAATGGTATGAGTGCGACTTCCAAGTTTAGTAAATCACAGTGCATACAAGGCGATGTATAACAGAGAATGAGTTGTTTCTATGAGCTGCATTGTGCTCAAACAGGTTCCCCATTGGCTGTCCCGTACCTTGTTGATGTCAGAGATGAGCTTCCCCTCGCGAGGCATGTACACCTTCTGGTTGTTGGCCCTCATCTTGCTCTGGATGGTGAAGAGCAGAACCTCCAGGTTTCCCTTCTCTGTGAACCTGCGGGCAACAAGCAGACGTACCCTCATTTAACAGCCACTCCAGAGCACCAACACACCAGGCGCATCATTGATTAATAACCCTTGTTCAGAAGAGGGCAGGCTTGTTCTGGTACTGGTATTATTATGGTACCATTATTATGGTATCGTGATCATGAATGTGATGAGAAGATATATATAAGTAATGTATATCATAAGATAGGATTTAAAATAGACCCACCATACACAAATAAACCTCAACATGCAGAGTTTATTAACCGGAAACCATCCCTGTATACGTTGAACAGAACTACTCACTATTTACCATCTCCGTTCATTTCAAGTGTTCTTATAGATACAATCAAGAAGGGAGCGGGGTTAGGGGAATCCTGCCCCAGGAGGCCTACGGGTAGACTGTGGACATCGGGGATTGAACCAATACCCTTCCACTGAGACTCACTTGGGCGGTTTCTCCACGGTGCGGTAGGAGTTGAAGGCCTGCAGCTGGTTCTGCACCCCGTTGAGGGAGTTGGCCAGCTGCCGGTCGTTGAGCGTGTGGATGGTCTGCTGGATCCACTGCAGCAGCTCCGACGCCAGGCTCTCGTACTTGTCGATCAGCTGGTCTGCCTCGATGGCGTAGTCCAGCACCTGCGGGGCGGGGGAGAGGGAGAACCACAGATGAAGGTGAGACAGCAGGTGGAAAGCAAGTAGTTCATTTTGTTCGTATTTTAGCTGAGACTTTATATTGTTGTGTTGGTTTTAGCATATTCTTATTTTAATGCTTTAACTCTTTTTAATTCTGTCCGGTATTTTTTCTGTAACATCCTCATTTCCCCCCAGCAGAGATGAATACAGAACATATCTTAATGAGCAGGTAGACTGTGGACTTTGGGGTTTGACCCCAGAACCTTTTGGCCGGGAATCAAACACCCTGACGACAGCAGGCCATCCAGCCTCCCTGATTTTACAAACTCATCTGTGGGCCGTTATTGTTTGACTGCCTGTCACAGATAGTTTGTCAACAAATTAATTTCCTCATGGGACGATAAAGTTCTCTGAATTCAATTGAATGCGTGATGATGAATAGATAACAGGAACAGGAAGGCAACATGGTCGATTGGGAGATGCCTGACCTTGCCGATCCTCTTTCCCTCCACGGCCAGAGCCTTCATCTTGGAGAAGTAGTGATAGTAGGTAGCCACATACGTTATGATGGACTTCTCATCTGGCTGGTCCACATTCACATCTGGGGGGAGAGAGGGAGAGAGGAAGAAAAATGGAAATAGAAAGAGAAAGTCAGTCCGTCTAATTTGCATCTCTAATCGGTAGCTGAACATTAGTCAGCTGATATGAACAGACACTATATGATACCACTGCTCTTGTCTTTAGCACCATGCAATTATGAAAATCTTCAAACATTTGGGGGGAAACAAAGGAAACAGCCAGAGTTTCCAATTCACAAACAACACAAACATTCAAATTCAAGGGCTTTAATGTAAACATTGCTTTCATTTCCAAATCGGCATTTCCAGGTTGTCCATGTATGGTCACTATTGACCATATATGGACATCCTCCCTGTGAAGTCAGCATGTGGTGACAAATGCAGCAACACAGTCTAAGCTGTTATCAATCTGCTCTAGACAAACACACAGGCGGACGCACACACACAAACACACAGTCTGGGACTAAGAGCAACCCCAAGGGACTAGACCTAATCACCTTCTGGGTCCAGCAGCTTGGTGAGGCCCAGCTCCTTCTCCGCCACATTAAAAGCGTTCTGGAGGTTGTGGTGGGCATTCGACCTCTTCAGGGTGTCGAACTCAATCAGGTCAGATCTGAGGAGAGGAGACGAAAAGGGAAGAGAAGGTTTAAGCCTTAATCAGACAGGAAAGGAGGGAAGGAACAACTGTGAGTCAATCACTCAGTAATTAATAGTCTTTATTCTTTCCTTATAAGTTCTAAGTTATAAGCATTTTAACATGTCAGATCTTTTATTTATTTATATATTTATTTGATTTATTTATTCATGTTCAATGTATTTATATATTTTATTTGATCTATTATTACATTATTTTTGCACTTTCATGTTAATGCAGAGATGCAGAGTCTCGGGGGAAGAAAACAAAGACTTGCAATGCACCACGTTGCATTTGGCTTCTACAACATCTTGTTAATTATGGATGAGGGTAATGGCAGTAGTCAGAAGTGGGCTGGTGGTACAGCTCTAACCACCAGACGGTGGATGCTGCTGTGTCCGGTCTCTGAGTGTCTCTGTGATGGTACGGTTAGTGGTGCTGATGTCAGACTTTGGCTTTGGTGGAACCCTCTCAACCAGGGAGCCATGTGAGCGTTGGATGAGCTGAAGTTGATAGGGTAATGGTGCGTCGCAGGGTTGTACTCAACAAGGCAGAGTGCCACCAGTTAATAGCTTTCCCTATGTCCTTATCATTTTTTTAATGTTTTTTTCAATGCAAAATGTATATTTATATTGGAAGGGACTGACACTGGATGTGTGGATGCATTACATGCACATACATTCAGGAGCAGGTAGGGGGTGAGGCAACTCGCTCTAGGATGCTTACTGGTGGATGGGGACAGTCAGTCAGTTTGGGCTAGAAATGGCAAAGCAGCTGGGTGGCCTCCCTATGAATTTGCCTCACTCTAATGATGGTACAGATTTGTTATTAATTTTACACCTTACCAAAAGTGGACGATATCAACTTTCTTCAGAGGTAGAAGAAGAAAAATTACAAAAAGCATCATGCTTCAACAGGCAGCCCGCTAGCTCTAACCTGACACGACTGCCACAATCTCCTCCCCTCTGCTTTGAATACGTTCTGAACATGTAAATGGAGATGGCCAAATTTATATGCAACCTGCAGATCAGTTACTCCATACAAAAGCTCAGTTTCCTCCCTGACCAAGAAGGTTATCCCTTATTTGACTCAGAGGAAATGAGGCAATGAGCATCTAGGAATGACAGCATGACTATACACAGCAGGGGGAGCCAGTGAGTTTCCCAGCATGGATCTGCATTATGAATTATACTAAGTAGGGTGCTCTTTCTGTGATCTAGGTCAACATACATCCAATTTTACTCTTTCTTGTTGAAGCCAAACTGCAGGCGGTTCAAGTGAAAGAAGGAGGAGAAAATATAGGAACAGATGGAGAGCTTAATAGAAGATTGGGAATACAAGCTGCTTCGAGGTGTGTGATGTCTTTAAGAATGGCGATCCTCGTGAAAAATATTAAAGCCAAGATATGAATATAATTGCATTTAAGCATCCTTTTGGCCTTTTATTATTATTTTGATTTGAATTGTTGCTGAATGTATATGCTGACACATGCGTCAACATAATTCCTGGTCGATATATACTTTGGAGATAAAGTTCAGAATCCGACATCTCTCTATCAAAGGAAAACGTCCTCCCATTTTAAAAACCTAATTTTTCGTTTATCTATAACTTCATAAAAAAACTCTACATTTATAAACATGGATTTTGGTGACCCTCTTATCTGTCTTATCCCAATATCCATCAGTACACAGGCTCAGTCTACGGGTGGGAGGTTTCAGTAGGTGACGGCAACGGTCTGGAATGTGCAACAGTCATTGACCTGTGTTTGTGCACGATGGCACTGAATGCCAGGCCATCCCTCCAGCTCGTGGTGAAGTTGTGGACGTTGACATTCGGGTATCTGCGAAGGACGGGAACAAAGAGGAATCAATAATAAACTCCAGTCTCCTATTACACAATAACATTTTCATTCTGTGATGACTCTAAATGTTCTATTTAGTCAACTAGCAGATGCTTTTATCCGAAGGGACTCTTATCAAAGAGCAGCTAGAGGTTGTGCTGTGGCAATAAGGAGACCTTGTATCTAAATATACTTATCTAAAGGATCCAAAGATACTGAGCAGGGAACTTAGCTTCATGTCCTTAAGGGGCAGGTAGGGGTTACATTTACATTTACATTTAGGACATTTAGCAGACGCTTTTAACCAAAGCGTACATTTGTCAGAAGAGGAGAAACAATATATCGTTGTCGGAACAGCAAGGATGTTCATGAACCAAGTGCCCAGCACTAAACATTGCTAGGTTAACCTATTCCCTGTACAAAACAAAGATAGCTCGGATAAGTACTATTTTTAAGTGTCAGGACGCACAACATACAATAAGGGTTAAGCACAGGGTTAAGCATCTTGCTCTCTTAGCGTGGCCTTGGAGGGATTGAACCCAGGACCTTTTTGGCTGGGAGTCAAACACCACAACCACCACCCTATGCCGCCCTGGTTCCTCACCCTGCCGTCTTCATCTGGCACCACAGCAGCAGAGCGTCTTTAGCAGACTTCTTCTCCTTGTTGTCCTCTGTCGCCACGCTGATGTCCTGGATCTGTGGACGGACATCAGGACGTGAACACACTCCTCACGACGTACAGAAACGGCTCCCGACATGATAACACCGGCTGGGACATGCTCACCCTACTGATGCCGCAGTGCTATGGGCAATTTAAACTTTGCATTAAGGATGGTCTTGTATAGATATTTGGTTGTAAGTACAATTACGGGCGTATTTACATGAACTTGCAGACACTCGTATCTAAAGCAACTTATGGTAAATCCATAAGGTACGGGTCATAACTGTGCAGGTAGGGGTGTCGGCATCTTGTCCGAGGGTACCTTCAGTATTGACAGATGACAGTGGGGTTTGACCCAGAAACCTTCTGCTGGGACTAAATCACCACAACAACTAGATAGACTATCCTGCCCTTTCCCCAACTGTATATAATCTGTGAATTTATCTTATTACACATTTATTTTGTTTTACTCATACCTCAATGAGGTCAAAGCACCTCGACAGGTTGCTGTGGAAAGTGTAAATAGTACTGAACCCGTTATCCAAGAATCTCAACCCCCCAAAAAAGCCAACTCAGCAGACTTCTGTTCTCGCCTGGGGAAAGAGTGGGCTGCATGTGAAGACCGGGTTGGTTCATTCAATAGAGGGAGTGGTTTGGCTCACGCTCACCAAGCACCAGGTGGTTCTAAACAAGGGGCAGGTGTGTGTGTGTGTGTGTGTGTGTGTGTGTGTGTGTGTGTGTGTGTGTGTGTGTGTGTGTGTGTGTGTGTGTGTGTGTGTGTGTGTGCGAGTGTGTGTTATTGTGTGTTTGGGTGTGTGCGTTGACGGGCGCTACCTGGAAGCGGAGGATGATGGTCCAGATGAGGCCCAGGGTGAGGCGGTGGTTGCCGTCGACAATGTCGTGGGAGCCCATGTTCTCCAGGTGGACCTTCTGCTCCTTGAGGAACTGCAGCGCCTTGTCCACGTTCTCCAGGCAGTGGATACGCATACGGCCCTTGGTCGGCTTGGGCTGGGGAGGAGAAGGAGGAGGGTGAGGAGGAGGAGGAGGAGGAGGAGGAGGCGGAGGAGGAGACGGATGGGAGTGTGGAGAAGGATGAGGGTGAGGAGGAGAAGGAGGAGGAGAGGGATGGGAGTGTGGAGAAGGAGGTGGAGGAGGAGAAGGAGGAGGAGAGGGATGGGAGTGTGGAGGAGGAGAAGGAGGAGGAGAAGGAGGAGGAGAGGGATGGGAGTGTGGAGGAGGATGAGGTTGAGGAGGAGAAGGAGGAGGAGAAGGATGAGGGTGAGGTGGTGGAGGAAGAGGAAGAGGGGAGGAGGAGGAGGAGGAGGAGGAGGAAGCGGGGAAGGAGAAGAGGAGAAGCGGATGAGTTATGAAAATGAGGAGGAGGATAAAACAAGGAAGAGATGGAAGAAGGAGGAGAGGTTGAGGAAGCCTGATTTAGCAGATGCAACCTAAAGTGAGTCCAGATATCTTATGAGGACCTGAGGCCTCTTGCTCAAGGAAGCCTACAGGTTACGCAGTGGAAATTGGGTATAGTATTCAATATTCAGAGGAAGCAGAAGGTAGGAACTTGGTTTGACCTCGGTGAACTAATGAAATCCGAATAAAGGGGAAGGGTAAGAGTTGAGGCGGACGACAGCTGAGGCAACATCAGGGGGACACCATGCTCCGAGATTTGAGTCATGCGTCATGGGAGAGAGTTAATGAGAGTGGGTGGGTGACTGAGTGTTTGAATGAGTGACTGAGAGCAAATGTGTGTTTGAGATTCAGAGTGTGCGAGTACGGAAATGAGTGAGTGAATTGGAGAATGAGTGAGAAAGAGCTCCCTGAGTGAGAGGGTGCGTGTTTGAGAGTGGGTGCGTGTGTCTGCATGTGAGTGCATGCCTGTGTGAGTGAGTTTGTGACTGCATGTGTGTGTGTGTGTGTCATGTGCCATCGTGTGTGTGTGGGGAGGTGGCCAGGTCACGCTAGGTAGCAGAACTGGTTAGTTTGTTGCAGCTGCGGGCTGCGGGCGTGGAAACTGACCAGCTGTTCCCCAGAGAGGACCTCCAGCAGGCGGATGAGCATGCGTCCGTCGCGCAGGTCCGTGTACAGGTCCCCGATGCGGCAGGTGACGCGGCCCAGGTGAGAGTTCACCCACTTGGTGAAGGTTTTCTTCTGCACGGCCTCTCGCTCATCTGCAAGGAAACACACAAGCAGGAAGCGGAGGAGGGTGTGAAGGAGATGGTATATCTCTATTCAGTCACTCCACACTAAAACCCCAGCGCTGAGCATTGTCGCTTATCTGAATTAAAAATCGATAACAACATGATAGGGGGTGGCTTTGTACTTTTCTGGTGGTAGATGGTGTTAACATCAGATGGCAACAGCTGCGCAGCTGTAATTGCGTTGGTTCCGCGCCGTTTGTTTGTTCGCGGTTGACCAGGGTCGTGAGCGGTCCACTAGGCACACAGAGCGGACGGGCTGTGGGTGGAGGCGCTACACCACTGGAGCCCCAGATCCGCTCTCCTTCGAGCAGGGACATGGGTCCTGAAGGATGTTTAATTAACGTTCTGCACCAAGAGCCCAGGGAAAATGGAAGGTGGTGTCCAAACAGAACCAGACTTTGAGTTTTAGCATCAAGCTCAGAGTAAACAGAATCAGACTCAACTTGAAGTGAGTGCGTTTATTCTGGCTAAACAGAATGACCTTTGTGGTTAAGGGAGTGTTTTGAGTTCAACATAAAAGGATTCCACTTAAGTTGAAGCACAGAGTTTAGCTTAGACAAACAGAACCACACCTATGTTCAAGCCGTGAGTTAAGGTCGCCCACACGCTTGGGTCTAAGCACTGAGTTTCTGACTGCTAAACAGAATTACACTTCAATGAGTTTAGCAAATCAAACAGAACAACACTTGTGTTTGGGCAGTGGTTTTCACTTGACCTTGTTGCTGCCACTTTATAAGATACATTTTATGGGAAACAGGGCCTAGAGAAACGATTCCAATAAAGGAAGTTTTAGCAGCAGCAGCCCAACATATGGAGCAGGGGAGTAAGACGCTAATCCTGCTACGTCAACCTAGCTAGGTGACCTCATTTATCTTTCTCTCTCTCTCTGTATCTTTAGGTCTACCTCTCTCTCTGTATCTATAGGTCTACCTCTCTTTCTCTTTATCTCTCTCTGTATCCGTCTACCTCCCGCTCAGTACACTTCACTGGTGAGGTGGATGTGAGATAACATCAACGAGCCACAAACAGATCGAAGGGAAGAGAAGCCCTGCAGCAGACAGCACAGCACACAAGCGCCGCGCTGCTAATTAGCTATTGAAAGCAAAGGACACGCAGTGGGAAATACTCCACGGTGACTGCTAATGAGACGCAAACCTGCTTCACCCCCAAACGCTAAAGGAACTGCAGCAATTATCAGTGAACAGAAACAGCACCAGAAAGAAGCACGTGCAATAGTTGAATGAAGTCGGTATGGCTGCAGACTATTCACTCTGGGAATAAACAAGGGCTTGGTTTAGTATGCGTCCTGCATGCTATGCTGAGCTATTGTTCTCCAACCCAGATCCAGATCATTGTTTTCAATCCTGTGCGAATATTTTTTCCGATTTCAATTGCCCTGCTCAAGATATATAGAAAATGTATAGAAACTAGAAAGGACCAACATTTTCATTTAAAATGGTGTTTAAAATAATTCAGCTCATGTTACAGAAAAAGGAAATGATATAGAACATAAAATAAAGGTAAGTAAAACACATCAAAACATCTCAAATGCAAGCAGCATCCCATAGGGCTGAACAGTAAGGGGCGTGACAGCCAGTTGCTCTATTTCAGGATGACTAAATGAACTCCCCGAGGGCATCTCAGGCCTTTAGCAGTGTGGTGACGCAGCAGAGCTTCTTCCTGCACACGGGAAAGGTGCAAACAGCACAGGTGGTCGATTCACCTTGACAGGATGCGTCTCCATGGAGACCCCAGCCCGGTGCCTCCCCCCTTCCCACTTCCTTTCTGCTGGTTTATTGATTTTCACTCTCGCACCTCCCCCTTTCCACACAGCCCCTGTTGCTCAGTAATACTGCATATAACTTCATAAGGGAACAGCGTTGTCCGTGCTCACAAACAGATGAAGTCCCCCTCTGTGTATGGATAGAAGCTGACTATATACTAAATGACTGATGTTTGCACCGTTTTTCGTTTCTAGAAAACGAGCCGCCCAGGTGCTTCCTGCGGGGCTTTCCCAAACGTCTTAGAACTGACTTTTTTTCAATGTCTTCGATGCATTAAATGTGTAGAATGGTTTTGCATATTTTCTATATGTTTAAGGAGACACTTTGATTCGACTCCAATATGTCTGGATCCTACTATATCATATTTTTAAGATTATATAATTGACCATCTGGGATTAATAAAAAACATCTCACCACCCAAACTGGTGTAACAATATCCAAATGAAGTCGCACAGCAACATGGTAAGGATTGTCGTTATGGTAATGCGAAAAAAAAAACTTGTTTCAATTGAACGGAAAGTGAGCACGTTGGGAAATGATCAGCTACACCCCCGGGGTTGGTAAAAGCAGAAGAAAATTTGGAGTGTCACTCACATTGTTCTTCAGGGGTGGAGTGATTGAAAACACGATTATGCCTTCTGCCTCTTTCACTTCCTGTTTTCTAGTGGTCAGTGTCCTCTCTCTTAACCCCCAACTGCTTTTACCGCCTACCACAAGCATGCGTGATCTTTGTTAATTCATTGTACGGGCCTTTTTATGTGCTTATATGCGCAGTACTACTAAAGACACACTGGGTAGTCGGTCAAAGGGCAGAGACCAATGTGGTTGTCACACTGGAGCTACCACCAATGAGCAGGTTTCAATCACACATTCAATGCAATGTTTTCAAATGAGCGACGAAAACTTGCAATTTTCCATTCATTCATTCGTCTCCACCGGATTGTTTTCCAGTCGACCCTGCCGTGGCTCCGAGATGGGCTGAACTCAGAGCGGGACACAGATATTATCACAGGAACACTGGCTACTGACCGTAGATCACAGAGGAATGGTCCGCTGAGTCACACACAGGACTACTTCTCATAAAAATATTCCAGATACCAATAAAACGAAACTGGATGTTTTATGCCTCTCTGTAACAATGAGGCATAACTCTGCTCTCGCAGATAGCTACTAACACTTTCCACAGCTCTCTCTGTCTTTTTCTGCTTAAGGGCTTGAGCAGATAAAGGAGACAGTGGCAAAGAAAGACACAAAGAGACAAAGACAGAGAGAGAGAGAGAGAGAGAGAGAGAGAGAGAGAGAGAGAGAGAGAGGGAAACAGAATAAATAGAAAGAGACAGAGAGGGACAGAGGCAGAGAGCATGAGAGGTAAAGAGAGAAGATAAATGGGCCTGCTGACCACAACAGAACAGGTAACACAACATAACACAACGTGACACGACGCTCACCGCTCGAACACCTGGGCCCCAGTTCTCCAGGAGACGCCGTCTAGTCCCCTGACCTTGGCTCTAAAACCACAGCCAAGCATTTCTCAGAGCGCCAGACGAAACAAAGAGACAGGAGGGACTGGATGTCACCGTTAACACAAAACAACGGCCGGAAGAAGAAGACGCATGGCTTTTGTATTCATATCGTATGACAGGCTGGCTTGGGCTGCGGTCTGAACACAGAGACCCGACGGACCCTTGTGTCCTCAGGGCCTGGCCTCCACCTGGCTTGCGTTGCCTTTTTAAAAGATGAACTCAGAAGGAGATACTTCCTTGACGACTCAGCTCGTCTCACTAGACACTCTGAAAAGACCCTGCAGGGTTGGATTGAGGACTTTTACGATGGTTTTTGATGAGGTTGAGTTGAAGGTTAGTTTAGGAAAAGTTCAACAATAATGAAGCTATTAGGTAAGCTATGGTTTAGGTTTGTGGTGGTTCAGGTCAGGAGAAAGGATCTGGGAATTAGCACGGGCATAGTGGGAGGATCATGACATCACTGGATCATGTGACTCAAATAGAAGGAAAAAGACACTTTGGTTCCCTGTGTTTTGGCATGTCTCCTTAAAGCAGGGGGTTTAGGTACAAACAAACCTCAAAAACACCCATTAAATCTATGAACGCGCATTAATATATAACAACAAGGACACAGACATCGGTTTCCATGGTGAATGCGAGTTTACCATTGAGAGGGAGGGGTGGGTGTGTTTCAGTGGGCCAGGTGAAGAGCAGCAGGAGAGAGAGAGAGCGAGCGATAGAGCAAGAGGGAGGGCAAGAGCAAGAGCAAGAACAACAAAGAGAAAGAGACAGAGACAATGACAGAGATAGCGAGAGACAGAGAGAGAGAGATAGAGAGGGGTGAACGGGCTGCATTCCACCCGGAGTGCCGGGTCGTGTCGTGACAGCGCCCAGCATGGAGGCCGTGCTTCTGGAGAGAGTCTCAGTAACAGTCAGCCTGGGTTCCATTGGAATGGTACACTATGGAGCGCAGCAGTGTGGGTCGGGAAGTGATATTCCCAGTCATATTCTGCATAGAGGTTTTGATTATAAGCCATGATGTTGTAACCATCCAAGGCACACTGACCACGAGCCAATAGATTGTGAAACTATGGTATACGCCCCTGTAGAAGCCACAAGTTAAAGAAAAGTTTTTAGAAAAACATGTTTTATCCGGGATGTCAAGCAGTACACTACCCATAATCCTAAAGTGTAAGACAGCGTCTTTGATTTGTAGAGCTTTCTGTTACCATTGGAAACATTTACCTTACCCGCGAAAGTCAAGTCTTCGATAACTGCTGCCACTAAACTGGATTGCTTACCACAGAGCAACCATGATTTCCCTTAGACTTATGGAAAGTTAGAGAGTTGTTGTAAGAGCTGTAGAGAAAATGAGCTGAAAAATATGTTGATAATATATGATCAAAATAAAAATATATGATATAGCACAAGCAGTACTATTTAGTAATTTGGGTAGTATAAAGGCTAGGAATACATTGTGTTGATGTATTAAAAACGAGTAACGTTATTACCTTATATCATCCAAAGTGTCTTACCAACCACACTCTGTGGGAACCGGTAGAACCGGCATTGATAGACGTGCAAGAGGTAATTGCAGCCAGGACGAAGGAACGTACCATGTCGATGACAACACTATAGCCTATACGCTTTATGAAAACACTATACATAAATACACACACACACATATAAACACAAACACACACACACAATATATGACAAATCTTTTTTTAACAATATAAACACTATAATAAAGACAACGGTTGTAAGATGCAAGAAGCGGGCTAAACTATTGGTTTGGAAGTCGTCGGAAAAGGTTTGCAATGGTTTATGGGATGAATAGTCCTTCACATTTTGACAAAATAATGTACATTGTCTCTTTTGCCCTGATTAAAAAAATGTATGGTCACGACTAACTTGGGAGGAAAATTGGCTTGGTTCCAGGCTTAAAACTCTTTCTATAACGATTTTCTGAAAAGCCAATGGAGAAAATGAATGGGAAGCAGAGCCGTTCAAAAACGGAGAGGTCACTATTTATTATGGGTATTAAGAGGTGGACTATTATAGGGACCACAATTGTACACCCAACCTTTCGAAGAAATCAACAAAATGGTGCACAATAAATTGGAACCCAGCAAGAGATGTGCAGCAAGACACACACATAAAGCACCACAACAGCACAGTGTTACACAAGACAAACAAGACTCCTGGCCTTTGCGGTGTTTGCTCATTATGCCAAACAAACACCAAAGCCGTCCTCAGCAGCAGCATCTGAGGACTTCAATGAAGCCGCTTCAGTTTTTCTTTTCCAGCAAACATGGCATGTTGTCATGTGAATGCTGAGTTAGTGGAAGGGACCAAACCCATGTTTTCTGCTAATTCTACCGCAAATAGTTTGTGCTAATGACCTTTATGGAAGCGCACAAATTACAGCTTTAGAGCACTACTACCACTCCCTGAATTTTGTGGAGGTACATGGGCAATTAGCATAGGGAGCGTCAGCAATCATCAACAGTTTTTCAGTTGGTATGAAAATAACATGCAAATGTATTTCTACTCAGATGCAAGATGCAACATTTAAGTGAAGCAAATATTTGTCGAGCATGGTGGAAACATGTTGTGTGGAAACATTTGGTGTCACTGCATATCAGTTGATCAGGGTGACAGTTAATTCTTGCTAAACTGCTGAACTGTGTACACAGAATACACTGCGTGACTCACACTGTTTGTTGTACCTGCCCCTTGGATGGATTTGTCTATCGCAAGGACATAACCTCATCATCAACCAAGGCAAGACACAGACAAGTACACAGAGGGAGAGAGAGACAGAGATAGAGCGTGAGAGAGAGAGACACAGAGAGAGAGAGAGAAAAGAAAGACAGACAGAGACAGAGAGATAGACAGAGACAGAAACAAACAAACAAAAGCACTAATAAACCACAACATCAGTACAAGATCCCACAAAATATATGAAATTGACCTTTTATATAAAAAGGTCGCTTGTCTACTAATGACAGGGTTGTTGAGGTGACATTTAGCAAGGCACCTTAACCGCCTAACTGTTCCAGCTGGTTGTCTCCTAGCATGATAGATACACGTGTGCTTGTGCGTGTGCGTGTGGTGAGGTTATGCGCTACAGCGCAAGGCAGTTAAACACTACCGCCGCTATGAAAACAAAACACTTTATAAATGCTTCCTAACCCTATCGCTGGAGGTAATAAAGGTGTCAGCCCTGTCAGACCTGCCACTCTGCTCTAGTGTTTTGATGGAATGCAACACAAACAGTGCATCCGTAGGCACTATTGGCTCACTTGCATTGTCGGGTTTCCACTGGGATAGGCTCAGAACCGATGATGCGGAGGCGCTCGCTCTGGTCCTTAATAGCGATGCCGTGCTGAGCGGTGCTCACTGGCAGAAGCCCTCTTCAGGAGGCCACTAATCCAGAAGTGGACGAGAAGGGGGAAAGACTAGTGGTTTGGATGGTTCTCTCTGTATTCACTGTCTAACCCCTACCTGCTCCTTAATGACCCATCTCTGTATTCACTGTCTAACCCCTACCTGCTCCTTAATGACCCATCTCTGTATTCACTGTCTAACCCCTACCTGCTCCTTAATGACCCATCTCTGTATTCACTGTCTAACCCCTACCTGCTCCTTAATGACCTGTCTCTTGATTCACTGTCTAACCCCTACCTGCTCCTTAATGACCCATCTCTGTATTCACTGTCTAACCCCTACCTGCTCCTTAATGACCCATCTCTGTATTCACTGTCTAACCCCTACCTGCTCCTTAATGACCTGTCTCTGTATCCACTGTCTAACCCCTACCTGCTCCTTAATGACCCGTCTCTGTATTCACTGTCTAACCCCTACCTGCTCCTTAATGACCTGTCTCTGTATCCACTGTCTAACCCCTACCTGCTCCTTAATGACCTGTCTCTGTATTGACTGTCTAACCCCTACCTTCACTTTAATGACCTGTCTCTGTATTGACTGTCTTACCCCTAGCTTCACCTTAATGACCCGTCTCTGTATTCACTGTCTAACCCGTGTACCTGCTACTTAATGGCCTGTCTCTGTACTCACTGTCTAACCCCTTCCTTCTCCTTAATGATCCGTCTCTGTATTTACTGTCTTACCTGTATTCCCTCTCCTTAAGGGCCTGTCTCTGTGAGTCTCTTCGGGTAAAAGCAACTAAAAAGTGAACCGGTGGGACCAACATGTGGTCTCCTGAAGACCCTGGTGGCGGTCTGGGAGTCATTAGGGAGCTGCTGCTGAGGAATCCCACGCCTTTCATGTGCTCCGGCTCAGGCCAGCGCCGGCCGGCCTTCCCCTCGCCTCAGTCCCAGTAGCCCTGACCCCAGTAAAGCCCCGACACCCAGTCCCCCTTCTTCTTGTGTTCCTCCTTCTCCTCATCAGAGGCAGTCAGACGCATGCCGGGGCCTGCGGTCAGCTCATCCTCGAGCGTGGAGAATCAGTCAACTACAGACATCACTCAGCTCGTTTATTTTCTTACATGCCGGGTACACATAAACAAGATTATTCCGGTCTGGTATTTTGCCAGAGGGAGCCGCCAAGGGGGGCTTGTTCTCGCCGGGAGCGTCTCTCCCTCTCCCTCTCTCTCTTTCTCTCTCCTTTGAGACGTGCGGTCTCACGTGTCATTAATTAGAGGAGCACATCGCAGTCTTCAGTTGGGAGATTGTGAGGTGAGGTAATGCCGTTGACTTGTGGCCGTGTACACACCATTAGTCACCAGGAATGTCACGCAGAAGGTACAGAGAGCTGGGGAATGACAACGCGACGACTGACTTTGGTTGGGAAGAACTAATAACTGTGATCGCAAAACAAACACGTCTGGCTACACACCTCACACTGGTTGTGCACGCCTATGTAAAAAAGGCATTTTTAACGGGACATCTTAATCGGTAAAGCCCTCTTATCTTATCTTCTTCAAATATTTCTACCTACGGAACGCTTGAGCGAGATAAGATGAGCGGTATTTTGTCGGCTCTTATGACATCGGCACGCCTTGACAATGGTCCTATCGCTAGAGTCGACTTGTGAAAAACGTAAAACCAAACCTCTACCTACAGTGGTCGGGCTGGTTCCTGTCCTGTCTCTCTCTCTCCAGCTGGCATGCAGTCTGCGAATGATTACAGACCAAGGGCAAGGCTAGTTATTACAGGGACAACCAGACACCATGACCCGTCGCTCTGTTATTTAAGATTGTGAGGCATTTGTCACAAAGTCAAAAAGCGTCTGCTGTGTTGGCACCTCGGCTGGCGACAAAGCTTGTTAGCGTAGTTGTTAGCGTAGTTGTTGGCGGGAACACTTCGCTTGGAGCCGCGTGGCCCTTTGGTGGAATAGTGAGCAATGCAAACACACAGTAGCAAACCATCTTTAAGGAAACTGTGGCCAGCGGGGGACACTCATGTTTTACAATGACTCGTGCTTAAGCGATATATAAGCTTATTAGGGCTTGTACATTAGAATGCATCTTGGGGTTTTTAAATGGGGGATACGCCGCCATATTGAAGGGACTCCAGAGAGTTGTAGGACAATAAATCCTACATCGACACAATGATAGCTTAACGCAGGCTATTGAAAACTTTGCTTTGCTACGCTCGCATGAGAAACGCTGTTGGAGTTTCAAACACAGCAATGTCTCCCCAAAATGCCAAATTATTTCACAATTGACTAAACAATGACCCATAAAACACTACAACCAACATGATGACTAAAAGTCTAATGCTCCTACGCTTCCGAAATAGCTGCAGTCTTTGTGTTGTCGTGATGTACAAGGCCTACCTTCATCACTATTCCTACTTTCGTACACATACACAAACATATTATTTGTTGACTTGTGACATTGAAAGTTGCATTGAAAACTAAATGTAAATGAGTTCTAGTGGTTAGAACGGTTGAACCGTGTCATGTTGGTTCCAAGCCTGTGGTGCTTTTACTTCCTCTAAATGTAACCATTGTACGAGTAATATGATGGTATGAATTCATTTATAGTCTATAATATTGGACACATTTCACATGACGTTTGCTAATAGAGCTTTTCTTTTTAATCTTAAATACGATTTAAAAGTCGACCTCCACGTATAGCTTTAACCAGCAAGGCTTTTTTCAAGTAGACACTATGTATGTTTTTTTTATCTTTCCCCAGTAGCTGCTTAATTACGGGGTCAGAACAGTCTCATTAATAATGAATGCACAGAGAAGGATTCACAAATGCATTTTGTGATTTATATATAAATTGCTCTCTTCTCACAAATACATTTCAATGCTCACACAAATGGATATCGGTATGAATAAATGTAATGTAAATCCATAAATATATTAATTTAAAAAATATTTGCAATTTTCCTCAAAATGTATTTGGATGTTGTTACATTTATATACAAACTGTTAAACTTGAATTTACAACTTCAAGTTTAACATCATTTGTAAACTGTTCTGACCCCATACTTAATCACTTATAAATAAAGCTTCATTCCAGCAAAAAATAGCTGCAGTATCTCAAATCTAGGAGTCAAACTGATGTCAAAGTGACTTTACATCTCTGTATCATCGACCCTGAACCCCTGAAACATAAACCAGACCGCAGAACAAGAAAGGCATTCTCTCTGAGCATTCTTTAGGCAATCAAATTTAAAGTCTAAAATATAACACCCCAGCTGAATTTGATTCTGGCAATATGTTTGCATCTATAGCTGCAACACTTGGGTTTGCAAGTGTGCTGAATCTCTGTCTCTCATATGGGCCCAACCTATACAATCCACAATACTTTAGGAATGCACCAACACCCTTTTTTCCCAGTAAAGATAGGCCCATCACTCCCAGTCTTTCTCCATAACCATGAATCAGGGCCGGTTACATTGTGCCGGGTCACATCATAGTCATCAGTTACTACAGTAAGAGCAAGACCAAGTTAGGAGACATTAATATTCACACACAGTATGCTTTTAAATTCAAGTGTATTAATGTATAGTTTATATATTTATATTTAGTTTTAACCATGGATGATTTTCTATACTTTACTCTTGCTTGTCATGACTAAGTGTCTTTGACTATTATATAAAGCACTTCGACATTTGCATCTATCATTCCTAAATAAATTCAATACACTCTGATTCTGTTTATGGACATCTGTCAGGCATACTTTGTTTTAACATCTGATCTATCTGACAGGAACATTGGGTCCAGGAGTATTGCATCAAGGACATGTCCATGCTCCGCTATTGACATTCAGGAACATCCTTCAAAGATTACCAAGCAACAATAAGAAACAAATGTGGGTATATGTATGCTGTGGACAGATCCTCTCCACACCACACCCACTTCCTGAATACTAAGAAGAACGAAAACAACTTTGGCTCTGAAATAACCCCCCCCCCCCCCCCCCCCCCCCCCCCCCCCCCACCCTTCAACCACCCCCACCACCTGCAGCATGGCCTGCCTTACACCGCCTGGCTGCCGTTTGTGGGCACCGAAAGAACAGAGCAAAGCAGCGCTTCATACCCACGCATGAGGTCAAAAGTTAAGTAGATTCTGGATCGTACCACGGAGTCTAAGGATATTTTAACCGGTGACATCAAACTACATTGAGGCGTTTTCTTTTGTTTCACCTCATATGTTGATTGATATGAGGGCTGTGTCACAACATGGACTGTCTACTGTCATTTAGAAGCCGCTTTCATCTGCATCATCCCACTGGTTTAAGATGCAGGTCATTAGGGAGCAGGTCCAAGGTTAGGGCATCTTTCTCAAGGAGGCCTACTGGTGGCCCGCAGACATTTGGGGGTTCCAGCCAGTACCGTTCAACTGGGAGCTCAACACTTACCACCAGATGATCCAGTTTATTGGTTATCAGAAAAGGAATGAACATGAGTAAAGAAGCTAGTTGGGTGAGGGGAGAGTTTGGTCCAATCCCGGTGGTCTTGGACCCATTGGAATGCTGCTGACCCCGCCTCCTGGGTCAAGGTTGGAGAGACTGCAACTCTCACTAGATAATACTAGAAGAGTGTGTGTGTGTGCGTGTGCGTGTGCGTGTGCGTGTGTGTGTGTGTGTGTGTGTGTGTGTGTGTGTGTGTGTGTGTGTGTGTGCAGGGTTAAGGCCAGCTCCATGGACCCTGTAGTAAAGATAAAGGCAGCGGCTGGTGTGAAATGTCACCTAGGCCCTAATCACCCCCCTCCCCCCTCCCTCACCCTCTCACCCTAGGCCCCTGCTTCTTTCTCAAGTAAACATCAGGATAACTGTGCAAAGACAGACATGTCCTCAACCAGTGTGTGTGCATGTGTGTATATGTGCGTTTGCACGTCTGCATGGGTGCGTGTGCATGTGTGTGTGCGTGTGTGTTCAGCAGAGTAATGCGACCAACGCTGCTGGAGGCCACCAAAGCATTCAACAATGGGCTCAGGAAAATATTGAGTTACATCAACCGATTCATCGCCTTATTCATCCTAGGAAACTCTATCCATGATGTCACATGGTTTGCAGCGCCGCCATTTTAGTATAGGTAATAAGACGTATTCAACTGTTAACTTAGAAACACTAAGCTATCGAACTGTCCAGCCCACTGTGTTGAGAAAATACCTCTTTCAGCCGTGTTACCCAAACTTGACTGCTAAATGTAGAAACAGAGAATGTAAAGAATTCAAAAAATGTAACACCCCCCCCCCACTGGTTCCAATCGTCAGCCATTGTGATATTATTATTAAATTATTATCAGACTAGGGTATCAAGCCATGCTACCTGTGTATACTGTAGATGCAGCACTGCCTGCCAAGATCTGACTTCACCAGCTAAAGTAAATGACAGCTAATGAGCTTAAATCTGGGGTCAGAGGTTCATGTGAATTAGCTTCTATTGTGGCAGTTTAGCGCCCTGATAATCTTGAAGCTCTGCAAATTCACAACCCTGCGTGAATCCTGAAATGTGTTTGAGTTAAAGCCAACAGGTGCCATTAGTCTATAAATGGACCCCACCCACGACTTGCATATTTGCTTAGCGCTTTTTGACAGTTGGGTTACAGTACAATAGCAAAAAATGGCTGTTTGTTGAAGAAGAGGTTGATGGCACTCAGTGAACTCTGCAGCCACATAGTCTAAACGCCCCGTTTGCCGGCTTCCATACACACAGGGCCATTGCAAACATACAATAAGGACATTTATTGGAAGCAAAACGTATCACAGCCATTTACAACCAGGTGACTGACTCAATCACCTTCCTTCTAGAAGCCAAGTAATGCTGTGGTATGCTTCATTCAGCACCCCCCATCCTCCCAATGTAATGTCCTGCTGTTCCACACAAACATTTTTTACGACAAAAATTATTAAATATTAAAAAAACGTCCAAAATGTGAGGTCACCCCTACTTCATACTTTACTTTTTTTTAATAACCAAACACACAGGTGCAGCCCTGAGAAATAAAGGCTACAGTTTATGTTGAGCCCTCCTAGGTCCACATCTACTGCTGTCAATTGCAATTGCAGCTAAGCTTCTCATGCTGATTCAATCTGGAGCGAGCGAGAAGGAAAGGGAGAGCACGAGAGACAGAGAGACACACCCCCCTGTCCACATGAACGGTATGTTGGGGCAGAGGTCCTGTGTTTGTTGGTGAGTGCGTGCAGAGCAACTTCATGTAACGACAGGTTTTTTTTGCCCTGTTCCTGAGAAACAGATCTAAATGAATAATTCGCTTTGAAGTTGTTCCGCGCAGGAACGTGAAGAAGGCCCTGTGAGTGAGGTAACAAAAAAAAACACCAAGGGCAGAATGACAAAATGAAATGACGACATTAGATTGTGAAAAACAGCCCAAACCCTATCATAGCCATACCTGTCTACCCGCCACCCCAAACACTGTCTATATCCCCCTCACATTTAGACATTGGTACACGTAATGAGTCCTTAAAATCACCATTTGACCATTTGCTTTAAAATACTAATTACTTTTTGATAAGACGTTTCACTTCATTGAGTCCCAGTAAGCCGCCTCCCATTTATAGGTGCTTGCTTGACATTTTGGGTTTTTAAAAGGAAGGTTAAAAATATTGGAGACTTAAAGGAAGATATTTAAATGGAAGGACAGCGGGAGAGAAGATTAAAATATGTGTGAGTCCTGTGGAAACAGTCGGGTTTGCAGGAATGATTAGAGCTATCAGCAGATGAGATAGAGGAGGAGCGACAGGAGGAATGAGCCTGAAGTCAAGTCAGACTGGATTTACAAGAGAGAGTGGCCAAAATATGCGCATGTGCGTGTGTGTGTCTGCGAACTGCAACAATCCCCAGGTGAAAAATACTTAAGCAGACAGTTTGGCACAAAAGATGTGACTGTGCTGCACGCACTCCCACACCGCTAATCCTTCTTCTTCTCCCGTTGGACCCAGAAGCCCCTACACCACCAAAGAAAGAGGTGTGGTGAAGGGGCCCTTTTTCACTGCGGTTCCTAAATGATGGAGCCTAGATCTGCATCTATTGTTAATCAAAATAACTTTTGGGGGCAATCTCAAAACTTTCTTGTATTTCCCATTACATGGGTCGCTCTCTGTAGCGCTACTTTAGTTTATTGTTCAAAAGTATATATATATATATTTATCCTGCGTGTTTTTCATCCAGGCAAAGCACTGCATTGCACTTCTGACGTACGAGATGCACTGTGTGCATAAAGTTCCACGTGAAACGCAAACTCCTCCTGGGCAGCCTCTCCCTGATGTCACACTTCCTCCCCCAACACCGCCGTCACCGCCCCCATCCCCACCCCCGACGGCGGCCGCGACTTTGAGAACGGAACGCAGTCTGGGGGCAGGACCCCGGGCAAGCGTCTGCAATTACCTCGGCCTCGGACCGTCCCGTTCTGCTGACTTCACAAGAGGAAAAACACTTTGTAAGACAGAACCACTCCCTCAGCCCGGTGGTGGAGACGTCTGCACAGCTCCCGGTAGAATACAACTCAGCAGTCCCACTGACATCAGCAGCACATACGCAGGAGGTTCTTACACCCTCGTTGGGGCCGCACCTGCTGGCCTCTATGAGGAGGCGCAGGGGTAAATAAAGGATGGGTAGGTTGTTTATTTTCAACTGCCACTAGATCATAAAGAGACAGAAAGAGAGAGAGAGAGAGACAGGGACAGAGTGAGACAGAGACAGAGAGACACACAGACAGAGAGACAGAGAGACAGTCTGGCGGACAACACCCAGACTGTACCTCAGCACAAATCCATCCAACAGGCACCATCACCGTCTCCACGTGACAGGGGTCTCCCCACCCAAGAAGTGAGACACCCCTCCAATGCAAGAAGAATTCCATGTGTGGGCAGTGGAGTGTGTGTGCGGTTCCTGCTGTCGCAATCAAACCTCCCACATCTCTTCCCCCTCTCCAGGCAGTAGTCAGCAGGCGAGGAGGAGTGTGTGATCTTTGCAGGCTCCACTTAGAAGACAAGCCCACTCCATGTTCCTCCAGCCTTGGTTGGACTGTCCACCCCCAGCCTGCCTCTGACCGAGGGGGTCTGCTGTAGCTCCGTGGAGCAGAGAGCCTGACCTGGTAGACGCCACATAAGGGTGGCCAAACCAACAGCCCTCTAGTGCATACGTGTAGAACTACAGCCATTTCAGAAAACGGAATTAATCAACTCATTAACCCCAATAACTATGCATTGTTTGGTATTATTCAAAATTTAATATACAAAAGGACAAAACACCCACTGCCAACCACAATTATGGGGAAAGCGGATCACAAATATTGAAGGCCGCTACCCGCCTAAAGTTCCCCGAACATGAAGTGACTGAGTTGGAGTCTTACATTCACCAACAACCAACCATGCGACAAACATTGTGATCCCAATTGCGGTGGAGGCTTTACCTCCAGACCAAGGGCTGGGCTGTAATAGGATAAGAGAGGACAGGTGGCCTGCTGATCAGTAGCCTGGCTGCCTTAGCGCTCTGAGCTGACGCCCACTCCGTGTGTGTGCTGGTGGATGTTCTTTTCACTGCCCAGATACCCTTGGGCCATTGGGCAGCCAAGCACGCAAAAAACACAATGGCCTCGGCCCGTTACAAGACCACCAAGTGAAGGAGGTGTGAGAGACAAGACGGGGGGCGAAACCCGTTTTTGTTCGGCATGACATGATTTCATTCCTCCAATGATTTTGAGTAGTGTGAGCAAAGAAGGTTTCCTAATCCCCCTCAAAGTCATGAACATTTAGAAATCACCATATGGCAACGTGACAAAGTCTCTCGCCTAAGCCAGAAACCCCATTTCTTTAAAACACTAGAACCATGTTACCGTGGTTCATTCACAGGGTATGTTCAATGTTTTTCAAGTGCAGTTCTTCTGGGAGTGGACCTCAGGTAGCCCTAACCTAGCCCAGGCCGTCCCTAGGGGTGTTCCTCTTACCTTGCAGCTGTTTGAACCTCCCCTCCAGGATGTTGGAGTATTGCACCTGATTAACGAACGCCGCCGGAGACAAACATGGCTCCCGGTCTCTCTGATGTTCCCACTCCATGTCCACTCCGCTTAGCGCTCAGCTCTCTCTCTCTCTATGGGAAGCCAGATATATTCCCTCTCTTTCACAGCCAACCTGAGCAGAGGCTCTCCTGCATAGCACAGTGGAGAGGCAGGCTTTCCAGTAAAAACAGAAAGAAATGCAGAGCAGTGAAATACTACGGCCCCCACAAGAGTTTCTCTAAAAGAGAAAAAGTATCTCGGTTTGAAAGGTTGGTTAGGTCCGAAATAGAAGAGGAAAAAAAAGGTCTTGTGGTCTTCCCTTCAGTATTCCTTCAACGTGTGGCTAAGCAAATAAGGCACAAAGCAGCATGCAGGGAAACGCTCCTCTCCAGTCCTCTTTCTTCAGCGCTCTCCTGCACCTTTTTCCACGGAAAAGCGTGAGGAATTCTTTCAAGGAGTTTTTTTTTTTCTTTTTACAAAACCTCCCCCCCCCACCTCGAACTACAGTACAAAATGTTCCTCTGTTTCGGCCCCTTTCCTCTGTGCAACACACCACACTATTCACTCCAGGCCTCCTTTGGAGTAAAAAAAAGTACAACAAAAAAAAAGAAAGCAGAAGAAAAGTTTCTCGGTGCGCTACTTCCTCCTCAACTTCAGGCGACGGAGTAGCACGAGCCGCGCAGAGTTTCCCTCCCAAAAACTCTTGAGCACGCACGCAGGCTGCTCACACATTGAGCACAGGAACCAGCCGCGGTCGGGTGGCTGTGTAAACAAAGCCTGTTGCCCTCTGAAGCTGGTGTCATTTGAATAAGGTGTGCTGGACAGGGAGGAGCGCCGCCGGCAGGGGCGGGGAGAGGGAGACGACAGGCAGGGGGGAGGAGGAGGTGTGGTAGGTGTAGAGGTGGACTAAACCCTCCTCCTGATAGGTCGCCGGGGCGGTAGGGGCAGGAGGAGGGGATTATGGCTACGAGGCTTAGATCCTAGGGAACTGTGGGGGAAGGGGGCGGGGCTTGTCCAGAAGGTATATCACCAGAGGGACCACGCTATGCCTCCTTCTCTCTCGCTCTCTACCCTTGTCTTTCTCCCCCCTTCCGTCTCTCTCTGTCTAACTAAATCTCTCTCTCTCTCTCCCCCCCCCCCCCCTCTTCCCTCCCGCTCTATGTTTTTCAAACAAACACAAGCTCTCATCTGAACCCTCCTCTTTGCACTTTTCAGAAGGCGTTAAGACAGGAAGGAAGTTGTTGAGAAAGAGTAGGCAGCAGTAACAAGCTCTTTCCTGCCCACACATACACGTGTGTGTGTGTGTGTGTGTGTGTGTGTGTGTGTGTGTGTGTGTGTGTGTGTGTGTGTGTGTGTGTGTGTGTGTCTGTGTGTGTGTGTGAAAACGATCAGACTTCTGCAATGCATAATTTGGCAGTAAATGGTAAAGAGTAAAAATGAAATGTCCTCACATCAAGACCATTGGGATTACAGGCCATAAGCTTAACCACAGGAACTGAACTCCTACTCCATTGTTTGTTAGTCTTCCTGGTAAGACAACAGGTAATTCAACATGCATTACCATTTGACCTAAATTACTAAGCTCAAGATGGCTCTGCTCAACAGGTAAATGCTCAAGTCAAAGAAAGGAAAAAGAAAAAAAAGAGAGGGTGCTTGAACTTCCGTTGCGAAAAACAGTAACAGCTTTCAATTCAAATCGTCTGCTCCTTTCACCGTTTCTGCTTGCCGAAAGCAAAACGTGCCAAATGGAAAAAAAAACAACTGAAAGAGAAAGAATGTCACTAGAAGGCGAGGTAACAGTATCTGTGGTAAAATGTGCAACTGGCCGGTAAAGTCAAACGCTACTCAGGAGGTAATCTAGGCCTGCACCAGGGGACGTCAGCCCAGGGGCCCAAGGGTCCAGGGAACCAGTCCTGCTGGGTGTTTGATCTAGTCCCGAGGAGCTGAGAGCATCTGGATGGACCTCATTAGAAGAGCTACTGCCCGAGGCCGTCTCAGTGCAGCGTTTTATAGTGAGAGAGAGACGGGGGTTGGGGGCTGGGGGGTCAGAGAAGATAGACCGCTTGCTGATTTGGCTCTGGTCATCAACAGTCAGTAATCTAAGAAGAATGGCGTGTGTTGACCTTTGACCTTCTGTTCCACGTGGTGGGGTTAACTTAAGAGTGTGGACTGAGGTTTGGTACAGTCCTTGATTTATATGTGTGCTACAGATGGCTAGGTTTAGCCATTGGAAGGTATGAGGAATTTCTGTATTTGATTAGAGATGGTTCAATCTAGGCAAAGGTTGGGGGAAGTTGAGGTTGGTTCTGGTATGATTAAGGCTAGGCAAGGTTAGCATCTGTGGTGTAAAGCAGTGCATCAAGGAGACCACGTTGTCACTCAACATCTAAAACCATTCATACTGTGATGCCGTGTTTGCTCAAACCTTACAGCTTATTTCTGAACCTACAGAGGCAATCCAAAAAGACCTGCCTCAGTACCTTGAAAACCAATGTTGGCATATATGACAAATTCCTTTACAGCCCAAACGAGTGGTAGCCAATGATCTAGAATTTAGGAGCTGGGAGATGTGGAGATGTGGCGAAACAGAAGAAGAAGGCGCTGAGAGAGAGGAGATATCCATGACTGAGAATGTGGCAGTAAATCACGTCAAACATCCCACTTCACCTCTAGCGGGAACCCCAGGGAGGGCTGCAGGCTGGAGAGTGCACACACGTTGCACACATACATGCTATCTGGGGGGTTGCTTCCCCGCCATGTGGCTGTTTAATTTCTCTGTAGGGATGCGATATGAAGTGTATTAACTCCCTATACGAACTCTTCATGGCCATGTGTTTCTTCTCAAGCTACTTAATCTTTTCTGCGATGGGTTTTAATGGAGTTGGTCCCTGATATTATATCGAGGGCTTACGGTTTGCGAGTTACTATTCATGCCCGACAGCAGAAGATTAAATCTTTTTATGTGTTCCTTGTCAATCTTCAAAAAAGATTCTCCATTGGGTTTCATTATAATATTAATATAAATATTAAAGTATCGTCCACAGTATATCTGTAGGCATCCATGAGCAGGATGCTCATGTCCTCAAAGGTCAATGTAAATCGTTTTGGATAAAGACGTTGGTTCAATGACTCAATAGTCAAATATTAATAGCACCGGTAGACCATTTTAATTTCTTCTTGCTTCTCTCCAATGTGTTCCTGTGAAGTTTGTGCTTGGTTATATTTAAAGTCTCAAGAGTCAGAGACCAGCAACCACAGGAAAGAACTATGTAGGGTTAGGTGTTGTCCAATATGGGCCAGTAAAGGCTTGTGTGATTGTGACAGAGGACTGTATAAATAAGCCTGAAGTGATTTGGGTCTGGGTGGTCAAGCGTAAATGATTAAACGTGCACAGTAGCCGGCACAGCGCACAGCGGGCAGCATCTATACTGGGGACTTCAAAGAACCCTGACTTTGCGTTTCACAAGGTCAGAGCAGACTGTGTCCTCATTGATTTATTCAGCCGGTCGCTATTAATATACAGTTACATGGACAAGCTCATTCATGGCCTCTTATGTTAAAGTTCATTTTGGCTCTTATCTAGTCTGGATGTGAAATCCAGATTTTACGGAGGAATTAACAGAATAGTTTCAATGACCACTTTGCGTCATCTACAGAAGTAAAGCATCAGATAAATAAATCTGAACAGAACTGCAAAGAAACACACCACAACTAAACAGAACAGCAAAGAACCATTTAACAGAACTACAACTAAACCGCACTACAGTCCATTTGAACGGAACTACAATTGCACAGTGAACTACAGTATTGTTCACAGATTCTTCTGGGGCTTCGGAAGTGGGGTTTCCAGCATTTAAGTGGCTGCACCGAGTGTATCAAGCTGTATCACTATGGCTCTTAGCTAAATCCATTTAGACTCAGGATACAAACAGGGGCCTGAAGCTGGGAACCATTTAGCGTTGCGTAGCATAAGTCACAGGACGGCAGGGAAGGGAGTAGCAGTGTTTGGAAATGCGAGAGGTCCTGACACCAGGGTTGTAAACCAGTGTTGGGGAAGAGGGAGGACGGGCCCCTGGGGACGTAGCGCTGCTGCGGCACGCTCAAGAATGTTCCACAATCAAGCCGTGGCTTGTTAGGCCAAGATGGTATCACTGTCATTCACACACTCACACACAGGGGATCCCACACACACACACACACACACACACACACACGAGACTTGCAAACACACACACACACACACACACACACACAGACACAAGATACACACACACACACACACAGACACAAGATACACACACAGGAGTCACACACAGACTAGCCAGACAATTATAAAACATACACATAAGACACAAAAGCCAGATACACACATGTACAAATGGGACACAGGGTTAGGGTTAGGGACACATTAGTTGTCCTGGTTAGTTGTATAGATCACACGCTGCATAAATACATGCATTAGCGTGCACGCACACACACACATTGTTATTATATATATATTATTATATATATATATACTATTATAACTGAAAAAGTGATTATTCATATAGACCGTTTCATGTTTTCCCTATATGTAACACACATTAATTTAATCACATGCATCTCTGCCCTCCTAGGAAAGACCCACAAGCCAATGAATAAGTCATAACAAAATAAGCCTGGTTGGAATTTTAAAGTGAGGACTATATATTCAGTCAAAGGATAATAGAGAGAGAGAGAGAGAGAGAGAGCGAGAGAGAGAGAGAGAGAGATAGAGAGAGAGGGAGAGAGAGAAAGAGAAAGAGTTTATGTGTGAGTGAGTGCACGAGTAAGAGCCTGTTGCTTCCCCCTGCTGGGCCACCTGTGATATTGCAACTTGTCTGAACCAGGAAGATTCCTGGAAAGCTGGGTGCACCTAAAAGTATTAAGTCATGAGAAAGTGATTAAGAGAAAGGTTCCTGGAACCCTGTTTGTAAGGATATCCATCTTCATTCAGAAACAGCCTACACCAATGTGTCCTCAACCTTATTTCAAATTAATTTTAGAGTTTATGTTCTTGGCAAGTACAGGTCCAAGCAGATATTCTTACCAAACATTTGCAACCTGCAGAATCAAGGTGTGTGTTTTAGTAAAATTACAATGACAACCTTCACTGCCTCACCAGTTCAGATAACATTCCTGAAATGTTATTAAAAATGAATCATTGATTAGTATTTAACCAACTGAACAGGAGTTTATCTCAGCTATTTGTCCCAAGTATTGGCCAGACAGTTTAAGTAAACTCAAATGAAATGAACTCACATTTCAAAAGCTTGATGAAGAAATATTATGGTTTATCAGAGCAAATGTCCTAAGGTTGACCTATGTTTCAACAACAGCATGGCGCCCGGTCTGGTTACCCTGGTTAATGTAACACATTCTCTAAGGTTCACATGCATTGAAAACAGCTCAATGTCGCTCCCTAAAGATTCCATGATTGCAATGTTTAGTTTAGTAGTTAATATTTGACATACATACATTTGATTTAACAGGAAATCTTCCCTTAAGCTCAGGGTACAATATGTCCAACAATCATTTTGTTAAGCAATGTCACCTTGCATCTGTTAATAAATTATCCTTTCTAGGCGAACCACAATGGATCCATCACTGCTTATTAACATTGAAAGGACATTAACCTCTCAGTATATTCAAGTCTCCCAAACCAAAATATATTCAGAACATTAAACCAATGCTACAAGTAAATATATATTACACGTCACTCACACACACAAAAAGCACGGAATCATACTTATACAAAACAATTCCCCATTCTTAAAAGATTACATCAATTACTTTAAATCACTTTTGCATACTTCAAATCCTTATACTCCTGAGCCTATTTACCCTCCAATCCAACAAAGTCTGCTTATTTTCTAACAACAGCTTTTCCCCTTTGTTAACCTCCTGAACCGGTTAGCTGCCCATGCTTCACATACAGTGCTTATAGCAATGTACTTGAACCTACCCATTGAACACAGTTGGAACCAGGCCAGTATCTCCGTGACCCCTTTATTACTCGAACTACATTAGGACATGGTCGTGGCTAATACCGTTGGTCAGCTATGGATTCGAAGGCCAGACATTTAATCAATACAAGAAATCATTAAGTTACGATGTGTCAAGCTTATTTGACAGCAGAGTTCATGGAAAATGATCCGGACTCGATCAGAGTGTAAGGATTAATTTGGTTCTTCAGCAGGAGGGGATTCTAATAATATATCGATTTGGGTTTAGAGCACAAACTGTGAGATTAGACCACATCAAAAGATGGCCTGTGAATGAGAGAAAGGGAGAACTACACAGGTTTTATCGTAATTAATCCCATGATGCTATGATTCCCCTAATACCATAATTGAACCGTTTTCCAATTATACACCTGCGGCTATGGCTGGACATAAACATTTCAACCCGTCATGGGAATAACCACAGGAAGAGTCTTTGTAGTGGGCACAGAAGGACACTTATGTTGTCCACTCAGAGGATCATTCAAGTGCCACTTTGGTCACCCTTGAGATATCAGCAGACAAGTAGTAAGAGAGAATGTCCCCTGTTAATATTTCCTCAATATTCTACTTCCAAGCTAAAATGTATGTTATCATGGTTAGGTATAGATCTTATAATTCACTGCCCACTAATGGCTACAGCATCAAAATTGCCATAGCAGCAAGGTAGTGAGACCTTCCCACCTAAGGATCAACACATAGGCAATGTGAATATCTATTTTCACATTGTCTTTTGGTTTAGAATTTATTTTTGTGACATACATATGCATCATTACGACATACTTACTGCGAGTCAGGAACTCTTTCCCAGAAAGTTTGTTGCAATTCTTACCAATCCCCCCCCCCCGCCCATGACATCCTACATAAAGTCTAGGGCTATGCAACGCTAACGGACAACGACACAACAGTGTGGGGAGTGCGGGGGGCGTACCTGCCAGGGCCTTGATGCGCGAGCGCTCGAAGAGGCGTGCCGAGCTGTTCTCATTGTCCCAGTCGGTCTCGGCGGCCAGGTCCCAGCGGTTGTTGATGTCGTTGTACTGCTGCTGGATCTCCAGGCTGTCGAAGTCGGTGGGAGAGATGGTGCTCATGGTGCCGGCGCTGGGGGAAGAACCATCCAGAGCCTGAAACACACACACACACACACACACACACACACACACACACACACACACACACACACACACACACACACACACACACACACACACACACACACACACACACACACACACAATACACACACACACGCACACACACAGTAGGGTTTGAGGTTAGGCAGCAGAAAACATTGGAAGGACATTAGATAGCTTAGCAGACGCTTTTAACTTGACTGTGAATTTCTAGATATAGGTCATTAAGGGGGAGGTTAGGGTGCCTTGCTCAATGTCAAGGGTACAACTTATGCTAAAGACAGTGGAGTTCAGGCCCAGGACATTTTGCTGGGAGTCAAACCCCCAACCCTACACTATCCTGCTTCCAAGCAGCAGTGAACATTGAGAAGAGTGTAGCTGTGTAAAAGTATATTTCACACTATTTATCCAAGGAGATTCACAGTGAATCCAAAAGCAGGTCATTACGAATCAGCTAGGGTATCTCGCTCAAGGATGCCTGCATGTTTGGGGGACATTGGGGAACGAACGCGGTAACTTTCGCTCGGCAGTCAAACACCATATCTTACACTACGCTCTCCTTCCCGTCTAAATATAGCACAGGGCTGACAGCCCTTCAGAGGGTTAATGGAACGAGCGTGGGCCTATCACGCCTTCATACAATCTGCCTCACCGATCGTATAACCGTCTCCCTCCGAGTGAAGTCAGAGTCAGTCTTCATTGAGATGGCACCTTCCATACATGAGCATCTCAATCGTGCTTCAGCCAGCGCTAGCCGCTCCAGCGACCTCCTGCCCTCAGTCGTCTCTTGTTTGATATAATCAAGTGAGCCAACGACCAATGCAAATAGAGCTCTGGGGAATATAATTGACAGGCTGTGTCAAATTTGGATCAGGTCAACGTTATTTGTACAGTCCTTTATCACAATTGCAGATAAGGTTTACCAGAAGGCTGTTTGTTTCTCAGCCGGCCAATAGTAATTTAATGGACATCTGGTAAAGGTTGTGTAATCTCATTTGATGCTTGGAGGCACAGATATAACCCGGGTGTATTTCATGTCGATTAGATTCACTGCACACACGTTTAAAATGGTAATATTCTACCCACGAGCACAGCGATGACACAAGCACACTGTGCATGACTGACGTCATCTGAAGGACACCTTCACAACAAATGGTTTTGTCACATGCGCGCGCACACACATACACACACACCGAGTTAGTTATTTTCTGATGTGTGTGAAAGGACGTTCTTCTAATACAATCGTGGCTACAGACTATCGACACGAATTGGTTCACACTGTTGACAAACTAACTAGGCCACATCACCAGGTAAACAGAAGGACTCAATAACAAAGGTATTGCACATATTATACCAATGGACTTCCAGGTGAAAAGGGCAACAGAGCCACACAATGACAAAGCACAGACTCACACAAAGATGGAATGCAAACACTGAATACACAGTTCCTGATATTACAGCTCGGCAATATGAAACTGTCTGATTGGTTAGATGACCAAGGAAAGTAAGTATATACTGCAAGAACAAACATTGAACTTCCAGCACGCATACATATAACTCCTCTCGTCCTGCCTACATTACATTCATTTCCCGGGCTCTTGTTCAATTGTTATGTTTCTTCACTACACTATTGAATATGTACTATAAGTTTATTTGTAATTAATTGGGATTCATGTTCTTCAGGAGCAGGTTGGGGCAGGGCATCTTGATCTATGGGGCTTATAAGGCTGCGGTGTGCAGACATGTGTCATTGAACCAAGTACCTTTGGGCTGGGGGTCGAACCTGGCCAGAGACTACCATTCTGGTCCTGGCCTGCTCCACTGATCCCACCATCTCGGACCACCTGGCGCTCATCATGGACATTGGCCATCCCCTACCCTGGGTCCGAACACAAACACACCATTACGTCACAGACAGCCGATTGGTCCCCCATCCCCTATTTTATTTTAAAATGTGCCCCTGGAAACCTACTGTACAACTTAAATGTATTACGGTAACTTACATACTGTATTATCTATGTGTGTAGTTTCTACATTTCTATATATTTTAATTCCCTTCAACTGAAATCGACAATTGTTATGATCAGGTGGCGGTCAGCTGACCTCGCTGTCATCAAGAGATGTCATCAAGATAGTCCCACAGCTGGACAAGAGGACGTTTGAGCCCAATTGAGACTTACATAAGCTTCTATTACTTGCAATATACTTTAAGAGCTCCTAGGATAACACATCTTTCACAATGACATGAGACTTGTTAACATATACATCAATACCACCATAAGGCTAAAGCAACACTAATGTGTTTTGTTTTAAAACGATGTTTGAAACAAGCAGAATGACCCCGTCCGAAGCGTTCTAAGACCTTTACAGAAATAATCCCCGCCCATACTGCATGTCTGGCAACGCATATCGCTTGACTGTTTACATACACTGTCTGCATAATCGTTCTCAGAAGTCTCAGTTTCAGTCCAGATTAAAACGCAATCTCATTAAATCACAGTTTTCAAACTAAAACAAGGTCAGCAGCATTTTCAAGTCTCGAAAGAGTACTTTATTTAAAACTCAACACACAAGTGTGGATGGGGCCTACAGTAAATAAATATAGACGTTGGCAGATATCAGTAAGCACATTTGGCATTGTTTTGATTCAAAAGCTGATGATATCCTGCTCGGAAAAGCCATTTTAGTGCCCTGGGGAGAAGATATGAAAGACTGCGTTCTGTAGGCCTAAATGATTCATGAAGAGTAAAAGGATGGTCCATAACTCTGTACGACTCAACCCTTCCTCCAATGTTCTCTATGAAGGCCTGGGGGGTTGAAAATAACAGACTATCACTCATACTATGAACACAGAGCGACCTCAGGAGATCCTGGTCTCTGGGTTGACAACACAGCTCCACTGAGAGTCCATCCACGGGAGGAACGCAGGTTGAACAAACACACGTGAGCGCAAACACGCACACACGCACACACGCACACAGACAGATCAAGAGGGACAGGGGCATTAATGAAGTGGTTATGTTTACTTTAAGAGCATTGAGCAGATTAATGGGACAGTGGGTTTAGTAGCGGGGGGTCTGCTTGTCTGTTTGGGGATACATCACTGTGGTAGTCTGACTCAGTGGGTGGGGGCAATAAGGAAAGAGCGAGACGGGGACGGGGGGGTAATGGGAGGGAGAGAGGGGACCACAGGGACAGAGCCATGTGCAGTATTACAGAGGGGAGGGATAGACACAGAGACAGAGAGAGACAGAGAGAGAGGAATGGTCGATTGGGGTGTGGTTAGTGATTAAGGTAAGGCCCGGGCAGATGGAGGAGGTGGCTTGGGAGAGGGGCTTGCAGTGCGTCTCCCAGCGTGGTGCTGAATGATCCTGGATCTCTGCAGGAGACTGCAGAGATCCAGCAGCACCTCCGCACACAAACGCCCACCACCAGTCACTCTTAGTGCAGCTGTGGCCCCAGGACTTCTGGCACTGCAGTGTGGATAATACTCCATATCTAAAATGAACACGTAAATGGTAAATGTGGTAAATGGTAGAGGCCTATATCTCACCAGTTGTGGTTTCACTCACTTGGTTTCTCATCGTCCCAAAAGGAGATGGCCCATTTGTTTTGATTAATGCTTTTGATTTATGTTACAGCTTCGACTTGCACCAATCACTTTTATATAATGTGGCCAAATTCAGGGTTTTCTTGAATTTGCTCAGAAACTGTGGCCCACATACAGAGAGTCAGGGAGAGCTGCTACGGAAATAGATAGCCTAGATAATGACAGGACCTGAACTGGTAGTTCAGGTCTGGTAGGGAAGGACGGGACATTATCATTGTTTGTTCTAATGCTTCAGCCAAGGGAGCTCAATTTAATAATATGTAACTAGAATAAATGACAGTCAGAGTCAGATGAGATCATCACCTACACAATATGATTATACACACAATGAGACTCCACTACAAAACCGTTGAGCGGTATGCAGATGAGAAAAAGATGCACTCTACTCATTTAGGACTCCTCTTGTCTTAATGACCTTGTCTGAATGACTCGGCATTCATTTGGATGCTTTTATTCAAATTATTCACTTACATTTTACTACATTGATGGAAATAAAGAGTATGAATACTAATATGAGTACAAATAACAGGAATTATATGAATATTAATATAATAATAGTGCTGTCAACGTACGCGGACACCTGGGCCGTTTCCTTGTACATTTGTGCTTTTGTGAATAAAGTTCTATATCTGAATCTGATGGACAGGAATGTGGTGTGTAACAATCATAAATCAAAATGTAAATGCAATCGAAAAACCCTGCCATACCAGCAGGGTTGTGGGTGAATTGGCTTCTGAGCTGTGGTGAAATGTAAGACCGACGACAACCATCCTCATACAATCAGCAAACCTCTTCCTCCGACTTGAATACAGCTACATCCACATCTACTGGTGACTGACCCAGCCTTCGGTCCAAGGGCTTGGCTTTACACCAACAGCCTGTCCACGAGGCACCTTCATTAGGCTAATAAGAGTAAACGCCAATACGGGCAATAAACACGAGCACAGTTTACATTGTAGAGCCTTTAAATTAGGCCTTTAAATCAGCCTTATATGGTTGCATAGATATGATGTTTCTGCTGTTCTCTGATGATGTTAAAAGCTCATTTTGATTATCGATCATATATCTTCTCACCATCATTTGTTGACATTCCAAAAAATCTCAAGAATCAATACCTTTGATTTTATGACAATTAAATAACAATACAAAACACACAAGTGGCAATATACTGAATTATTGACCAGTCTGATAAAAAAAGGAAGCAAAGGCTAAGGAAATCCAATTAAGAGCAGATTAAGACTTGGCTGGGAATAGCAACTAAATACAAAGACATTATCCTTGGATTAGGGCAGGGAGCCAGAAGGCATCCCCCCAACTATCACCCCTACCAACAGACCCCCCCCCATCCCTCACCCCCACCTACACACCACACCCACCCAAACAGCCATCCCCATCCCACCAACACTTCTATGCTACTAAAGTGTAAAGTGTAGTGGGTGTTCGATTCCCAGCCGAAAGGTGCCGAGTTCTATCCTTAACATCTGCAGCCTATCCGTAGCAAGGTATAATAACACCCATACCGTCTCCTTAATGACTTGTTCTCTACGGAAACATGCCTCATGCTCAACAACAATTCAGAGAAAATGATATCTTAAATGCTTCAGTACCGCAATTTGGTTGATTGTTCTAAACAAAGCGGGAGGCTTGCTATAAACCACATTCATGAGCCTCCTACACACAAATCACTGAAACACACGCACTGAAACACACGCGTGCACTGTGTAACACCAGCCATGTCCGCCTACACATCCATCATGGTTTGTGTACCGGTAGTTCCAACAGGCACATACGTACAATCATACACACCAGACACACCCACACACACTTATTGCCCACACTTTATCTTGTGCCCACATCACGTGGAGAGAGATGGAGCTTCTTCTCACCGTTCCTCGATATCACCATCATTGACGCCATTGCTCTGGCGTCCACACTGGGCTATTAGTTATTGGAGCAGTGCAACTGCAATTTACTAAGAAGAAGGATGACGGTGTTGTCCTTAAACTCCAAGGATGCAGAGAATGGATTGTGGATGATATTTATGATTTTCAGCAATATGGGGGTATAATCACAGCAATATAATTCAGCGATATAGAGGTATCATATGTCCTGCAATCATATATCCTTTTCCAAAAGCTCAGTTTTCAGAGGTTGAAAATGACGGCTTAATAAAAAAGAAAAGTGTTGACACATTCATATGAATAGTGTACTGTGCACACCGTCCTCAAAACAGGTGCCTTGCGTCATACCCTTTCCCCAGACAATCAGTGTGGTTCCCCTGGAAAACATACACACAGTGAACACTCCTGTACAGATATAGACACAAACGCTGTCCCCAGCTGCTTGCCCTAACAGCTATCATGCTACGGTACTGTATAGACGAGAGGATGCATAAACCCTGTCCCTGTGTATCATCTGATCCAAGGCTTTGGCCCAGTCTCAATTCTCTCTTTTACCCCTAGCCCTCGTTTTTGAGTGGCAATCGCTAGGAGGGCCACTCAAAAACGAATTCCTCCCCTACCAAATGGACAACCCTTCAATACCCTGTTACGTAATTAGTAGTCGTCTACGGCGTTTACATAAATAGACGCAACAAAGTTTTGCCGGTTGTTTTGAGTTTCACAATACCGGCGTCAGCTGTGGTGATTTTTCTTGCGTGGGTTTAAACAACATTTTGCGGTTGTCAGCGAATCTGAGAAATGTGGTTAAAAAATAAGATGTAATCAAGGCTGTATTCGACGCATGGGATTGCTGGTGGATCAGTTTGAGGTATGTAGAATATACAGCAAAAATGTTAGCCTGTTACACAACATGCTAGCTAGTATAACTAAGGTTAATGTTTTTGGATCAAACCCTTTGTGATACACGTAATGTCAAATAAACAACTGTTTACTTTGATTTGTGTTTTGATCAGTGTGCAGGTCTGATAGAATAGAATAGAATACTACACACATGTATTGTATGGAACTAGTTTCAAGCAGTAAAAGGCCTTCCAATTCAGACTAAATTATCTTTAAACTTATTTCCTTTTCCTGACCAGTGGTCCGTCTTCCTGCAAGCTAAATGTAAAGGTGCTGATCCTGCGTGTTTGGTTTAACGTAGGGCTGGAGCTGGAGCAGGACTTCCACCTCAGCAGAAGACCCATGCATGGTCTGCAGAGGCTGATTGTTGCTTGTCTCTGGGATGTGTACAAGTTGTTTTTTTATTTCACTTTAATTTCAGAGTAAAATCTTTGTGACTACAATATCTGTCCCTGGAATTTTTCCATTTAGTTTGAATGTCTCAGGAATGTAACTATTACCTACTTGAAAACGTAGTATGATTAGATAAGAATTTGTTATTCATGCACACACAATCAGTTAGAAACTGAAAAATTGCACTTTATTTTGCATCAAACATTGTACCAAAAGATAATGTATAAAACCAGAATAAACATTGAACTTGAGGTAGTGTGCAATCAATGTAAAACAATTATATCATACAAAAAAGAACCAGAGATATAATGGCATTATAAACTGGCAGTAACAATCCCATTTTATCAACATTTCCTTCAAAAGGGGCCCAAAAACAGTCTGTTTTGAACCATCAGTGGACAGTTCATCTTTCTTTCTTCCTAGGGGTTGGGGGCTTAGGGCTGAGGTGTAGGGGATGGTGCCTGAGATAGAGGGACAGGCTCTGTGTTGGCAGCGGCCTTAACGATCTCCTGAAGGAAAAGATAACAAATGAGAAGGAATTATATGGCAGTACTGGGTGATGTGGCCGCATGGTATCTATCTACAATACATAATAACTGTTATAACAATATCTTTCTACCAAAATGAACGAAATAAGACACTGCTTTGTCAAAAAACATCACATTGATCCACCATTGTCGTCAAATTCCAGGCTACGTAGCATTTTTAAAACAAGAACAAATGTGGAGTCCCTGGAATGATGGAACATATGGATATCCTGGTAACATTGTTCAGATTACAAAGACAACAACTTACAAGTTCCAAGCCATCAATCAAAATGCCATCAAATGAAAAAACACCATCATCAATGTTGTAAAGTTCACTAGCTAGCAAGTTCGCTAGCTAGAGCCATGCATACTAGTGATTGTGTTGTTAGGCTTGTTACGACATTAGGATAATGCAAAGGTTATCATAATTGTTTGGTGTTTATTAACAAAGAAAATACTTACATTTGTGGTTTCCGGTCCTGTCGCGTATTTTGCCTTCAACATGCCTATGATCTTTCTCGATTTTCTATTTCCACCCAAGGCATTGTGGGAGATTTCTCATTATTTTCTTCCACATTTCACAGATTCACTGACCACAAAAATGTGTTTGAAACCCAAGCAAGGAAAATCACCACAGTTGAAGCCGGAGAAACTCAAACCAAGCAGCAACAAACTTGTCACCTCTATTTACGTAAACGTTGTCGACTACTACTAATGACTTAACTGGGTCTTGAAGGGTATTTCCATTTCCTAGGGGATGAATTCCCTTTGGCCCTCTGTTTCGAGGGGCGAGTCGAAGCCACGCACAAGTGAGGGCCACTCAAAAACGAAGGTAGGGATAAAAATGAAAATTTAGATTGGGCCTTAATGTATATCTGATAAGCACTCTAAAAGGGGATTGCAAAGTACTCATCAGACGAGGGGAATACGGGCTTTACTCCATTCTGGGGTCATACTGAGCTCCCCAATTGTGACAGCGAATAACATTAACGTTATACTATCCAAATCCTGTGTGTGTGTGTGTGTGTGTGTGTGTGTGTGTGTGTGTGTGTGTGTGTGTGTGTGTGTGTGTGTGTGTACTTCCAGATCCCCCACTATGAAAAATACCCAGAAGCCCCTGCAGCAACAACCCCAGCCACCAAAGTGGGGCGTTAGGGGATTCGGACTGCACCCCAAGAAGCAGCCGTACAGTCATGGACCTGTACGACCGGGGTTTGAAGGTGATGGGTCTCAGTCCCGGTCTTTGGGGCGGATGACAAAAGCCCTGGCGGAAGAGAACGCTCACCCCTCGGCCGCGCTACACGGCCCCAGGTGCTGCCTTCAATCATAGCGGGAGGAGAAGACAAGGAATGAACGTGGGGTCATAGAAAAAGGGAAGAGAAAGGCCCACGGAGGAGAAAGTGGGCCACTGGGGCTGAGGGGCTGAGGGGGTGAGGGGCTGAGGGGGTGACAGGGGGTGACTGGATGCCTGAAAGCCAAATCCCATTCCAGACAGACATTAGGCCATCACTCACATGGGACTGCAGCTCAGAAAGCAGGCCAGACACAACTGCACCCCAGGCAGTACCGCCGCTCTACCAGCCCCCTTCAGACCCTATACATACACACACACACACATACACACCTCTACCAGCCCTTCAGACACACACGCCCCCACCCATACTGCCCATCTGGTGTGGGTTTTTTATATCGCACTAGTTAAATCAGAGAGGGAGAGGAAGAGAGAAATTGAGCCGTGCACACCCATTTGCCTGCAGGGAACACACACACACACACACACACGGCAAATAGGGCACACGACATGTGCCCAACAGTGCACGTAGACACACAAACAAACACAAACACGTGGAAACATACATACACGCGGACACACACACAATCCACACATATCTGACCACCTATCGACAGAAGGGGATGTAATCCCAGACACACGTCCTACCCACTCAAAATCCATAGAAATAGATTTTCACGTACATTACCCACATATTTATTTACATAGCTGTATTGATTCAAATATGATTTGATATGGGGTTTACAAGAGAACATCTACTTATATTAATAAAAAGCCATTACAAATCCATTACAAATGTTTACATTTTCCTACCTGAAATACTATGTCTATAATAAAGTGTGGAAAGGCAAACACACAACAGAGCTTGTGTGGTGTGGTGAATGCCTGATTATATTTGTTCAGGAGAGAGAACAGAGACTCAATTTGGTGATGCTCAGATATGGCTTAGGTATCCAGCATCCAGCAGGAATACATATTCATCATCACACACTCGAGAGTGTCGCTTCATATTCAAGTCTCAAAAATACATGTTCAGGGGTGGCCATTCATACATGTTCCAGGGTGGTGATGTAAAAAAAAATGCATAATTGGCACCAAAACAAAGCGGCACATGTGCCCATGATTGGAGCTATACATACACCAGCTGGCTAGCCAATGTTTGACTCCTCCCCCTCACGCCTTCTTCCCCCTTCATTTGATCAAGTGACATATGCCTACATCTTTCGCCTAGATAAATGTTCCCTGTGTTTGTGCATTGCCAGATAATAGAGGAGTCTGTTGTGGCGTTAAATACTTCCTTGTAAATACACCAAACAACATCCGACACGGGCAATTCTGCTGAAAATCATCAGACACTATGTTTCTATACTTGGTTCCTACGAGATATGTGGTTCTTAGCACGTTCACGTACAGCCTGTGCTGGCTGTGAGGTAGTGTGGCGCGTGCCAATAGTTTGGCAGCAGCAGTAATCATGTAAGCATTTTTACATATATGAAGGGCTTATACACAGGAACACATTTATAGTTCATTCATGCGTTTGGAAAGGGAAGAGACATTGACGTCCTAACATGACGGCTGTGTTATTGATCGATGGTTTTGTCCAGTGATTGATTTGGTACTCAACTCGTATGCCTCAAACCATCTGTTGTGGTTGCATTGTTAAACCAACATCCACCGTCGTGTAACCATACCGACGATTTGTACTGATACAAATTGTTTACAATTAATTGCATCATTATAGTCATTTATACAGGGAACAAACCAAACACGTGAATTCCAGCTATCGCAATATCGACTGATTTCTGTTTAATGTTAGCTGTTTGCAAAGACAAACCAAGTGCGGCTCTGTTAACAACGAGCAGTTGGCATATCATTTATAGAATGGATTAAATCTAAAATCATGCCTTAACCTATACAGTAGTAAAGAACAATCTGCCTGAGGACATTGGCTCGTAATGTTAGACAGTGGTTCCATTTCACAGTGCTTTGGTTTAAGAGCCTTCCTGTAAAGTACACTGCCAGCTAAACCACTGCCCTCTCAGCAGGGGGGGGAGCCCTCCCTCCCTCCAGCTCTGCTCCAGCCCGCCAGCTACTCTGATGAGCCAGGGAAACGAGGAGGACGAAGAGAGAGTGGGTGGTGGGGGTTGGGGTGGTATTGGGTTGGTGGTAGTAGAGGTGGGTGCCAGTGTTGGTGGTTTTAATGGTGGTGCTGAGGGTGGGTTTTAGTAGTGGTGGTTATGCGGTTGGGTAGAAGTTTTTTTTTTCCTTTTGCTAAGGCAGGCGGTAGTGGTGGTGCTAATGCAAGCAGTATTGTTGGTGCTGGGGGTGGCAGTAGTGTTGGAGCTGCTTTGGGTAGCAGTAGTGGTGGTGCTGGGGGTAGGAGCATGTGACAGTGACAGCTCAGACCCCCAGCCGCGGTTCACAAAGCCCTCCCCGGCGATGCGGACCCCTGCACAATAGAGGAGTCAGCAGAGAGTGGGGGGGACCGGCAGCTCCGGCCCTTCCTGTCTCTGAAAACGAGCGGTGGAGGGGACATGGAACTGGGGGGCCTCCGCCCGGGCCCTCTGATCCCTGGCTCAATAGACCAGTGGCACTCCATTGTGGACCTGTAGCCTCACATTCGTCAAGCGCTTATACTGCAAGCCCACACACGTGTGTGTGTGTGTGTGTGTGTGTGTGTGTGTGTGTGTGTGTGTGTGTGTGTGTGTGTGTGTGTGTGTGTGTGTGTGTGTGTGTGTGTGTGAAATAAGCTAGCAGGCAGGCACAGCTTCCCACAAGGCAAATCCTAAGGTCCACCAAATAGAACATTAATTATGGATCAGTCCATATCTCTCTCATCGCAGCAGGATCTGAAGGAAAGCAGGGCAGCACACTCTAATTACACCAAGGACGGAGCATAACACTTCCAAGATAAAGACTACAGAGAACTTAACTTCCAAGCTAATATCCCCCATGAAGGTATATACAGTATCTGTATATGCTACACATGAACCTCCTAAGATGGCGCAATTTGATTGGTTCGCTATCTCGGGATATTGGGTAATATCTCATGATTGAGATCTCAAACTCGGGATATTGTTTTCGTGCGTGACGGTCATCTCGTCATGCTAATAATAACAAATAAACCGCTTATGTTGTTTATCTTCGGCGAATAATTGTTAAGTATACTATACTTAACTGTCCACATTATACATAATCAACACTAAGCAGCCTGTTGAGGTCACTCAGCAATAACTGATCCAACATTGATCAGTTACTGTTCATAATATCTAGAGCATTCAGTTTGGGTACTGTATCATGATAGGGTTAGCCTAACCCTATGTCACCTTTTGCTTCAAAATCTTTATCTGAAACGTGAATCCAATTTGATTCAGAAAATACTTTTATTTTCCAACCAAATACAGCACCTAGACACACACGCCAAACTACTGGATATAGGGACCTCAAAATACAGCTCACTGTATATAGGTCTATTATTTTTTTAACTATCGGATGCTAAAGTAAAAATATCTGCATAATATACTGAATCCCTCCCAATGCTGTAGCAAACGTTGGACCCATGTAGCATTAGCCTGCTCAGATGAGCCATTTTTAGATTCCCATTGGCAATACTTGGCTATGGTAGGAGAAGACAGCAGTAGAATAGACACCCGGCTGGTTGCTGCTTGCTGCTGTTGCTAAGTGAGTCCGGATCTTAAGGTCTGTGTTTTAAACCAGGAATATTCAGGACCGGCCCCTCTGGGACAGCAGCCAGGCTCAAGACCAGCTGGAGCTTTCCTCCCCTGGGGACCCAAGAAATCCAATTTGAGACGATTTAGAAAAAAAAGAACAAATAGGGGTTTTCATTCAAATCTCGCTAATCTATTGTCTGCTGGCCTCAAGTCATCTTTTAAATCATTCGAGTCAATTCTTCCGGAAGCGCTGTCAACAAGGCCTGTCTCCCAACAGATGCAATGGTCCATTTATTTATTTCATTGTTGGACCAATATCCAAATCATCCTGAAGTTGTTCTGCTGGTATGGTAAGGGAGTAATTATTGTACAATATGGTAAATGACGGAGTAATCCTAATTTGCAACAGACATTATTAGCCTTTCAAAATACCCTCTTCCCTGCCTGTAGGCAATATGTTTTGTATTAATTGGTCAAATTCGATTAAAAGGTGATTAGATTAGACTGAGAAACTAATGATCATTGCGCCATTGTGTCATTGTGGTTCCTGTAGATACCAGATTAGCTCATGTTAGGCCACTTTGAATGGCTAACCAAACTAAATATAGGCCTGAACCGATAACAAACATATGCAATTCATGCTTGTCTATTGTAGTGGAGCGGACTCACCAATATTGAACCTAAATCCTAGACAAGGGTCAATGGTCCCACTTTTTCAAACATTTGCAGCAGAATTGGAAAAGGTGCTGCAGATCGTGATATGAAGTACCACTCTCTTTTATTACAAAATAGCAGAGCATGAGACACTTCACATGGGAGGAAGATCTTACATGGTCAATCAGTGCTCCGAAAAGCACTTTCAGAAAACGGACAGTACTCCAAGTACTCCCAAATATAGCCACAGTTTTTTTCTTTATGGAAAAGAGGATGTGTCAGAATAAAGAGAAGAGGCGTGCTAGGACGTTCATAGAATTACTTGAACACATCAGTGTTGCTGGCAATATTTGCATTTTTCTTCACAACTCTATGCAGTAAATTTCGCAGCCTTTAATTATAGCATAGGGATATCGTCATAACAACTGGGATCATTATGTAGAAATTGCTAATCTTCATGCAGATGGACTAATAAGCATGTGTTGATTATATACAGATGCAGTTTGAACTTAAATAGACATGGCTGAACTAAGTAATTATGTGAACTCGTAGGGGCTGTAAAATGGCTGTTACCCTGATACGAAATTACTTTGATCCCGTGACTCCCCTCCGATTGGCAGAAGAAGGCGAGGACATGTGTCCCGCATCATAAAACTAAACGGCCCCCTGGGAAATGGCGCACTCTATTATAGATATTAGAGATGTTTGTTTAAACTAAATACACGTCCATTCTTTGGTAGTAATATGAAAGCTTTCAGCTCTAAGAAAGCTTGGCTATTGTTAGGTCGGTTGCTTTTTGAATTCAGACTTTTTGCCTTCTGGATTGTTAAAATCTACTTGCCAAGCCATTATGGAATCCAATTTTTTTTTCCTGCCAGATAGACAAACTATCCAATGATTGGCTGGTGATCAATTTGGTCCCTAGTTCAGTTGGTTTGACATTAGAGTGGGTTTATATAAAAGGTGCACAACCTTTTGAAACAAAGTTAGTTTGAAAGGGTGGGGGGGTGGAAATTGAATAAAAAAGGTCAGGGAATAAAGCACTGTACCTTGTAGTTGTGGACCTGAGGGAGGAATGTGGAGGATCTGGACATGTGATAGCATCAGTGGCTGAACAGGGCTTTAGAATCATGCTATGGTTGAGTGCAGCTCAATGACTGATGTGAATGGGAGGAATTGCAACAAGCTGTTTCGGTGGGGAGATTTCGGGCATCAGCAGTATGTTAGGGGAACCTGCATTGACACAAGGACCTCGTCCGCTTTGTTGATAGTCACGTTTTATCCCTACGTCGTTCAATTTTAAACCCCTGTGAAACAAGGGCAAAAATAACACAATAGGTATGTTGCTGTTGTTGATGTTTTAGATCACCTCCATTTTTTAACCTTTATAGTGTATTTACTTATATATAATATATAAGGAATATTATATATGGGGGTATTGAAATAATTTGTCATTGGAGGATTGTATGATTAAACTCAGCTCAGTTCAAAACCAAAATAAATTCACTATTTTGTCATTTAGCAGACGCTTTATCCAAAGTTCAAAGTCCAAAATCCAACATTGACTTTCCGAAGTGAATTCACTAGAAATACAAGCGGTCAACAAAGACGTTTTCTTTCCTCTGAATGTCGATGTTTTTACCTTGCGGAAACCAGAACATTCTTTGAATTGCTGGTCTTACCTATGTGGACCAGTGTTGAATACTGTTCTTATCTCAAGTCTGATTAGTTTCAAAAGCCTATTGTAATATTGAAAACAATATTCATTGTTTACAATGAATATTTCAAATTCATTCTGTTCCCTGACTTCCCACTGTTGAATGAAAAATATTTTTAGAAAGACAACGAATGGGGGGAATTCAAGTCGAGAGAGGGCAGAGACACCGCAGGAAACATCTCCTATTTGTATTAGGCCTCGTCAAAGTAGTTGGATGGACAAATACATCTGGTAAACCATATAGTTAGGATTGTTCATGTGGAAAGGTGCTCAATTGGTACAGAATTGAAACTGAAATATATGTCAAAATCATAGTCTTTCAAAGTGGAGAACACCACAGTGTGTACAGAATTGGTTTCTCCTCATTCATAAAAAATATTTACATTAAGGTGCTGTAGGCGCTTGCTGAATCTGTGAACCATATATTTAGCATCTCCTAGTCAGAGACGATTACTCCATTCCTTCAGTCTTCGTAATGTATTCACAGCAGACCAAGAAAATATGATTTGATTAATCTATTTATAATGTAATCATAGCATGTAGACTACCTTCTAATACAATGTCTAAAGGCTTGGGGGTCGGAAAATGAAGGAATAACAACTGGAACATGGATAATCAGATATCAGACAGTACTGTACTGGTCAACAAACAAATATACGGTTGGATCCCAACGGGGTTTGAGTTTTGTCAACACACGACTATTCTTTACTTCTCCCACTGTGTAGGCTACTTCTACGTGTCGATGTACATGCAAGGGAGTATGAGTCACGTCACGCAGTTAATCGCAGTTATACATCACAACATTACTACACACAGAGACCAGTGTTCAAGACAGCCTACTGATGTTGCATCGCTAGAGATGCGAGGCAGACGGAAAGGATTCATCTTAACACGAAACCCAATGACGACTCGTCTGATGCACAGTGCATCAGTGTGCATTTATTATAAAGTGATTTAAAAGAGCAACGAAAGAGCCGGATTACCGGAAGGGACAAAGACACGCAGATGTAAATGTGGCTGCGGTGTGACTCCCGACTCAGACAAAAGGCAGCAGACAGCCAATGCAACCCCAGGTCTCCATCCCATTGCAGCCACATACACACAACATGAACCGGTTCTTTGATTCAGTGGTTAAATAAATGACATCTTTAACCTCACTATCTCTTTCAACCGTTTCCCAAACGCAAGACCTGAAGAGGCGATATCTAGCTTGGATGCTAAATGAAATAAATACATTTAAAAAGGCTAGCATTAGCGGGCTAACAGCACCAGTCACCTGGACGTGGGAGAGGAGAGGTTGGTCATTAGCTTGTGGTTAGCGGTGTGGTGGGTAACTGGTGGTGGATTAAAATAAACATAAATCACTCTTACCCGTTATTTCTTCACTTGGGGCTACGAAGCGGTCGAGGGAAAAAAAAATCAGCGTCGCGTCAGTTTAAAATAACGTTACAGTGGAAAAAAAATGTTTTCTTTACAACTGATGCACAGCGGGACTCGGCTACGCTACTTGGGCTTTTGACGGGTAAACAAAAATCCCAGGTGACACTAATAGTAGTATATTTCTGTTAAATCCGTATCCTTGAAAACATGAGGAACTGCTGGCAGTGCAGCACCGCATGTTACAAAACGAGTGTTTTTTTTCAGGGATGCCCACACACTAGACGCGGTGGTGCTCGGGAACGGTAGCCGTACTAGCGAATCATGAAAACCCATCAAAATTAATGATCACACGGGATATCCGACGCCTCCCTGTGCCCCCCGAGCATCCGACGGCCGTACCTTTACTCCCGTTCAAGTGGGAGGAGGAAGAATGAGTGTAGTTATGATGTGGGATAGGAGGTGGCTGACTGCTGGTCATACGTCGAGTCGATCACGTTGAATATGTCGAGGAGACTGCATCATACGTGTAGTAGAGTGGTGGTGGACGAGCACCCCGGAGACACATGCTCCTATAAGGAGAGGATGCCCTGGCCTGTTCCCTACCGCTGGTGCTGTCCCTGGTGCTAAAATTGGTGTGACTCATGCAGACAGCCAAACAGACCTCCACTAATACACCCCTGTGTTTTTTTTTTATTCAGAACAGACAGTGTTCATTAACCACATTGTTTTTCGATCAGCTCTTTTGGGTGTGCTTCATCAACATACGATGTGAGGAGAGCGCACCATAGAAGGATAGGCCGGTATAGGTATTGTCTTTTGACTGTAACGTTTCGTGCAGCTGTGTAATATTCTTTAGTAGAACGGATTATTGGATGTAGACCAACATTTTTCATCTTTCATAATACATACCCTGGTTAATGTGGTGAATATCTGCTGAAAATATAGAAATAAATAATAATATTGAATTGGTTATTGTTGTCACCCACTAAATTGCTGATTAGTAGGTTATTTGTAAATTGTTTTGAAAGCGGTTATCTTATCTAATGCTGGGCATAAAACACAGATCTTTTCATCTGATGTTCTTCAGACAAATGGTCTCTTTCTCACATTCTTTCCACGTTTCAGCATAGCCTGGACATTCTCTAATTTTCTACATATTTTGAACATGGATTGAAAGCTTGACAATGTATTAAAAAACACCCTAAAGGCTAGAAGAAAATGATTGAAGGTGAGAAAGGAATAAAGGAGTCGTTTTCTCAATGCTAGGCCTAACCGTTTTCATAAAATACCATTCCTGTTCAGAACTGATGATGAGTCATCAGAAACCCCCAAACAGTGTTCCCATGCTGTTTATATCTTGCAAATTTTAATGGCCAACTATATGGGCCACCTATATGATAAGATAAGATGGTATTTTATGAATCTCTAATGGGAAATACATTGGGACTATATTTAGAAATAGAGGGATGAGTGAGGAACAGTACACCTAAATGTTTGGTGCCAAGTTATTGTGAACCTTTTTTTATCGACCACCAAAGATTTGAAGATAGCACTCTGTTTTTGTTTCTTTGGGTCTCATAATACGGACATGAACGGTCATTGATGGCAGTTCTGTGCTAGACTTTAATTGAATTGGCGCTCGTGAGCTCGGACAGATACTGTATGCCATTTTTAATTCAACTGTTAAAACATGAAGCAGCAGGAGTCTGTTTACGGTTAGCCTGGAAAAAAACATGTGTTTGTTTATGGTGTGTGTATTGGTGTGTGTTTACGTGTGTGTCTGTCTCCATTTACATCACAGGCACACTCACAGACACAGATCCAGACACACAGAATCCCTCACTCTCACAGAGTAGCACACATCCATAGATACACACACACACACACACACACACACACACACACACACAGTCACATTGCATTGACATACTCACAAATTAATTGACATAGACATCCACACATCCATGAACACACACACACACACTCACACGTACACAACCACACACACACACAGACTAAAACAGACGACAACAGACACAGCCCACTCACCAGAACCAAAAACGTAGAGACAAAATTGAACCGACAGAGACAAACACATTGAACACACAACCAAATACACAAGAAGAAACCAAAAACACCAAGACACAAAGAGACACACTCATACATTACACTAAGGCAAAAACAGACTAAATATCCAACCAGAAACACACATGATCCCCCCCCCCCACACACACACACACACACACACAGAGACAATATCTGTTTGCTGGGTTTGCGTCCCGTCCACACTAGTCCCCCCCCCCCCCCCCATGGAGCTCATCCCAAGCCTGGCAGACAAAGAGAAAGCTGAGTAGAGGGTATGAGGCAGCTAGCGGCCGCCAGCTCCGCGCCGGTGAAAGGAAGCTTTTTGCAGATAACAGCAGTTTGGATTAAACCGCCCCAGCTCCCCAACCCCCCCCCCCCCCCCCCCCACAAACCACCACCTCCACCCCTTGTCTGATCACTATAGAGGGGAGGGGACACAATCAGGAGGCCAGGGACATCAGGACAGGGGACATCTTTGGGGGTCAGGGGTTATCCCAAGGGTGACAGATGATATCGTCAGGAGACTTGGTCAGGCGGAAAGGGAACATTGTTAGTGGGACGGGGGGGTTTGACTCCATGATATAAGGTTCAAGTTCAGGATCAAGTTCAAGTTTTATTTATGTGCGATGGGGACACCAAAGTACTGAAAGCTGCACAACCTCTCCTCAGGGGCCCCCTCGTCCTGGGGGGGGCGCTGTTCCTCTGCTCCTCCCAAAGTCTGCCATCAACTCCTGTCTCGCTGACAGTGGCGGTTCTACGTCCAGTTACGCCCCGGGCAAGACTTCCTCCAAGCGGGGGGGGATTCGTACTTCATTGAAAACCAATTTGCGGCGCGTTTTTATTTTTTACTGCTTGTGGCGCCCCCCATGTGATTTGGCACCCCCCACAAATATGGTGGCCCGGGCGGCTGCCTGGTTTGCCCGTGCCTAAAACCGCCACTGCTCGCTGAGGTCCTTGTCCTGCCAGCAGGAAAGGTTCTCCACCAAGTGTGTGTGTGTGTGTGTGTGTGTGTGTGTGTGTGTGTGTGTGTGTGTGTGTGTGTGTGTGTGTGTGTGTATGTTTGTGAACTAATCCCATCCTTGAAGTTGTACATCATGTGATCTAAGCCAGTTAAGGAGGACCCTTTTAAAATCCTGTCACGTCCATTGAGTCAGTTCTTATTTTTTCTTAAAAAAATGAAGTATGTTTTAATATTGTACAATCAATTTGCTGTGTATGATGCATCCTATACCAAAGTCAGTAGAATGCAAATGAAATTAAGGTATTTGAAGAGAATTCATTAACTTCTCATGCTTCATCAGGACAACACTAATGTCTAATGCTAACTCTTAAAAGGTTAGTTTGGACATTTTACAGGGTCTTTCAGTTTGATGGAATGGATTATCTGGCTGCTTTTGCAATGACGTAGGACTATGGCAATTTACTATTTTTTAAGAGACAGATATACTTCCATAGATATGTATTGGTTGGGGACCCAAAGCTCCTGGTTATCTGGAAGAATGTTCAAAAGTAGATTAAGGTGAGGGTATTAGCTTTACTTTAGATCCTGCACTTAACTGGCTATACTTCCTGATAATATGACAGAGAGAGATATGATTTCTTTATTGAGAATTCTTCTATTAATAGCAAAAAAAGATGAAGAGTTTCCTGGTTGAAACTGCAAACCCTCAGCCTAAAGCAATGGAAAAAATATATTTATCATGGTCAAAATTACAGCAAGAGTACTGTTGAGAACAGAGCATTCTTGTCCGTTCTTTTTTTATTCCTATTGCACTTTGGGAAGGTCCTCAGGTATGAGCCACAAAGTATGTTTGGTTGATACAACAGTTATTGTATTGTTAGTCATTGGTGGTGAGGGATGTATGAGATGTATTTGATGTGGGGTGCTAATGTTTAAATATGTATTATCACAGTGAAGAAGTATTTCACAACGATGTTTAGTACAGACATGGAGGCCATCTAAGTCAAACAAGTGTAATTCTCCAAGTTGAATGTTTTCTGTATTATGTGTGTTGAATAAAAATTATGCAAAAAAAAAGAAGGAAGGAGAGAAATAGGCCATATAATTGATAACCGTTATAGACGTAGACAGACGAAGACCCTGTAGCAGCAGGCACAGTTTATGAATGTAGACTACTACTCCAAACAAAATGAATGTAGGCCTCGGCTGCAAACATAAGTATAATATTCCCTGCTATATTGGGCCTACTACCTAGGCCTACCTAGTCCCCTCATCTACCCAAGCTATATTTATCAAAGACCCCAGAAACTTTCCAAACTGTGTGAGCTCAGTGCCAGGGCTCTTGTGCCTCCGGTCAACCCGACCTACTAAAAGATATTTATATTTCTCCACCACATTTCAACCCCTCTCCGGAGGACAGCCAGTCTATTTCCGTGGCAGTTCTTGCACATTCTCTATCTCTCCTTTACCCCTTCTGCAGCCTTCTTTCTTCCTAAACTAGATGTTCCGTTGGAGGTCACCTCGCTGGGCTATTTTAAAATGATATAATTATTCGACAGAATGGAACCAGGACAGAGAAGAACAATGGTGCCAAAGCAACGTCACTCGCTGTGCTCCTAAGATGGACGCCGTTCTGTGAGGTTGAGACGTCCTCAGACATTGTCTTGTCATACTTCACTTAGCCAATTGCTTTGTCAATCATCAGCATTTCAAGAGCAACTTTGAGACATGCATTTAGAGTTCTTTCCTTCTCCTTTGAAGTCAATGTCGTATTTTAAATTCATCCAGGTCTCCCTCAATTGTTAATTGATAATAATAACAAAGAATGACAATATTATTCAGTAATACGAATACAAGGGCTTTGGTTTACAGCCACGCTGCTTTATTCCTTCATTAAAACATGGTTCAGTTTAAGAATTACGAAGTAGAGGACACTGTTTGAATTGATTTGAGTTTGTACCGACAATTAACTTGAAACACACGCTTTACATGTTTCGTAACATTAACTTTTTTTTTATGAAAACGCAGTGGTCCACTGCTAGTGGAAATATAAATGTACATGGGCCGGTTTTTAATACACCAGACGAACAGCCTCCTCTTGTGGCCGATACCGAGCATCGTATTTTTTTAAATCATTTTATTTTGCCACTTTTCCATGGACCATGCCGCAGGGGTTTCGAAGCTCACCATTGTTTAATTTGTTCCTGGTTACGTGTAGAAACATCAGGTACGTCAACATAGACTATAATATTAGGAGATTTAATGTAAGGTTTTATGGGACAATAAGTGTATCAAGTATCTTGGTTCGGTACCCGCTATTTTATAACTGATTTACATTTAGCTAAAGAAATCAAGCAAATTGAAAGTGAGTAAGCTGATTTATGATCAGCTAACTCACTTTTCATAAAAACCATAAAAACAGCTCTTAGTAGCAGGACTTACTAGCTACGCAGGGAAAATGACTGTACAATCAATCAAACATCACCAGTGTAATAAATTTAAATCATGAATTAACCCATTGTCAAAACATGTTTATTTAAAAAGTTAAAAACAAACAGCAGTTACCCCTATACAATGAACTATTTACTTGGCTGTCGTAGGAATAACATTTACTTTCAAAGTCTTTTCAAATATTGAGACTGAAAAGGGACAACATGGACGCAATTACATACAAAAAATATGCACATGTAAAAAAAGATATTGGACAAAACAATAATTACAGGATGCATTTAATTAAACAAACCTAAGGCGTTGTCTGTGCTGAATTATTCTGTCTCAATGTGCAAATAGGGAGTAAAGAAAGAGCAGCCAAAGATAGAATTTGTACATTTCCACAAAACAAAAATCGACCAGACACATTTTTAAAAGGCCCCTATGTTACCGCCAGCCATGACGTTGATGAGCCACAACTGTTGAATTCAAAGTCCACCCTTTAGTGACCTCAAAAGGGGGGACCTCACCCAAACGCAACGTACGGATCTCAATCGACCAGCCTGCCCCCGGCTCTGATGTCACATGTCGCCACGGCTCATCGACGGCTGGTGGTGAGACAGGGGCGCTTCATGACACCACTGTGTGCAAACCGAGCACAGTGACGCATCTCATCCACGGAACAGGAGTGCAGTATGGGCGTGCACGCTGGCATGCACGGTATATAAAAGGACTGAAGCGATGCGCGGACGGCTGTTACTGAAATTTGGTGCGCATACACATGTTGGGTCGGCGCGTGGGCCCGAACCCGGGCTTACAGATGCAGGAGAAGGAGCCTTTGGTGTTGACGCAGCGGGCGTTCTTACAGGGGCTGGAGCGGACCCCTGGCTCTGCACACTCGTTGATGTCTGGAAACACACGAGAAGGAGAGTATGTATCAACAGAGTGATCTGCAGGCGTGTGTGTGTATAGGTGCGTGTTCATCATTCAAACATAGCATCAAATGTATGCATAGCCTATACATTTAATACTATGTGTTTTGGGGTGCATGTTCATCATTTACACATAGTATTAAATGTATATATAGTATATACATTTAATACTTTGTGTGTATGGGTGCATGTTCATCATTCAAACATAGTATTAAATGTATTTACAGTACATGATTTAGATATCTATGTTTAGGTCAAAGCAGTATAAGCTGTACATATTGTACATATGTATATGTATGGTCTATTCTTTTTGACACAAGTGAACCATGTACACTGTGGACTGTGTACAGTTTGCAGTTTGTGTCTTATAGCAAGCTGCAATAGCTAAACTCTACTCCAACGGTTTAATAATCCTCCAAATTCACAATGAAGTCAAATAACCAAGATTCACTGCCTTAGATATGCTGAAATAAAGGTCAAGTGAATTAATTTGTTGAAGTCACCACGTGAAACTAGCATGTTGTGACCTAGGCCTCGAGACGCTCCTGTGAGGTTTGTCAGAATCCTGTGCGCACACGCCACGCACCAACGCAGCCCACAGAGCCCCGGTTGTGTTGCTTAGGAGCTGCAGTTGCAAGTACGTGTTTAGTTTCCACAGGAAGACAGTAACCACGGTAACAGAGACAACAATAAAATGGTGTGTGTGTGTGTGTGTGTTGTGCATGTGTACCTATGCAGCGCGTGCGAGAGGAGTCCAGTCTAAAGCCGGGGTTGCATTCACACATGGTGCCCAGGTAGGAGCGCACACATCGGCCGTTCGCACAGCTGCACTCGTCTGAGTCCTCCTCCGAGCTGTCACCTGGGGGGGGGGGGGGGGCGTCATTCATATTCAATCCTTCATACATTTTAATGAAATAAATCTGCAAAATGGGACCTCTCATAATAAATTGTATGGAGATGAACTAGTCACTAAGATCCTCAGCGAATGAAGAGAAGAATGCATGAATGTAAGAATTCCTTGACAAGAATGGTGTTTTTGCGATCAACCTTCAGGCCCCTTAGATGAGCAACACATTAGTCACATGGCTTCATAATGCTTGGTGAGACCTCACCTGGGTTGTAGAAGCTACCCGGGTTGTAAGCAAAGGCAGGCAGGAAGTCCAACTCGCCGTCTGACTCTGTCTCCAGGTGCATCTCACAGAGGCGGGTGAAAATAACTGGATTGAGAGGAGGAGAGAGGAGAGGAGAGAGACGATGAGAGCAGAGAGGAGAGAGAGGAGGAGATAGGAGAGGAGAGCGGGGAGGAGAGAGGAGAGGAGAGAGACGATGAGAGAAGGGAGGAGAGAGGGGAGGAGAGAGGAGAGGAGAGGAGAGACGATGAGAGAAGGGAGGAGAAAGGGGAGGAGAGAGGGGAGGAGAGAGACGATGAGAGAAGAGAGGAGAGAGAGGAGGAGAGAGGAGAGAGGGGAGGAGAGAGGGGAGGAGAACGGGGAGGAGAGAGGGGAGGAGAGCGGGGAGGAGAGAGGAGAGAGGGGAGGAGAGGGGAGGAGAGAGGGGAGGAGAGAGGAGAGGAGAGCGGGGAGGAGAAAAGAGGCGTGGAGTGGAGGGGAGTGAGGGGAGGAGTTGAGTTGGATAGGAGGAAGGAGAGGGAAAAGTAGAGAGGAGAAAGGAGAGGATAGAAGGGAGCAGGGCAGAGAGGAGAGAAGGGAAAATGGAGGGAGGAGAAAGATGATGAAGTGGGAGAGGAGGGAGGAGAGGAGCGAGAGCGGCTCTCATTACTGTGGTGGTTAGGGTGTTTGACCCACCAGCTAAGAGGTTCTGGATTCAAACAAACCCCAGTGTCTGTACTGTACTGGATTAAAATATCTGCTCAAAGACCGAACACTGCTGCATACTACCCCTGCACTGCGCCAAGAGGGTCCCGCCCAGCTAACCTGAGTTCCTCGGGGGGCAGGTGCGGCACTCGGGCCCCCAGCCGCGGCCGTAGTGGCAGCAGCAGGCGGAGTAGGTGACCACCAGGTCGTTGTGGGGCATGCTGCAGATCAGGTCCTCGTCCAGCTGCCGGAAACAGACATCCTTGTGGGCCGCCGTGCGGTCTGGGTCACACAGGAAGAAGAAGATGAAGAAGAAGAAGGGGTCATGTGGTGTTACTAAGGAAAGGAGGGAAGGGGGGGGTTATAGTTTATTTATTTTTTTGACCAACTTAACCCTTAATGGTTTGCAACATTGTGTTAAAAAAAAACCTTTGGATATTTCAGCTACAATGAGCAACAATTTTAATCAAGTGTGTAAATAAAATAAAATTACATAGAGTATATGAATGTTGGAGTTTACACCAGTATGATAGATAGATAAGCTGGTACAGTCCCCAGGGAAGGCTAGGTGTACTGATCTATCCAGCCCACATCTGGGGGGACACTCCCACTTTTGATGTCACTATTTCACTGGGCAGGGCACCTTGTAAATGGCTTGTTATGACAAATCAAACTCACACCTGCGGGTAAAATAGAGTCCTTTAAATGATACTGTAAATACATGTAATTATACAAATATATTTATACCAGTATACTTAAGAGTTTGTGCTTCAGAAAAAGTGCATTCTCCCATTTCCGCCATCTTTTCTTGTGCAAAGCTGGTAGGCTAATTTTATCTTAAATTGAACTTAAAGTAAAGATCATGTTGAGATGAAAAACTAAAACATTTACAACGACATCATCTTGACATGCCATTGAGGTTTGAATAAACAAATACATAGCACATTCTCACATAACATTCAATCAAAGCTATTCATTATGTGAGCACAATAATCGATAGAATTCATGAACCTAATAAGAATATGCAGCATAGAGTTGACAGAGGATACTTACAGAAATGTAAAACGTAGAACCTTGTTACCAACACAAATGAACAACAAATGATGACACCTAGCTAACTTGCTATTACCATGCTAACTGATCAAACGTGCTACATGCGTTTCTTGCCACACTTTCCCACATTGTTAGTATAAGTTCTTCATGCTTAATTCTGTATATTAATTTGATATCAAACTTAAATACCATCCAATACAACTTTATGATAGATGGTCAGAGCTCTAGACACCCTGCTGTAAAGCAATACAAACTTTTTCTAGCAGAGACTATATGAGGGAGGCAAGCATGCAATGGAATCGGCAAAAAAGTTATGCATTTAAAACAGTAACCAAGCATCATGCATCAATCTCTATAGAGCAAGCAGCCGGGGCAGGTGTCTGTATGTAAAACCAGCACTGGCCAAATTCATCATCAAATTTGGGACAAAGTGGTTGTAAAGTGTGTACCATGAGTGGCAGATGGTGAGATAAGCCAAGACTCATTGTGATGGGTCCTGAGCGGAGTCCCGTACAGTTGATTTATTCTGATTATTTATTATTTACCCACCGTCATAGACGCACTGTTTGAGCGCAGCGCTGAAGGTGAGGGGCTGGTTGCAAATACAGTGAAAGGAGCCGGGCGTGTTGACACACCTCCCATTCCTACAGTACGAAGGGTCCTGGCACTCATTCACATCTGCAAAGGGCACCGCATACAAGGGGTTAAGTTACGGGCTGCTCCACACGCTGGGCCGTCGTGATTGTCTTCTACGGATGTTGTAGCGTCGTGAGGCTAGCCGCACAGCACGATCACGGTTGACGTTTCCTAAACTGTTTACAACTTACAACAACGATCCACAGAGTTGTAGACTCTGCGGATCGGATGGAAATTTTCTCATACCGCCATCGGCCAACTAGACCATTCCGAGTCGGCAGATGGTCAGCTGAGTTTAGAAAGAGTTTTGCAACGATGGAGAAACTGCGGGGACCTTGTGATTGAAGTATAACTTGTTCAGTGTGCGGGGCCCTTAGGGAACATCAGCTGGGGGGGTGAGGATCTGTGACCTAGCGAGATGTGTGGATATACCGGGTGGTGTGGCAGGCACATGCTGGTTGACCCTGGGTGGGGTAGTTTAGTTGCTGCTGCTGCATATGAAGAAGTGTTGGTTGTTCACACTCTGTAGCATTACCCAAGATGGACGCTAGCTAGCTGGGTTAAGGCGGCAGTAGCGGATGGTTTGTGCCAAGGTTGCAAAAAATGTCCCGAAGGAGGATGAAACTGTATTGTACCAGGAAATGTGGTGCTTCTCAAGATCAACATAAGCTTTTAGGTGGAGGTTAAGATGCCGTGGAAGGGAAAGTCACTTGAAGACGTTTCAAAGAATTCAAACACAGTCTCCTGAGTAACATCCCTACAAATGTGTACCCTCCACCAGCACAGCACTTTTGGCTAGCATATTACATGATATTCACTAGAATGCCGACTACTAAGAGAAAAGTGACCTTTATATATTCAATTTATCTGTTTGTGACTTCTACATTTGTCAAACATTTGTTTGAAATCCACATCGTCAAGTGCAAAACAAAAGTTTTGCGGTTTGGGTTGATCATGACAATTCCAGAAATACCTGTTGAAAGGTAGTTACAATTATTATCATCCAAACTAAAAATCTCCCCTTTGTGGTTAAAAAGAAAAAGGTGTGAAATATTTCTTATAAATACCTTTCAGACAGTCTGGCTGAAATTATAGCTACAGACCTCTAATTTCTGAAAAGAGCTAACTCTGACCCTGAACAATATAACCAAGACTCACTGTAAGGACTGACAGCCTGCTATTAACCTGTCTAATTTTATTTTTTTACTCTGTGTTTAAAACGCCCCCAGCAGACGAGTGGAAGAGATTTATTTTGTAAGTAAAGGAGCTGGTTTGTAGTTGTGTGTCTGTATCTCAGATATGGAGACGAAACCAGAACACACACATTTAAAGATTACCCACAATGCATAGATAAAGATTTTGTACATTATAGTAAGACTCCACAGTTCTACTGTTGGTATTAGTATTACGTACTAGTTATTTGAGCATTATTTCAGCATTAATAGCTATTAGCCTTAATAGCTTATGCTAATAATGTTTTATTTCATTGTATGTATTTTATGCAACAAAGCACGGATTGAGTACACATGAGTACTCATCAACAATTCCCTCCCTCCTCCCCTCTGATAGTTCCACTTCCTGTCCCTCACTGACATCACTTCCTGGGGTTGTGGCTCCACTCACCGGCCTGCTCCTCAGGGGTGACGCAGCTGTTGCGGTCAGTGGCCAGGGTCCAGGGGGGGGAGCAGATGCAATAGTAGGACCCCGGGGTGTCCACACAGTGGCCGTTCTTACAGTTAGACGGGTCCTGGCACTCGTCCACACCTGAGGGGATGAATAGGGTCAGGGGGGTGTCATAAATATATGGCCTGTTCAGCCCTTTGAGACTGTAATGTAGTGTTATACAAATAAAATTGAATTGAATTGTATTTAATTTAATTAAAATTGCATTTTATTTCTCCGAACAGGGGAAATATTCAGCTCCATGTATAAACATTTCAAAGAATAACACACACATGAGAATAAGGACAGGACTTGCACGACACACACATCCCACATCAGGAGCGACACAAAGAAGAGGACGTCATGAAATGAGTCAAATGTTTGCTTAATGGGGTAATATTAGGCTGTTATATTATAAATTGAGATGGCCCAAGCTTTGCAATGCTGCATGGTGTGTGCTGCTCTTAATACAATTGCTTTGTACAATATCCTATCCTTAGATATATGGGAATAAAATGTGCAATTAATGTAATTAACATCAAGGACAACAAATAACAACAAGATAATCGGATAAAAGTCCCGTAGGATTTGGTCGGACAGGCTACGAAGTCATCAAAGGATGTGCAATACTGAACTTGAACAAAATAATTAGGATGGCGTTAAATAAATAAATAAAACAAGAAATTGAAAAGCTGATGTTAACTGCATAACGCGCAAATCGTGTACTACAAACAAACATACACACAATTAATAATCAAACCTGTCGCAGGTGTCCCACACAGACCCACACTTAATCACACACCCACAGCCACAGGAGCCCTACGAAACACACACACACACACACACCCACACACGCACACCCTTGCTTAACATCCCACTTACACACACCCTCTTTCGTAGCTTGTGTTTGTGTTGGGGACGGAGTGGCTCACCTGACACGGTGGCGATCACACACTTCTTCTTGGTGGCGTCGGGGCTCCAGGGGCTTTGGCAGCTGCAGTAGAACGCCCCCCTGGTGTTCACACACTGGCCGTGATTACATTGCGATGCATCGTCACACTCGTTCACATCTGCGGGACACACACACACACACATCAGAGCGACCAGCAGGGAACAAAGATACTACCGTCTGGTTTCTAGTCTCCGTGTGTGACCTGCGGGAGGCAGCGTGACCCAAACATCAGGCCATCGCCGCCCCCCCCCCCCCCCCCCCCAACCCGTGCACGCTTCAAACTGCGATCTGAAGCGCGTCGTGTAACTCAGAAGTCTCGATGACATTCAGAATTTGCTACGGCCTCGTTGCGGCCAAAGGCGGCTGTAAGCGCTTTGATCTCGGTTGAACAGTCGGCGCACCTCACAAACCTCATCACAGTGACTTAAATTCTGCTTAAGTGCCGTGGTCAAAGTGGAGGGCAAAGTCACACATCCAATGGAGGGGCAGGATAATCTAGTGGTCAGTGGTCATGTGACTCCCTGCCGTCCGCAGAGGTCTAACCCCTAACCGCTCACTAAGACACGCATCTCTTAAATAATTAAGATCTCTCCCTCTGGATAAAAGTGTCATCATCACACGCCAAGAGTTAAGTCAAATGCAGCATTAAAGCGCTTTTCAAGGCACTCTGTCAATCTTTTCAACTCAAATAACAAAAGTATGTGTACGACTGTGTGTGCTTGTGCGTGTGCGTGAGTGTGTATGTGCTTGGGCATATTTCTATATTGCTACACATGCCACGTTTGTGACGGATGAGTCGCGCTGCTGGCTCCGCTGTCACCATAGTTACCGATGCACTCCAGCAGGTTGCTGTCGTAGTAGAAGCCCTGCTGGCAGTAGCACTCGTACCCGGGCTGGGTGTTGACGCAGCGGCCCTCCTTACAGATCTCGTTGGAGAACAGCACGCACTCGTCGATGTCTGTGGATAGCACACAGGACCCCTTATACACCGGCTGGGGACTCCCCGCCAGCCAGAGCGGGCCGCCGCAGGAGGACCCCAATGTAAAGACAAGTGGGGATCACCGAGGGGTGAGCAAGGCAAATTACAAATACAAAATAGGTCTGCATATTATGTTTGCATATTTGACATATATACAAATGTATCAATATAAAAATCCCCAAAAATATGCATTAACCTTATCAACATTGGGAAAGGTTGGTGGTTAATGCGCAAAGAAATAATGTGCACTATCGTGTCCAATAAGGCGATAGTACACAGCTAAGAGCATAACTGTACCCAATTCTGTGATTCCACTACAATGAAGTACACTCATATTGAGCTCAAACCACCTTTGAAATTGCTTGTTTTGGTTAGAAGACACGTTGGGCATAAACAAGAAGTGCTTATCGTCAACAAACAGGAAGGGCAGGGTTAGGGCAAGCAGGCGCTACCACAGAGCGGCCATGGATGCTGGATTATTGGATGGTATTTACCTAGCATCCATCTTGGATCTAAACGCTAGCTGGCTGGGCTGGGGGGGGGGGGAAGCTAGTGTTGAGAACCGAGATTGAACCAAGAGAGAAATACTGGCTGATATTTACCCCGGTGCAGGGAGAGGCCGTATTCGGTGGTTCCCTCCTCGTGGTAGAAGCCTCGGCCGACGGGACACAGGGAGCTGAACTCAGCTGGGAGGGAACGACAACGACAGACACACAACCACATCAAACAATCAGGTTTGGGTTATATCATTATGATAGATTTGGTAAAAAGTACTACAATTGTATAGTTTGGATATAAAGTAGCTGTTTATTTAGTTATAAAACTACGGTAGCAATAGTTGTAGTAATTGGTAGTAAATAGTCATTGTGAAATAAAGGATAATAGATTTGATTATATTTGATTGGAGTGTGTGGTGTGTGTGTGTGTGTGTGTGTGTGTGTGTGTGTGTGTAGTGTGGTGTGGTGTGGTGTGGTGTGGTGTGGTGTGGTGTGTGTGGTGTGTGTGGTGTGGTGTGTGGTGTGTGGTGTGTGTGTGTGTGTGTGTGTGTGTGTGTGTGTGTGTGGTGTGTGGTGTGTGGTGTGTGGTGTGTGTGTGTGTGTGTGTGTGTGTGTGTGGTGTGTGGTGTGGTGTGGTTGTGTGTGGTGTGTGTGTGTGTGTGTGTGTGTGTGTGTGTGTGTGTGTGTGTGTGGTGTGGTGTGGTGGTGTGTGGTGTGTGTGTGTGTGTGTGTGTGTGTGTGTGTGTGTGTGTGTGTGTGTGTGTGTGTGTGGTGTGGTGTGTGGTGTGTGGTGTGTGTGTGTGTGTGTGTGTGTGTGTGGTGTGGTGTGTGTGTGTGTGTGTGTGGTTGTGTGTGTGTGTGGTGTGGTGTTTGGTGTGTGGTGTGTGGTGTGTGTGTGTGTGTGTGTGTGTGTGTGTGTGTGTAGTTACAGGAGTGGTAGACGGGGCAGGGGTAGATCTCACAGTGATCTCCCCAGCCCACCCCGATGGAGCAGCAGCACTCCTGCTTGGAGACGTTGGTGGCGAGGACGCTGTCGCAGAACACCGTGTCGTCCAGGTTCAGGTAGCACTCCTTCTTATCCTCCTGCTCCACCGCCACCACTAGGGGGAGACACACACAACACCATGATCGCGACCGTTAACGCACCAGTGACAAGCCATGAACCCACCAAAAAGATGCAATGAACTCCATCAAACACCATGACCCCACCCAACAGCTCATCATCACACCATGAACAAAGGGTGTCCTTTATTGATAAGTCTAGGTTTCGGAGCAGGGAACATTGCTATTGAATGTGGTTGGCACTAGGTTCAGAGAAATTCAGATTCTAGTTCAGATTCTATTACAGGGAATGTTAGAATTAGTTTGTTTTGAGGATCTAGGGGAACACAACAACACATCCGATGAAAAACACGACATGTCTCTATCGTAGTTACAATAAAGTAAACACTGCGTCATACAGCCAGGCTTACTCTCGCAGCTGTGCTTGTCCTCAGACAGGATGAAGCCGTAGTTGCACTCGCACACGTACGACCCCGGCCGGTTCTTACACAACCCGAAGGGCTTGCACAGACTTCGGTCCTCCAAGCACTCATCGATGTCTGGGGAGGATACGGCATAGTTACGAAACTCCTCTGGAACCACTCGCTTAACATAATATGTAACTTAGCGCTTCCATTGAGAATCCATGAAAATCGGCGCAGCATATATGACTGAAATTGTGTTTCTATTGATGTGTGTATGTGGGGACATGGGTGCCTTGTGGGGACTCACACACACACCATCTGCCTCCGTCCAGCATGTGTTTCTATTGGTGTGTGTTTGTGGGGACATGGGTGAATTGCGGGGACTCACCCAGACACCGTCGGCCTCCGTCCAGCCTGTAGCCCTTCTGGCACTCGCAGCGGAACGAGCCCATGCTGTTGATGCAGCGCCCCCGGTGGCAGATAGACGCCCTCTCACACTCGTTCACATCTGCAGGGAAGATAAGAAATGGATTTGTAAAATGAGGAAGGGTAGGAATAATGCACCACGGAAGGACTGGAAACCAGTTCAAACTTTGAAAAGAGCTGCCCAGATCCTCTCTCTGATAGCATATTACGCAGACCTAGAACAACAGACAACAAAACAACTAACCCATGGAGGCGACATCATCCTCCCATCGGCCTAGGCCTGTCATTACTGTGCTGCGCTCTGATTGGTCGGGTCCGCTGTGTGCTCTCTACATCTCAACACACCGTGAGTGACTTAACAGGGAGGTGGCAGTAGCCTCGCTGTGGCCTGCCAGAGGTCAACACAGGCAGGGCTCTTAACCTCTCCTCGGTCTGCAGGGTGGCCGGAACGCGTCAACACATCACAGTGGACAAAATGATTTCCTCCGTCTGACTGATGTTTGTTTTATTTGAATCATAAATGGTTATGAAATCCAGTTTTAAGGAGAGTTTAAACTCTTTTTCACTGTTGTGGATCAACGGACCAACGGATGCTATCGATTAACAACAAGTTATTATTTTCTTAGACCTTTTTGATTAGATGATGAGTGAACATTGTCAAATTGGATTATGTTTAAATTAAAAATACGATTATAAATCACAAAACACACAGCACCAGGCTAGCTGTTTGGGGTTGTCTACAAGAACAATTACGGGTTTCATGAATCAAAAGAGAAACAGAGAGGGGGTAAGTGAGATAGAAAGAGAGAGTGAGTGAGTGTGAGAGGAAAAGAGAGACAAACAGTGAGACAGAGAGTGCCGGAGAGGTTCATCCTCCTACAGAGACAATTTCAAGGTTAAAACTCCACATGATGCAGGGGTTACAATGATGACGAAGACTATGCTCACCTTCGCAGTGACTCCCTTCCTGTGTGCGCTGGTAGCCCTCATAACAGCGACAGTGGAAGGACCCCTCCGTGTTCACACAGTGCCCGTTAGCACACAGCCGGTCGTCCTCACACTCATCAATATCTGAACAAAACATTCAATATATATTAATTAATACACACTAAATATATACGACTGCCACTCATAATAATATGCACACAACAGGACATCCTCAAACTCATCAATATCTGGACGATCATGAAATAATGCATTCAAATATCGTGATACTATTAGTTTTAATACCCTCTTTACGATGTCACAGTGGAAGAGTTTGGGCTCCCCTAACTATGACGTCACAGTGGTGGAGTTTGGCCTCCCCTAGCTATGACGTCACACTGGAAGAGTTTGGCCTCCCCTAACTATGACGTCACAGTGGTGGAGTTTGGCCTCCCCTAGCTATGACGTCACACTGGAAGAGTTTGGCCTCCCCTAACTATGACGTCACACTGGAAGAGTTTGGCCTCGCCTAACGTCATGACGGCAGCCAGCTTGATCGCTAGTCATCAGGTCACAATTAAAGAATGTGTCGTTATGCGGTAAACTATGCTGTCTCAGCGGAGAGAGTTTAGTGGACGGTGACTTATAATGTCCCGTCACCAGAGTGTGGCGTCTGGAGCTTATGACCCATCTATGAGCCGTCTATGACCGATGGCACTGTGTCTGACCGACGGCACTGTGCCTGACCGACGGCACTGTGTCTGACCGACGGCACTGTGTCTGACCGACGGCACTGTGTCTGACCTCGGCAGAACTTGCTGTCGGCGGAGGGCAGGAAGCCCTCATCACACAAGCAGCGGAAGGTCCCGGGGAAGTTCTCACAGCGGCCGTTGAGACACACGCCGGCCTTCTGGCACTCGTCAATGTCTGGCGGAGACACGACGCAGCACATTCGGTACGGAGGTTTGATTAGAGCGGTATGAAAGTGGTGCAGTTCAAGAAGAGATGGAGAAAATGACAAAACAAAGAACAAGGTGAAAGAAGAAACGGTTCAAGATTCAAGATTCAAGAGTTTTATGGGTCACACACATACAAGAAAGGCAGTGAAATGCGGGGGCAGTAAGGGGGTCCGTCCTCACCGTAGCAGGTGCCCCCCCGCGCCTCGTGGCCCGGCCGACAGCGCACACACTCGTAGGACCCCGGCCTGTTCTCACACCGCTCCCCGGGACACGCGTTGGGGTCCGCACACTCGTTCACGTCTGGAACCGACACACACGGCATCAGAACCCCCGAGGGGAACCGGACCATGGTCCTCGGGAATCGAACCCAGAACCTCAGCGCGTGAAGTCTACCACCCTGACCGCCCACCGGACCCTGCGGCCCACCAGGTTTCACTCGGGGAGGGAGGGAGACGGCGGTCCTCATGGGCCTCACCTTCACATGTCTGCGTCCGGTGGGCCTTGAAGCCTTTGTGACATTCACATTTATAGGAGCCAGGGAGGTTGACGCAGCGCCCGCCCGGCCCACACACGTCCTGCTTAGAGCACTCGTTCACATCTGGGGGTCACAGACGAAGTGGATCTGATCATATTCACATTAGATTCAGATTCAGTTCAGATTAGATCACATTTGATAACCATTGGATTCAGATTACGTTATATGATATGATATTCAGATATGATTCTAATTTGATAAAAATTAGTTTGTATGAGAGTCATGTTAAAATTATATTTGTTAAAGGGCAGATTCAGGTACATTTCTGGTTCAATTAGATTATAATTAGATTCAGATTAGATTCAGATACCAAATATATTGCATTAGATGCAGATTTGATTCATATTAGATCCTGAAACAATTATATTCAGGTAACATCAAAACGCATTGATTTCGATCGAATTAGATTCAAAACAACTGTTCGATTCAGATTGGATTACAGCGTCACATCACAATCAGATAGATGACATCACATTTCCGCCACATCAATTTGAGTAACATGAACTCCATTCACCAGCTAACGCATGAACAACGTGTAACTCACCTACACACTTTAGCCTCCCATGGTTCACCATGGGCTTGTAGCCATGGTGACAGTGGCACTGGTAGGCCCCGTCTGTGTTGACGCAGGTGCCCCTGCCAGCCCCGCACGGCTCTGACGCACACTCATCCTCGTCTGACACACACAAGGAGCAGGCCAGTCAGGGGCACTCCTCACAACATCAACGTTGTACTGGTGCACAGTTTACCAGTACAACGATGTCCAATAGTCAAATAGATCTGTAGTTACTAGTTGGCCTTCATCTCCAAACTGCTTCCCTGACGCTCAGATTGTATTGCTTTTTGGTGGGGCTGCGGGCTCGATTTAAGAGCTATTATTTGAGCGTAATTTGCTAGAAATGCCATAGCTATCCGTCAGCTAGTAGTGAGTGAAATGCACTCTAGGAATATCTGTTTGAGTTTACTGTCAAAGCAGAATCCATCTGGCCTGTCAATCACAGGGGAGGTAAAATGCAACACTTCTCAATGGCGTAGAAACAGAGGGAGAGAGGGAGCAGAGAGGGAGACCAAAAAAAGGCAGGCCAAAACATGTCCTGCACCCATTATAATTCCATTCGTTATTATACGTCAGGGGGATTGAACAGACATACGTTTCAATATCTTGCTTTTTTTTAAAGCTAACTACTGTAGCTTTAATGGTATTGTACGAACCACAGACATTTGTTTCATATTTGTCCTGTGACTTAAATGATGTGATAGTCACTTTGAAGGAATACTTTCAGTATTCAGGAAAGCGCTTTATATGAGTGCTATTAAGTACTATCTACAACACAACCTGACTCTCGGATGTCTCTGTGATCTCATCCTGATCTCATCCTGACCTCATCCCCTGACCTCATCCCGTGACCTCATCCCGTGACCTCATCCCGTGACCTCATCCCGTGACCTCATCCCGTGACCTCATCCCGTGGCCTCATCCCGTGACCTCATCCCCTGACCTCATCCCGTGGCCTCACGGGGCTCTCTTACCTATGCAGATGTTCCTGTGGGCGTGCAGCCGGTAACCGTGGTTACAGTGGCAGGTGTGTCCACTGGCCGTGCTCTCGCACTCCCCGTGGCCACAGATGTACCTGCTCGTCTTACACACGTCCGTCTCTGGTGAGGAGAAGGATGTCGACCATGATGATCATCATCATCATAATGAGGATGGCGGTGATGATAATGATGATGACAAAGACGAGGAGGAGAGAAACGATGAAGATAGAAAAAGGTTGATTATTATTACAATTATCATTGTCATCATTATCATTTCAATTATGATTTTTTTCCGCAAATAATACATTTATATCATATTTCTTGTTGTGATTAGTTGAGAACCTTACTATCCTTGACAATATATATGATACACAAACAGCTTTTCACCTAAAATAGGTGTATTTAATACCCACATCTCACCTTGAAACATTTTGTCATCTATGAATAGTAAACAAGTCAACATATACTGGTGATCTCGGCTAATCCATATGAGTAGCAGTAGAAGTACTTGCCTGATACTTTGGTCTGAGTTTCCAAGGGGATGTATGGTGGGTTGACCCTAATAATCGGTGTAGGAGTGGGTTTGGCAACTGAAAGAGAAGAAAAATGTATGTCATGATTACACTAACTAAAGAATACATTTCTTAGAAGATGTTTCATTTTTAAACAGAATAGACTGGTATGCTCCTGTAAAGCAGCTGTAGGTAAGATTGGAGAGTTTTAAAGAGAGAGAGCTCAAAAGCATAAGCTTGCAAGATTTTGAAACTAAATAACCTTCCTGCCCTCCCTCCCTCCCTCCCTCCCTCCTTTCCTCCCTCCCTACATTTCTCTTTAATTGAGAATTGTTGCATTCCAGTCACCTGTGATTGACCGGCAAAATTGATTCCACAGAACCAAACAAAGAAGAGACGACCTGATTGGTTAGAAATGGTCTAAAATGGACATTGTCTCCTACAGAGGCAGGTGCAGCACCTCAAAGACAGATATTCTCACAGCCCATTCCACTTAGTGACTCATAACGGATGGCTATGCCATGAGCTACAAATGTTAGTTCATAAAAAAGCACACACTTGATTTCTTCATACACTGGTCCCTAGTTCCCATGAACATTAATAAACAATAGTGTGCATGTGCGTGTTTACCAGGCACGCGGGGACTGTGTGTACTGGCTGTTACATGGTGCCCAGCTGTGGTGGTCTCAGGGGGCAACACCTGTTGAAGAGAGCTCAACCAATCAGAACAACAGATACTCTACATCAGAGGTCTTCAACAGGGGGTCCGCGACCCCTACGGGGTCCGCAGAGCTACTGCAGGGGGGTCGCAAAAGTTTTGATTGATTAGACATTTTTTTACATTCCAACCGCCAACATATAGTACATGCCAACCGAATGTACTATATATATGGCATTTACGGTCTCGCGCACACCTGACACATCTGGACTGGTTGCGACATTTTTATGTATTTTATTTTAATGAAAGCCCAGCAGGAGAGAGCTTTTCTCTGCCTGCTCCTTCAATTAAGAAGAAGGACAGCACAGCGACGTCAGTTTTTTGTCCGGTCTTTATATCTACCCCGTCCTCCGCAAACAATACATATTTGGATGAGAGTGCTCAGCAAAGACTGTTGGGAGAGAGAGAGTGCTGTTATGTGAGGGATAACGTACAGAACGCCGGTCATTATCGGGAAAATAAGCAATCAGCAGAGAAATAGTCTGCCAAAGACGTTGACGTCGCTTAGCAACCACGCTGGGGTTGTTAAGTTACCGGACTACTCGCGGAGTGATAAGAAAGACACTAACAAACATCACTAATTTTTAGTTTTAAAAATGTCCATTTGAATTGCTTTTATGCATGATTACATGCAATTGACATTGTTGATCTTGGCAGGTATCAGTTTATTACGTTATGTTATGTTTATGAATGGCAGTGGCATGGCCACCCTACTCGCTGTACCTTGCACATGTTTATAATGAAAACATGAATATATGAACCTATGTATTATTTGAATATCTTAGTATTGAATGCAAAATAAAAAGGTACATTTATACATGGCACTATAGGACCAGTTTAATATCAAACACAATTTTAATACAATGGGGGTCCTTGGCCTGAAAAACGTTGAAGACCCCTGCTCTACATCATTATTAGCCCCTAAGATCGATACACAGCTCACCCAAAGTCGTCTTACCGGCTTGGTTTCTGCAAGAAAAACAAAATAGAGAACGTCGTTAAAAAAAAAAGCATGTGAAATAATGATGTGCTCTGTGAATCACCGGCAGGATATACATGCACTACAGGCTTTAATCCGAAATTCATTCTTTAGGGGCTTGGATCTCAGTCTATTTGACAATCTCAGTCAAATTACAAGAGATCAGCCATGCATCAGATCTAACCACTCATAATGAAATATGAAATATGAAAGTGAAATGACACATTAATATGGCCTGAATTTGAATGCAAAAGGACTCCAGATTTTCTTTGAACTGTGCTTTTGGGTTTGCTTAGCAAATAAATATCAGATGTCTCATCCAATTTAGTCCACTTGTGCAGTCGCTGTCAGGTATGGAGATACATCAACTAGCTTCCTGTTGAGTTATGCTAGATGATATGCTAGGTGGCTAGCTTGCCTGGCTTGTTGTATCCTTTCTCCGGACCGGGGAACACCAAGGGAGGGATGGCAAAGGTATTCCTCACTTTCTGGAAGAAGTAGCCTTTTCCCCCGGGGCAGATCTTCTGGAAGGCAGCTGAGGCAGACACAGCAACAATAAGAAGATGAAGAAACTACAAATCACATGTACAGACCCCAATCCCCCTGCACTAATGCAATTAATCACAATCACACACACACACAGTGAGATGTAGATAAATGAATGAATGTCACCATTCATGATTGAATGTCTCCATAGGGCCTTTCCATCAGGATGAAAACTGGATTTTTTGTCGCAATATCAAATCCTGAAACCAATATATGTAATCCGTAACCAAGGCTAATGAAAACATTGTTCTGTCATGCCTTGCATGGGAAATGATTTTCACGATGAATTACTAAACAATGAACAAAAAGAAGCCACTACTACCTACATAACAACTAACATTCATCGCTCCTCAGTTGCCAAAATGGCGGCAGTCATTGTGAAGTGATGTGGCCATGTATAAGACCCATAGGGGACGGCTAGGAGTCAGGCCTCCCGGTGCCCCATGCCCTACAGGCAAGGCTGCGCTTATTGTGCGCTTATTATAATCAAACCCAGAACCCTTTGGCCGGCGGTCCGCTCACCAGTGTCCTCCTCGGGGCAGCGCTCGCAGTTCTTCCCCCAGGATTTACCCACGGTGCAACAGCACAGCTCCTGGGTGAGGTACCCGAGGACCCGGCCCCCGCAGCGGCCGTCCGCCGGAGCTATGGAGTAGCACTGAGCAAACTCAGCTGGGGCCGGAGGGACGGACAGACAGGGAGACGGGGGGACAGACAGAGGGAGAGGTGGGCCGAGGGATGTGGGTAGCCGGAGGGACAAGCAGACTGGGATCTTCATCTTATTTATGTTATTTCATATCATACTTCTCATCCTTTCTTTTGATGCAATATTAAAATATATTTCAAATATATTTAAATTATATTTTAGCAGACCAGAGAGCGAGAGAGAGAGAGAGAGAGAGAGAGAGAGAGAGAGAGACAGAAATAAAGCTCGAGAGAAAGAGAGAAAGAAAGAGAGAAAGAGAGAAAAATAGAGAAAGAGAGAGAGAGGGAGAGAGAGAGACATTAGGGTACCAGGGGACTGGTTCCAGCCGGGCTGCTCCCCCACGCAGCGGTTGCGGTCGAGCACCAGGCCGGGTTTGCAGGAGCACCGGAAGCTGCCCAGTGTGTTCCTACACTGGCCGTTCTGACACACGCCCTGCATGGTGCACTCGTTGATGTCTTCAGGGGACACACACAGAGGACACAGCATTTAAACCCGGCGCAGGCATCACCGGTTACGAGCAGGAACGCAGAGCTGAAGTGCAGGTGGACTGCATACGCGAGGGGGTTTCGAACCCACAGCTGTCGGTTCAAGGGGTCCTAAGAGTGTTTCCGAGTCTCCCCAGTGTTCAGAGTTCTGAGGTTTTTAAGGGTCCCCAGTGTTCCACGGCGCTGAGGTTCTCCTACCTTGGCAGTGGGTGCTGTTGAACCGTTTGTATCCCTGAGGGCAGGTGGAGCCGTAGTCCTCCACGATGGTCTGCTTCACCGACGCGTCTGAGGTGGAGGAACACAGGATGAGGTGAACAGGAAGAGGGGCAGAGTGAAGAGGGAGGCGGAGAGACAACGTCACGGTCAGTCTAAGAGGGGTTCTATTAAATCACCGACAGACTCTGCGTCCTTCACTGTGACAACACTATGTGTTGAGAACAGATTGGACTGCGCTGACCTCTTGTTCTCCACTTGCTCTGCACGCTTGGCCAGCTGTTCTTTATTTACTCTTCAGCTCTTACAGTTTGGCAGAATCGATCAGCTTATAACCAAAGCAGCCTTATTAGGCCATGACGTCAGCCTTATTTGCTTTCCATCTCGAGAGTTGGCAGCTAGTACTAGTCTATAGTCTAGAGATCTCTTGGATATCACAAATAATTGTTTTCACAGTCTTTCATCGTAATAAACAAAACATCTGCTGGTGTGTTCACATGAGCTTAGTCACTAAGGCTGCCATTATGCTGCACCGAGTCGGAGAATAGATATTCTATCTTTAAATGTTTCTCTCCATACATTAACTATCTCTTCTACATTCTCTTCTCTTCATTTATACATTTTGATAGAAAAACCAAACAGATGACATTACTGTTTACGTCTTATCTGTAAACAGTAAACAAAGAATAGGAAGACCCATGGTTGTTATTGAGTTAACTAACACACGATGGTGTTCACAATTTCTATGAAGGCCTCATCAAACAACAATGTCAAAGGAATAACTCAAGCCAACATTTTACAACACAGTACAACAATACATTATGCAACGATGCCTGGGCCAGGGCACAGTCACACAATGTAACAGGAATGAAATAGCTGTGCAGAGTTTTACACTGTTGTACGACACATTGCGTGTCGTGGTATTGTGGTTACACATTCGTCAAAGCTCTGCAGAGAAGCCTGCACTCTTTATCCCAGAGCTTGGAACAGACCCTGCTATGAGCTAACAGAGAATGTTGAAATCGAGCAAGGGAAAAAAAAGAAGGGTCTCCGCAGGAGAACCGAAACGGGGGGGGGGGGGGGACTGGATGGGAGGGGGAGGTAGTCTGGGGCTGGCGGGGTAGTGGCCAGTAGCCGCTAGAAACTCCCTGGGCTGTTAAGTATATCACCCACCAGCATGGCAGTGTGAACGTAGTTTTAGAAAACACACATATTTTACTCTTTTACTTTTCTGTACTCTACAAAGCGCTGTGACAGCACGTAATTAATAAAGAAGATTGAGAGTAAAGGTCATATTTATTGTTATTTTATCCGCAATCATGATGATATTCACAAATGCGACCAAACATTGTGTCCGTTCATGAGGTCTACCGTCGGTGAATCATAATATATTTTAGGGAGTTTTTGGGTTTCCACTCTGTCTTTTTTTAAACACAATAAGAATTAAAATAGATATTTTGTAGGTGCAGTAAAACCCATCAGAAAGGCCGGGGTGAGCGGGGCTGTGCAGAGTAGAAGCAGACGTATCAGGCCGGGTCTGAGTCACTCAGCTCCGGGAGGAAGGCGGAGTGGAAAAAAGCGTGCAGATTATATTTTCTTGAAATTCAATCTTCCGCACTGTGATGACTGAGCCGGGCCATAGGAGCTGAAATGGTATTTTCCATACTCTCTCTCTCCCTCTCTCTCTCCCTTTGTGTCTCGTGCTCGCTCTCTCTCTCTCTCTTGGCATCTCTAACCTCATCTGCCGTCCCTCTCGCATTCTCTCAGCTCTCTCTCTCTCTCTCCCTCCTTCCCTCCCCCTCTAGCTGTCTATCTCGTTCTTTCTTTCCAGGAAAATGAAAGTCTATCGCACTAACTTTCTGTATGTCTTTTATCGTACTCTCTCTCTCTCTCCCTTTCCTTGTCTCCCTCGCTCTCTCTCCCCCTGCCCCATCTCCCTCAGTGTCTGAACTGTCGCCCATCCTCTCTCTCTCTCTCTCTCTCCCTCTCTCTCTTCCTCGCTCTCATACACATTTACACAACAACACACACATACACACACACACACACACACACACACACACACATACAGATGCGCCCCCCCACACACACACTGGCGTGTTTATGTGCCAGCGTGCAAGGTCATAAACTCTCAGGCTTGGAGTTGGGAGGTTGGTGCCAGCCCCTGACTTCTTTGTAGCTCCAGAAAAACGTATTTATTTCCTACAACAGACACCAAGACAAACACCTGAGAGCAGAGAGGATAGAGAACACTACACACTGTGTTTCCCCCTCTCCATTAAACAGGGAGAGGGGGCAGCGAGACAGGGGGAGAGAACAGGGGGAACTGGAAGAGAGGAGTACGAAAGAGAAAGAGACAGAGGGGGAGATAGAAAGAGAAACAGACAGAGGGGGAGATAGAAAGAGTGCCAAGGAGAGAGACAAAGGGAGAGAGGGAAAAAGAGAGAGGGGAATATAGAAAGTGAAACAGAGGGGGAGATAGAGAGACAGGGAGAAATAGAGACAGTGAGAGAGAGAGAGACAGAGGGGGAGGAAAAGGAGAGAGAAAGAGAGAGAGAGAGAGAGAGAGAGAGAGAGAAAGAGGGAGGACATTTTGCTAAACAGACAGAGAGGGTGAGTGAATTGGAGAGGAAGGGAGAAAGCTAGAGAAAGTGAGGGAAGAAAAGAGAGACATAAGAGGAAAACAGATGAAGTGAGTGAAAAAGTCGAGTAGAGTTGAGTGTAGAGTTGTGACATACACACACACATCTATATATATAGCGAGGGGGACTCACTTGGTAGTTTGGGGCACTGGTAGCACTTGTTTTGCCCCCAGGAGTTGCCCACGCTGCCGCAGCAGTCCTCCTGGTTGGTGAGCACCGGCAGGGGGGTGCTGTTACACTGCACACCCAGGGGGAGGGCCAGGGGGAGGGCCAGGGGGAGGGCCAGGGGGAGGGCCAGGGGGAGAGCCAGGGGGAGGGCCAGGGGGAGGGCCAGGGGGAGAGGGGGAGAGCCAGGGGGAGAGCCAGGGGGAGAGGGGGAGAGCCAGGGGGAGAGGGGGAGAGGGGGAGAGCCAGGGGGAGAGCCAGGGGGAGGGCCAGGGGGAGGGCCAGGGGGAGAGGGGGAGAGCCAGGGGGAGGGCCAGGGGGAGGGCCAGGGGGAGAGGGGGAGAGCCAGGGGGAGGGCCAGGGGGAGACACAGAGAGACGGGCAGAGACCCAGGTCACACAAGGAGCTCGCACATACACACATCTGATCTGATCCACTGACAGTTCAAAGTAACTACATTTTATATTTCTGGACCCTATTTCCCATGATATAATACCAGTGGAAACATGTAGGAATCGAGGCGTGTCCACAATAATTAACGTCCACACTAGCGTTGGTCTTTGAGAGAAAACCTTCCTTTTTCCTCTTCCTCAGTCCACACTAAAGCATCATGTTCGTCCAGTAAAAACAGTAATCATTTCCTCGCCCCCAAGTGTATGCATTTGAGAAGGCCGGTCTCATGTCGCAGCCCAGCCCAGGGATGAAAGCCAAATTAGTTTGGATGAACAGCACTTTGAAAAACACTGATGGAAACCCTACGGATGGAAAATAATTGTCGATATAGCTAGTGTAGTGGAGAAATGGACTGACTTGTTAGAACTGAAGTATAACGTTTGAAGTAGTTGAATGTAGTTGTTAGATATTAGAGATTTTGTGTACTTCCATACTAAGGGTTAAGGCGGTTAAGGTTAAAGGAAGACCCCAAAAGGTTGTCAACAATTGTCAACAATTGTCAACAATTGTTGACATTGTCTATGTCATAAATCCGTCCATGATAATTCAAAATTCTGAGTGCAGAATATTTATTTTATTTTATTGACTGTACCGGATTACATTTCTGTTGCGTCTGCATGCTTCCTCAATCTATCCCTCTCCACCCTTCTGATTTCAGTTTCTTCTGCATAGTACTCGGATTCCTACAAGTTTGGTGGATTGGTGTCGACCAAATGGTCCTCTTTCATAAAACTCTTCAGCGTATGAGTCAGACATTGTGAAATTAGGGAATTGCTGAATTACTTTGACAGCGTGCAATTGTTAGCCTAACACAGCCTAACACAGGCACAATCTTAATAAACGATAAACCTAGGGTACGATCAAACTGGGGAAATCCTTTGAAATAAGAAGAGTCATGCAAAGTTGCAGACAGCGACGAGTCATGGGAAAAAGTAACAGAAATGCAAATTCAAGGCCTGTTTATCACTAATGCATCTGATTGGTTCTCACGGCTTGTTTGGGCGTGGTCTCCTGGAAGCACCGCCCCTTCGGCTTGTGTCTCGGCGTCATCATCCGCGTCACGGTATTGCTGGGGATCGTGATGTCTGATTGGTCCAGAGGATGGATGACCACGGAGGTGTCGGTGTTGTGGTGAACACGCACATTGATCTGCACTGAAAAACACAATGTCAACCAAACCAAACCGCCAGGCTTCACCAAGGGAGGGATCTTGTAATGACAATAACCTCAAACTAGTCATCGAATAAGTCAGAGAGAGCGAGAGCGAGAGAGTGAGAGAGAGAGAGAGAGAGAGAAATTGATTTGACTGGACTGGAGTCTCTACAGAGTGACTCAATGAACTGCAGGTACCTTCTGAGGAGTGCGCCCCCCCCTGGGCCAGAGGGAGGGTGAAGACGGAGTGGGTCAGCTGGCCGCGCCCCAGGCCCGACTGGTCACCCTGCTTCTGCCCGTCCGTCTTCACCGACACGGGGTAGACGGGCTGCTTGTTGCCCCACGCCGCCTGGGCCTGCTGGCTCTGCTGGCTGGTGTACTGGCAGAGCCGACCCGTGAAGCCGGCCGGACACTGGCAGTGAGTCCTGGAGCCGCACACGCCCCCATTCAGACAGGTCAGAGGGCACACCACTGGAGGGGGAAGACAGGGAGGGGGACGGGGTTGAAATGGGGAGATTCTAGAAGAGGGGGATTCTAGAAGAGAATAATTGACAGACGTTTCTAGAGAGGATTATGTATGGAAAGTGGTGGATCGATTCTAGTAGGAGGATTCTAGAACGAGGATTCCAGAATGGGCAATCAAGCGAGGACATCGATTTTCTAAATATTCTAGAGAAGGATCCTGGAGAAGATTCCATCCATGAGCCATTTTGTGGACACGTTTCAAGAGAATATTCTTGAAGTTAGATGACAGAGATAATGTTTCAGGAGGAGGATCCAAAGTGATGATTCTAGAGATGATATCCTCAAAGGAAGCTTGTAAACAGAACATTCCGGAGAATAACCAGGAAAGGGGTTTGAGGGAGACAATTCTAGAGATTACAATGGAGAAATCATTCTAGAAGGAAGATTTCTTTATTTTTTGCAAGATTACGAAATCCAAGAGAGGATTCTAGAAGCTCATTGGGTCCACCGTTTAAATGGACAAATGGTGGGAGAGTATATTTTAACATATATAATGGAGAAATATATTAGATAATATCTTCCACATGTAACCAACACATCTGTTGCATGTACAGTAGTGTTGCACGGTATACTGATGCTAGAAAGGTATCACGATACCTTCATGCAAAAAACTATACGATACGCTTATTCTTTGAGTATCGATACTTTTATAAAAAAATAATATTTTTATTTAAAAAAAGGAGAAAATCGGCAAGAAAAAAATACTTTGAACAGAAGGACTTTCACACAAGCAACATCAACTCTCAGTCATACTCCTTGCACGCAGAGGCTAGTCAGTGGGCGTGCCCCTCAGCTCGCGCTCAGCCACAGCAGCAGCAGGCAGTTCACTGAGCGAGTGAGTAAGGCCATGTCCACACTTACCCAGGTAAATATAAAAACGCACATTCGCAATGAAAACGATCTCCGTCCACACTTTCGTTTTCATATCCTTTTTGGAATGGTTTGCCTCCACGTTCCACACTGAAATGATTTTGATTTTGAACAGTTGTTGTCAGTGGCGGTGGGTCAATAGAGGAGCTAGGGCGCAGCCCCTCCGTGAAATATTCACTTGAATATATCTGCCAACTATTAATCAACTATTATCGATACGAAATAAATCAACAAAAATACAAAGCGTTTATCCTCGTTTAATTGTGTGATATACTTGTCAATGCCAGCAACCATTTAAATGTGTCTGGACGTCAATGATTTGGGCTAGGCTAGTTATTGGTCATTCGAAATAAAGCCCTCCTCCAAGTAAGGGGCGCCGACCACGTTGGAGTCAATGTAAGCTCGCTAACCTTTTGCTCTCTATCAAGCAGAGACAGCTTTTCATTGGCGGAAGAAAATTAGCCCTCGGGTCACACCAGTGTGCGCCCAAGGCCAATGGTATCGCTTTTCTTTTTTGTTGTCACCACATGATTGGACAATTCAGCAAATCAATCAAATAGGCTACCTCCCTCAGCAGCATTCGCGCAACACAACTACATGTAGAGAAGAGAAAGATCGCTAATTACCAGAGTTGTAAGCACTTTCCACCCATTTCAGTAGCGGAATTGGACTCCCCAAGCAATGTTATACTTAAAAGGAGCAGGTAAGTTACATATTAATTTAGTCTTTCGGCCTGTAACATATGTAGCAGTATGATATGTCACTGCCCTAGAAGGCAGGTGAGCCTGCTGCCTTGCACCCTATCCGGCTCGTTGGCCAATCGGTGCCCGAGACGAAGGGATAAAAGGAGGCTCCTCCCTCGGACTCTCACTTCCTGGCTCGAAGGCCCGCCCACTTCCTGGCCGCGCACTTCCTTCTCTGCTCCCGTGGCGGTGGACCCTTTGGGTTGAGGTGGTTGCTGTCCTGCTTCATTTGGTAGGGATGATCACGCTGCACAGGTATGCACACCGCAGGTACTGCTCTGGCCGTAGCCTGTTAGCCCAGGTGCTAAATAGCTATTTTGTTCTTTTCTTAGCAGACCCAGAATGCATCACCCGTAAAATTGCGGAGGCTCCGTTTGCCACTGCTCCGAGCGGACCCTCCTCGCTCTTCCCCTCGGGTAGACGCCGCTGGTCGGGACCAGCGGAAACCACGCTTAATATAGGTACAGGAACACTGCTGCTTCACCGACCCCTTTGTGTGCGGCAGCTGCTTTATTCAGGGCTCTCCGCGGTTTGGCCGCACTATAACAGACAATTGCTGGCTTGATGCTTCTGCCTCCCTGTGCTGCTGCATGCCTCTCTGCTGCTACCGCTCTGCTTGTTTGACTGCCTCCCGCCAGTAACTGCTTAGCCCCTTGGTTGCCGGGTACCGGTTTCTCTCTCAAGAACCGGCGTTACTGGCATTCGCCCGGTCGGATCGGCAGTGTGTGCTGGTGTGAGGTTGAGCGTATGAGAGTGTGTGGGTGGGGGGTTCACCCCCCACCCACACACTCTTATTGAGTTCCTTTTTCTTTTGAATTTGTTTATTAGTTCTTATTGCCATGAGCTAATTAAACTGTTAATTTGTTGAGTTCCTTTTTCTTTTGAATTTGTTTATTAGTTCTTATTGCCATGAGCTAATTAAACTGTTAATTTGTTGATATAGCATCTCTGGCTTTTTCTATTTTCCCTTTTAGATTTTTCTTTTTTTTTGATTATCTTTTTTTTTGATTGGCCAAATAGCTGCATGTGGTGAGTGTACTGAGTTTTGAGGCGAAGCAGCAGTGGGTTTTCCTGTTCTAGCGGTAACATTAGCGTCTGTAGTTTATTGGTAACAGTAAGGTAATGGAGGGAGAGCTGCAAGAATTGAGGGACTTAGTGGCACAGGGTCCCGCCAACCCTCTTCCAGCCCCTTCCACTACTAGCGCTCCTTTAACGGAGAGGTTGATCTTGGTACCCCGAGATAGGAAGTGTCCAGTGGTTAGGGGTAGGTCGGGCCTAGGGCTAGAAGATTGCATTGAACAAGTTCAGGCATGCATGAGGGCTCGCCACCTGTCCACTTCCGATCAGGCGTTCTTCCTTTTTGACCATTTATAGGGAGAGGCGCTCAAAGAGATAAAATATCGCTCTACCGTGGAAAGAAGTGATCCAGCTAAAATTATTGCTGTTCTGCGGGAGCTGTATGGTTCTTCAGATTCCTACGTAGCCATACAGGAAACGTTTTTTTTCGAGATGACAACAAGAAGGGGAGTCACTCCAAGAGTTCTCCCATGCGCTGATGAGTTTGATGGCCTTGGTGAAACAATGTGCTCCGAGCGAGATGTAGATGTCCTGTTGCGCGATCAGTTTGTCGAAGAAGTTATCGATGGTTCCCTCCGCCGACAATTAAAACAACTTGAACGCGGGCAGCCTGTCATCTCTCTGCTTGAAATAAGGGCAGGAGCCATTAGGTGGGAGCGGGAGGGTTTGCCAGGAGCTGTGTGTGTCCTTCAGTGATGGGCTTACAGTACAGTGTTCAGAGTACCCCTCCGGTGGCTAGTCCAACCCAGGCCTCTGAGCTGTGTGAGACGAGAGAGATGTTGAAGCTCCAAGAGGAACAGCTGAACAGACTCACTGAAACCATTGCTCAGCTGAAGCCCAGTCAGCAGCGTAATCATCCCCCTTACCGTGGTCCTATTATCTGCAGGCGGTGTCAGCAACCTGACCATTTTGCGAGGGAGTGTGAAGGGGTGTGTGGCCCTCCCTGTCCTCGAACTTCAGCTTCTGCTTTCCTTCGGCCGGGCACGCAACGCGAGCCAGATCAGCATTCGGGAAACTAGTAGCCGCCGAACTGCGGAGCCAAAGTTCGGGGGGGGCAACCACTGGCTCACCAGTTATTTTAGGGGACTGTGATGATGCAGAGTTAGTTGCTGCTTGTCCACATGTGGACGTAGTTATGGGGGGAGTAACGGTTCCTGGCTTAGTGGATACTGGGTCTATGGTTTCCACTGTCACGGAGAGCTTCTTCCGTCAGCACTTTGAGGCTTAGCGAAGCTTCGCTCCTGCCATTGGCTGCAGCTTCGAGCAGCCAATGGTTTGCCTATCCCCTACCTTGGCTATTTGGAGCTTGAAGTCACGCTCTGTGACCGGTCGTTGCCAAGATGTGGGGTACTAGTGGTCAGGGACCCTCCGGTGGATGCATCTCCTCACGCTCCTGGAATTTTGGGGGATGAGCGTCTCGGTCTCAAGCGCAAGCTTGTGGCAGTGTCATTGTAGTGTCATGGCAACCAAACGTCATTGTCTCTGAAAGCCTCCGTCTACCTTGACCACACTACAATACGAACCCAGCGTATTCACATTTATCCAACTCAGCGATCGTTTTTGAAAAGCATCATTTTCAGTGTCGGAATTCGCCATTTTAGTGTGGATGGAAGGGCTAAATGGATAAATATTTATGCGTTTGTATATTTACCCGGATTAGTGTGGACAGGGCCTGAGAGGCAACGAGATGGTAACAGGTTCGGAAGCGCTTGCCGACAGTCCTCGGCTTGTGGAGAAAAAAGACGGGAGGAGTGAAATATAGAGTTATTGTATATAATGGATCAGAAGTGTCCATGTAAACGCGGCTACTGAAACTTCTGATCCGATTAGATTTGTAATCGGAATAGATCTATTCCTATCATGCAAATCCGAATGTACTGTATATATGGCATTTACAAAAGTGGTAGACGTACGTCCGTATGTCTCTCACGCACAACCGTGCAACACTAATGTACAGTACTGATGCGCAATATATCTCAGCAGACCTCAATGCTTTCCAGAGCTTCATTCATAAAGTCATACTAGCAGAACCACCAATGGCTTTTCTCCAAAAAATTCACTTTGGATCGTATCCTTGTGAAAGCCTGTCGGGTTGATGGATTAATGGGCCGAACAGGCCAATTAACCGGCTTAGTTCGAGAGAAGAGGTCGGCTGGGGTCATTTTGACAGGGTTTTACCATCAATTTGGAAGAAACTTGTGGTCACTAGCGTGTTTCCAACTGATTTATCGGCAGCAATGGATACTTGGGCCCCAGCCAACCAAGAATGAGGAGATGGAGGAGTTTTGCGGAAAGGAGCGGAGAAGAAAGGAGAGGAGAGAACAGCAGAGTTGAGGAGAAAATATGAAAGATCAGGGGAGAAGAGAAGACATGAGAAGAGTGGAGGACAGGTTGGGGGAGGATAATAAAAGAGAAGAGAGAGGAGAAGAAAGATGAGGAGTGAAGAGAGGAGAGGCCGGGAATGGAGAGAGGAGAGGAGAGGGGAGGAGTGGAGGGGAGAGGAGAGGAGATGAGTGGAGAGGAGAGGAGAGGAGAGGAAAGGCCAGGGGTGGAGAGGAGAGGAGAGGATGGGAGAGGACAGGACAGGCCAGGATTGAGGAGAGGAGAGGTGAGGAGTGGAGCTGAGAGAGGAGAGGAGAGGAGAGAGGAGAAGAGAGGATAGAGGTGGGGAGTTGAGTGGAGAGATGAGAGAGGAGAAGAGAGTATAGAGGCCAGGAGAGGCCAGGAGTGGAGAGCGGAGGGGCCAGGAGAGTTGAGGAGACGAAAGAGGAGAGGTAGGCCTCTCTGCTCACGGCTGAGCCAAGCGTGCACACATGGAAGTGATCAGGGTGAACTGCCAGGCAGTCTGGCCCACAGCGTAATGAGGGACCAGATCACTTTTATCACAGCGGGTACATCTTCACACACACACACACACACACACACACACACACACACACACACACACACACACACACACACACACACACACACACACACACACACACACACACACACACACACACACACACACACACACACACACACACGACAAAAGTATCCCAATAAAGACATACACTGAATAACAAACATGGCAAAACAGGGTTTAGAAATAAAAGTTGTTTGAGGAAAGTATTGAAGAATGTATTATTATTTTGAAATTTACTGACTTAGTTACTGCCCTGAATGTTAAACTGACCAAATGCTGCTCTGCTATTTTACTGTTACTCATTATTATATGCTTGAATATGTTTGCTGTAACAATTCAATTAGATTCACCAATCACCAGAGACACACATCAACAGTGTAGTTGTATATGAATTTGTTGGATTAAATCGTAATACAATAATAATTATAATAACTAGAAAATGCATTTCCTGAAGAAAATGCGGTGAGTGCTGTAGTGCAAAGTGAGGTTGAAAATATTTTTGAATAAAGCCACAGATTAAGACATAAAGAAATGTGTGTACGTGCGTGCGTGCGTGTGTGTGTGTATGTGTCTCTTTAAGAGAATAGCGAGCCGGTGCGTGATTATAAGTAGCTCAATAGAGTAGGGAAAAACCGCCCAATCTGGCAACGCTGCCTGAACGTCCTCCAAAAGTAGCCGGCGAGAAGAAAAAAAACAATCTGGCAACACTGGTGAACGTTCTCACGCTCCAGCGTCACGTAAATCAATTAGACCAACTGAAAACGAAGCCGGTATGAAACTAAAACTGTGATTCTGAAGTTTAAATGATATCGAAATTCCGTTTCGATATTATTGAAGATACAAGTGTGTAGTTTTGTTTAATAGTTTGAATGATGGTAAACGGTTGAAATTTGACCGAGTTACGATGTCTTCAGTAATTTAAGTGTCAGAATGGGCAGACGGTTTCAATGGGACCATCTGTAGAATATGACGGTTTGAAACTAAAACTGTGATTCTGAAGAAAGTTTAAATGATTCCGTTTGGATATTATTGAAGATACAAGTGTGTAGATTTGTTAAATGGTTTGAACGAAGATAAACGGTTGAAAATTGATTTAGTTATGTCTTAAACAGTTTGAAGTACCAGACTCCCATGTTAAAAAAAGATATTTTAAAAGTAGAATATCTTAAAAAGTATAAAATATCAAAAAAATCTGAAAAGCGCGCGATTCCAAGCTATTCTGAATATTTTAAAATGTGAATGGAGTCTCTAGGTGAAAATTTGAGGAAGGAGATAGGTCCCAAAGTTTCAAATCTACGAGAGTGGAGTATTCAAGATTTTGTCTAGATAATAGGGAATATAGGGAATCATCCAGAGAAAAGATTCCAGAGAGAAGATTCTGTAACAACCAGGATTCCATCAGATTCCCATTGGTCTACAGCTTAGTGTCTCTACAATGCCTAAAACACAAGTGGCGAGAGAATGAACACCTTCCAGCATTAAAGGACATCAGAAACGCACATATCCACGGCGAGGGGATATCCATCTCACTGGTATCCACTGTGAGCTGAGCCTTGGCATAGGTTCACCTCCGTGAGCTTTATATACACGTGGTCTTACCCTGGTAAGCAGGTAGCAGCATGTTGGTGGCTGCCAGGGTTGTGGTGGTGGTGATGGTGGAGGCCAGGGGCTAGGAAACAGGAGAGACTCAACCCAGCAAATACTCCAGCCTCGCGCGTCTCCACCGCAGTCCGGGGCGTACCACTTGGAACGTTTGGGGAGGGACGGAGCAGCCAGGGTAAGGGAGTGGGTGGTAGGTGGTGGTGGGGGTTGGCGGTGTAAAATTAGGATTGCAGACGCAAAAATAAAGGGTGGAACCGCAAGAGAGAGACAGGGGCGGTAACCACTACTTTCCAAACGGGGATTATGGAGGCTAGAGCAAGGAGGGAGAGGTAGAGCGCGTAGGAGAGGTTGGAGCCCAGGAAAGTGTCTGTTTGGCAGGAAAACAGTCAGAGTGAGATCAGACCCTCGGACAAAGGGAGAGAGAGAGAGGGAGAGAAAATAAAACCAACCCCGATGTCTATTCCAGAAACTCACGATATGCGGCCATTTGATAAAAGTGACAGTAAAGTGACGATTACAGCGTTTGGGAATTCCTTTGTTACAAAGTGAGGGTGAGAAAGGAAAAAATACCAAGCTAGTGGAAAGCTGTTTTTTTAAGGTTCATTGTCTCTACTGAAGAGACAGGTTTTCAAAAAGATGAATGCTTTCCATACTTTCCAATTTGAGACCAGGTTTCCAAAACCCGGCTCAGGCTTACATGGCAGTTTGGAACGGGGTTAGAATGATGGTTTCCGCTCTACATGTAAACGCACTGATAAGACATTCTGGGTGGTTTCAAAGACTAAGCAGTTACTGCTTAATGCACCGTCTCGGAGACTACGCCGTTGCCAAGCTGGGAATTGGGATGCGATTGGCTAATACTCGGTTGTCATAGCGACGGTTGATATACGGTTGTCATGGTGACAGCTAACACAGTTTGAGAGGGGCTTCCCCGGCACATCGGAGGAAGTGAACTACAGCTTCCGACGACACCACCGCCACCGCCATCTGGCTTGCAGACGCTGGGGAACCCAGAGGTCACAGCAGACACTCCACCGTACGCTCTCTCTCTGAAACCATGCGCTTTTCTAAAAACAATCCCGTAATTATACAGGCTCTTAATTGCTGTGTCATGCTAGACATCCCATCACTGCGGCCGTCACATTTTCAGACACCAGTCCATCCCGGCCACACATGCACCCACGAGGAGTCATTTATACTGTACACTGTATCTTGAAATTTACTGTATTTTTTAAATTTATTTCAGTTCTTACATGTTTTTGCAATCTTCCCATTGAAAATAAATCCTTCCTTTGAGTGTAAATAAGAAGCCAAGTAAACAATTGTAACCGTAATTATTTTACATAGTTGTGTTAGCTAGCAACTATGAGTAGATGGTGCTTATGTGTGTGTGTGTGTGGGCGTGCGCTTGTACGTGTGTGTGCAGGTCCATACATGTGTTGGTGTGTGTGTGTGTTTGTCAATGTCTATGACGATACTATAGTCAGACGGCGGTGAGATAAGGGGACAGAAGCAGTGTTGAGCTCATTGTAGCCAAAAACTCTTGGGAAAATCCTCCCTGAAATGAGTGCTTTTTAACTTTCAGGGTTGATCTTCCCTTTCACAACTCCATTAGCCCAATCCCAAAAGTTTTTACAGTCATGGCTGAAAATCAAATAGTGATAATATGAATTTTACAACTATGAGAGTGGGCCTGTATATCTTTATTGACCAGGTGCATTCCTCACACTCGGGCCGGTGTGTCATGAAAAGTGTTAGGCAGGTTGGGTTCGCCTGGTGGTATGTGAAGCCAACAAAGTTGACTCGTCGTTGGCTGGTTGTGGTTCTTGAGGTTTATTTGTATTTCTTTAATTTCCATACTAAAAAATGTCTATTGAATCTAAGCTAATTCAAATGAATTCATAACTGCCAGTAACTGCATGTCTGTCTGCCTTTCTGTCTGCATGTACCTTCCTGTCTCCCTTGCTGTCTGTGCACCTGTCTGTCTGCATGCTTATCTCTGTCTGTCTGTCTACTTATTTGTCTTTCTGTTTGTGCCTGCATGTCTGTCTGCCAATCAGACCGTGTGTCATTGTCTATTTCTAACCAATCCACTGAAGCCCTCCTGGTCATGATTCAGCAGTGATGGGTTCTGGTTGGGATCAGGAGGTCCGACCGACGGGACCTCAGGGAGACGTGGGTGGGAGACGGAGAGGGAGAGAGTTTCAAACGTCTAAAAACGGAAAGAGTTCCTGCCTGGTAACGTCATGTTTCAATTCAAATCAAATTTGATCTGTGCGTCAAATGTGCGGTGAGAGCGTGGGTCGTGGTGGAACGCTCCAAGGCGAGCTCTCCTGCGGTAGGCTGAGACGCGGAGCAGGAGCAGTTGTTGCCGTGCTGGCCAAGTTGAAAGGCATCTCAACAATGTTAAGAGGACACATTACAACATATAAATGTTCACTGAGACAGTATGCAGAGAGAGAGAGCGAGAGAGTCTAGACAGGGGAGGCAGAGAGTGAGTGAGAGTTAGGGAGACAGAGACGGGTAGAGTGCAAGAGAGAGGTTGCTTTGAAATATCAGATGTCAAGTGAGTACAAAAGGGGGGAGAGTGAGAACAAGACAACGATACAGCAAGAATGTAAAAGCAGCAGGAAGCACAGTTTCCCTGGCGGGCGCACTGAGCCATGATATGTCCATAAACACACTGTAGCAGAGACGGAAACTCACTGAAAACAAACAAAACCTATTCCAGGGGGGAAAAATACCATTTATCTGAATGAAGGAGAGGAGAAATACAGTGGTTGTTGGTAGCCTGAGCCGTGACCACCTGCCTGCATCTGTCTCTCTGTCTTTCTGTCTCTCTGACTGTCAGCCTACTGTCCTATACTGTCCTATCTGTGTAGCATTTCTATCTGTGTGTCGGTCTGTCTGACAGCCTGTCTGTCTATCACGTCTCCCCCAGCAGCGCACCACTCCACGCTCAGCCACAGCTGCACCCGCCCAGCTCAAACATTCCCCTGAACAAAAAACAACAAATTATAGCTCTTAGGGCTCAAGTTCAAACGCCTCACAGCACACTGGGTGGAGAGAGAAGTGTTTGGGAAGTTTGCTTTCACTAAATACTGGAGGGCAAAAAAAAAGAAAAGATCTTCCAAATCCAGTTGACATAAGACCTTTTGGATTTTGTTTGACGGCGAGGCGGCCCAGTTCCTGGTATCCTTGTTGATTTAAGCAGCTCTGAATGTACAAATAATGTAACAATAAGTAATTAGTCCTTCCAGTGAGACAAGGGTTCTACCTCCAGCGAACGCCATCATAAAGTCGTCTCCCTGACTGCCTGCATCTCCCTGACTGCCAGGCCCCCTTCAGGGCCCCAATCAGAGAGCAGGGAGGGGCGGGACCCGCCTCGGTGACGGAGGAGAGAATGGCGTCTGTGACGCGCGGAGTGGCAGCGGGTGGAAAGTGCTATTATTTTGTGACGCGCTTCCATTTTACGGTCCAACGCAGCAAGCAAACCGCGGGCCCAAATACGCCCACGTTCCGCTAAGGCCTGTGGGCTGGGAGCGGACCACATGGGAGAATACGGGGCCCATGAAGTGGGTCAGAGGCCTTCAGAGCTGCCAGGCGTTTGGGACTGAATGACATAACAAGTGGTGGCCCTCAAAGAAAAAGTAAAAAAGAAAAAATAATAAAAGTATTACAAACTTGCAGGTCCCTTTTCCCGAAATATGCTCCCCAAACGGCCTCGTGCTGCCTGGCTTCCCCCTCAGCAACACACGGTGGAGTAGTTTAGGGGTTTGAGTCGATTGACCGCAGTAATGGTGCCCAAACAACGATGGCTTCGCCAGCCAGAGTTAACAATGCTCCCAGAACACCCATGATTACAGGAGCGTCAAGCACTGACGTCTCGGTGTTTGTGCTGTACGGGACGTGCGCACGGAGAGCCGTGGTGAGGGTGATTAAATCCCGAATGTCTGAGCCTTGAGCCAGATGAATGACCCCTACCTGCTCCTCTTAATGAACTCTGTCTGTGTTGTTTATTTGGATGAAAGCATTTGCTATACTAAAAAAGTTATTGGATGTGTTCAAGGCCAGAATAGTGTAGTCGTTTTAGTTTTTGAATCCCAACCAAAAGGTACTGGGTTTGATCCCCAATGTATGCACATTTTCCCTTCGAGAACTCCATTAGGCCAAACATCTGTAATCCTTTACTGAATGTTTTCACAGCCATTGCTGAAAATCAAATAGTGATCATGTGAATTTTCCAACCCTGAGAGTGAGCCTGTATATCATCATTGACCGGGTGCATTCCTCACGCTCAGGTCGGTTTGTTATTGAAAGTGTTACGGGAAACCAAAAAAGTATGTCTTTGGCTGGTTGTTGTTTTGGAAGGTTACTGGGTTGGAAATGTTGTCGTTTTCTTTTCCTATTTCCATGCAAAAAATATAAATTGAGCCAATTAAAATGAATAAATGATATAAACTGCTTTATCTCTGCCTTTCTGTCTGTGTCTACCTGCCTCTCAACCTTGGTGTCTTTTTTTTTTTATATTTGTATTTGCATCTCTCTGTTCATGCCTGTGCTTTGAGCTCCTCCTATCCCCTACTGGTACCTCAATTACCTGAAGTTAACTCATATGGCTCTGTATGAAAACATCTGCTCTTTGACTTAAATCAAATAAAAGCAAAATACAAAAATGCATGGATAGTGTGTAAAAATAGAAACAATAACTCAAATAACCGACAAACCCGTCACTGAATCCAAGGGATCCAATGTTAAGTGCTTGTTGCGTGTGAGCTTTTTTATTTGACATGTCAATGAAAAATGCATTGCGGTTTTCATAGCCGTGGGTTATTCCACCTCCACCCCCCCCTTTTGGCAATGGCATGGTTGTTTTTGGAGCGAGCGAGAGAGACAGACAGAGAGAGAGACCGAGACAGGGACAGAGAGAGCCAAAGAGAGATAGAGATACAGAATGAAAGACAGAGCAAAAGAGAGCGAAAGAGAGTGAGACAGAGAGGTTGAGAGAGAGAGCGAATCAGCATGAGAGAGAAAGTCAGAATCTTGGCAGAGATGTGCATGATGTCATCTAATGACCGTCTGCTGAAGCTGAGAGGTTTAGGGAAGGAGGAGAAGACCTCTAGGGAGACCAGGTATAGAGATAGCTGACAGTGATTTTGCAGGATTGTGACGGACACCTCACCAGGGTATGGCCTGGCCCCGCCCCACCACCCATTGAACCATACACACAACTTGAACTTGCCCAGAAGACAAACCTTGACTCTTCTGGGTAAGTTCAAGTGGTGTTTATAGGAACCAAACGGAGGCCCCTAGGGTTAAGAGAGCGCTGACAGTTGTGCTATCCAAGAGTTATGTGACAATACCTCCCAGTCTTTCTTATTCCAACCCCCCCCCCCCAATCTTAGGAAGTCCAAGATTCTAGCTCTGGTCATGTCGAGCTTTTGTTAATTATAGCTCTTTATTATTAACTCATGGAAATTAGTCTTTGGCTTTAAAGATACATTGACTTATAGCAGTAAAATTCACACACACACACAAACCCCAGAACTTCCTCGGCCATGGATTAGAATACAGGAGATAATGTCAATAAATAAGAAAGCGGACCTGCAATAATAAACCATCGGGAGTGCTAATAATTAACAATTATTCGCCAAAGGCGAAGTGAATAGTGGGGAATAGCCCCTGAGTTTGAAGTTTGATGGGGCAATTCCCCACTATTCACAGAGCCCACTATTCAAGGAGCCTGTTAATTGTTTTAGTATATACTACACGTGAACACTCCAAAAACAAGATAACACTTTTGCCGGGATTTTATTGTTTTTATTAGCGTGACGAGACGCCGTCACGTGTGCTCCCCACAATATCCCGAGTTTGAGATCTCAATCATGGGATATTGCCCAATATCCCGAGATAGCGAACCAATCAAACTGATCCATCTTAGGAGGTTCACGTTTCGCATATACTAGTAACAATTATCACGCATCATAGATAGACATCATGAAGACAAGTCACTAATAGCTAATAAAGGTAATTTGTTAAGAAGGATTATACTACAGAGAGCAGGTGTAGCTTTAAGCTAGAATCCCCATGCCCAATAAACTCAACCTGAACTCACCCATAGCAGAGGTTCTGTTCCAACCCAGTTGTGTTTATGGATACAGGCCATAAACACCATCCCTGGCCCGTTGTCGGATGGAGCCTCAACAGAACCCTGTGACCCCCAGTCCATGAGCCGGGACAGGGTTTAGAATGAGTGGGAAAATAAGAAAACCTTGGGAAGGGAGAGCGGTAAGAAGGAAAGGACCCCTGCTCCATGATGGTGTTCCAGGATGGCTTGAAATGCAGTTGGTTCCTTATGGTTCGCAGTGAAAAGAGGACTTACATTAAAGAAAATATGTATTCTCAATAAACTAGTCTTTGGTCCTGATCACAGATTTGAAGGTACTTCATAAAAATACAAAAAACTCAAGTACATTCAACCATAATGGTGTTAAGTGTAGAGAATTCCCTAGAGAAACAATCAAACATTAGACCTCCAGGCCCAAACCATAGACCTCCAGGCCTCAAACCATAGACCTCCAGGCCTATAAACATAGAGCTCCAGGCCTATAACCACAGACCTCCAGGCCCAAACCATAGCCCTCTAGGCCTCAAACCATAGACCTCCAGGTATCAAACCATAGACCTCCATGCCTCAAACCATAGTCCGCCAGGCCTCAAACCAAAGACCTTCATGCCTCATACCATAGACCTCCATGCCTTAAAGGAGACATATTATGGTGTTTCCCCAACAAGTAAACATAGTATTTGAGTTCCAGAAAACATGTTTTTGAAGCTGTTTGCTGGAAATAGCTTTTAGGAAAAGAAATCTCCCCTACCGCTATTCCCCTCTGTTTCAGTCCCTTCAGAATGCGCTGTTTCTGGTGTCTGTAGCTTTAATGCAAATGAGCTGCTGCCCATTGACCAATGAGCTGTCAGACTGAACCACAGCATGGAGGAGAAGGGATTGTTGCCGTTTGCGGACTCCTGGAGCTCATTAACTATATAATATAATATAATATAATATAATATAATATAATATAATATAATATAATATAATATAATAATAATAATATTATATATGGGTATTTATATAATATTATATCTAATATTATGGCCAAAAGCTATGTGCACCTCGGATGATATTATGAATCATAAAGACTGAGTCTTTATACGTCTGGTACTTCCACAACAAGTAAAGACTCGTAGTCGGGGATATCTCGGCCTTGACTCTCTGAAGTCCATGAACCGCGACATGGAGGAGAAAGGGATTGTACTCCGGGAGCCGAGCTGGCGGACTGCCGCTGAAGCTTCGGCGGCAGTCCGGCAGAGAAAGGGATTGTACTCCCGGAGCTGAGCTGCCGCCGAGTTCCCCCCACTGGAGCTGCTTGTCCGCTGGTCCACAAACTCTTAGCTATGCTCTGATTGGAGGGGAGTGGGGAAGTGGGAGGTAATATTCAACTGTGACCCCTTCCTACGTAGGAGGGGGCGCCGAAAGTGACTCGCTCGTTTGGTAACTGTAGGCGGGGTACTTTCAGAAATGAATATCTCACTCAAAAAGTCATGTACAGACTTTTTTCAAAGTTTGTGTGCGTGTGGGAGCACCAGAGACCCAAAACAACACCCCAAATCACAGGAAAAGTGTTGTTTTCATAATATGTCCCCTTTAAGCCATAGACCGCCAGGCCTCAAACCCTAGGCCTCCACAAACAGACTCCTAACCAGTGAGTAGGCTGCAGACCTGCGCGTCATCGTTGCAAATCGGTAAGCACTTGCATTCCACGGTGAAAACTTTAAATAACTCAGTTTCTCCATGGTTTTTGGGTTAAAGATAGGAGAGAGGACTGTTTGTGTAAGGTTGAAATAGATTGCAAAAACGTTCAACCGCCAGCAACACACACACACACACACACACACACACACACACACACACACACACACACACACACACACACACACACACACACACACACGTACACATAGTATTCCCTCATTGTCACCTCAGGAAGACCTGTAATTGGTGCTTTGCGTTGGGCTGTGTTTAGTTGACCAAACCAAAAGAAGTGAATTCCGGGACTACATCCATCTGTATCTAGATGTGCTGGCTTTTCAAAAGTGTCTCAATCAATATAGCCGGAATTAATTTAGCGACGCAGGTTGTGAAATGATAAATTATTTGTCCGATTGAAACTTAATTGAGAGTACTCTAAATGAAACCATATATCCAGAGGCGTAGGAATGAGTTTAACATTGGGGGGGACACATATCGGAAATCTGACAGATCCGTTAATGGTTTGAACAGAAATATGTCATAAATAAACTACACTGAAATAATTCACAAATATATTTTATTCTACTAAAAATATACATTTGTAAATGTAAAGGAAAACACATTTTGAATGGCAGTAATGAACTGATAAATATCAAATCAATTTTTTAATTGCACGCTCAATCATCCAGTTTTTTAGAATAAGAAGCGGTGACAAGACGCTGTGTTGCGCTTTCAAAATAAAATAAAATATCTTTCTCCCCCCGGTATAATTTTTAGGTGGGACAAATGCGCCTGTCTCCAATATTGGAGGGGACACGTCCCCTCCGTCCCCCCCGGTTCCTACGCCCTTGCATATATCACAGAGAAGGAAGTGAGTAGGGTGATAGAGAGATTGTGTTGGAAAGAAGTGAGTATGTGTGTGTTGGGGAGAGAGAGTTAGGGGCGGAGAGAGAGGAGGGGGCATGGAAAGTTAAGGCAAACCCTCTTCCTAAATGTAGGAAAACAAACCCTGCTCCTCTCTGAGTGATCCTTACCGAGGGGAAACCAAAACCAAATTACTCAGGTCAAAGGGTGGCCACATCACTCAGCTGGGGCAGGAAAACCTGGTATATCCAAGCCCTCTTGCTTTTCCATGTTTGGGAGCATGGGCAATTCGTTTCTTAACCTTCAGTCCTAAATTTAGTGCATTTTCCGACTATGGTACAGTCCTGAAAGGCAAGGGCGTAGGAACCGGGGGGGACGGAGGGGACGTGTCCCCTCCAATATCAAAGACAGGCGCATTTGTCCCACCTAAAAATTATACCGGATCTGTCAGGTTTCCGATATGTGTCCCCCCCCAATGTTAAACTCATTCCTACGCCCCTGCTGAAAGGGCATATGTGAGGTTAAGGATAGTGGTGTGGCTATGGCGATCAACAATTTCCAGCCAAACGGTTGTGTGTTCGATCCTCCAGTGTCCGGAGCCTAACTCCAGGGGCCCTATCTTGCATCCAGCGCAATTGACATTCTCACTGGCGCATGTGTCGTTGCTAGGTTGCAACTGGCGCAGAGCGTTCTTTTCCCTCCTGCGCCAAGCGTCGGTAAATCAGGGAATGATCTTGCGCCCCAAGGGGCGGTTCGGCGAAAGGAGGGGGCGTGTTCTGGCGCAAACGTTCCCTGGTGCTATTTTGCAGTTTCAGAAACCACTTGCGCCACAAACCAGGAAATACCTGGTTTAAAGTCAGTGGCGCGTTGTTCAGATGCTATTTTAAGGGCGCATGCATAATGTTGCTTGTGCACCTCGCGCATACACTTTGCTTCTCTCATCTACCTAGCCACACATTCTTGGTAAATTATTTGGGAAAGAACGGCTGATACAGCGGTAATAAGTTGTACTTTTAAATCAATGCATCTGCAAACACAGTACAGCAAACACATCTTTTCTCGACACAGACATTGTGTACATGCCCATAACTATTAGGATTGATGAGTATTTGATAGTGAGAAAACATTGTTTAACCGCAAATGAGTGTTACAAAGAACGAATGAATGCGGACGCGCGTGTGTGTATGTGTAAAAGAATTAATGAATGCGGGCGCGCGTGTGTGCGTCCATCTGTTTAAACACACGCAAACTAAACACGTAACGCATAATACAGTCGATGGCAATGTATATTAACGGGGGACACATGCATATTAGGAACACAAGTTAATGATAATGCATACAATACTGATAAGAAATGATGTTTATAATGTATTGCGTATATCATTAAATAGAACCACAGTTACCGCACATCATATGTGTGTTCAGTTTTCTTTGCCAAATTTTATTTGAGGACTCGAGGACGTTGTGTAAGAAAACCTTATTCCATGTGTGAATTAGGCCATATTATTTTGCCATAAACTGAGCCATTTGAAGTTTGAAATTCATGTGCATTTGTCTCATCGGAGACTGCAGACACGCTGTCAAAACATCAACTCGTCAGAATCAAATGCGCTCATGGCTCTTAAAGAGGATGGGAGATGGCACTCTCATTGGTTTATTGCATGTTACGCCCAAACCACACCTACGGGTAATTAGGCTACTTCAGACCAACCCTTTTAAGATTTGCGCCGGGCAAAAGAGTCATTTTTGCGCAGGTAAAATAGCGACATCGCCATAAAACCGCCCACAAAGCTACTTGCACTTGGCGCTTCTTACTTGCGTTTCAGACCGTGAAAATAGGGCCCCAGGACTACTTCAGCAAGATGCCCCAACCCCTACCAGCCAGCACTCTATAATGACCTTGATCCGATTCAAGGTAAGTCTCCAAGTCTCCTAAATGGCTTACTTCTAATAAATGGGGACATTTGGTCAACAATAACCTTTCCTCAAACAGACACAGGTGATCATTGAACAATAGATGTTAGAGGTTGTGGAATTTGCTCAGGAGGCCTAACAGCTAGTCCTGGTTTGGTGGGGATTGAACCCAGGACCTTTGGGTTGGGATTCCAAAACAGAAAAATCGAGAGACCAGCCCACATGTTCCAGCTGGGTCCTCCAGGGAGACATGGTAAGAGGTGGAGCTGTGATGTTGCTCAGCAGCCGAGGTGAGAGGACCACTAGCATGTGTATTTAGAAGGAGGAGATGCTAATGTCACCAAAGCTGAGATGAGTGCTCTTGCCTGAACGGGCATAAACGCTAAATTCTGTGGGAAAAGCTAGGGGAATACCATTCTCCAGAGAAAGCATTTGGTTAATCGCTTCTAGTTGCACAACTCTTGAACTGTAATGAATACTTATTCCACGTGTAAATGATTATGTCTCCTCAACAATAGGAAATATACAGCCCAATCTGTGATGCATGCTTTCACCTTTTGGTTTCTCTCCCCCTGAATCTGTCTCTGATCTATCTTCAACCATGGGAAAGGAGAGGGAAATGAAAGGAAGAGAGAGAAAGAGAAGGCCAAATGTGGTATTGATTCAGGTCTAGAACATGCGCCAATTCCTCAAGCCCTGCTGTTATTCATGCTTGATCTCTGGTCAGTGGGTAGTCCAAACTGTAGTCTGAGGTACAGTATATAGTACTGTCTAAGGCAGCTTGACGCACCGTATGTAGTATTGACATGTCTGCAGTCTGTTTACAGTTTGTAGTACAGTCCATTTTGTTTACAGTCTGTGCTACAGTATTTAGTGTTGTATCTGCAGTCATTCCGTTTACGCTCTTTGCTCTCTTTAGTGTGTAGTGAAGTCTGTATAGTATCAGTCTGTAAGTATTACAGTTTGAAGTGTATTGTATATTTTGTTTACACGTAAAAATAGTAGGCTGTAGTACAGTGTGTTCTATATAAACTACAATGTAGTCTTCATGCATTCTGCACTGCAGTACAACATGTAAGTTGTATCCATCTAAAGTGCATTATGTATTACGTAGTACATCCTGTAGTACAATCTGACAATCCGTTGCAGACTGTGATATCTGGTAGCTGGAGAACAATGCTCCGTTTCATAATGTTCTGTTTGATTATGATGTTTGACTCTCACATCCAAACAGAATCCACCCAGTCTTGAGTTAAACATACCTGTTCTGCCTCACAGAGAACAAACTCACTTGGAATTTCTCAAAGGATCCTGTTATGAATAAATTGAAATTGGCATCTCTGTGGCTTCCCTGGCTGATCTGAGGGAAGCAGAGTGGATCTCCAATGTAGTGCAATAGTGCAATACACCAACACAACCCAGTATTAATGGAGTTACATACATAAAACTTTTAATCGTCTCCCCCCGGGACAGTTGTTTAATGAAGCATAACAGATCCTGTGGTGAAAGTAACCAATCGGTAACCTCTCCTTTGGGAAACTATGATGTATGGTGATGTATTGTATGATCCACAACGATCCAGATTCTTGCCTGGTAGGCGCGTTGTGTTGTGTTCAAGGTCACAAGGACAATTGGCATACACCTGGCCCAGGTGGCCTGGAATTCCACCCACTGCTATTCTAAAAATCCCTTTCCATTCCGGAGGATTAGGGAATTACTGGGTTATAAACTAATCCAAAAACGTTAACAATGAGAACCTTTTCTTTCTTTCGCTTAGACGACTCACGGCTACTACGGCTGATGCTTCTAACCGCATGCTGCGACATTAACAACTACAGCTACCGGACTGTGGGTTACCAACTGTCTGAATATAGCCCCGCCGTGCCAGTTGTTGCACATATGGGTGCTGTGACGCAACAGACCTAATTAAACATCTCAGTCGTGAACCTTTTGATTGCATATTAGATAAATATAGACCCGATGACCAGACAAGTAGTTCCCTCTGACCGTTCCTGTCGTCTTCTCTCAATCCCCAAATAAGGTAATGGTCACGGCCATTTTAACAGACGGGTGAGAAAATTCCACCAGTCCACGCAACATTCCAAAGCAGACGGAAAAAGACCCCATCTCGCTCCTGCTACGACTCTTTCTCTCGCTCGCACTCTCTCTCTCGAACCTGGTGCCCACTTTTTAGAGTTGAGCCACTCAAGGCCTTTCTGAGACTGCCTGCATCGCACCTAGATATCTCAGAGGTTGATTGACAAAAATGAAAAAACTAAAAAGGGGTTTGATCTGCAGAATTAATGGGAAGAAACGTGAGGTATTCTGAGAATTCACTAGAAGTTGGTCTTTGGAAGATGTTTGCACAGGAGTTAAACAATGTACACTGAAGAAGGAGAGAGCAGAGAAGGAGCCAGGTGGCTATCGACAGCTCCAGGTGTCAACTGTATGTAGCTCCTAGCTACCTTCCTTCCACTAATATACACCAACAGATTTGATACTACAGTTACTGGATGTGGGCTTCTTCATTTGTGTTGTCCAGGCCTACTTAAACCACACAGCACAGCAAAAAGCATCTGATTGGACGATCAAAAATAAGTGCCGTGGCTAACTAACGTTTGTGCCTGCTGTAGCTGAAGTCATCAATAACGCCTGTAACTCAATAATATGACCTATCAAATAGTTATGTAACACTATAGTGCTGAGCTCTAAAATCATTGAAAATATGTATTGTAGTTATGTGATCAGTACTAAGCATAATGCATGTCCGTTGTGATTCCAACATGGAGATTAACACCAATGTTTTCCTACGTACCCACATTCCCTATCCGTGATTCATAAACTCCATGCTAATATGTAATCGGAATAATATCAATGTGCCTCCAGTCCAGACACAAGGGCTTCAATACCTCCAGCAGTGTATGTTAAGTTTAATTATTCAATTGTTTTCGTAGAAACTGTGGGAGTGAGAAGGTGTCAATGTCTTGCGAGTTGTTCTGAACCACGGCCTAATCTCTGGCCAAGCAGACTCTGTGGAGGCGCTACAGTAATATCCAAGGGTACAGCTATTTAAATCACTGATCTCAGCATGAGATTGCTATTTATTCCACATACTTCTGGGTCTAATACTGCTAATAAGGGGAGGGGGGGGGGGGAGTGTGTGTGTGTGTGTGTGTGTGTGTGTGGGGGGGGGGGGGGGGTGAGACGAAGCCATTGCCACCAAAAGCATCATCAGCAAGCCATTCAAAACAGGCCTTTCTCTTCCATATGGTTTATATTGAAGAGAAGGCAATTGACCCGCTGATGAAGTTAAAGGCTATACTCTACTAGAAACACATGGTCTAGGACAGGTTCACCAATATTGAATATCCTATTAGCCTCAATCCTTGGCCTAAATTGTTCATGAAACTATTGTTAAGTATGACTCAATGACTCACCGACAGTGAACCCTGGCCCCGTGAGCGTGTCTCCCGCCCGTCCATTCTCTCCTATGAGTGTGGTGTTGCTGCCTTGCTCGCAGGTATCCTGGCAGTGGCCGTTAGCGTAACAGATCCGTTTGCAAATGAGCGGTGCGATGACCACCTTGAAGCGCTCCCGTGTGGAGGAGCGCTCGGTGCACCACACCAGCTTGTGGACGATCAGCCAGACGAGCAGCAGACGGGGGATCAGATTGGGCATTCTGGCATCTTTCACCGCCACCGTCCACGCAGAGAAGTCGGCCCGTCCGCTGGGTTAAACCGAGCTGCACGTTGAGACCCAGCGAAGCGTTATGCTATGCTTGCCTGTGTTTGATTCGATTTATTCCGTTTTTCCTGGGACGGCGGTCCGTGACATACGTCCCATAAAGCGAAAATTTCTGGAAGAAAAAAAACTCTTATCCCTTTTAGGAAAAATAAATAGCTGTTCTTGCGTACTTAGTTAATCCCTTTGGTCTCATCGAAAAGTTCGACATCTTGGTTGGTTAGTTTTGGGTTACCCGGTTACCAAGGGGGTTGAAAAGTTATTTCAAGTGAGTGATCTTCTTCTGGTAGCCTGCGTGCTGGCCCTCTGTTCCATGGGGTAGCTTTGAGTGTGCGTATGAGAGGTTAAAGAAAGAAGGGAGGAGAGAGGACTCTTGGTGAGCCAATCCTCGCTGGAGAAAGCTGGCAGCAGGCCAGGCAGTACAGGAGCTAACCGCTGTTTTTTCACCCCAAACCCCCTGTCTAGAAAACGATAACGGCCCGGGGTAGCGTGTGGGTGTTAATAGGACAGGACTGCAGCATCTGAAATAAATGGCAAATCTTGTCAAAGTGACCTGACTATGTTTTGGGGAGAGAAAAACAAGATGTGCTACTTTGGAAATAATAGGAGAGAGAGAGAGAGAGAGAGAGAGAGAGAGAGAGAGAGAGAGAGAGAGAGAGAGAGAGAGAGAGAGAGAGAGAGAGATAGAGAGAGAGAGAGAGATACCAAGACATAAGGAACACTTCCCAATGGATTACACACTCCACATGCTAACAAACAAAAACAAACAGTAATGTACGATCACTGCAGCACGATTGTGACCTGTTGTGATGAGAGAAGGACCTCAAACTCCTCATAAAAAGTAGATTACCAATGGACTTTGATCACCAACACATATCCTATGGAAGCATATATCATATCATCCATACTATCCTCCATGCAACGGTTAGTGTTTGGCAGAGTTTTCCCAATGAGAAAGAATAACAGAGAGAAAAAGAGGTTATCTATTTTCACCCTTTATAGTACCTTGTTGTTCTTCATTTGTCTAATTGTTGGACTGCTTTGGCAATAACATGGTTTTACTTGACACGCCAAGAAAGCTCTTCCCCTTCTTTTACAGAGAGAGAGAGGGGGGGGGGGGGGGGGGGGAGGGAGAAAGGTGTGGGGAGAAAGGGATAAGATTGAGTGTGGTTGAGTCACTTCCTCTTAAAAAAAGGGAGAATGTTTACTTGAGGTCACTAAGGAGGTGACTGCATGGAGTTCACATACAACATTTCCATCTGCCACCACATGCACACACACACACACACACACACACACACACACACACACACACACACACACTTTAACCCACCAACACACACATAAGCACATACACAGACACACACTTAAACACACAAACACACATTCTATATGTTAAAGGGAAATTGGCCATTTCCTGCATTTTCTACTTTAGGATAGATAATCGTTAATAAAAACCTGAGGCCCAACATTGAAGGATAATTTGTAAAACTGCACAAAGCCACTGGATGAAGACATAGGACTATGAAAACATTTGTGTATTGTTAGTTAATATTGGTTCACTATCCACTTTGTTATTTTATTACAAAATGAATATTCACAGATACCTGGGGAGACTTACATATGTTATAAAGAGATAAAGAACTGGATCTATAACTGACTATAGTGTTAGAAATTTGAGCCTGCCAAGTCTTATATTGTTTAAGTATTGTTTTACAATGTTATATTGTAGATCGCAAAATACGAAGTTATAGCAGAGAATGGTTTCGATCCATCGACCTCTGGGTTATGGGCCCAGCACGCTTCCGCTGCGCCACTCTGCTCGTCGAAGATACCTTGACAACGGTGTTTGTACTAGTTTCCTCCTATATAGAAATGCATGTATAAACACATATATCAAATAAATATTCACAGGTACCTAGGAACACCTACATATTTATAAAGAAATGGAGAGGTATAACTATATATAGCTAACTATAGAGTGAGTTATGTATGCCTGCCAAGTATTATATTATGTAAGTATTGTCTTATACTGTATATGGCAAAATTCCAATTTGTAGCAGAGGATGGTTTCGATCCATCGACCTCTGGGTTATGGGCCCAGCACACTTCCGCTGCGCCACTCTGCTCGTAGAAAATATATTGACAACGGTGTATCTACTACTTTCCTCCTATATAGAAATGCATGTATAAACACATACATCAAATAAATATTCACAGGTACCTAGGAACACCTACATATTTATAAAGAAATGGAGAGGTATAACTATATATAGCTAACTATAGAGTGAGTTATGTATGCCTGCCAAGTATTATATTATGTAAGTATTGTCTTATACTGTATATGGCAAAATTCCAGTTGGTAGCAGAGGATGGTTTCGATCCATCAACCTCTGTGTTATGGGCCCAGCACGCTTCCGCTGCGCCACTCTACTCGTCGGATATAATTAGACAACGGTGTTTGTACTACTTTCCTCCTATATAGAAATGCATGTATAAACACATACATCAAATAAATATTCACAGGTACCTAGGAACACCTACATATTTATAAAGAAATGGAGAGGTATAACTATATATAGCTAACTATGTATGCCTGCCAAGTATTATTTTATGTAAGTATTGGCTTATACTGTATATGGCAAAATTCCAATTTTTAGCAGAGGATGGTTTCGATCCATCGACCTCTGGGTTATGGGCCCAGCACGCTTCCGCTGCGCCACTCTGCTAGACGGAAGATAACCTCAGTATTGTCTTTCTAATTGTATACGGCCCCTTGTATAAAGTCATGCACGGAATGGAGACCGAGGGCTTCTCTGCGGCTCAACACCGCCACCGTCGTCTGAGAGGAAGTCAGTCCGTTGTTGGGGGAACGACAATACAGAAAACGAGGTTCTGAAACTTTGTTTGGATGCTAAAGTAAAACCTTTGTATTCCTCTGGTAGCCTGTTGTTTTGTTTAGCCGAAAAGTTAATCTCGGAAAGAAAATTGTCACGTCGTTTCCTTAAACCGTTAAAAGAAGACCTTCCCAGAGGCCAATTAGGTGTTATTACAGATGTAACTATACCCTATTCGTCATCTCTCAGAACTGACTATGCAAAATATGTGATTCAGCAAAATATGTCTCCCTCAAGTCCCGGAGCAGAGTGGCGCAGCGGAAGCGTGCTGGGCCCATAACCCAGAGGTCGATGGATCGAAACCATCCTCTGCTATATCATCTTCTTTTGCCTTCTACAATATAAGATTGTAAGATAATATTAAAAAACATTAGACTTGGCAGGCCACATAACTGACTCTATACTCAGATAGTTTGATATTTACATAAAATTCTGCATCTCCTTATAAACATATATAGGTGTTACCAGGTATCTGTGCATATCCATTTTGTAATTAAATAACCACGTGGATAGTGTACCAATATCAACATACAAGGCAAATTAGTTGTCATAGTCCTATGTCTACATCCAGTGGCTTTGTGCAGTTTCACAAATTACTGTACTATTATTGTTATTCAGCATATATATCTTGTGAGCTCCAGAGCAGAGTGGAGCAGTGGATGCGTGCTGGTTTAACCCAGAGGTCGATGGAGCAAAACCATCCTCTGCTAACACTTGGTATGTAACTTGATCAAATACTGTACAACAGCTGATAATAACCCTCATTCATATTATTACAGGCCTAATGTGTTGAAACTATGCTTCAAAGTAAACCCTCCATTTTCTCATCCTACTTTGGTTATCATTAATTAACTAAGTTTGCACATTCATTTCAGCACTCATAGTCGATTGACACTATAAACCAACCTTACGTTATCGTTGTGTCTCATTGACATGGTTTATACCGGAGGCAGGCATTGCAATGCCATTGGTCCGGCTTCATGCAATATTTAACTTAATACTGAATACAAACGTTCACATTGATCCTTGAGACTTGATCTAAGTCTTTCAGTTTAATTATACCTAATAAAGATGGAAGATGTTGCAGTAGTATGAGCGCCTATATTATGTTAGTTTGCATTCATGGTATATGTCGGCTTTTGCTTTTTTTTTGCTTTATTTTGACACGTCAGTTTTACTTCTACCATAAGAGCTTTAATATAGATTTGGCGCTGTTTTTTTTAATTTTAAAGTTACAAATGTATAAACATCAGAACTACGCAAAGCAGTCCCAGTTGCCAAAAGTATAAGGCATTGTCCTCCCAAATCATCAATCAAATGTCCCGTAACCCAGAGGACATACAAACCTTTACAGCGTGAAAACATTCATTTAAAAGGAAAGGTAATCTGATATTAAATAATTGCTCAATTCTATAAAACTCACACACCCAATTCAATTGTCCAAAACTCAAGAGTAATGGATCAAAACCATAATTTGTTCTTAAATTAAGTATTCAAATTGAACATTTTAAACAGTTCTTATTTTGAAGTAAACACCCTGTAGTCTTGTCTTATATTATTTGTATGACACAAATTGTGCAGATTTCTAACTTTACCACAATTTACAAACATATACCTTTAATATTAACACAATCTTCATTTGTGTCAGTTATTATCTAGCTGCTGATAGCCAAGAAAGGTTACCAGAACCAACACATACAAACCTTAAGTAAAAGGCATTGAACTGGCCAGTTTATCCCTTCAAGATCAACAGCACTAACAAGGACAAATAGTAGTTAGGGCAAACAGTCATTAATGGTTAATGTGGATTTAAAGAGGCCGATGTGTGATTACAGAGCTCTTTCATGGGTATGCCCACATAAACTACCAATTTACAGATGACTGAGAAAGTCTGGGTGGACATACAGGCCGTAGCCAGGTTATAAACCAATGAAACAAGACTGAAAGCTTTTGGATTTGGAAAGCCTTGCTCACAAATAATCATACATTAAGCCTTTAGACAGTTATATATATATATAGTAGGTATTTCCCTTGTAGATGTTAAACAAAAGTACAGTATATCATTGACTTATAAAATGCATATTAAGAAGAAAAAAAGGGCACAGAAATGTATAAACAAATGCCCTTTAATATACAACATTTAGGCAAAAGGGTTGACTTATATGGGAAAATATTTGGAGCACAGAGGCATGAAAAATTCATTCAGTAAACACCAGATTCAGGACTGAAATAGATCACTTTAAAGTAAATTCATGCAAAGCTCCCCAGAATGTGCTTGAACCAAAAAGAAGTTAAGTTAGTTAAGAGGGGGTAAGGACAACCGTGGCAAAGTTCCTAGTATAGAGACATGTTTCATAGTTGAACCCATATAAAAAAGGGCACACACTAGTAAATGTATGTACATATTGTTCTTGTTTAAACAATTACATTAAGCTCATTAAAGTAGCGTGTATAATGGTAGATCTATATCTCAGAGAGGCAGAGAATAATGTTCCTTTGCTGCTTGTTCTGATGCCCGAAAGCTTTGCCATTGGAAAGAAGATACAGGAGATTACATATTTACAGTACACGGTCGTAGACCAATGGGCAATACTTGGGCTGAGGGGGACAGGGTGTTGTAAGTCACATTCTTATGTACAGAGTCAGCTCACCTAGAGTTGGTGCCATGGGAATGATTAGACGTGCATGCACCAATGCTGCCCGGCTAATGGCCGCAACTTTGGAGGGTTAAAATCTTAGAAACATTGAGCCATTCAATGTCTTGAATATGAATACTGGATGTAAAAAAAAGAAAGGAATGCCATTCGTTAATACATGGTTATTAAATACAGAAAAATGGTAAAACAGAGTTTTGTAGCGTTGGCCTGTGATGAAGAATGGACTTGTCCTTCACCTCACCACAGTGCAGCAGATTACAAACTTGTGGCACAACCTAAAGTTTCACAAATAATTTCTAGGATGGTCGGTCATTTTGACTCAAAATAACCGACAAACCTTTCCATCAACGTCAACATTTTTGACAGATGGAATTTAAGACCAGTTGTGTCAGACACTTTGACAGATTGACATTTTGAGGCAGACAGAATAAAGCTGCTAGTCAAGCAGGGGCAGTGAATTCAGCGTAATTTCACAAGGTCCATCTCAACACCGAATCCGAGCTGACCAAAAAGGACCACCATCCATCAGTCAAAAGAACTAGTGTCAATGAATGGCAACAAGTCGTTTTTATTTCTCTGAATGCAGCCTGTTGATGCCACACATCTTATCCACACCAATGAACAGTCTCCATCACATTCTGTAGCAGAAGCCTTTGAATGCGCAGACCTTTAAAATATAAAGGATGAGACTAACAGATGAGGGCATGATGCATCAACACTGAAGAAAGGCTGTGCTTCCCGCAAACACGCCAACAGGCTATATTCGGGCCACTTCTTTATCAAGGCTTGTGGAAACTTAAGAGTTGAAAAGGTCATATTACATCCGTCAATCCATCCATCCTGTATGTCAAACCTCCCCAACACACCTTGGCTCCCAGGCCAACCAGGGAGAGACGTCCAACCAGCTGCCCCCAGTGCAGCTCCCCTCACTAGGCTGCGGGTCATGTCTATGCACCTGCTACTACCATGGATGGCATATCTCTGCTCTGCCACTAAAATGTTGACCCAACAGCAGCTGCTCTCAATGCTCCCACACACACACACACAACGTGGCCATGAGAACAGCTACTTAAAACTGTTGGCTCTCGAACAAAACACAAAGCGGATATTCTGAACTACGTTCACATCTACAATACAAAATGAAAAAGGCAAACGCAAACGGACGACCCTGATAAAAGAACACTCCAATGCTGGGGGTTAGATGCGCCAGAATGTGGGACTGGAGAGAATCAAAACTCTTCCATGATGGGCAGGTTTGTAAAAATAATAGGAAGACAATTTGAACAATATTTTAGTTTTGTCACCAGATCGAGCATACGTTTTTTTGGGGGGGGGGGGGGGGGGGGGGGAGAAGCATGGCTCTAAACACAGTCCACCACTGAGGTCTCGTCCTCCTCCCCGCCCCACTCGCCAAACCTCATCTGGGGGGAGGGGGCAGCGGGGTGCAGGCTGTTGATGTCGTCCATTGCGTCGGGGTCCGCCTCCTCGGCGGGGCCCATGGCCAGGTGCCCCGCCTCCTCGCGGTGGGTGCGCACGTGCTTGCGCAGCGCGGCCGGCTCCTTGAAGGTGCGGTTGCAGAAGGGGCAGCAGCACGGCCGCTCGCCGGTGTGGATCAGCTGGTGGTGCTTCAGGTGCTGCAGGCGGCTCAGGCGCTTGCCACAGATGGCGCACACGTACGGCTTCTCGCCCGTGTGCGTGCGCCGGTGCTTGCGCAGGCCGTCCAGGTGGCGGAAGCTGTTGCCGCACTCGGAGCACGAGTAGGGCTTTTCGCCCGTGTGGATGCGCAGGTGGGTCTTGAGCGCGCCCGACTCGCGGAAGCGCCGGCCGCACACGCCACACGGGTACGGCTTCTCGCCCGTGTGGATGCGGATGTGCTTCTTCAGGCTGGAGATCAGGCGGAACGTCTTGCCGCACTCCAGGCAGTGGTGGGGGCGGTCGGCAGAGACCTCCACCGTCAGGTCGGGCGCAGAGGGGCCGGCGGTGTCCTCCGCCCGGGCCGGGGACAGACCGTCCACCCTGCCGGGGACAGTCCTTACGGCGGCCTTCTGTACGTCCAGCGCGCCCTGATTCTGGGGGGCCGTGCGGGGTCTCACAGGCCGCGGGTGACGAAGAGGGTAGGTGAAGGACCGCTGGGAGCCCCCGTCCTCTCCCTGGCCATAGCCAAGGTCACCAACGTTGTGGCCAGATGCCTCTCCGTCGTCCCCGGTCAACCCCTGGTCCTTCCTGGAAGACTGGCCGTTGCCTGGGGTCAAACCTTGCTCCTCTTTGATCTCAAACCCGGAGCCGCTGCCTCGCTGGGACTGCCGTTCATCTGGGGGTGTAAACCAGGTCAACTTCAGAGCCTTAAACAGGCATGCTGGTAAATAGAACTAAAGAAGCTCCTCAATAATAACATCTGATACAATACAAAGCCTGTATTTCTTAAGAAATATATCATTTTTAATCGTATGTGGATGCATGTAGACAAAGGCCATGAGTCATAGTATAATTCATTAATGAATTATATCATTTACCTTGTCTATTTGAATCGTTGATCATGTGGGCCGTGTTGGTGTAGGCGTCCAGCGAGTGGTTTGTCACCGATCCATCGGGTTGGATTGACAGCTGGCACATCTTATAGTCATCTCGTGGTTCGAAACCGTGGAGTGAGTCGTCCACGGAGCCACCTAGACCCAAGTCCACGCCGGAACCGTTCACGTTCCGAGAGTTCTGGTGATCTCGGTCCATTCCCGTATTCATAGACGTCAAGGAAGACAGCGACGGTGCGAAAACAGACTGAGTTTGAGAGCCCGGGTAAGATATCTGAAGTTGATCAATCAGTTTCTGAGCACTGCACAAACATTCCTGCAGTGTCTTCAGTTCTCGCTCGGACACTTCTAGGCGAACCTTTAGTCTCTCGTTTTCCTGCTCCTTGTTGTACAACTCTTGTTGTGTCTCGTTTAAAACGAGGACCACCTCACCAAGAACAGTGTCCACTGCGGCAGACATAGCATTTTGAATAGTGGGGGCCAGGCGGGATTTCAGGGATGTGACAGTCATGTTGCCCTGCGAACCGTACCCAGTCTTGTCCACTTTCCGATCGTAGCAAGACTCCGAACCGGTCCGATTGGGGACGTTGATGATGCTTTGTTTTCGGTTTCCACTGTTAACCACACTACTACTAGACGCAGATGACTCCATTCCACCGGCATAACCTCCTCTTCTGGAAGTCATGGTGATATTTCGGTTATTATTTGCAGGCTAACGTTAGCAGGTTTTTGCGCTTACGCCGTATAGTTTCCTAGCGTACTACAACTCTAAAACGATCTCGTTATGGCCGTGGAAATGCTTCAGCGGGGGTGCAGGGAGGGAGAAAAACACGTATTTTTATCCGCATTTAATTCATGGGTTGTCACATCCAATTTTAAAACGACGTCGGTCAACTTTACGATGCAGGGAGTTAATCGTCGCAGGGCCCTGGCTAGGCCTGGCTAGCAAACACTAGCCTTCTGGTAAACAACTAGGTAACACGCACCAAAACTGAGGCTAATTTTAACACTAAGTTCACTTATACACACTTTCACTGTGATCATTAAGGTCCCAGTAATGTGTAATAATATGTAGAAACGTGTTAAGTGTTTGAAAGCATATCGCTCGTCCTACCGCGGGTGATCGATACTCTTGTGCTTCTCGCGGATCTGGGCTGTTCGTATCTCTTGATTGGCTGACAGGCAGTGTTGCCAGATTGCAACGCTAGCTGGATGCAAAGCGCCTCAGCCAAGGTTGCCAGATTAGGCGGGAAATCTGGCCAATCTGGCAACACTGCTGACAGGTCGGTTTCTGTCGCACAAGAATGACGATGATTTAAAAAGGGGCGTGTTTACCTTTTTTATTTTTTAAAGTTTATTCATTAGTTTATTCATTGGTTGTGAATGTAGGTTTTTTCTCCATTTTAAGCTATGTCAATATCTTCTCAATGCAACCTTTTTGAACAAACTTGGAATAATATTATTTGTGTTGTGCTTGCAATGCTCTTTAAATAGGCCTATTCTGAATTTATGCCTTACGACCTACTGGAATAAATCATTATATTTAGGAAATTAGGCTATTAACTTTATAACTGATGAAAGTGGTGCCCTAATCAAATCACATGAATATATATATATATATATATATATATATATATATATATATATAGGGTGCGATTTGTGAAAAAACCAGAGGGGGGGATAATTTTGAGAAACATTTTAAAATGTTTCAAAATGAAGACGGACCCTGTGTATTTTGGTTGTTAATTATTACGAAGTAATGGTGAAAATACTTTGAGTGGGGGGGGATAATTTTTATCCCCACCGAGGATAAAAATAATTCAGCAGAGGGTAGGACGTGTAAACCAGAGGGGGGGATAATCCCCACCATCCCCACCGGCAAATCGCACCCTGTATATATATATATATATATATATATATATATATATATATATATAGTGTATACAATTAACCTATTCACCGAGATTGATGTCCACATTATCGCAAAATATTTCCCAGATCTTATCTTTCCCTGCTGTGATAAAATCGGGACCGATGTGTTTTATCTTCTCCAGACTGAAGACTCGGGTATCATGGGAGTGTGTCTGGAGTTGAAGACCTGCATGCTGAGTCAATGCTGCCTTGCGCTCCTTCCACTCACAAAGGTAATTCTTACTAAGCGCTACACTTAAATGACACATTACAGTTATTGACTCAATAACTGCGTTCCAGACGCTTCCTGTTTACTGGACGGTGATTTTCAAAGTGTAGGTCGGTACCATATAGGGGCCACCAGAGGACACTAAAGGGGCCTGTTGTAAAATCATTGTATTTTTTTTTTTTTACAGATAACAGAAAATTATACGCTCAGATATCCTTATATAAGAAAGCTAGCTTATATAATAAATTGTATCAAGGATTTTACATGCTATGGATAATCAATGTTTGGTTGATGAGGGGAAGAAGTTGAAACTGCTAAGTCCGTACATAAGAATAAAGTATAAAAAATAGCATGTTTTTATAGATAGACATAGTTACAGGTGTGTGTGTTCATCTTCGAAGTCTTCGAAGATGACTTGGAGATGGTGTGTGTATGTGTGTGTGTGTGTGTGTGTGTATGTGTGTGTGTGTGTGTGTGACAGATTTGTGTGTGTGTGTGTGTGTGTGTGTGTGTGTGTCTGTGCATATCTGTTTAACGGCGTGTGTGTGTGTGTGTGTGTGTGTGTGTGTGTGTGTGTGTGTGTGTGTGTGTGTGTGTGTGTGTGTGTGTTTCAAGTTTGCTTTGGAGCAGGGTGGACTGGTGACTTGGGTGTTTGACTCCCAGCTGTGAAGTTCCGGTTTCGATCCCCAATGTCCGAAGCCTAATCTGTAGGAATCCTTGAGCTAGTAAATCCTACCTCACTCTACCTTGATAAAAATGGATCGTTAATTAATTTGTTATCACTTTAACCTCTTCAACTATAGGGTCCCCATATTTGGGGACTCTCGATCACTCTCGAGCAGAGACCTAAAAAATAGGCTGGAGCTTAAGAGGTTAAATCTTGTTTGGATAAAAAAACATCTGCTACAAATAAATGTAAACATATATACGAAAGCATTGATAAGTAATCAAATGTTTGAGTCTTGACTATGGACAAACAAGAAGCTAGGTCAGAATACCTGAGGCACACTATCGGGTTCCAAAGTCCAGTAGCCCTCAAGCGGACGTTATCAGTGGTCACACTGGTACGTCATCTGCATGAATCAATCCCGTAAGTTCCGGTGATGGCATTTGAATGTTGAAAATGTTACAAATAAATAGACCTACGTGCACAAGCTGAAAGGCTGAATCATTTGTGGTTAAATCATTGCTGATGTAATCATTTAAAGGGTTTCAAATGCATATCTCTTGACTGTGGCTGGTTTCTGGGAAATTGAACCAACCTTGGGACTTTTATATATGTTCTATAGACTGTTAAGTTTCAACTATGCAAGACTTGTGAAGAAATACAAAGAAGCAATACGGTAGATTAATTAACTACGTATACAACAGTAAAACAATTGAGCATAAATTCAGAACTAACATCAGTGTTTTCTTTTCCAAATTCTTTGTAATGATGTTCCACTTCTATTGAAAATGATCGTCAATAGTCCTTAATATTTTTTAATAAGTTGGTATACTCTTTATTTTCAGGGATATCATTTTTGGTTTGTTAATTTGATTCACATATTTAAAAGTTGATTTTTTTTTTGTTTTTGACGTTATCATATTTGATATCCATTTTAATTATACTATTCAAATGTAACCATATCATGATATATACCATATCATGCTATAATTAGCCATCTGCCTTATATATGGCTAATATAGAGCTAATCATTGGATGATACTTAATGAGCAACTGTCTTGGCTGAGGAAGGTATTCCTGCTTTACAACATGATGTCTAACGTATTTTGATTCATGGAAACTTCAAAATCATCAGTATCTAAAACATATTAGCATGAATAAGAGACAGATGACTCAAGGAGGTGTAGGCATACTGTCTTTTCACACACACACACACACACACACACACACACACACACACACACACACACACACACACACACCACACACACACACACACCATCTCCAAGTCATCTCCACACCTGTGGAGATGACTTCGAAGACAAGTTTAATCAAGTTGTGTTCTTTTCCTCTGAGGTTCTACCCTTTCCTGAACCTTCCTGAAACCGTCTGTTCTGTGTGCTGTGGATTATGTATCTAGCCCAGCAGCCAGCCAGGAGTCAATATCATTCTGAATGAGATACTTTTATTATGAATCAACACCTTAGAGTAGACTTAGACACACGCTCACTCACACTCACACACAAACACACACACACACACACACACACACACACACACACACACACACACACACACACACACACACACACACACACACACACACACACACACACACACACACACCTACGCAAACACTCTTATTAGCAGGGACTGCGTTGCGGTCCACATGCTTGAGGAATGTGCTGGTGTCATGGGCGGATGGTGATGAGCATACATGCACTATGGAATACACACACACACAAACACACACACACACACACACACACACATACACACACCTACGCAAATACTCTTATTAGCAGGGACTACGTTGCGGTCCACATGCTTGAGGAATGTGCTGGTGTCATGGGCGGATGGTGATGAGCATACATGCACTATGGAATGCACACACACACACACACACACACACACACACACACACACACACACACACACACCCTCCCCCACCTCTATCACACTCACACACACACAAACCCACAAACAAATTCACAGTGAAAAACTATAGGACTGAATGGGAGGTGGAGTTGGATGTGAGGGACAATGAGTGAGAGAGAGCAACAGAGTTAGGGAGAGAGAGAGAGAGCGAGGGAGAGCGAGAGATGGAGAGAGAGGGATAGGGGGAGGTGCATAGGGACTTAAGATTTCTGAGGATACAGAAAACACTTAAAAACCGAAAGAGAGACTAAGAGAAAGATAGACGGAGCAAGTGGAATTGTAATACCCAGGACCACAAGATAATGAGCTAAGATTCCCAGGGAGATTACACACTACAGCATCCAGAGGTAAGTCTCTCTTCATATCCAACACGAAGGTTCAGCGAACCTGGAGATCAATAACTATTCAAAAACCGAATCAAAAGTAAAACTTGACGAAAAGGTACATTAAGTGTGACCCTCTTCGCTATGTTCCCTGAATCGCTACATTTGGTCTGTCCGTGTGTCTCTGAGTTGTTTTCCATTCAGCTGGGTTTCCTTGGGGTTCTCAGAGTGTTTGAGGTTCTGGGAGTGTTTGTATGCAGGGCGAGTAAGACATGTGGAAAGCACTAAAGCACTTTCCTGTAAGGGGATCTGGGGGAGAATCTTGGAGTGTTCTGGGTGTACAATGTGGGCCTCTTGTGCAACACCCGCAAGGAATGCAGCTTTACCACGGCAGATGGAGGCGAGTCCGACTGGCTTGTTTGAATTAAACCCGGGGCTGTGTAAAGGTCTTTTAAACAGTTTACTGGAGGGAGGCTTACAAGGACTTACATGACGCTCTTCTTTTGTGTGAGGCCAATTCTGACTAAATGCCGAGTACTTTGTAATGTGTTTTTGAGGTTTTGGGTTTTTAAGGCGCTTTGACCGGGCTGTCTATACATTTTCTACCGGATACATTTCCCACACCCGCACTCGGTTTGGTCTGAGGCCCTCTGTATAAGAGTCAGCTTTTTCCATCTGAACAGTTATATGGGAAATGTCAGCCTTATTCCATAAAAGTTGGCTGATGAGGGCAACACAACCCTCAGCTTCTCAATATGAAAACATTAAGAGACCCCGAGGACCGACATCCCATGTGAAATGACAAACAGACTCCCTAAGCTTCCACAAGCATTAAAATACAACGCTGATGCTTTTGATTTCCAGAGCCAAGATGATAACCGTAAGGGACTCGGTGCGTCCCGTGTGGTTCCTTCTCCTCGCTTTCCTCGCCCTCCTTGGCAGCTGGCCTTGTGTCGCCATACCAACCCAGGAGTCGTGGACAAACACCATGCTGTCTGAGGCCCTGCAATCGGACGACTACTACAATGTCTTAGATGACCCCCCACCACAGGCCAAGCCGCCCCCCCAGCCCGGTCCCAAGAAGGAAAGCGCCCAGCAGCCCTGTGACTATGACGTTTGCCTCGACCAGAAGGAGCCGTGTTCGGTGCTGGCGGCCCGCGAAGGCTGCCTATGTCCGGGCATCACCTTGGAGGACGTGGTCCCAGAGGCCCCTACCGTGACGTCGTTGACCCCGGGGGGCTCCGAGGGGGTGGTGGTCCGCTGGTGTGCGCCGTACTCCCTGGTCACCGCCTACACCATCAAGGGGGCGGAGAAGGAGTACGTCAGGGTCGGCAGCCAACTTCGGAGCAGCAAACTGAAGGGACTGAACAACGGAGACAAAGTTTGCGTCCTTGCGGAAAACGCGGCGGGCGAGGGCCCAGAGTCCTGTATGACGTACCAGGCGGAGGAGGACAACGCTTCTCTGACGGCAGGGCTCATCGGCGGAGCTCTGGGGCTGGTGCTGCTGGCGGCGCTGGCGGTCCTGCTGTGGAAATACACCCAGAGACGGAAGTCAGGGGCCCGGCCCTCAACACAGGGCAGGGATGACTCACACCAAGGTTTACCAGAAAGCAACAGAGTGAACCTGGATGTTCTTTGAGGGGAGGACATGCTGGTTCCTGCTTTTCCGTGTGGTTATGATTCAAACAAAGTTATGTCCAAATCAAAAGGGTGAGTGGACTTTGTCGGTTTTGCCATGTCAACTGAAGTGACAGCAATGGATTGTGTCACAGTGTGGAGGGGCATTTGAGGCACACAGCTGAACCATTCGGACAAGAACTTCACAAAACGCAGGTGCGAGGGAGTTTTCGCAACGATTTAACATTTAAGATCATCAGAACATCCAAAATGAAATAATTGTATTATCATTCTACCAATTTGCAGTTTTACAACCATTAAGGTGTTTGCCTCTTATTTAAATAATTTAATAATCTTCCTTTTTTTACATTTATATTTAATAAGAAGCACTTAAGTGTATATAAAAAGGTATTTTTCATATTGTTTTCTAAACATAACAGATTATTTAACATTTCCATTGTTTTGTGTATACATAGGAATTTAGCTTGGCGCTTTCCTCTCTTTTTGTAATTGCGTGATGACTGAAAAGTTGGCTATTCTGCCTATGAAATAAATCAAATGCTTTGTCATTCTGTCTCGATTCTGTCTCTCCTCATTCTTTCTTGCCTCTATTATGTCTCTTTTCTCTCTCTCCTGTCTCTCTTACCAGTTTCTATTCTCTCTCTTCTGCCTTTATCCTGTCTCTCCTGCCTCGAAAAGGTCTCTCTCCTGACCCTCTTATGCCTTCCTTATCTCTTTCCTAAATCTATTTAGTCTGTTTTCTCTCTCTCCTGCCTCCTCTATTCTGTTTCTCTTCTATCGCTGTCTCTTCTGTCTCTAATAAACCTCTCTTCTCTCATCCACTGTTTGGTAAGGAACGGCTCTATGCAGGCTTGCTATATAGTGAGTAATCAATTGTTACGCACTTTTCGCCAGGGAACATGAAAAGAAGAAGCAATAAAGAAAGAAAGAATTAATGAGAGCAGGCTGGGGACACACCAGCCATATGTGGACCATCAAGTTGTCTGTTGTGAATTTCAACAGGAATGGTTGGGCGTGTTGTGTGGTGGCTTTGGTTAGGAACTGTATCCGCCTCTTAACCATTCGTTCTCAGGACATCTGATTCTTCGACGCAGATGAGTAAATAAAAACACATATTATCGGAGATTGGCGCGTGTCTATCATAATGAAAGTCAGATACAACTCTATATTATTGAGCGTCACCATTCATAATGAAGGACAAGCCGGCCCTTGTAAATGCTTTATTCATTTTTTGTGAAAGGGCAGACGAAAGAGAGCCCATCATCTGCTCCTCAATCAGTTAACACACGGCCCATTCACATTGGACGGTGGAGTCGTTTTTAATTCCTCCACTAGATGTCCCTATTGCAAAATAAAAAGAAAAGCCATGCTGCAAATGAGCTACTCGGCCAACAACTATAACCTAATATTTACTTGAAGTAGGCATTATAATGAATTATGGTCTACATCCTTTTTAATAAATAATTTACTGGATGTTATTTGTGTGCATGATTGGCATGTTTGTGCTAAACATTTAAATAAATAGCTTTAATAAGTTGAGATTTATGTCACTGTGCTGCTACCGTTTTCACTTTGGTAACGTGGCATGCAAGGCATCATTCATATATAATCATCATCATCATCCTCATCATCATTATTCATATACATCGACCTCATTTCCCCTTCCGAGTAGGCCTACCTTGCCCGATGTCAAGTTCACCGGAGACGGTTTTCCCTGCAGCCCACCCAGAGATGAAGTCGGAGGAGGGCATGCATTGTTATTGATTGCCCTCTTAAATTTGACGACGTCAGTGCAGGAGTAATGTCCAAAACAACAACCTGTAATATATGCCTACATCATAAACACAACATTATAGGCCCTCATAAAAGACCAAGGCCCTAATATATAGGCCTATCCGACATAGAACATTATACATAATAATCAAAGGAGCCTACACCAACAAATAAATAGCAACCTGTGTTTCACAAAAGCCAGATGTCATGCAAGCCAAATGCCTATTCGTCCATCCACCAAATGCGAAAGTGTCAATAAACAAAAATGTGTTTCTCCAGAACACACAAAGAAATGATAGGCCTACAAATACCAATTTATAAACAGTAAATGTACTTTTGATCGGGCCAATTATCGGTGGTCACTGCACCTGTTCTGTCCTCAATATTCTTCACATTAGAATGGATGCGAGAGTATAGAGTAATGAGTTACTAAATTCGGTTAGCTCATTATAAAGCCTCTCGTTGCTAACGTGCTCTGTGTGAGCTTAGGCTGATTTTTTTTGGTGTGGTGCATAAACAGACACGGCAGCACCCAGCGGTATCTGGGTCAGCATCGTCACTTTGGGATCAGGCGGCGCACGCTGGGAGCCAGCCACCGCGCGCCCCGCTGCGCATGTGCGCTGCGCTGCTGTCAAACGCCAGGCGGTAAACCCTCGCGCGGCCCACCTCTCGCCACTTAATGAATCAAATGAGCGCGCTGACAGTGGCGTGCACACGTGCTAAACTAAGCCTCAAACAAAGGGCTGGTGGGGGCCCCCATGGGGGGCCGTGGAGCAGGTAATCTAGCCCCCCTTCCCTTACTGCCCATCGTCTCACATTAGTATATTTGGTGCACTTTGCTCATTAAAAATAAAAGACAACACGTCCCGGGGAACGGGTATGCTTCTGCATCAATTAATTATTTAAATATCTACTTAACTCAAAACATCGGGAAACAATGAGACCATGTGCCGTGTCTGGCTGTCATACTGTGGCAAAGAAACTCTGCTCGCCTGGTTCTGTCTCTATAGCCAGTCGAATGAACTCCACAAGTCGTAGCATGGACATCTATTGTTCGTTAACCACTGTACTGGAATAATTGATAAATCATTCTGAATATTGCTTTATACTTAGACCAGGTAGGCCTGTCCTGTCTGTGACACTTGCCGACAAAGAAGGCATCTGTAGTCACAGCTGACATGCTAATGTGATTAATGTGATTTACTTCTATCTTAATATATTGGTCTGCCAACTCCCCAACTTGTTCAGAATGGGGTGCATTTGCATGAGAAACATATTTTTTTATACAATGCATGAGTTTCAGCCAAGAAATATATTTTTTCTGGTGCAACAAACTATATGTGACAATAGTTCAACATGTATATTACAACATTTCCTCCGGTAACGTTACTTGATGGTAATCCTGTTTATTAATAGGACTTCACCAGTCATAGTTCCTAAATAACTGATATTTAGCTGTTCCGGTAATCTCTTGCCGACCCATTTAATAAATAGGATTTAGAAAACGTTTATCAGAAGAACTGGGCTAAAAGTGAATTAAACACACAGATATTTCACAACGCTATAGAAATGTCCATGTGGGGACACTTGTGGAGTTCAAAATGTCCGCTATAATCATCATCATAAGCGCAAGGGCAGGACGGGCAGGACTCCTCCCCTCAGGAGCGCTCACGTGACACCAGTTACTGCCAGCCAGCGCTTGACTAATCGCTTTTAATGAGGATATCATAAAGCACGGCGTCGCTGGGTGACGCGATATCCCAGCTCTCTAATTATACTGTACATCAGGAACAAGCTTTACACAGATGACCACACAATTACACCAGGCCACCCTTCAGGATTTAGAGGAAAACACCTTGGACACCATATGCTGCAAATATATATATATATTTTTTTAGTACCGCAGGTTAACAGGTGGGCAGATGGGAGATAATGTTGTGTTATTCCTTGAGGTAAAAATATTGAAACCAGACTTTAAATCCTTGTGTCTGTTAGTTTCTCAAACAATGCGAGGAGGTATTTAATAACTTCTCTCTATATAAATCATAACCGGGTTTAAGACCCCCCTATTTTACCACCGGGTGCTAGAGTGACAAGTCATTACAAACCATTTTAAAACGTGTCAATTTGTGACATCCCAATTGGTCACCTAAAAGTTGGACAGCAGCACCTGGTCAGCTGGGACGAGTGGACTCATTTTAAATGTATCGTACAAAAATCAAACAGCTCAGTGCTAGAAAACCACCGGTTACCACAGCAACAAAGACATCTGGATTATTTTAAAATCTTGTTTATTAAATTTAGAAAACAACATTTTGTTATTTCATATCAATAGCAGGAAAGAAGAACTGAAACTGTGGGATAGAGACCCAGAGAGACGTGAGAGAAAAAGAGAAAAGAGAAAGAGCTAGCGAGCGAGAAAGAGAGAGATATGGGGCCATGGCCATACCCCCTGAGTTATAAACCATCTGTGTCTGGGTCTCGACCGCCCTGGGTTCGACTGCACCTTACCTGGCATAGACTAGGAGAAAGACTGTGTGCCGTTCGGCCCGCCATGGGGGCGGTGATGTGGCAAAAACGCAAAAAACGGCGACATAAAACGTAGTAGACATCAGGTAGAAAAGTTGATTTGCAAATTCACTTTTCAAGTTTAGGTATTTCCTGCCAAAGTGTAGTGAGATCGCAGCGTTCGTGACCAAAGGGAACGAGGGGGGTGGGGGCGTGGCCTTCAAGGGGCGGGGGCGTGGCCTCCAAGGGGCGGGGCTCAGGTCGCTGCACTACTGATGTAGTCCAGATAGGAAGTGCAAACACTGTTCGTCTGCGTGTCGACGTAGTTCTATGTGTGCATCTGTGTGTTCGTTACGGGGGGAGGGGAGGGGGCTCAGTAGAGGGGCGGGAGGGGCCCGGGGTCGTGGCGTCATGGCGCCGAGAGCGGCGACTCGCGCGACGGCGACCCCGTGAGGTCCTCCGGCGGGAACACGGTGAGCGTGCAGGCGCGGATGCCGCCCAGCGACTCGGGCAGGTCGAAGACCTTGTGCCACTCGTCCTTCTCGGGGTCGTACTTCTGCACTATCTCCACCATGCAGCGGTTGTTCCAGGAGTAGCCGCCCACCACGTAGATCTTGCTCTCGAACACGGCCACGCCCACGTCGCTCTGGCCGCGGAGCATGGGTGAGATGGGCGTCCACAGGTCCAGTGCCGGCGAGTAGTACTCGCAGCTCAGCACGTCGTCGTAGTCGCTGGTGCCCCGGAAGTGGTTGCCGCCGATGACGTAGAGGCGGTCCGCCACGGTGCACATGCAGTGCAGGCCGCGTACCGTGGTCATCGGCGCCTTCTGCGTCCACTTGTCGGCGTCCGGGTCGAAGCACATCAGCTCCTTCTGGAAGGTGTCGTGGGTGATGCCGCCTGCAGCCGCCACCGCAGGAAGGAAGAGAGCGACACAGGTTAGACACGCCCGATCTCTCTGGAACCAGGATGGATCATCTGCCAATCTATCTCCCTCCCTCCCTACATGTCTTTACCTCCACCTTTCCACCCCTCTCTCTCTCTCCCTCCACCTCTCAACTCCTTTCCCCTTCAACTCCACCTCTCTCTACCCTTCTCTCCATCCCTTACCCATTACCCACTCTTCGTTGCACAATATGACGTTTATTTATTTAAATATATTTGTTTGATTCTAAAATGTTTTTTCATTGCGATAGTATCTGCAACACGATTTTAATTCGATTTTCTCCTCCACGTTTATTATCCTAGAGATAAAAGGAAAGGTTGAATGGACTTGAAACCATCAAAGCAGAGACCGACATACTCGTTGACCAATCAACCGAGTCATTCAAGATGTGATGGTAGCCCCTCATTGGTGGAACGTTAGAGCCCGCCCAACATGACTGAGCACCGCCGAGAGGCCCTGCCAACAGGAGCCCAGGTTGATGAGTCTTTAAAAGACTTGGCTCCTTGTTAACGTTGCACCTCCGCTTGGCAACGCCACCCCCACCTCACACAGGTCTTTAAAAAACATTCAAACACACGATGAAGATTAACGCTCCACTTTCTGCTTCCACTATTATAAGAAGCCCTGGCTCGCTGCTCAGACTGATATCACTGCAGACAGCCAGGGTCTAACGGAGCGTGTGGACCGGACACACACACACACACACACACACACACACACACACAAAACAGGACATGTCTACAGGGAAGGCTTAAAATAAAGACCAACACAATCCCAGAATGCATCTGGGCCACAGCCAGCCAACCCCAATCTCCCCCGCCCCAATCTCCTTGTAGTCAGACTGGAAGCAAATACACTTTCCCTTTCTGCTCCAGCCTGTGATTCTATCCGTCCCCCAGCTGGTCTGTCAGATGCCATGACTAATAACAGATCTGTGATGATTAACCTCCATGACTGATGGATCAGACCACAGAGAGCTCTGTGTGTGGCAGCAGGTTACCCAATCAAAGGGCGTGGGACCTGCTGCTCCAGCATTTAACCAAGCCGTCAGACTAACCCGTTGTTTGGATCCTACCCAAAAACAAATTAGAGACCAAAATAAGACCTCAGACCGTATGGTAACTTTCCCGTTTTGACTGAATGATGTACAGTATATATCTGACCTGAATGACGGACACTATATATCAGACTTATTTGGGGCAGTGTATCTAGAGGTCTACATGGCTTCATGCTTTCAAGGGACAGAACAAGACATTGGCTGGGTTGCTGCCCCCACGAGTTCCAATGGACAATCACACAGAGACATTGTGCGGCGACGCTGATTCACAGCAAGAATTGATGAGCTGCCGACTTGAAATCCCAGCTCGGCCCTGAACAGGAGCCTAATGGGGCAGGCGGACCCAGGCGCACCGGGACCCGGGAAGGAGTAGAAGTGGCTCAGCACATTCCAAAAATACCCCACACACATACCCTGCGGAAAAGGTTGGGCAGACGTGGGCTCCATCCGCAAGGACAAAAGACCGACCCTGGATCACCGGGCAGGGAGGAGAACAGACACTGTCCACATCCAACACGGTCAGGAAATCATAATGACAATAAGATCAAAATGGAATTATGAGGTGACCCCGTTCTATTTTAGAATGTTGCACTCTATGATGGATTTTATTCTATGTTGCAGTGTTCCATTTTAGAATGTTACATTATGTTTCAGCCCGGACTCAAAACAAAAGATAAACTTTCCTAGAACGTTGAGTTCAAGGAATCCTTTTTTTATGTCCGTCGCTGTGTATGAGCGCTATAACGAGCAATGTTTTGAATGAAATGTGCCACACAACCTTCATCAAAATCAACTGCTGCCCAGACAAAGCCTCACACATCCACACACACCTTGTGGCCGGTTGCCCTTTGTCGTGACGATGTATACTGAAGATTAGTATACTGAACGGCCAGGAAAAGAAAAAATACTGCATTCGGAGTGGAGTGAAATGTTCCCAAACTTGTTAGCAGAGAGCAGCCAACTGAGAGAGGAGAAGCTAGGAGAGGTGGGGAGAGGCGAGTAGGGGAGAGCAGAGTTTGGAGGAAGGGCAGTCGGGAGGGGGGGGGGGGAAGTGACCTCAGCCATCCCAGCCCACAAGACGTGACAGAGCTACCGAGTGACTCGCAGTGGCAGCTCCACCGAGCTGACAGGATCCCATCCGACAGCTCTGTGGTGCCGCTGGAGGAAAAAAAAAAAACCTGAGCTAAAACATCCAGCGCTGACCCAGTGTGACAGGCCAACATGGATCTGCACCCCTGGCTCCGGGTCACCTTGCATAGAGCCCGCTGCTAGCCACTAGTGCCCGGTCTGCGCTGACCTTTCAGTAGGTACAGGACTGCGCCCTGCGGCACTGGACGCTTGAACCAGAGCATAAAGCCCTGTGTATGTGATCTTAGGCGGTAAAACGTGTTGCCGTTGCCATTCATTCCTATGGGATGGGCGTCAGAGCTCAACCTAGCTCAACCCAAATATAATTTAGTTTCTTTAGAAATATTTGGTTGGCCTAGAGCCGCTTAAAATGGAAAAGCTGGGCATACTGCTGCTCTTAACTTTTTAAATCAGCAATCATCAACATGGATCATATTTAACAATTCCTAACAGATTTTGCTTTGTTGGACCAATAGAAAAAGGATGATTTAATATATGAATAATGCCCCCTGGAACCTGCTCATGTACTCCACTAGGGTAGGCGCCCCCCAATTGGTGAAACTGCGTAGAAGAGCGCTTTCTAATGTCTTACGGGGCTGTCACAGAAGATTACTCAGTTCAGATCACACACATCCTCTGACTGTTGGTGCAGCTGCTACAGTAATGCACACTGGAATTGGTGGGCCCTGGGGTTTTTAGGCTCACAATCTGCTGTACACATAACAGGACTAAGCAGGACCAGGGAAGAAATGGGAACTCAGGAAACACACCCACACTCACACACATGCCAAGACCCTCTGTGATGTAACGAACCATCCGAAGCAATCCTGCCGTTTGATTTCCTACAGGAACACCAAAACCAGTGAGATCTCCATTCATTAACTCTCATTCCCTGTAATAGATGTTCATTTTAGACTGAATGGCTTAGTGGCTTAATTCTTTCACGGACACGACAGAAGAAAGAAGACATTGGCTTCTCTGTATCATCAGTGACTTCCACCAACCGCTCTACACCAGACCACGCAAAAATCCCCCAGACACATTTGTTTGCTCCTGTGATTCATTGTAGCGATGGTGTTTTTAGCTTGCGGTCTGCTTAATGCACAACAAGACGAAAAACAACCAGGCTATTATATACCCAATGCACGTCACATAAGCAGTAACATTTCAATATATATATATACACACACTATGTGCTTTAATATAATGGACCCTTGACTGCGCTAGGCAGACAACTTACTGAAACAACTCAGCTGCTCCAAATAATACATTTAAAAGTTTATTTTTGGATCATCCCTGTCATCTGCACAAGATTAACGATAAGCTGAGACCATACTTTCAACCAAATAATAATACATCAACCAGAGTAGCAAAACGATTCAGAATTTTGATGAATAAGGTAACCGCAGGATAGTGAATTAACCAGAGAACAACAACAATTTTAAAGATGAAACCAAACTGCAAGACAGCAGGGGGAAGAGTGAAGCAGCAGCAGGATGTAGTCAGAACACCAGTGGATCCCCCGAACCCATCTCGTCCTGTCAGTTTAGCTCCGGCATGTGTTCTCCGCTTGTCCAAGGGGCCATAAAACCCCCCCTCTCTATCTATCTATCTGTCCCCCCAACTCTCTCTGTCACCCTCCCAAATATATATATATCACGTTGGATTAGTCAGTGGCCAGAGATGGGGGAGGCTCATCTCCACAATAGAGGATTTGTTGAGGATCCTGTGAGGTGAACAGGCAGTGTGGTGATGGTGACTCATACGGAGACATGGGGGGGGATTAGTGGAAACCAAGCCTCCGACATGCTCAATATCTACTTTTCCTCCTTGTTTTGACTAAGCTGGGGCATTATACAGAGCCGGCAATTTTAATGTCAAATTAGGATTTACCATTTCTTGGGATGACCCAGAAGAGAAGGGGATTGACCAAATTTGGTTGGATCCTTCTCTTGCTCCCTTCAGTACCAGAAAGACAAAAATCTAGTTCTTGAAACGTCTCACAATTTCTATTTTAGTTAATAGCTAAATGCTTCAATAAATTAACTTAATTTATTAAATTAAAATAAATTAAGTTATTCTTTTGGAACATATTCGGTTAAAACAATCAAACCTTTTTTTTTTTACATTGAAATAAAATTATATTCCTTCTCATTCTGCTCAATATAGGAAAGAGCTACTGAAGGAGCGAAGGAAGCTTTGGTTTGTGACGTAAAACATGCAGCCTATAAATACGCTCATGGTCAGAAGGTTGCTTATGAATGAATAAATGAATAACTGGTCTTTGCCAGTGCACTGTGTACGACGAGGCTTCCTGCTGCACAAGGGGCTACGAGCCTGGCCCAACTGCGTCATCCTCTGCTAGCAACTACTAGCACCCTGACTCAGTGGGTGTAGTGTTGGCTAATGAAGGGAAGGGCTTTCAACCCAAGTTCAACCCAAGACGCTTACGAGAAAATGAACACAAAAATACCATATTTCCAGAAATCTATGTCACCTCCCTGCAGGATTTTCTTTTTGAATATTTTATGAAATGACATCCCCTCGGTTTGAGTTGCGCTACAAATTCCACTCCAACGTCATCGTTTCCTATTCTGTAAGCAAAGACTCATTCAAACATTTACTCACAAAAGGTATTTCGACCAACAACAAACTGAATCCAAACTAAGGTTTCAGCCAAGAACCCATCATCCCCATAAATTAAAAGGTTAACCACAAAATCAGACACTTCAACATGAACCAGCGAAGCTCCAAAGACCCCTCACCTGAAATGTACATGTAGCCCCCGTAGACGGTGCCCGCGTGGCCGTAGTGGGGCTCGTTCATCTTGGCCACGTAGGTCCACTCGTTGGTCCGGGGGTTGTAGCACTCCACCGTGGCTGAGGGGGGGGGAGACGCGCCGATGAGAAGGCAGAACGGGAGAGAGGAAACACACACGCGGCGGCGTTAGCAGGAAGTAGGTCAAGAAGAAGACTAAAGAGGACAAACTGGAACAAATGAGTCCTCCGAGGGTTTCGGCGCCAGAGTTGAAACGAGGATTTAAATGCGGCCCACGCCACCCGCCTCGGTGGTGGCGTTGCAAAGGGGCTGATAAGGGGAGGACTGCCGGATGGAGGAGTCGTTGACAGGAACCCACTGTGTTCTGAGGCATTACATCCTATTTAGTAGATGCTTTTATCTAAAGATAATTATTTTCAGAGAGAGAGAGAGAGAGAGAGAGAGAGAGAGAGAGAGAGAGAGAGAGAGAGAGAGAGAGAGAGAGAGAGAGAGAGAGAGAGAGAGAGAGAGAGAGAGAGAGAGAGAGAGAGAGAGAGAGAGAGAGAGAGAGAGAGAGAGAATTTTTTTACATGATATTTAGGAGCATCATTCTTAAGGCAGCATAGAGGTAGACTGCAGACATTTGGTTTATAACAACAGAATGCTTCGCATTGAAGTCCAGAACCTACACTGTCCTGTGATCTAGGACCCTTGAGGGTTGGGAAAACAAGAGGCCACGACGCATACATGTACACAGATGTGAAACCGCTACAGACACTTGCAAAGTATTTCAGTTTTTGACACTGAAGATTGCTGTTCCTTCAAACTACAAGAAGGTCAGAGATTTAGTCAAAATTAACACAATTGATAGTCAGATAATGCAGACTGTAGACAGAACTGTGTTGGCTGAGACTTGTTGCACAGATCCCAACATGAAAAGCAACCACAACCGCCATTTTCAAAGTCACCTTGGCACACAGAGTTAACTTACTATGTATGCACAGTCTAAGAAGTACATGAATTGGATATAAAAAAAAAAGAGAAAGGGATTAGAGTAGATATCTATTAGCATATATTTTTTAATCCAAGCCTAGAACCCATACTTAAAATGGGTTTCATACTACTCAATTTCCTGAATAAATGGTATAAAAGGGATCTGAAGCACTAGAAAGCTAGAACTAATTAGGATATTTCCTAGAGCCGTTTAGGCTAATACAGTTAGGTAATACGCTTTAAGTGACACATCTGAAAACGTTGTTTTCTGTTGTGTGCCAGGACTATTTTGAAACGACACAAACAAACGGCTGAACGGTTTGTGAGAACTTCCTCTATTTCTAGGAAAATCCATTTGTGCCAATGAGCAGTCGCCCCTCGCCGCCGGAGCCCGTAAGGTCATGTTACCATGGCTACAGGTGAAACGAGCAAATAGTGATTGTCCTCTTCCTCAGCTGACCTGCACTTAATGTTCATCTGTAGGAGGAAGACGCGGTTGGCTAATAAAGCAGAGAGAGGCGGCATCCCCGTGTGTTGGAATAAAATAGAACAGTATAATTGAATAGAGAGAGCCCTCAAGACTTGGTCGATTCAAAATCAAACAGCGGATTTGAATATTAAAATATAGATAGGGAGAGATAACGACTCACTATATTCCAAAACAAAAGTGCAGAAAAAAAAAGGGGAGCAATTCGATTCCAAAGCAAACACTACAATAAAATGAATAGAGGGAGCCATAAGCACTGATTAGAATAAAAACCAAACAGTACAATAAAGAAGAGAGCCATAAGGATCTAGATTAGATTTGAAACCAAACAGTGGGTACTCTGTTCCGTCTCTGTGAACAGAGACGGAACCCATTGCGAGCGTACCAGCAGTGTGTGTTTTTTTAGTTAAGTACACAATACGACCAATACACCGGGTACATTGTACGGAGATAAAAGAGAAGACTCTATTTTATGTGAATGTCGGCTGTGAGGCCCTTCGAGACTGTAACAAAGCGGCTATATAAATAAACTTGACTTCATCGAGCAAAATTAATTATTTAACTCTTGACTCTAGCCTTGCCTCTGAGAAGACTGGGTGACAGCTTCCTATTTATAGGAGCTTCTGAAAAGGCCTCAGCTACTGTAAAAGTCCTTCCAATGAGAATTGTGTGATCCTGATTTCGCCCGGGCAGGTGTAGATGCTCACAGGTCGGATCTTGTTATCACATTAGTGATCCTATGGGCCAGGTCATGCTCTGACCCGCGTTGTGATCCAAGAGTACCCTGGACACGATACGGGTACCATGTTGCTTGGGATTTATTTTAAATTAGTGCTAAATTACCAAATGTTAATGCCTGATCTGTTAATATAATTGAAATCACGGCCATGTCCATAAGTCAGGCACAAGGATCCCGGTATGGATATTACACTCATTTCCAACACACTATACTGCTGAATATTTAACTAACTTTAAACGTGTTTAAAATGGGTTTGCTGGCTTTTCCTGAAGCCCTTTTGCAGTCAATTCCACTTCAATAAGATGTATTTAAGATCTTTCATTAGAATTCCAGCCAAAGTGTTCAGAAGCGTCAAGTTTGGGCATTCTGGATACCAGGTCTGTGATTTGATTACAGGAGAGGCCACAGTGGGATATTTAGTAAATAACATGGAACAGTCTCCCTTATATAATCAGTTCCACGGTGGAGGACACCTACAGTGCTTTCACAGTTCCATTACAATGTAACCAATGAGAGGCGGCCAGCTTCATTGGGCCTTCCAAATGATGTGAAAAGGCTGATAACATTGGTACCCCTATGAATAATTGAGTCTCATCATATATTGAAGTGTGTCAAGACTCCCCATGCAACACACAAGGGATATTATTTCCTTTTCATTAACTGCTGTAAAGACATGAGCATCTCTCTTGCCTTTGAAATTATAAATGTTGCCTGCCATATGTATTTGCCAGACGGCGAGACAAATAGCACCACAGAGACCTTCCCTTTGTAAATAACTCATCCACTTCAACAACTTTCTATAAAGGAGGGAAGAGAAAGGACTGCTGGGCAGCACAGACGTATGAGAGCTGAAACCACATCCTCCGTGCCCAGCCCAAGGTAAACACATAAAGCTCACAGGCGCTGCATGGCAGACCCACAGGGGAAAGCAGGGCCGGTGAAATGACATGCTATTAAAAACCGGAGACATGCAGTTCTAACGAGCCTCAACCCCCTCAGACAGCCAGTCAAGTGAGCCCCGTGCTCATTGGTTTAATTTGAACCCTGCTGGGGACTAGTGACTGCTGACGTCATTGGCCCGGGTTCTGGCCACAGCAGTGCTCCGAGTGTACGGTTAAGTACTGGGTGGTACCATTCTGTGGTCCACAGTGGGGGTTGTTTGCTTCCAGACTGATCACTGCCCCCCGCGTAATGCTTCGTCGCATGACAACGCCTCGCCCTGTATTGACTCTTTTTTGTTGACTTGTGTCAAAGAACTCTAAAATGGACCACTGTTTATGGTTTGGTTTGGCCATTCGGTTTTTATTAGGATATTCTAAGCTTGTGTCAGGACATGGTTAGTATCCGGATAGACTAATTATTGATCTTGATAAACGCCATTCAAATCATGATACACTTAATTCCCATCCTGATGCGTTAAGTTTTAACGCGAAATGCAAAATATATGTTAGGATATTCGTAGTGGCCGTTCAGAGTGAATGGTGAGCTAGCCTTGTATTGTGCTTTGTTACAAACGGCAATAGATGAGATCCACTTAATTACCTGATAACATAATGCTGACTAATCAGCACTTACTATGCTTCAGACTTGTTCTTAAAAACCACTGATCTTCAAACGCTAAACCTCCGGCGACCATCCCCTTGGTGACCTCCACCTCCCGCTGTCTCGGCAACCTTTTGCCGCGTAACTGAACGCACGCACGCGCGCGCGCACACACACGCGCGCACACATCTCCGCCTAACGCAAGCCACTGGCATCACCACCAAACTGGATTCGTTCCAATAGCAAGACGCGTCTAATGCCAAATTGCCCTAAGCTCCTTTCCAAGCAAACAGTATACAGTATAGTGTTAGTTATAGTTCCGCATTCAGTTCCCCCAGCCCAGCTACCCCTCTGAACCAAGAACATTGGCCATTAAAAACCAAACAAATCAAACAAAAGTGATCCTCACCGAGCTCCCCGGCCGCGTTGCGCCCGCCCACGGCGTACAGGTGTCCCTTGAGCGCGCTCAGGTGGAAGAAGGTACGCTTCTCGTTGAGGCACGCCACCTGCATCCACTTGTTGTAGCGCGGGTCGTAGCGGAACACCGTGTCCACCGCCGTCTTGCCCTTGGTGTCGTAGTTGCTCTGGCCGCCCACCACGTACAGGAAGTTGCCGATGACGGCGATGCCGTGCTGGTAGCGCGGCGCGTCCATGGGCGCCAGCGCCTTCCACTCGTGCGCCTTCTCGTCGAACAGCCGCAGCTCCTTGCTGACCACCAGCTGCTGCCGCAGCACGCCGCCCAGCGTCACCAGGTGGCCGCTGTCCGAGCGGATGGCCGTGCGCTCCGACTGCATGACGGGCTGCATGTAGGGCATCATCTGGTAGTTGCTGGCCTCCAGCAGCAGGTTGACGCAAGTGTTGTCCGTGCGCATGAAGTCCACCGTCTGCACGTGGTTGATGAGCTCCTGGGGGTTCATGAGGGGGAAGCGGATATTCTTCATGAGCTTGGCGGCGTGGTCCATGCGGCCGTCCTCGTAGCGCAGCCAGCGGCACGCTGCCTTGAACAGGTCCAGCTCGCTGCAGTGTTTTAAGCTGTTGCTCGACAGCACGAAGGCCAGCCGCTCGAAGGGCAGCTTGACGAACTCCCCCGTGCCCAGTAGCGAGGGGAAGTTCTTGAGGATAAAGTTGTTGACGTACTTGTCCACCTCCGTGAGGTTGTAGGCGTTGGCGATGCGCCCCACCTCCACGCAGTTGTCCAGCGAGACCTGTGAGGGAGGGGGGGGGGGTAAATGGCAAGTTGCATCATGGGAGAAGTGGATCTCGTAAAATGTTAATGTCTGCCAACTGCTGACGTACGCGACGCGTGCCGTGTAGACCCACTTAGTTTTATCAGCTGTGGACAACATCCGAGTGCAGGCTTACCTGAAAAGGTTGGTTCTTTGTGTGGTGTGCTTGGCAAAGGACAGACTGAACCACTGCAGTTCTCTTACATTTACAGATTGTTTCCCGGGAAACAAGGGAAAGGTCAAAGCCTTAATGCGCCATTACACAGCTAAAATGTCTTATTAGAAGTTCTAATGTGGTCTTGTGTGCATGCCTCCGAGGCGAACAGTCCCTCTCTGCCTTCTTTAAGAGGGATGCAGACCTCCCCAATTGGTCAAAGGGTTAGTTGACTGACTGCTATTGTCAAAGTATAAGATGAGTGACTGCTTTCGCCTTCGAGTTTGACGAGCCAAAACACCAACGGGCGAGCTATGGTGGTACCAATCCCACTGAGCAAACGGAGTAAGTAGAAATGTCCTCCTCCTCTGTTTATTCCCACTAAAGCAGTGCCTGTTCAAAACATGGCTGTTTGGAATGGGCCCATTGCCTAGTCTCTGGTATTGCTGTTTGCAGCTTTTCTCGAGAGCGGCTCATCCAAACAACTTCACACTCAACACTCCCTTGGGTCCTCAGAAATACCCCCGCAGAGTGTGAAGTCGATCGGATGAACGGTTGCTGTGAAATTGAAGGACAAACATACAAAGACTATTCTAGTTATGGTTGGATTATTATTATTATTATTATTATTATTATTATTATTATTATTATTATTATTATTATTATTATTATTATTATTATTATTATTATTATTATTATAGGGAGTTTGACTCTCAGATTAGGATGTGATATATGCTCTCTTGCCATTGGTCCCACCACAGCCATTGAGCTTCTAGCGATAACCCTAAAGTACACTAAGCAGTGCAGGGATGGGGCTTTGCCGGTCATGCACCATCTATTATTTACTTTAGAAAGATCATTAAGGACTATTAAAAGGAATACTCCTGTATGCCGTCCAGATCTAGCTCCACTGAGAGAGCAAGGCCTTGACACTGCCAGGGATGATGGTTTGATTCCAACTGGGACCACCCATGCTAAGAATGAATGCACTCACAGTATTGACACTTTTGATAAAAAACAGCCAGCAAATGGCATATATAAATTATTATAATAATAATAATAATAATAATAATAATAATAATAATAATAATAATAATAATAATAATATCTAATGGATCACTTACAGTGAGCATTGCAAAATAAACCCAGACAAGGGTTTTTATATGGCTTATTACACAGCCACTTATCACAAGGCTACTAACTATTTCAATCAATCAATCGCACAGAAAATATACGACCATAGTCTAGATTTATTTATTGAATTTAATTTCAGGACCTCCAGAGTCTATGATCAGAAGTGTGTCCTCCATAGCAACAGTCGATTATTCATAGCAGGGGTCCGCTATTCAGAAATAACATAATAACAGGCCCAGAAGGCCGCAATTGACCAATCAGAATAGAGGATTCAACAAAGCCGTGTAATAACATAATAAATCCCTTACCCCGGAGATGAGGAACACTTTGCAGAAGTCAAGCACAGGGAGGATCTGCAGGAAGCTAGCTGCCTCCAGTGTGTCCTGCAGGTTCTCCATGTTGAGCGATAGCTTCGCCGTGTAAATGAAGTCAATGATCTTCTTCAGGCCTATTCGGTTTACCCCGTGGAGCTTGATGCACATGAGATCCTGCTCCTTCATTCCACCTGTAGGACACAAGACAACAAAGGGGACGTCAGGCCACATCGCTGGCTGCTCCAGCAGGAGGAGGACAGAGGAGAACGGGGCTCTTGGTTCAGAGAGGGATTTGTGACATAATGAAGCGTGTGAGTTAAGTCCTGCTCCATTGCAACGGAGAAGTGTCTGCTGATAATTAACAATTAGCATTAATCTACACCCACTAGCGCAGTTATTCAAAATCAAATATGGAACAGAACATAATGCAGGGGCCAGGGGAGTAACTTGGTTATCTTTAACAAATAAAATAGAATAACACAATTATTGTGTAGTAAAATCTCTCAATCGTTTTCTTTAGAGCATTATGAATTGAGGCGACGTCCGATGATTGCTGTTCTTTAACGATTGGCTGTAATGAAACACAAACCCAATTCTAATGTGTAGGCTAAGCCTAGGATACAGACAACAGAAAGGAAACAATGCGTACAATGACGCGCAGCATATCACCTGAGTAGGACGGCGACCTCACTATGGATCGCCATCCATAGTAATACGTGTACCATGGTAATTGGCACACACCCTTGCTGCAGATTGGGCGTGTGTGCAGGGCCTAACTGACACACGAGGGACCTACCTGTGAACATGGCTTTGAAGTAGTCTGAGGAGGAGGCCATCATGGCCCGGTGGACAGGAAATGCTTCATCTCCATCGCCGGCGACCAGCGTCACATCACACAGTAGCCCCTCTATCCTCAGCTGGTCAAACCCCTGGGAGACAGAAGGCAGACGGGTCACAGACTGGCCTGAGCACAGGACTACGAGCAGTGATGGAATGAACACTACACTCCCATAGGCCCCACTGCTACGGGGAGCGCTCTGGTTGGAAGTTGATGCAAAGAGAAAGTAACATACACAAACGGCTCAGGAATGGCTGTGTTGTGATGTTGTAATGTACGCGCTAATGCAATGGTTGGCTTTCAGACCTAATTCTATAAATTGTATTGCAAATAATAAGACATTGACATCCCATTGTATATAAATAGTTATTTGTGAAGCTTAATTATTGTCAGGGGTGCAAACTGGTGATTACCAAAACAATAAAAAAAAAAGAAAAATGCCAGGAAACATTTGCAATGCATGCACCTTTATATGAATTAGGGCTGGGCGATATATCGAATATATGCGATGTATCGCGAGATGTTCTCCAGGCGATGTATAAAATGCCCCTGTCGCGAACATCGAATACAAATTGGCACGTAATGTTTCTTTTTGCCGCCGCCGGCATAGTCGTTGTGTTCCCTTCTCTCGCTCTTTCCTGTGGCTCTCTGCCTCACAGACTCATATGCATTAAACACACTCACTCCCCCCGCGAGATTCTAGGATTCTACGCGCGTGTGTGACGGTCGCGTGTGTGACGTCACACACGCGACCGGTGAGTGAGTACAGCGACCGGTCACTCATCTCCTACCGTTGAGTGAGAACAGCGAGAGAGAGAGAAAAGATGATGGAAACGGAGGATTTGGTTTCAAAAAAAGAATAGTACAGGATCCGTCGTCTGGCAGTGGTTTGGCTACCGAAAGGAAGATGTGGAACAAAAAACGGCTTTGAGCTCTGTTTTTGCTCGAAAATAATTAACGGTTTTAATAAATGCTGTGTTGGTAAATCTAACTTGCTGTGATTTTCCTTTTCTTATGTGCAAGTTCTAAATTCTTCCAATAGAAAGCACTAATGAGTTTAAACAATATGTTGTTTCATGTAATCTACATGCAGACTTATGTTTCAGGAATACTCGAATTATTATAACATGTAGTAACATTATGCCAGACATGGTTGATTCGAGCATTTATGATGTGCTCTAGAGGAGATTCAAAATATATCGAGATATATATCGTGTATCGAGATATAGTAAAAAAATATCGAGATATTCATTTTGGCCCATATCGCCCAGCCCTAATATGAATCATGCTAAATTTTTCTAAACAAACTCTGTTTGAGTGACACATAAAAGTCAGTCGGTGGTGTTCACACCTACTGTATGAAGCATTGCTATGCAATAACAATGCTTTTTTGCCTTTGCCTGTACCAGTGCTTTTTTCATCGAGCAACTATGTGCCTCACTTTGGCTTTCCTGTCCTCCTACACAGCAGTCTTCCTGCTTTGCTATATTTAAAATATATATTAAAAAATTATTTATATTTTAAGCGCAGAAAGATCAATGTTTATGACAGAAAATTAAGTTAATTATATAAACTCTATAATATACTGATAAGCAAAATTTCAACTAGAAGATGCATTTCCAGCAGAAAATGCCGCGAGTGCGGTCATGCAAAGTGAGGTTGAAATATGCTTTTATAAAGCCACATAGTTTAAGATGTAAGGAAATGTGGAATGGCTTAAATCAAGTGAAAAGACTTCACTTTAGTTCAAAAGTCTAAATGGAGTAAACAATGTTAACATGCACAGCTTCTAAAACAATTTAAATTGTTGGAAGCAAATAAAGTGATGAGTTAGCTAAAGTGATAAAGTTTGAACACATTTGAGATCAAATATAGAATAGCTGAGCTCTACTGATAAAGTTTGAAGAGAGAGCGAGTGAGTGAGTCTTGGAAAAGTGCTTTTGACGTTATTCGAGATAAGCTCACAAAATGATGAGGCTTATACCGTTGTAATCCGTGGAGTCACAGCTTTCATATGACAAATCGTTTGTGTAGATAGCATGACGTAAAAAAGATTGTTTTTAAGATAGCTTGATACCATATATACAGAATATGAAGTCACGATGACTGTTGTTTGCGGTCTTAAGCAATAGGCGAGTTTCAGATCATCTGCATTTGCGCGCATGCATGCACGAGACTTGAGAACATCCGCCGGAACTAGTCAGAAATACGTCAAGTTCCCACAACGTCAAGTCGGACACAGGTGCCCATCTCGTTGTTTGAACAAGCATAGTTTGGGAGAGGGCAAGCCTCTTTGAAAGAAGATGTCATTTCTCATGTGGGAAATTCCATGTGGTAATTCCAACCAACCAGGGCAATGTTTTGATATGTTGAGGGGAGTGTCTTATGTCTGCACTTATTCGAGAGCAAATGCCCAGAAAAGCAGGCGGAAGTTGTTTTCCTGAAACTACCGCAAGTTTTGAAAGCCTTGCGGTAGTCGCATCGGAAGTCATCACAGGTATTTCTGCAGTTTTTCATCCCAGAATGCATTCTGACGCATGGCAAACGAAGCTGCATGCCTCATCTGAAACTCGCCTATTGTTAGCCTTTAGATTCTACCGGAAATACACCAGATATGTAGGAAGCACTTGGCTTTAATCAGAATAAATGGAGGTCCTCACACAAACGCCCCAATATATAACAATCATAATTCCAATCGATTAATCATTTTAGCGCCAATGATACAAGAAAAACGGTAACCATTTAAGCTTAACTAATAGACTTAAACTATGTGCCTCTATTAAAAACATTATCAACCTCATTTTTTACTACAGCAATCATCACATTTTGTGCAGAAAATGCATGTTCTGGTTCAAAATTCATCTTTTTAGTCCCTAGTCCATTTCTACCGTACATTGGGCTCGTCCCATTTCTGTGATTCTGAACCTGACTCGGGCTGTGTACCTGCAGAACCACGGCGCTGTGTGTGTTGCTGGTGAAGAAGCGAGTGTTCCCTGTCTTGGAGGCCTGGAGGTGGGAGGGGACGCCCACGTCTCCGTAGCCCAGCGCAACCTTCATGTGAGCGTCGTCGTCCTCGACCAGGGATCTGCCCGGAGAAACGCGGAACATGGAGGGAGCTTGGTTAGAAAACTGGCACATTTCACTCTGTTTCACGCATTTGATTTAAGTGTTTTGGGAAGTAGAGTGGTGGAATACATTGAAATATAGTCAGGCAACGGCAAGAGCATTAGTTAGTATGGTAGGATAGTCTAGGGGTAAGGGTGTAGACTCTCAACCGAAATCCCAAATGTCCGCAGTCTACCTGTAGGCATCCCTGAGAAAGAAGCCTAATCCTAGACCTGTATCTGATGCTTTTGTGAATGAAAGAATCGGCCAAATGACTAAAGAGTAAATAGCACATTTTTAACGATGCCCCTTAAAAATAAGGTATGTAGGGACAACGATAGAGATTGTTAAGAAGAGCAAAATTAAGGATCAGGACCAGTGGGAAAGGAGTGATATATAAAAACATATCTTCCTGCAGAACCCAACAAAGGCGCGAGGGGACTGGGGTAGTGCAGGAGGAACACTGGCCTTCTGCTGAAGGAACCTGCCTAGCACAAACCGCTTAGTGGACAGAGTAGCAGTGTGAGTGCCACCTTAAGGAACCGTACATTAACAATGCTAATTTAATCCCTCCCTGCAACCCTGCACTTTATGGCTGATGGAAAGTAGACAGAACTACACTATCTAGCAGAAGTGTGGTGCCAAATATGTAAAAACACAAGGATATCATTCCATAGATCGAGACATGCTTTTCCAATGTAGTAGATCAAATGGGGTGCATTATTACATGGAACAAAAAGTTTTGCTTGGGTACAATACCATTTTTAAGTTAGCAAGTAAATACATAATAATAGTGTTACTGCGAACTATGCAAAAGGCTTTCATATTCAAAATCAAGTTAACTTTTAATAGTGACAAATTGTCTCTGGAAATGCTGAAGTTGTGAAGGACTGTACATAAAGTTCCATTCAGCAGAGGTGTGCACGATTGTGTGGCATTAGTGGTTTCTCCCTGATGCACCTGACCACCATGACTTCCATTTGGGTTGCTTTGAGTCATATAACAGCTCTCCTCTCTGACGTCAATATTGAGAGGTCCTCCGTTTGAGCCCCAATATCCGCAGCCTAACATATAGTTATGCCAAGCCAAGAGGCCCAAACCTTTAACGGCTTGTGTATAACATGCCCTCTGAAAACAGAAGAGCACAAAATCACAGTAAACAGACAAAACTGTCAACAGTCTGTTGTGCTCATTAACAACAGCAACGTAACTTGAGGGTGAAGGGTGCTTGTGACAGCTGTAGGGTTGTCAGATACGTCAAGGTTTACTGTCGTGTTCCCACTACTAATAAACCTAGAGCACTCAGAGTGCATTAAGTTGCTGGAGCAGTCATTATGTCGCTGTGGATGAAAGTGTCTGCAAAATGGGCACATAGGGAATTATTAAAATTGGTTAAACGGACACTTGGATCCTGAAATAGAGGTTGATGGACAGGGAAAAACATGACTGTTGAAAGCGTTTCACAGTGAGATAATTGGTTCAAGTGGGCCACTGACCTTTTTTGACTAATATAAAATAAATGAAACACAGAATAGTAATTATGCAATACTTGAATGATGTAAGCCTGTGCTAAGGTCATGTCTGAGTGCTGATAATTGTAGTCTGTGCACATTGTTTTCTTCATAAATTTGTATCGATACATACAATAACATTGTCATAAAATCGTTAATGCAATTCCTATTAACATGCCGAGAAAAATCAAGTCAACACTTAAAAAGGACAATACGATAACCAACTTGACAGTAATTTCGGGACAGAGTCCATCACCACAACACGCAAGGCAAACTATTCAAACTGTGAACTGCTAGATATACATGCTTCAATTGTAGCACATACACATACAAACCATGACACGTAAAGCAGCATTTAATTATATTTAACATACACAAGACAACGGGTGGGGGGGAGGCTTAAGCTACATCTACCAGGTAAATGGCGACAGACAGCTTCTGGGAACAGCATTTCTGGAGGAAGTACACTCTAAACTAGGATATGCTGAGGAGGATCACAGCGACACTGAGCACGACAAAAATCAACTACAGTGCTAACAGACATTTACCCCGTCAGGTGGTAAGTGGCAGAGGCTGCGAAGAGCGAGCGTGAGGTCCACACCACAAAGGAGTGTTGGTGGCTGGCAAACGAAAACAGACAAGACAGCAGACCACAGTGAGACTCAAAAAAGTGCAAAGATCTGCTCCTATAGAACCACGGAGCCACGAACAGAGCTACAAAGCTAAACGCTTGCTAATGCTACAGCTATTTCAAGCTAGCTATAGCTCATGTAAGGTATTGTACTGTAGTAGAGTAAGTAAAAAGTAGGATGTATCCCGCTGTCGTATCTTTCTGTCGCTTTTGGGAAACGTGTGGTAAAACGCTGGTAAAAGTGTGGCATAAAATCCAGACCGTTCTAGACTTCAGTATCTGTAAAGCACATTTTATTAATTTTACATCAATTACTCATTAAAGCACCATTTTAAAAGATGGATGGTAATAACAAATATAAAAGCCAGTGAATAAATAAGACTAAGTGGTTACTGTTGAGGTCACTGAAAACTATTTTTACAGTTTCATGATTCATGGTTAGGTCAGTAATTGGGTTCAATGTTGTTTCTTTAATGGGCATCTGTTCATAACATTGAAATTAGAGGTTGGCAGATAGAAACATTGAAACAATGCAGTGTATGGACCAGTATGAAGTTACTCTTGAACCAAAATGAAAAATTTTAGACCCTGCTGATTGATAGTGGCGTGTTTGCACAGAATAAATTGCAGATTTGTGTTGAATAACAAGCGTTCCATTGGGCTTGAATCGCTGCAGGGTGCTCAGCTAAACTAGTCAAACTGTTACAACCCGTCCCTCAACGCACCGCTACCTGCAGTTAGCAGACAAACCCACTTAAATGATTGCACCGGTTTGTTTTCCTCTGGGCAGTGTCTCCTCTCAACACAAGTCATTAGACGAACAGCTCACACCTCGAGGACATGGTATTGTATCTTGTCCAAATTTGTATTTTAGTTTAGCTATCCAATATCCACTTCACACACCATTCATTGACTTCACAAAAACAGCCCACATAGGCAGGGTAAAGGTCAGTAGTAAAGGAAAGGAGGGATGAAGGAGGGAAATAAGTCAAGTGCATCCTAATCATCTATCAGAAAGACTAGAGTCACAGCCTGCGCTCTTGCACCGCTCTAAGGCTAGCCTGCATCCAGAGAGTCAAGAACAACAAGGGCAGAGCTAAACTCTTATGAAACGTACAACATGTGCATGTATTTCCGACTGAGACTATGTCCATTGCTATGAATCAACATGGGTTTGGTATTGTTATTATTTTTGTATTGATGCTTGTCTGTTGGGATGTGTGTAAATTCAGCCTAGCTAAACAATATTCTCAGATCAGATATTAGACAGTAAATTTGATCCTTCCTACAACTAAAGTGATAGGCAGGTTTCATTTGAGAGATGAATATAACTTATAATAATGATCGTCGAAAAACATTCCGTGTTTTTAGCCATTACCCCTTACTTTGGTTGCATTTAAAATTACAATGAACTTGGAAAGCAAAGCCCAAACTGACTTTATACTTTGAGCATGCGTGTGTCTCCAGACAGAATCAGGGGGAGAACAGTAAGTTGTCCTGCTGCTATCATATCCACCCCGCACAGATGCAATGTAGCCAGCACTTCTCAAAAGGCAGGCTCATTCAACTAAAATAAACATTTATTCTGCAGAATTTCTGCCAAAGAAAAGTGCAGCCGCCACAATAAAAAGGAGCAGTCTTCGTTATTGGTTAAATTAAAAACACTGCCGTGTCCTCCACCACTAAACCCTGAGTTGCCAGGTCCTCCCTCACAGACTAACCTATGGCCGTATCGGATTGGTTGGAATAGGCACATCAGTCAGCAAAGGCGGCCAATGGCAGAACCAGAGATTCAAAGCACATAAACTTCAACAAGGGGAAATGGCAGCCGTCCAATCTATAAAGAAAAGCCTTCATCGGGAAATGGTACATGCATAATTAAGCCGGTCGGTTGTCCTATTTTCAGGCCACCCTCTCAGGTACGTGTTACTGGGTAAAGCAGTTAGCCAATGGTTAAACTGAGCTCGGAACCATCCAAGCCAAAGGCAGGTTCTGGTTTCTAGGTTGTACCGCCGTTGGCTACTTCTATTTTCTTTCATTAACATGCACTCCAAATAAATTGGCTTGTTAAAGCCATGCTCCAATTAAAGCAACTGTCATGTTGGCACATTAACCATGCCAGTTGATTTAAGCCCGACTCAAGAGATTTCTCCACATGATTTACTGGCGAATGTATTGAAGTCTTGCTCTCATTATAGTATACAGTGCACATACATCCAACTTGGAAACAGCTGTTTCACCAGATAAACGCTGTCAAGCTTGCCAAGTGTTGGCTAAAGGATACATACATGTATACGTACAGAGATGTGGAGGTGGGGCTACTGGACAGATACGACAAATCACCCCGCCTTCCCTTCCCATTCCTGTTTCTCAGGACTCTTTGAGCGACTACAATTAATGGCTGGCCATTCATCATTAAGTTGCCTTGGGCATTGAGGTACTATTGGTTAATGCATAAGTCTCTGTACAGGTTTGTTCTGTGGATACCTTGCTAGTGCGTCATTGTTATCTGGACCAAAGAGCACCATCAGTCCAGTTGTCTAACCTTCATTTGCCCAGGGAAATATCTGATGTTGGGCTGGTTCTTGAGAAGAAAGCACCTTATCATACCAAGCACACCAATAAGCCAAAGATATATCAAGTACACCAACATTATGCAAACAGTTCTTTACTATATATATATATATATATATATATATATATATATATATATATATATATATATAAACCAACTTAACCAATAAGCTATGCACACCCACATCAAGTACACCAACATTACTTTACCATACCAAGCACTGTAACATAGCATGCCCACCAATTAGCCATACACACCCACATATCAAGTACAACAACATTACTTTATCATACCAAGCACTGTAACATACCATGCTGACCAATAAGCCATATTCCCTAACATATCAAGTACTTGATGCTAAGTTAACATTTTATTAACAGTAATTTACCACACCAAGTACCTTCAGATGCCAAATACGCCAACATACTAAACCCTGATTCATTCCAAGCACCCTAAAATGAAAGTACCTTAAAATGCGTAGTATGCCAGCATCACCCAACTGCAACTGAGCGACACCTAAGTTAACATGGGTAGAACTTCCCACACACACACAAACAGACACAACTGTCCTGACACACTGTGGACCAAGATAGCCACCCCACGAATGGCAACCTGGTCAGAATTTCTCGGTTGGTGAATGATTATAAGTGACTTCAATAAGTGAAATGGAACGTCTATGTTTAGTGAGTAAAACTCCCCACTTATTTTGAGCCAACCATCTGGAATTGGTAATTAGCCCAACAGAGGTGTAAAAAAAACAAACAAACAACTGGCTCAATGCATGCTTGGTGCACCATCACAAGAGGTCTCCTACTCTCTGAAGCTTGAATACTCCTCACAACCAGTGTACGAACAAAGGCAGTACATTCAACCATCCAATAATGGATAGTCCAATTTTGGACAGTGACTGTTCTTTGTTATAGTTGCACGTTATATTATACAACATTTTACTAAATACTCAAGTAGTACAATGCAAGAGAAGCTAAAAAAAAAAGAGATCATCATCATTATGGTAATTCCCTGTTACAGCAGTTATGACGATGCAACCATTAATCAACAGAAGCCAGACTTTTTTTTTTTTTTCATTTCCATTTAAGTGTGCTTTTTTTTCTACGTATCCATTATCCAAGATGAAATCGAGTCACAAACAGCAACACTGGCAATTCATAGTTTATTCTATGCCATTGCCTAGTAGTGCAAACTAGACAAAAAAAGAACATGATCTACTAGTATATTTGAAGCTCGTGCTGAACTGCCTAGAGATTCTCCCGCATCCATATAGCAACAACCTACACCACCTCTAATTCTGGAAGCCCATGTGGTAAACCAAAGCATCTTCTTCCTAAAAAAAGAACAGACAGACAGCGCTATCTCAATGATGCAAGCAGACAGACGCAAGCACTTCAAATCCATGTTGAAAGAAAAACTAGAAGGAAACTATTTAATCAGAGCTGATTATACCCAATACTGATTGATGCATTTATTTTGTTAAATGACCCGCCCCGTCCAGTGTTTCAAACAAAAAACCAAGGATGAACCCGACAACGTGTTTTACCTAGCTTGGAATCAAGCCATGGCAGTTAGAGGCACTGAACCATCGCCATTCTTTACTAACATGAAATCTGCACCAAGGGCAGCTACTCTGTTTATATATAGACGAGAGTGGGCTCGCTGCAGGCAGCCACACATATGCAAGGACACTGTTACTATCCAGTTCTCAATTAAAGACACACCAGTTCACATAACACACACATTTCACCAAGCTACACAATACAGACACTCTCACACAGAATTTACCAGATGTACATGTGAGGAGGGAAGGCGTCTCCAGTGAACTGGAAAGGGACAGAGGTTATGTGCTCAACGGCGCAAGGACAGACTCAATTTTCCCTGACCACAGTAACCTATAATTGGGGGCCCAATATCTGCGTGTCTAAAAACACAACATACAATATACATGTATCAAAATAGCTCCGGGTTGTAGGGCAGAGACAGACCCAGGCAGAGGAGGGCGGAGGCCCTACACATTAGCCACACACACTGTGGCAGTGCTGGAGTGGGTCTTTAAATAGAGCTGTGGTTTCTAATAGACATTAAAAACACATGAACAATTTTTACAATGTGATGCCAAGAAGGCATCTCTAGAATATGATATATAATGGTGAATTGCATCATTTGAATGGAGATTTAATATTTTATTGTTGTGAAGGAGAATTTGGTACTGGTACTACACAACTACATGTCATTGTTATTATAGATTATGGATCTCAGAGCAAATCAAATAGACATACTTAAAAACCCAAGCATGACCAAGAGGATTAAAGTCTTATGTGTTAAAAAAGGATCTGCTCTACTACTCATAGCAAGGTTTGTGCTTATTATTCAAGGGACACAAAAATATGACATAAATATTTATGAAACTATGGTTATCATTTAGAATTTCAGGAAATATTCTAATGTGAGCTCTTAAAAGGTCAGGCATAAGAGCACAGTGTGAGTCTTAATAAATAATTAAAGAAAACCTTATGAATAATAATAATATTTTTATTTACAAGGCACTGAACAGCTGTTGGGGGGCAAAGTGCTTAACATTCTTCCTCCCTGTAATTAATATCTCAATGCTAGCAAGCATCAAGGAGAGCCCTGAATACCTTCATCCTGAGAAGACAGGAGAGCCTACTGAACACACTCAAACCCATCCATTGCCTGTTCACGCTACGCTTATTCACGCTACGCTTGTTCATGCTAGGCTAGTTCACCCTGCACTAGTCAACCATTGCGTTTAAGCATGGAACTGACAGAAAACAGAGAAGAAGAGGATGTCTACCCTCCCCCCCTCTCCCCTGAGCACCAGCAGATGACAATAGCTCCTAAATCAGGACACATCATGCACCCTCACAAAGACAGGCTCCTCCCAAAGCCACTAAAAGAGGACCAAACAAACATTGCCCCAAGGCAGAGTGCAATGGCACAGACGCAAAAGCTCACGGTGCACTGAACCAATCTGCGGGATTTGCCTCGCTGCGTGCACGGAGAGCAGCCTTCCACTGGCCACCAATACAATAGATGTCCCAGCCACAGGGAGGAGGAGTACAACCCAAGCAGAGCGCAGACTCAGCACAGTGAACACAATCCTTTCCTGCTAGATCAAGGCTGCAGCCGCACAGAGCCCCCCCCCCCCCTCCTCTCACACCCAAAGGAGACCCATTCAAACCAAACCCAATTCAATTTAAAAAACGCATTGAAATTATTGTGAAAAAAAAAACAAACATGAAACCTGGTTAACTTTACCAAGGCGGTGGACCTCCACCTGATCGGCCACCCCCACCGCCCAGCATCTCTCCCTCCCTCTCAACTCACATGTAGGCAGGCGACAGAGGCGACGACCTGGACGTCTTAAGCACGGGCACAGGGAATTTCCAGCTGACCGGCGACCCGCTTTTCCATTTCAGTGGCATGTTGCTGCTGTCACCACAACGGTGCTACGGTCGCACGCGCACCACAGAGCACATCCACGGAAAACCTGCTGACAACGACGCGCGATTCCATCCCACACGGCCAACACCATTAAAAAAAAGGGACAGAGAGAGAGAGAGAGGAGGAGGAAGAGGGGAGAGGAAGAAAGACCCTGGTAGAAGGGAGCGCAGGCTAAAGACTAGGCTAGTGACATTAGCAGCAGCACTAGCAGCAGCGCTGGGAGTCCAATGGGTTGGATCCACCACAGTGGCTATTTCCTCTGCTGCATTTCAGTTGGTAGGAGGGAGGGGAGGAGAGAGAGGGAGGAGGTGAGAAACCCCTCCCTTTCCATCAGCTTCTCGGTGAGACCAGTGGAAGCTCAGAAAGGGCGCCATCTTGTTGGAGAAACGGGACCTACAACACTGGGGTTAGAATGAACCATAAAATTTTGCTGACAGCCTTTGTTATGCCAATCTGTGCAGAAGCTAGAATTCAATGCTTTGCATGAAAAGCAATAGCTTAGCCATCTCTTCCATGCTTATATATCAATAACAAAAAAATTAAGATTGTTGCAAGTTAGATTAATAATAATAATAATAATATTTATTTGATTAATATAACATAAAAAAACAATTAAACCGATTTGGGGAAAGTATTGAGTTGAGAATTCCAGCTAATCCAATAAGAACCCATCAAATCATCCTTGACTTGATATAACAGAGGAACGATCCTATACTTTCCCTTTCTTCCAGTGCCCAGTGAATTAACACCCACAGCCTTGGCATGAACTGCATAACCTCCTCACAGTCAGAGCAACACCTTCTCGGCAGGACAAGGTCTCCTCTGGTGCTCAATCCGTGCACATTTCAAACACCGGGAGCCAAAATCCCCCAAGCTCTATCCCCACCAATCAAAGACTTTCATTAAATGCATGCATACCAATACCGTCTGACTGCTTACAATGATTCATGTATCAATATAAAAAAGGTATACATCTAAAATTATGGTTTGTTTAAAGAAAGCACATAATTTTAAATACTCACACAAGAAAAAACGCTAGCCTTTCAAGCCTTGAAAACCTTTTTCTTAATAACCTACTTTATGCGTGACCTTTGCTGTTCAATAAAAAAAAAACAGCAACAGTAACACCTAAACATTGCTAATTTAGCATTATTTTTTGGGAAGTCCGACCCGTTTAACAGTAAAGGCTTCATTTTGTCAGTTTACCATTGAATACTGAATTCTTACTTTCAAATCTAAATTTCAAACAGCTGAGAATTCTTTCCATCACATTCCCATTTCAATTTTTTAAATAAGGCCAGTTGCCATGTTTTGTTGTCTGTATTCATGACTATAATTGAAATAATAGCAAATACAAATTACAATTTTGCAAAATAATAAAATGCCTTGTTTGCACAAGACATAAGTATCTAGTAATTTCAGCCTCAGGTTATAAAATAAGAAAAGAACATGAGGCGTGTGAAATACTGTATGCAATCAACATTCACATAATGAATGAAATCGTTCCTACTAGGAGCCTAACCAGGGTCTTCATTGTAATATTATTCTGAAACATCATTAGTAGTGGACCTAATTAAATATACAAACGCAAACCCCATGCGTGCAAATATGGCCCACCTTTATTACCTACATATTAATTGAGAATGTAATATCAGCCAGATGCTTATGGTCTGGCACACATGGCTGCATTAAAGATGATTACTGTGGTTTCGTTTTTTTAATGCTGCTCTCCACATGCTGCCCTCTACAAAAGCAGCATTCAGGTTTGTGTTGAAAGCACAACTAGGAATAGTAAAGACATCTGCAATAGATTTTATTCGCGGATCACAGGGAAGCAATTTGTGCCGCCGTTCATCACCCTGTGAAGGGCTTCAAGGCGATCTCCAATAATAACGGAAAACATTCAAGACAGCTCCTACTTCATCCAGTAACAAGCGCTGCCAAGCCTTGGAAACTCAAAACACATCTACTTATAGGGATGTTTAGACCATTACACTGTTCTCAACAGCAGTTCACAACACAACTATAACAGAAATAAACATTGCTGATGGCCTATATTTGTTTGGTATCGGCAAATACCTTCCCTATTACTGCTTCGCTTGTTATTGCACCGTTACCCTACTCTCAAGTACAAGTCATCTTGTCCTCTTATTTCAAGAAGCTTAATTCATGGAAATGCACGTTAACAAATGTGTAAACCAACTTCAAGACTCAATGTTTCGCTGGGACATGATTGGACGTTGCACAAACAAACGTCCAATCATGGACAGGAATACTGATAAAAACTGGAGAGCGGGATAGGAACCAACGCCATGTGTTGTGTACTTTCAAAACCTTCTAGTCAGGGAAAATGATCTAGCTGATGAGGGTTAGTGTGTACCAGCATATTCTAGAGGCCACTCTAAAGCCATCTGTTTCGGAGTCAAATCTCGTCAGAAAATGGGTCAAGGGGCCGGACAGAGATGCCGAGCACACCCGCAAAATCTACAACTCAATACATTTAAATGAACCGTGGATTTTTTGGATGGAGCCAGTCAAATCCCAGGCCTAAACGCCATTTGAGATAATGTGGTGGGTCCTCCAACAGTGCAGCAAATAAACAAATGCCTTCAAGCTTCTAGAAACTGAAGTGGTGTCTCAAGTAGCAGACCACAGCTCTGCCATGCTTACTTGATGCTTTGGATAAAGTTTCAGCTAAATTACGTCATGTAAATTATGTGAGGTAAACACATTTATTTCAGTTACTAAAGGTTGTTCAAAAGCTACCGTTTGCTACCATTACTTTGTTCATACACAAAGTAAAGACGATTTAGTTGCATCACGTGTCCAGAGCAATATAACGGATTTAAACAAAAGTGTACCAATAGTTCCGCCGTCATTCAGAAGAGCATTAGGCTAACACCAACCCAAAGGTATTTAAGGATTATGCTTCCATTTATTATTGTATGCATTATATCTGGTTTATTACCATCAGTATAGTCATCAAACAAAGCAAAAAACTGTTTAAATTACATCAATGAAATAAGTACATGGGCCAGAGTAATGTAAACAGACGGTACCTGTCATGCATTGCAATAGGCATCGTCTCCCCTCTTTGTCCAGGGTTCTCCATACCCTCTCCAAGACCACGCCTGAAACAAAAGGCACAGAACAAACTTCCACTTCTGACCGACATAGCATTTCACACAAAAACAAATAGAACTGAATACCAATACCAAAACTTCAAATAATTATTTGTATGCTGTTCCATACAAATAAAGATCTAACTGCCTTTATTGTGTCTGTCATTATTGGTTTGTTTATATTCTTAAATATATCTCAAAGCAATGAGGCTCAGCAACTATTTATCATCTTATGAGAAGATACTGCATGTGATTTGTCAACAATCAATATTGCATGAATGTGAAAGAATTTCTAAATAAATGGAACAGGTCGTTTTGGCGAAATAATTCCTTACCTTTGGCCATCTAAAGTAGCTACAGGCAATTTAGATATTTAAAATAATAAATTACTACGTTACAGTAACATCAAATCCCTCATCTATATTAAGTATAGGAATCAAATTAGGTCTTCCAAGAGTAACCTGTTGCATTGGACAAAGTACAAATGTTTATTTTCACCCCCTGCCTTTGTCCTAACAAGACGTTTTAGTCCTATTATTAAAGGATGAATTCATTCTACTTTGAAACCCCCCCTAAAAAGACATATCCCTGTAGGCAACTCACATGAATCCACAGTGGCCAACCACAAAAGTTTGAGTTGTTTGCCATTATGCACGCCATTCACTGCATAAGTTATGTCATGAAACAACTAATACACCACCCACATGCCTCCACACAATCAGCTGCTGCATTCGCCTCCAAATTCAACAAACACGTCGTTTGAACTAATTGTGCAAGTAAAAAGTAGAAGGGTAAAAATATCAACATGACTAATAGTCCACTAGCTTATTTGCTAGCTAACTCGGCTAACAACAAACCAGTCAGCCGGTGACATGATGCCGCTAGTGAGCGAAACCATACGAGTGTAATAAGATGTAGCGCTGTTAGGGCATGACATGGTGCATATTTGGCCGTGTTGATCACCCTGTAGGGCCACCGGTGACATCTGGTCCACTGGGTATAGCTAGCGAATGGCTCTCTTCTGACATTAGCCAACTTAAATTAACTCTGTGAGCACTAGTGGACACTGTCAACAGCCCGTTCCATACGGACACCTCTTCCCATTGGGTTTGTTACCCATTTCCCGAAAGAAATCGTCTTTGCATTTCATTAAAAATAGTATGTTATCGTGAACAAATAGTTAACATGATAGTTACTATTCTGGGTTGTCGGTTTGCTATCAATCTGACCTGAATGATTCGGACTAGCTGGTAACAGTATGCTAACCAAGTTGAAATGTGTCTGGATGACTGTTTGAACGCATCGTAAATAAAATGTGGCAACTTTTAAACAATGAAAATCGTACCTTCGACCACAAGATGACCAGCGTCCTTGTTTTCCTCGCAAACCCCAAATCCACTTAGACGCGAGGAAGGACCTGCTCGCAGTGTCCAATAGAATGAGAGCTTATTGGAATTGCTGCAGCATCCGCACTTTTAAATGGTTTAGCAGTATGGCAATCTCCTCTCATTGGTTGAAAACTTCCGTTACTAAATAAAGTGTTACAAATAAAAAAGTATCGAGTGCTCTTAAGTAGTACTACGCCCATGCCGTGTAAAGCAGGCTACGTTTGAGGAATGCATAATGTTTATGAATACATTTCAGGGTTACTCAAATTAAATCGTAAAAACTAGCACAGAAAGTCTATGCTCTTGCTTCTTTCACCGAAAGCTTTATTCAATATTTAGAAAAGAAAACATTGAACTGTTAAGGATGTTGATACATATTCTGAAAAAATAAAAAAGTGACAAGTAATGTACTGTGGCGACCACGGGTGTGGGCGCCATGTTCCGGAGCCGCGGGGGATTCTGGGAGTTGGGGTTGGGGTTGTCAGTTGACAAAAGGGGTTTTGTTGATTTGTTCTGTTGTTGGGGTTAAGTGGGGTTAACGGGTTTGGGGTCTTTATTAATTGTGTGTTGTTCCATTGTTGTGTGATCGGGACCATTAGTGAGAGTGTTGTGTGTGTTGGTCAGGTGTCCCGTGTTTCTGTTATGTTCGTTGTTAAAATAAAGAACCAACTGTCGCAGTCGTGCGGTGTAAGGGGCGCGAGAGTGGTACTAGCGGTTGAAACCTGTCTCCCGTCTCATTCTTCCGTCTCTCCCTGACCGGTGCTACATTGGTGTCAGAAGTGGGATTTTCGGTATCAGCAGTGAGGTGCTTTTCTGGTACTTCCTTATCTCACTGAGGGCCTTGGTCCCCGGCCGGACCTGCCTTCTTCGGCGGCGCGATGGGGGGGGCTCTGACGGGCTTCTTCGAGATGGGGGTGTGGGCGGGGCCTGTGCGGGTGGGCGTCGCCGGGGCTTGGTCCCCACGCGCCTGAAGGAGTACGACTTCGAGATCCTGGCGGGTGTAGTCGTGGACCACCAGCAGGCGATCCCTCAGCCTGCGGAGATAGTCCATAGCCGCACCCCCGGCGAGCTCAGGCTCAGGCGGGGACCCGAACACCAAGTCCACCGGTGTCCGGAGCTCCCGCCCGAACATGAGGGCAGCCGGAGTGCAGTGACTGGATTCCTGCACCGCCGTCCGATAGGACCAAAGGACCAGGGGCAGGTGACGGTCCCAGTCCCGCTGGTGCTGGCTGGTGAGGATGGCGAACTGGGTGGCCAGGGTGCGGTTAAACCGCTCCACCAACCCGTCACTCTGGGGATGGAGCGGCGTCGTCCTCGTCTTGTGCACCCCCAGCCGCCGGCAGACCTCTCCAAAGACCTGGGACTCGAAGTTCCGCCCCTGGTCGCGTTCCGCCCCTGGTCGCTGGTCGGGTTAACGGGTTTGGGGTCTTTATTAATTGTGTGTTGTTCCATTGTTGTGTGATCGGGACCATTAGTGAGAGTGTTGTGTGTGTTGGTCAGGTGTCCCGTGTTTCTGTTATGTTCGTTGTTAAAATAAAGAACCAACTGTCGCAGTCGTGTGGTGTAAGGGGCGCGAGAGTGGTACTAGCGGTTGAAACCTGTCTCCCGTCTCATTCTTCCGTCTCTCCCTGACCGGCGCTACAGTACGTTATATGTATTAAATATAAATATGTAGAAGTATGATTTGTGAAACTACTTCCAGGAGGCCAGCATACATCCAATATTAAAAGTATAACGTTATTGTATATAATGGGTTGCCGGAAGCACCTATTGATGGCATAAAGTTCTAGAGGCCTCAAACTCCTAGGGAAGCATTATGTTTTTTCTAGCAGCCAACACAGAACTCAAATGTCCAAGTCTTCTATGGATAATTTAACCTATATGAGATTGTTCCATCAAGGGGGACGCTCTTAGAGAGTGGGCCAAAATCATCAAACACATGAAAGAAGTCTGGCTATCAAGGCTGTCATTGCTCTAATAAATGGTAGGTGGTGATGTATGTGATCAGACAAAATAATTGAAATGCATTTGATGAATGGGAAGTAAAAGCTGTGATTTGCTTCCATCTATAGACTAAGGTCATATAATAATAAATGATTATGTATTCAATAGGTTTTATTTTTTACATAATGTGACTTATGCATTCTCAAATTATGAGAGATAATTATTAAATTCTCAACCTACAGATATGTGAATCAAGCCACTTTCAACCTGAATCTATATCTAAATTGTGTGTGATTATCTAAACTGATCTCACATACTACTGAGAGTAGGATCTGAACCTATGATCTGAACCCACATTTCCTGTACTCTTACTATTTATAGATACAGACCAGGCGTAGTAACGCCCACATCAAGTCAGTTGTAGAAGTCCATTAACCATTAGTTCCTGGACAGTATATATTTGTCAATGAAAATATTATTGAAAGCTTAATAATATCCTTTTCAAGTCAATTATGTAAACCATTTTAGAATTTAGAGAGATACTCTAAGAATGTAGATGTTGCTGTCCTATGGCTTAAAGGAGATGCCTGGTTGCAGCTCAAATTAGAAACAGATAAAACAATTATTTGCACATTATTCTAGAAGGTAGCAAAGAGTTTTTTTTTTAGCTCTGTTATTACAATTGGAACAGGAAACAGAGCGTCCTATGGTGACTATCCAGGGATATTAGTGCAAGACTAATCATTTGGTAAGTGTATTATGAGGAACAAACAAGCTGTTGTGAACTACGAAACCACCTGACCGCCAGCTTGACTGAAGTGAAACAGAGGATTGTGTTTGTTTAGTCACAACATTGCAGCGAAGATCAGCCGGGCATCGTCAGCTATCTTTAGCTGCGTGCCTTAAGTGTTTATCAATCTATCAATCAAGTCGTCAGCTTTTTGGTTAACTGACTGCTCACATTCATATGTTTTGATGTTTCATGCTGCTGTCGTTATCGTTCTCCACAGCTGTAGTTTTTTGCTAAACTTTCTGATTAATGTGTCCTGTCCTCATGGGGAACGCTCTCATCTGACAATGTATATTCAGCATTTGGTGGTTCCCGAAGCAGGTCAAATGGTTCAGTAGAAGGTTATAGCTATGCATAAAGACCTTCATACTAAATTAACACATCCACAAATATAGATTGTTGTTATTGTTTATGGCTGGGACAAAACTCACTGAATATATCCAAAATCCAATGTTTCCTATTTAGTCTTGTTTAGACACATACAATACTGGGAGTCACTTTCAGTTTCAACAAATATTTCCACAATTTGTATTTTACAATTTCAATAAAGAGGCTATATCTGACAAGGGAATAATGAAGAAGTAAACTGTATTATTATAAATTATAAATCTTTATAATTCCCATCGTTTTCGAAAAATCTAAAACTTCTTCAATGAGCCAGAGGACGGCAGTAATGCAACAAATATTAAACATGTACAGGCCAGAAGAAGAGGTTTACCCCGCCCTTTGGACGCCCATCGTAACGGACACCATTTATGTTATTGGATTGCTTTTAGGTGTATCGTCAGTTAGGTGGTAGCTAAATTAGCTCGTAGATAGCTATCCCCATGTCTTTATATATATTCCCCGGTTTGGCAGGTCTAATTCATTGAAGAAACCGGGTCGGATTGATGATCGACTCCTAAAGCACTAGGTGTTGGCTAAAGTGACAACATATCCATAGCGTTATGTGTTGACGTTTATGGGGAAGAAGAGGTGGATCCGAGACGCCTAGCCTCCGTGAATAGGGCTTTTTGGTCGTCCCTGTTTCGCATTTGGCGTGCTTCTATCGAAGAACCGATCGCATGAATTTACTTTTTTGCAATAGAAAGTTAGCCAGTTAGCTCACGGCCAAAGCTAATTACACTTAGCATGGCGTCAGACACAAGTGACACAGAGGAGTTCTACGATGCCCCGGAGGACGTCCATTTCTCCCCATCTCCCAAAGTGTAAGCAAACCTCTTTTAATGTGTGGCTAGCTTTATTAGGGCTGTTTGAGAGGACGATGGACTACCCCAGCTCCTAACCAAACAGTCACGCGTGTGACCAGGGCTGATTATTACCACGAAATACAGGTTGAAAAGACTTGATGAAACAGGTTGTAATGTAACGCCTACACTTGAGTTGTAAGCACTCGTCTGCACTGACTCTCCTTGTTCCGCTGAGAGCGGGGACGTGTTTACCCGGTAGACAGGAGTCGGGTGGACAGGTCAGATGTTTTTGTTGTAGTGAAAGTCCAACCTTACACCTCAGTCACATGTTCTCCCTGTGATCAGGGGACATGTAACACCCTGGCAAGAACGGCTACCCTGCACTTTGGTCTGCTTGGATCGAAGGATGGAATCAAGTTTACACCAAATGCAGTGTACAGATTTCAATACTGTGAATTCAGAATCCAGTGCATTATGACTCAAGTTTAGGCCTTCTGTTCGAGTTATCTCCATTGCAGTGTTTGTCTACTTCGACATGTCCCAGTTGTTTACTTAAAATCCATTTGCCGTTTGTCTGGTTCTTGCATAAAAACAAACTAGGCCCCACTTCACAAGCCTATGTTGTTTCTTTTATATACATCATTAGATATTTAGATTACACCTAACACATTACACTGTCATACGAAATTGTGTTGACATGTTGCTTGCTTTTTTCAGGTCACCTGCCAAGTTTTTCGGCCCTTTGCCTCAGGTATGTTTGACAATAAACATAGTCTAGATTAAATGGTTTCCACTGGCACTGTGCGTGATACACTAGCATCAGAAATTGTTCCCCTTAGCTTGATTGTAACAAACCATTGCTGCCTTGACAAGCTTTCTAGACTCTGTGCTGTAGGTTATCAGATAAGATCAGAATAGTTCTTATAACTCTACTGATTTCATGTATAGACAGACAACATTTATTACGTTTCTTGGTGACAGAAACAAGCTAACAATTAAAATAACTTGAATAAGCGATTATTCTACAGGAAATCGAATGTATCTATTGGGGGGCTACGTTTTCATCTTCAACCCTCCGTCATGTTGAATCCAAACGGAGCCGTTATTTCTAGTATGACACACTCGTATCGAGGTCAAGGACAACAGTTCGGTTCTGAACCACTCTTGCAGGAGTCTGTGGTCCCCACCCAGGAAGAGACTTGCAGTCCATCGCCGTCAGAACCCCAAGATGATTCCCTTCAGGTAGAAGAACTCTCTCAAAATACAAGCTCTCCGTTATGGATGACGTGTTTTACCACAATTGTTGTTGTTATTAATTCTGTTTTTAACAAAATTTTATCGTTCATGTGCGGAATTGTATGGTTTTAATATTAAAAATAGATAAAAATAAATAAATAGAATTGAGTCTTTGAGATAGGGTTATAGTGTAATGTCATGCTTTTAGTCCGTTATTGAAGCAATGTTTCACAAATCTTCTATATTTGGTAAATCATATCCACTTACCCAGGGAACTAACAATATATCATGTTTAGTTTGGAACTAAAGCTTTGGCAAGGGGGGTCTCTTGTCCAATGTAATTGTGGTGGTTAAGTGGATATTAAGCCAATTATGTGATGTAGGTGAATTGTGGCTTTGATAGGGCTCATAAAAGAGACATTCCAGCCTTGTGTTGCTAATGCTGAACACGAATATAGCTGGTTTGGCTTCTGGCCATCATCCAAAGCTTGCGAAATTTCGAGAAGCAGCTCATGTTTCTTAGAGACGTTGATTTAACAACCAAGCTTTCCTCCAACACTTGCTTCTTTTGTAACATATCTAACATATTTGTATGCCATTTCATTGAGCCAATGTTTTGATCCAAAGTATATCTTTCAAGACGCACAATGTCCCTAATAAGCTGGTAGGGTTGGAACTCAGAACCCTTCGGTAGGGGGTCACACGCCCTAACCGATATACTATCCTGTTCCTAAAATAAATAAATGAACCGCAGTAAATAGTTGGGGGCAATTCTCTATTGTGTTAAAAGTCTAGGTTAGTCGCTGTGTGTCCTCGGGGTTTCAGTCATACATGTATTATAATGCGTGTGTATCTGCCACCGCCCACCAGATAATCGACAGCATCATAGAGGAGAGCCAGAAAGGGAGTGCAGGGGAGGTGGACCAGCTGTTGGAGCGGCTGCACGTGGATGTGAGGCCGCCGCCGGGGGTCCCAGATGAGGGGGTCTTACCGGTGGAGCTGGTCGGGCCGGTGGCAGACCCCGAGCCCAGGGGACTCGCGGACGAAGCGCAGGTGTCTGACGGGGTCGGGGTGGCGTTTGGCTTCCCTTCCCCCCTCCTGCCCGCCGACCTCCCAGACATTCCCCTCCTCCCCCAGGAGCACAGCCAGGGCCCGGACGTCACGCGCACCCTGGAGCGCCGCACACCTCTCCCCCCGCTCCCCGCCTCTGTGGGAGGGGCCGAGCCGGTGCACCGACCGGCAGACATTTTGGATCAGGTGCCTCTCTCTGACCAGGCGTATTCGGACGCCTCAGTTCCCTCCAAACCGCCGCGGCAGTTGGCCGCGGAGCCAGACATTGTGGCGAGCACCAAGAAGCCCCCTCCCTCGAGACCCCCTCCTCCCGGCTCCTTCCCGCCCCCCAGACCCCCGCCCCCGTCCTGGCAGACCCTAACGCTCGGCAAGCGCAGCCAGGAGGCCCGGCTCAGCGGACTGGAAGGTAAACCACATCTGGAGTGCTCCCAGTACTCGACCCTAACCAAAATGCTTGATCACGTTCAACCTCAAGTTCTACCAATTGCCCACCATAATATGTTTAAAGGGCTTCTGTCAATGCTGGGCTGGTTTTAGGCTGCTTACCAAAGTTAAGGGACCTGATCCATGAAAACATAATTATAATTTAATGTAATTATTCTCACCGTGTTGACTCACCGTGCTGGCGAAAATTGTACGTCATATACTCAGTATTGTTTTAAATGTATCTTTCTGATTGTTGTTATAATGAAGATTGCCTTGTGTTTTGTTGAACCCCACCGTAAGCATTGTTTCTTGGTACTGTTACCCTTGTTAGCCCTGAGCCATGTTTGTTTTACGGTATCTTTACATGTTAACTCCGCCTCTGTGTGTTATGACGTAGTTTCCTACACTAACCCTCACCGTGTATTTATATATTGTCATTTATTATATTATCAGCCCTGTGTATTATGGTCTGGTTGCCAATGTTAACCTAAGCCCTGTGGATAATGGTCTGGTTGTCTACCCTGCGTGTTTTGATGTGGTTGCGCATGTTAACCTGAGCACTGTATCTGACGGTCCGCTGTGTGTGTCAGCAGGGCTCCCCCCCCCCGTGGACTCTCTGGAGTCGTCTGGCCTGCTGTCTCCCAGCAGCACGGTGCGGGGCATCACCCGGGAGCTGCAGCACTCCTTGGACCTCGCCAGCGCCACCAGCGGGGAGAAGGTGGTGACGGCCAGGGTAAGACTGGAGACACAACCCCCCTCGTTAACCTTTAGCTTCCAGATCCCTGCCAGGGTAAGCCTAACCCTAACCCTTTTAATTATTGAATTGGAGCTTTCTGAGCCCTAGGCTGAGCGCATGCTCTCTAAACGTCTACCCCTGGTGCTATTTCCATTTGGAAATAGCACCAGGTTTTGTTGTTGTTGGCAACAAAACCCACAGTTTTATTGTTGTTGGCGCGCCCGTTTGTTGACGATGTTACTGTCTCATGTTTAATAAATTAAACATTAGACATCCGTTTGTTATAGAGGTTTCTGTCAAATGTTTAATTGTTTGACGTTTGTTTGTTGGGTACTGTGAAATTATAGAAATTAGCTAGCTAGGCTAGTGTATCAGAAGTATCTCTGTGATAAATGTAACATTGTGGTTGTGGTTTACGTTATCGTAGTTTGTAAGGGTCTCTGTGATTAATGTTACAAGGTGGTTGTGGTTTAAGTTATCGTAGTTTCACAGTATCTCTGTGATTAATGTAACAAGGTGGTTGTGGTTTAAGTTATCGTAGTTTCACAGTATCTCTGTGATTAATGTAACACAGTGGTTTTTAGGTTGTCCTGTGTCAGTGCCGCTATGGGTTTTGAATGTAACCTTGTGGTTGTGTCATTTTCAACAGGAGAACGAGGGGGAGCAGGCCTCAACACCCAGCGGTGAACACACCCCCGGCACCCAGCGGCCACGCTCCAACTCTGGCCGAGAGCTGACCGATGACGTAGGATGAGCTCCTTAACTCTCACTTTATTTTGCATTCTCAACAGATAATTTTAGTTCTCTGTTCAATAATAAAGTAAAAAGTAATTTGTGTTTGCTATCATATGTTGTCAGTAAAAGGGATGTGGGCTAGCTTTTGTCAGCAGGGCTAAGAAGGAGGAAAACAGTTATATCTAGATGCTGTTATCAACTTCAACACAGTTTTGAAACTCGCATTGGATTACTTCCCTTACTTATTAGAGAAAGAAATTAGTTACAAAAATGTATAATTTCATGGATATCTAAAATATACTTCCTGGTCTGCCCTGAGTTGACTCCTTGGTGTTGGACCATGTGACCCTGATCTGTGACAGGAGATCCTGGCCAGCGTGATGATCAAGAACCTGGACACGGGGGAGGAGATCCCTCTGATCCAGGCGGAGGAGAAGCTCCCAGCGGCCATCAACCCCCTCACCCTCCACATCATGAGGAGGACCAAGGAGTACATAACGTAAGGAGCCGGCACCCCACCCTCAAATCGCTAACCCTTTACTTAAAGTGTAATTCCGGCGAGAATTGCGCCGGGCAAAGTGTACTTGATTTTCAATGAAAAAAGTATCTGGAGGGCTTATTAGATGGGTATACATGCCAAAACAAAGACCCTGGGTTCAATTTTCACCGGAATTTCACTTTAATTAGGGCTCTTAACCCGTAAGCCTTTGCCTAATTAGAGCCCGTGGCTCCTACCAATCCCCCTAAACTCTTTACCCGTTTCTTAATGAGTGTAGCTGTGGCTCATCATGTTTGTCATGTGGATTGATGTTTGTTGGGTTTCTTGTTGTTGTCGTTGTCAGTAACGACGCAGCGCAGTCGGATGACGACGACAAGGCTTCCGCCGCCATGTCGGACACGGACGGGGGGAAACTCAAACAGAAGACGTAAGATTCACCCACTTATTCCTTCTGCTCCCCTGCCTCGTCCCCATTCAAACCTTGTTAAGTTATCTGTATATAATTTACATAATTTTCTATATGCGTGTAATTTGCTGTGTTTCAAAATGCTTAATTCGATCGCCTTAATGTATTTCGTTGTCTATATTTTTTTATTGACCTATCTATTTTTGTTCACATCTTTTCCTCTTGAGCAGACCAATTGTGACCGTCACAGTTAATATAATACTCTGGGATTAATGATGCGTTCTGGAATTTACTTCTTTGAATCTGAATAAACGGACGCCGTCTTTTATTCATCTGATGGACTAACTGACCTTTTCCCTCATCCAGGACGCAGCTGAAGAAGTTCCTGGGCAAGTCTGTGAAGAGAGCCAAGCATCTGGCGGAGGAGTACGGAGAGAAGGCGGTGAACAAAGTGAAGAGCGTCCGCGACGAAGGTAGGCCAGTGGGAGAGGAGGGGGAATCTAAAGCAGGCCATCCCCGCCTCAAGGACAAAACGTGGACCTTGGGCTCAATGTTCTTTTCCTTGGACTCCTAGACTCCCAAGTATTAAGATGAACTCAGAATACGGTTTGACATTGTCTTAAAAAAGATCTAAAGCAATGTTTGCAAACCAATGGTAAATACGTAGACCAGCCCACATTTAAAGAGGATTCTAAAAAGTATTTGCTGTTTCTCTTGTGTCCTTAATGTGGATATATTATCAAATAATAAACTGAACTGATGTGGGGAAGTTATTTCATCCTCTAACATTCATTTCACAATCTGTCAGTACAATATGTCTGACGCTCAACCCTAACGCCACAAAATCCTCACACGCTTTTATTGTGACAGTATTCCACACGGACCCGGACGACCCTTCCTCCAGCGACGACGAGGGCATGCCCTACACGCGGCCCGCCAAATTCAAGGCGGCGCACAGTTTCAAGGGACCCTTCGACTTCGATCAGATAAAGGTCGTCCAGGACCTCAGTGGGGAGCACACGGTAGGCGCGCGCGCGCGTGTGTGTGTGTGTGTGTGTGTGTGTGTGTGTGTGTGTGTGTGTGTGTGTGTGTGTGTGTGTGTGTGTGTGTGTGTGTGTGTGTGTGTGTGTGTGTGTGTGTGTGTGTGTGTGTGTGTGACCCAATTTGTGCGTTGGAAGCACCAGCGACCCACATGTGTCGGTTATATCCCAGTGGACTGATGCTTAGTGCACCAACACAAGTTAATGATAGTACGGCCATAGGTACAGATCCTTAGGCAGTCAGATATATACACAGAGCCTTTACGATACCTTTCAAACCCTTTTACCATTTTTTGTTTCGGAAATACAGAAGCATTTCTGAGCTAATACACCACACTACAATTCCTTGTACGCTTACTCGACAGTAACACTGATTCTGATGAAATGAATATTGTTTATGTTGCCAATCTCCTGTTTTCCCATATGCATATCAGTTCACTGCAGGTGGGCTTTAAAGCAAATTTAAATTTAAAGCAAATTGCAGTAAGAAAGCTAATTTCAACCCATTTAGCAGATTGTTGTTGGAATGATGAAGTGTTGTTTTTCTGTTTGGCAGTCCTTGCTAAGCGTAGTGCCTTTTGCTTGCTCTACGTTCTACGCTTGAGGATTTGCGGGGAGTCGGGGACTATGAGGGTGCGAAAATTAAATAAGCTAGCTATAGCATAGTGGACTGTAGCGGCCCTAACTGGCTATAGCAGAGTAAGCATGGTTGTAGTGCATTTGTAGCTTTAGAGTTAAGACTGTTGGTGGATCAGCCTACCAGCCCACCAAGTGTACGGCACGGTAGGCTGATCTAGCCATCATGCATTTTAAAATAAGTATTTAGTATTTGTTTGCATCCATCTATCTGACCACCGCGTAGGAAAGGGTATCATCTGATATCCCGAATCGATTCGATCCAATTCACATAGTTTCGGCCACCAGTTTGGTGTAGAGACCAAGGTTTGATTCCCACTAGGGATGCACCGAAATGAAAACTTCTTGGCTAAAACCGAAAACCGAGGAACGAGGAACCCAAGGCCGAAAACCGAAACACTGAAAGAAATTATTATGCCAATTATTAGTACCATTGCAGAATAAATCAATTACAAAAGTATGAAAATATTTATTTAGCACTGACATTACAACAATGCACAATATAAAATAAAATAAAATGTTTAACTTGACCCCACTCATGTGCACATCAAACAAATAATAATTTACAGGCATATAACTGACTGGCATGCTGAAAGATCAAAAATGTCCGCCACAGACGGAGTGGGCGTGCTCAGATTTTTTTTTCTTTTTTTTTCTGTGCCGCATTCTTCTCATATTGAGACTGGCAATCAGGATGTTTTGATTTCAAGTGATAAATTAAACCCGACGTGGAGAAACTCTTTGTAGATGTACCCCCTCTTGAAATTTCGGCATTACAATTTTTGCAAATCGCTATACGTGGGTCTTTCTCAGAAACATTGAAAAACGTCCACACCGCAGACATATTGGCGCTTATCCAGACAAGCGTGTGCTTGCCGCGCCTTTTGTTTGCGTCATCACAAATTTCTGTTTCAGCCGTGTTGTTTCAGTGATAAAAGTATTTGGGTGATAAAAGTTTTCGGTGGCTGAAAATTCGGTGCATCCCTAATTCCCACCTTTGTTCCTTTGCTACACGTAATTCACTCTCTTCTTAAACTTCCCTGTCTCTCATCACTGTCCATAAATGCAAAAAAAAGCACTTTTTACAGATAATTAGTATTAAATATGTTATATATTTATTAAAATAAATCAATCTCATTTCATTCAAAAAAAATATGGATTTTAACAGAAAGACCTGTATAGTGATTCCTGTGTGCTGTGGCATCAGGGGGCGGTCTGGACCATGAAGTTCTCCCACTGCGGCCGGCTGCTGGCCACCGCGGGCCAGGACAACGTGGTGCGCATCTGGGTTTTGAAAAACGCCTTTGACTACTTCAACAACATGAGGATCAAGTACAACACTGAAGGTACGTGAGCTCTATAGCGCATCGCAGTAAGACGAAGGAGGAGAGGAGGAGGTTACATTTGGGTATTTATTAGCAAGTGACACAAGCGAACAATCGATAAGTATTCCAATAAGAATGTGGGTAGTCTGGCATGACCCAAGTTTAAAGACAACAACTGGACAGAGTGAAACTGTAGGAAATAGAAAGAATTTTGTGCGTATGGATGGATTGTTTGTATGCATGTATTATATATGTGTGTGTATATATTCAATTCTATAATTTTGTCTCCCAAAGGCCGCGTGTCGCCATCCCCTTCTCAGGAAAGCATGTGCTCGTCTAAATCGGACACGGACCCTGGGGTGAGTCGCCAGACACGCCCTTTAAGGAACTGGTCTGGGAAGTCTCCTGCGCACACTGGAATTGATGCTGACGCACAGCAGCCTTCAAGTCTCGTTTTAGCACGTTAATTTAATCAGCAAGGCACTGTTGGTTTCCCGAAAGTCGATCATAAAGGTTGGATCGAGAGAACTTAGGTGATATTTAAGGAGACAAGCTCTCTCTCTCTCCGTCTCGGTCTGTGTATTTCTCTCCGTCTCTGTCTGTCTGTCTGTCTTTCTGTCTGTCTGTCTGTGTCTCTCTTCTCTCTTATTCCCAGTTTTTCTCTCTCTTTCTTTCCGTCACAATTACATAAAAATGGCTTCATTGGCATGGGTAAACATTACTTTTCCATTTCAAAAAATATATTGCATGAAACAAAAAAATAACTACAATAGGTAACAACAAATCTCCCTCCCTCCCCCAGGCCAACGGGGGTCCTGAAGACCCCGACTCGGAGGACCGTAACGCCCCATTCCGCCAGATCCCCTTCTGCAAGTACAAGGGCCACACCGCTGACCTGCTGGACCTCTCCTGGTCCAAAGTAAGCCCTTCTACGTTCACTTATCAGCACTCAGAAAAATATTTAAATAAACACAAATGTACATTATGGCAATGCCAAATATAGAACGCATTTTTATGTATTTAAAAGAATGTATACAATAACCCATATTGTGGTAATAAATACATATTTTCAGTTCTTGCACACTCAACTATGCAGGTCAAATTTTAGAACGATCACTCATAAATGTATTAATTCCTTCCTTGCACCTTTTATTTTAAATTCTCATGGGTATCATTGAGGGGAGCCTCACTTAAAATGACGCCCAGATTACACAGTACAACAAAACAGAGACATTGTAACACACGGTTCAAACAATTACAGGCAGATACAGGACGGTCATTAAATACGTTCCTAAATCGTCCCAAAGGGTAAAGTGTATTGATCGTTAGGTGACACAGCATTCGAGTGAGTCTCCTGCGATAAACACTAAAGCCTTCCTTCCATCACAAGCCAGCCATCACAAGCCAGTTTAATGTGCACCAAAGGTCCAATGCAACATGGATGTTATATAAGATGGCTTTTTTCCGTCATCAGCTTCATAAATATACAAAAAGCAATTATTAATGCGTCCCTCCAACTGACCTTTCCATGTAGGATACAGTGATGAGTATTTTAAATAACGGGAGTGATGAGCCTAAGGGCGGAGTGGTCGACAGAATCTCAGGGCTTGAGTGTAAAGGCAGCAGCGCGTCTATAAATGTCATCGTCATAATCCAAAACTGATAGGAAAACTGCTTCCTACGGCTGAAAGGCTGGTTCTCTTTCTGTTAAAACACATACATTTTTTTGTCCCACTTTAGTGATAAGGTTTTCAATGTGAACTTTAAACAATATTTTAAACCACCAACTGTATCCACCCCCCCCCCCCCTCGTCTGACTACAGTATCCTGTAATTGCCTGTAATGTTTAAGGTGCCAGTAGGTAATGGCCTTTTTTTTATTATCGCTATCTGTTATAAAAATATATAGATCAATCATCTCGATAGCAGTAGGCGCTACAAGCCAATGATTACTTGCACTGTTGTAAATTAATTGTACAATATATATATATATATATATATATATATATATATTTTTTTTTTTTTTTCTAACATGACAGTTATTGCAACAGTTTAGATTTTTATACCAGAATTGTATTGGTCCTACACAACGACGGTACGAAAAAAAGATCATAAATTGGTCGTCGCAATGGGGATACCATGCCCCCTCCATCGTAAGACGCATTTTATTTTCAAGGCATTCCCTCTAGAGCCGTTTGTCCACTCTGGGCTACTGTAGAAAAAATAGGACATGCACACTCCATATAGAGATATTATGGGCTCATTTTAAGGGTACCAAGACACCATATTTCTTATCTTCATGCAATGGTACATTAATTGAAACACACTTATGTTCACTATCTGACCCCCTCCGTTCCACTAGAGGTCACCAAATTCAAGGAACTTGTGTCACCTTGAACTTTCACAGTAGAAATATCTTGCGAGTTACTGTGATCTCCATCTTGAGAACAGCATACATTTTGTTTAATTTTAATTAAGTTTCAATTTAAGGTTATTATTATGAGCATCTTTCAGCGCATTAACAGAAAGGCTGTTTGGCTTTTGGTAAACAATAAGAAATATAGTAAAAAATATTACCCTCAGCATAAAGATGAATTATGCAATCAAACAGGGACGATACAATGTTATTGGTGTGAATAGTGAACAGTTCATCGAAAACAGGTGAAGTAGCTCTATGAGTATTCATAGCAAGAGGCCCAACACATACCTGCTGATAATGGCATGCATCTTAATGAGACACTTTGGATAACGCCGTCTGCTAAATGACGACAGAAACATCCACCATGATGTCAAACACTGTTTCTTTCCCCTGTGTCTGCAGAACTTCTTCCTGCTCTCGTCGTCGATGGACAAGACAGTCCGCTTGTGGCACATCTCCAGGAGAGAGTGTCTGTGCTGCTTCCAGCACATCGACTTCGTCACGGCCATCGCCTTCCACCCCAGAGTGAGTGGTCACCCCCCCCCCCACTCGACCCAACCGCAATGTTCCCGAGCGCGGAGCCCTTTAGAGCGATGAAATATTCATCAGTTCTCTCCGTGACACACTTTGTCCTCTATAGTTTGTGGTCGCTTGGACATAAAACCTTATAGCGCAATTATCCGGCTGGCGCCCCCCGGCCCTCTTGGGGGGGAGGCTTTGGCACCTCTTCGGTCTCCTGGCTGGACGCTGTTATTGCAATCCTAGTTTATTGGTTTGCATGTCGCATCGCAAACACAGGTCCATCTGTAATTCAATGCATAAAAAATGATGTTACCGATTTTTCTGGCAGCATGGTGGCTCACCCTGTAGAAAAAAGCGGTAAAACCCCTTGTAGCATCCCTGGAATGATTCCAACATGTCCCTCCCTTCCCTTGCTCTCAAGCCGCTCTCTGGTCCATCTTCCTCCTGTCCATAAAGACAAAGTTTCAATTAAGCTGCGTACTTTCCCCACACATGTCTCTCTGGTGGGCGCCAACCGGCACTTTACCCTTTTCAAGCCCTACAGGAAGTGCGAGGGAGACTGACTTCCTGTTTCTCCCCAGGACGACCGGTACTTCCTGAGCGGCTCGCTGGACGGGAAGCTGAGGCTGTGGAACATTCCAGACAAGAAGGTGGCGCTGTGGAACGAGGTGGACGGGCAGACGCGACTCATCACCGCCGCCAACTTCTGCCAGAACGGGAAGTACGCTGTGATCGGAACGTACGACGGACGCTGCATCTTCTACGACACCGAGGTAGCGCTTCTGTCCTAAGACGTACATAGCCCTTGACTTATCCATCCATTATCATAATAATATTACACAATATTATTATGGACATAATATTACTGACATTACTACTCAACAGAGTTTCATGGAGCACACAGACCTTTGTCGGCCACCACCGGTCGGTGCTGTTTTAAAACGTGTTGACCCTGAGCGCTGTTGTTGTTGTACTCACTAGCGTCTGAAGTACCACACCCAGATCCACGTCCGCTCCACCAGGGGAAGGAACAGGGTGGGCCGCAAGATCACCGGCATCGAGCCTCTGCCCGGAGAGAACAAGGTGAGCCCTGTTCACACAGGAAACGCCGACGCTAGGAGTCCCTCCATAGGAAGTGGAGTGTAGTCTGGATTACTTGTGAATGTATATTGAATTGTAATTTTAAACATATCATGTGTAAAGGACACGCATTATTTGCAGAATTGCATATTGATTTATTGTTTATATTTATTGATCAAATTTATTGTTATTTTTTTCAAATGTTAACAAATATTTCAAATGTGGACTCATAAATACATCTGACATTATTTGACATCTTAAATTCTCATTAATGTTAAATGACAAGATGAATGAACACTGTAAATCAATAATTCCACCTCTGCTTTGATTGCTCTGAAAGGCGTCCCCATGGCTATTGGTGACTGAATGTATATATTCCATGTATCTCCGATGTACGACTGACCGAGTCACGTCTGCTCTCTGTCTCTGATTGGTTCATCTAGATCCTGGTGACGTCCAACGACTCGCGCATCCGCCTGTACGACCTGCGGGACCTATCCTTGTCCATGAAGTACAAGGGCTACGTCAACAGCAGCAGCCAGATCAAGGCCAGCTTCAGGTTGGCCTTCTCACCCCGAGTTATATAATATATATATATATATATATATATATATATATATATATATATATGAAACATCATTTAATGCTCAATGACATGTTGTTGTGTTCCAGCCACGACTACTCCTTCATTGTCAGCGGCTCAGAGGACAAGTACGTTTATATCTGGAGCACGTACCACGACCTGAGCAGGTTCACCCCCGTACGGCGCGACCGCAATGACTTCTGGGAAGGGATTAAAGGTAGGCTGTAGCATTGCAATATGGCCAACCTTCCAATCACAAATGTATTGATGACACATTGTTGGTGTGAATATAGTATTGTATTGATTGCACAGTTGGTTTACCCCTGTTGGCAATGCCCACCTTATGCATTGTGCAAATGGGAGTCCTTGAAGTTCTTTGGTCTTTAACTTGGAGTTCTTATGATCTTATGATGACTTATGATGATGATTTACTCAGTCTTCTTATTGTGCTGACCCGGAAACTTGACTTCTCGATAGGTACAGTATCTCCTGTCTTGCTTGCTGATTCTGGAGCTGGAACTATTCTAAAACCAGCCTGGAATCGCCAGTGGAGTTGCAAACTGCAATCATTCTGGAACCTCTTGGTTCACTTTCTATTTCTAAACGCCTCTGGTTCAAAGGAACCAAGTTCCATAGTTGTGGTTTGACTCCCACCCCTCACTGAACCGACTGAACCGTGTTCCCACAGCGCACAACGCCGTGGTGACCTCGGCCGTGTTCGCTCCCCACCCCGCCCTCATCGTCCCCCCGGAGACCCCCACGGAGACGCCTGAGGCAGAGAGCCAGGACCTGGACGACACACACTCTGAGACTATTCCCTCAGGTACACACACACACTCTGAGACTATTCCCTCAGGTACACACACACTCTCTGAGACTATTCCCTCAGGTACACACACACACTCTGAGACTATTCCCTCAGGTACACACACCCACTCTGAGACTATTCCCTCAGGTACACACACACACTCTGAGACTATTCCCTCAGGTACACACACACACTCTGAGACTATTCCCTCAGGTACACACACACTCTCTCAGACTATTCCCTCAGGTACACACACACACACTCTCTGAGACTATTCCCTCAGCCACACACACACACACCTGCGTACAAACACACGCACGTACACACACACTGAGACTATTCCCTGAAGTACACACACACACACACTAACACTCTCTTAGACTATTCCCTCAGACAGAGACACAAACACACACACTATTCCCTCAGGTGTACACACACACAGTGAAACTATTGCCTCAAGTACACACACACACACACACACACACACACACACACACACTGAGACTATTCCCTCAGACAGACAGAGCCCCCCCCCTCTAACCGTGTCTCCCTGGGTGCCTCCACCCCAGGGGCTCTGAAGACGGACCACACCGAGGTCCTGGTCTCGGCCGACTTCACGGGCGCCATCAAGGTCTTCGTCAACGTGAAGAAGTACTGAGCTCCGGGGCTCGGCGGTCCTCCTCACGCCCACCCCCCACCCTCCACCACCACCACCACCACCACCACCACCACCACCACCACGGCGGCTCCTGGTGTCCAGTCCCACAGATGAAGAGCAGACCGGCCCGCAGGGGGCCCACACCTAGCGCCCCCCCCCCCCCCCCCCAGCCAACGCTCTGACGTGGGCAACTGGCCCAGACCGGCCCCTTGGAAGAAAAAGCCCCCAGACTCCCACCGATGGAGAGGTCTGGCCCAGGTGGAGAGATGTGGACTCTAAACCATAGAAGATACGAGTGATTCCCTCTTTTCACGTTTCTATATATATATTTTATTTCTCTCCTCTGTCTCTCTCTCTCTCTCTCTACTCTCTCTTTTCAGTACCAAACAACTGTGAACTATGTTCAACGTCGAAAGTGTGCACTGTACCCGAGTTGGTGACGAACGGAAGTGCATACAGCCATAGGTTTTCAGTGTGTTTCTTCTAGTTGCATTGCTTTAAGCCCGCCGCGAGGCTAACTGGGTACAGCAGACCAGGGGGCACTCTGACCGGTAGACACCAGGAACCCCTCGCCCCTGCCCCACCGCACACACAGCCCCAGGCCGGCACTTAAGTATTTAAAGGACAGATCTTGTCCTTATAATGTCTTTGTGGAAGATAATGTCTTTGTGGAAGAGATATTGTGTTAAGTTGTCTTATCTGGAACGGTTGGTCACTTTAACTGTATTATTGTTATTATTTACAAGAATCGTATTGTGCCTGCAAAACAAATGTTTTAAGATTTTGGTCGGTTGGTTTATTGGGTCCCCGAGCCAGTTTAACTGGCGGGAGAAGAGAAGGTAAACTTGTATTTTGCGGTTACTAATGACTAGGGCTCGGTATCTCAAGTGTTTTGATGCCTTTCTTTGAATTAAAGCACATTTCACTATATGGTAATTTATTTACATTTGCACATACTGTCCGCTTTTTTAAATAGAAAATCAGGACCTGCTCTCCTTTCCTCTATCAAAAATTAAATAAAGATTTTATTGTAAAACACTTATTTCTGCGCTTTGATTTCTCATATTCCCCCACAGCAGAGTAATGGTGAAATGGAGATGATGTTGGACTATCAGCCAACTACATGTCCTGGATTTACCGGAGGAATGTCCTTATTCTGTCACATTTTCATTATTGCTGTCAAATACATCAAGAAGTCCATATTTATTCAAGTCGTTTTTCTGGTCCTGTTCTTATTTACCGGGGACTGTTAACCCGTGTAACACTGCTCACAGTAACAAATTGTGCTGCGGTTGACTGGGATGTTCATTATTGCATGCATACTCGGCCACTAACCTTTCCATCCATGAGCAAGAGGCGCTAACTCCTACCTGCTCCTCGATGACATCTGAATTCACTAACTCACTGGGTAGAATGTGAGCTAAATGACGATCAAACATTGTTGGTGGGCCTAAAGGCACGCTGGTTAGAGATTGAACTGATCCAGTTTTGGTTAGGTTCAGGATAATGATCCTGCCAGTAATCGATACGTCTTGGGAAATTGAGAAATAGCAGCTTTTGCCAATTGCTTCGACCCGTCAATATTATATATATTGGCCGCCATATTGGGGAAGCTGCAGTGTTTCTTTCTAAAAGCACTATGACGTTGATATTTATTAACTGATTCCAATGAGTTATTTCTATTCAAAGGTGTATGATCTATGTGGAGTACAAACAAAGGATTTTAACGAATCTAGAAACGACTAAACCACAGTGCTTTCTATCCAGAAACACTGCATCTCCAACAAATGCTTTAATTTGTTAACAGGCCAGTCTTGACCTCTCCAATATGGCGGCGAAGTTGGCGTAAGAGCTTCTATGTATACATGTCCATGACGATGAATACCATCCACTTGTAAACCAATCAGGACGCAGCATGCAAACTCATTGCCAATGGTGATTTTTATTTTCTTAAACCTCACAGACGGGCAGAGACATTCCGGAATCCACTTTAAAAAAAACAAAAACAAATAAACAATATTTATAACTCGTCATCGCAGTGTTCGATCTCCTCCTTACAAAAGTGTGCTCTTCCGTTGAGAACTTGAAGGGCAGAAGGTGAAAGTGGGGGAGGAGGGGGGGGCAGGCAGTCACACCGGCCCATAGAGGAAGGACCAGGTCAAAGGTCGAGGAGGGGGGGGGGCGGGGATAGACATTAGCGTTTGCTCTTCTTGCTCTTTTTGTGAGAGCGGTGGGGCGATCGGGACTTGGAGCTCCTCGCCCTCCGGTCTGCTGATGGAGATCTGGACAGCTTGGCTCGCCGCGGAGACCTCCCTCTGTGGACATCAGGCGCATTTGAAATGAATAATCAAGGTAGAAGTTGAAGAAAACTCCTGCAATCCTAAATCGAAGCTCCTCTATTGATTGGTTCTCGGACAGAAACGTAACCACCAATGCCGTCGCTGCGTTGTGAGCTGCTGAGCGTGGGGCTTTTCTTTAACTGTGACCTACACACTCTGATACACCGGTACCACAAGTTTGGATTTCTGAGTCCTCAAAAGTCCAATTGCAACTGCTAATCCCCATCAGACAAGGTGGTACGATAGGTGCCCTTTAGGCATGAAATCAGCAGTGCCACAGTATAGCAAATGAGACAGACCTCAAGGTAACAGAATGACTATATACATCATTTCAAAGGCTTGCCTGGAAGGAGAGACACTTCTGTGTGTCTGTGCTGCGTCGTCTGAGTCTGAGCTCCTCCCCCTCCCTCCGCGGTGGTCGTTCCTCTTGCTCTTCTCCTTGTCTCTCCTCTCCTCCCGCGGCCGGTTGGACTTGGAGGAGGACGAGGACTCACTCTGCTCCTCCTCGTTGTCAAACTCCTGAAACAAAAGCCGCAGGATTACAATAGGGTTCCTTGTAACAAGGATTGGTTGAACACTTGTTTCTGACTGGTCCAGCATGGCATTCAGTGTATTTTTTTATTTTTGTATTGTGGACCGCTGCTACCCTTGTTTGCTATATTTTGTCTCATTATTGATTTTTTTAGTTAACTGTCATGTTTTATGCAGGCTAGTGTTGCAGTGAGTAGGTCATTATTCGGAAATAAAGCAATAGTTCATAAATTTCAATTATATAAAAAAAACTAACCCTAACACCTTTGATAAAAGCGTCTCCTAAACCACAAAAAAAGTGAAACATGCTAATTAGAACGCAAGATCCTGTGACGTTGACAGGATGTGATGTCAGCGTCTCACCTTCTGCAGCAGCTTCCTCCTGTAGTGTCCCACCTGCTGCTGGAGGCTCATCCCAGACCTCCGGGAGCGCTGGCCCGACTCCAGCTCGTCCTGCACCCTCATCACCTTCACCTGCACCGGAGCACACCGCCGGGGTCAGGGCCATGGACACACGCGTCTGACCCTCTTAATGCACTTCGCTACGTTTAGCTTTCCTCCAGTGGGATGAATTCCTTTTTTGGATTAAGTTCACCTTTCAACTATATCTTTGTGATTCTGATTGTATTTGCAGCATTTAATAAAAATAAATAAAACATTTTTTTATATTTGTCTTGTCCGTTTTTCAATCAAAAACATGCAATAATGTAATCGTTATAGCTTTCAAGTGCGTGACCTCCCACGCCCAATATGAATTACAGACAACCCAAAGTGGGTTCCTGACCCGCAGGTTGGAGAACACTGAGCTACCAGCTTAGGTCAGATTAACGGCTTAACATCTTATCTATTCATTACTCTCTACAAAATGCTAAATCGACTTCTTGCCTCGATTTCCCTCAGCCTTTTCCTCTTCCCCTCAGACATCTGGAAGGTTCTCAGGGAGTTCTCGAAGTCGGCGCTGTCGTATTTCGACGGGCTCGAGCCGTCGCTGGAGTCGCTCTCCGAGTGGCCGCCTTTCTCCAGGCGGCCTGACCTGCAGCGCGGGAGAAAGAGAGAGCTGTTGGTGGTGGGACTGCCAGGGAAGCATGCACTGTTTCCTGTCGCCGTCTCCTCATACAGTATGTGCTAGCATGCTAGCCCATTAGCAAGCTAACCCATGCTAGCACGGACTAGCACGTATGTAAGTGTCAGGGGGTCTGCTGAGCCATCAGTTAGCTCGATTACCTGCTTTAACTATTGAATCCGATTTTTTGAATATTAGCGGGCTAACCTCAGAGACTGCACCCTCTAGTTCTAGCTCAAGTCATGTTCGAGATATAATGGATGTCTCTCGGCAGCCACTGAAGGGGAGCGGTTCACTAGAGCCTCACCTCACAGAGAGGTCCTCTTCGTCCCCGGCGGGCCCCACCACTGCATCCCATTTAGACTCTGTCTTGACTGAAAGGAAAAGCACAACATCTAATCTGGTTAAAGACGGCAACACCGGACATGACCAGGGTTGTGTGGGGGTCAGTTGGCGCTGATGTGTCTGAGGAGGTGGTCCACACTACCTGGCTGGAACTCCTCTGAGAGACTCCTCTGCTCCCATTTGGACCTGGCAACCCCAGGGAAAGGACCACTGCCATCGTCCACTATGGAATAAAAAGTCACTTGTTAGAACAGGCTTCGATGCTTTGTTATTACATCATTTAGCACTGCAGATTTGTTGACTCTGAATCAGCAGACAAACGTATCCAAAAGCAGCATGGAGTGACTTGAAAACATTAAGGTCATTGAGGAACTGGTTGTTATAATTGAATTATTATCGATTAGCACTGAATAACAAATCAATGAAACGGTCCGGTTGATTAAACTGTTCATACTCGTCCCACGAACGCTCTTATTGTGTTAATCCCTGGAAATGGGTACCTACGCGGCATCCCGTCGATGTCGTCCATGGCGGCGGCGGCGGTGGTGGGGACGACCCCAAGCGGGACCCCGTCGATGTCGTCCACGGGGACCCCGTCCAGGGGGTCCCAGACCAGGGGGGCCCCGTCCAGCTCGTCCAGCACCTCGCCGTCCAACAACGGGCCCTCCAGAGGGGCCCCGTCCAGGTCTGGAGGAGAGCCCTGGGGACCACAGACAGGCCATGTGAGTGGGCCTGAAAAGTTATAAACTTTTCACAATATAACATGCCAAAATCTGATTTCAACTTGACAGAAGTTATAGGCTACTATAGCCTAATGTACTATAATAATATCCATGAAATCAAAGCGTTGCTGGTCTATGTGGCGACGGAGAGCTCCTATTTGTCTGATTACGCACGGGACTCACATCCTACCAGGGCAAAGCCCCCATCGATAAAGAGTATGTAGAAGTGTTTAACGGATTACTAACTTTAAAGACGGATGTGAATGATTGCATTTCAGTGTATAGAACAAATGAGGCAGCATTCAGAACAGTGACAATGTACCACAGAGCACGGACTGAAAGTAATGTTCACCAGCCATGCCACCAAGTTTTATGATATGGCTGCTGAAGACAGTTTGTGTTCTTAAGAAGAAAAAGAGTTCACACACATTGCTCCCTGCAGAACGAGTCCAGTACTAAACACGAGGGCAGCCTTATATCTTTCTATGGAAGATTGGCGGTCACCCCTCATATAGATCATCAGGGCTTACCTCTGCCTTGTCGGCCGTCTCCTCCGCTGCCTTGGTGAAGCCCAGGAAGACGTTCTGGAGGTGGAGGAGGTAGGACTCAGGGTAGATCGCCCAGTCCTCCCACGCTCGGAAACACCCCATCACCTTTTGCTGAGGGGACAGCATTTACATTTTGGGGATTTCACTGACGCTTTTATCCGAAGCGACTTACAACCAGTGACAAACATTGGCACACCGACGGCAGAGTCAACCACGCAGGGCGACAGCCAGCTCGTCAGGAGCGGTCAGGGTTAGGGGTCTTGCTCGGGGGTCACCTTAACACTCGGATCCCCTAGGAGGAGCAGGGGATTGAACTAGCAACCTTCCAGTTACCAGTCAACCAGCTCTACCCCCTGGATGGCGATAGCGATGCATTAGTGTGTAGATCCTGCCTGAAGATAACACTTCTATTCCACTTTTTGTTTTTAACTGAAGCAACTTAAAGTTACATTAAAATATAACTGTAATGACTGTTGACTTTGGGATTCAAACCCAGAACCTTTTGGCTATGAGTCAAACACCCGAGACTGCAATGCCCTGCACCATCAATATATGCCATCAGGGGAACACTCATTTACACTGTCTCACTATACCCTCAAGTGTCTACATATCTGAGCATGGGTTGGCCCAGTGGGAATCAAACCCCTAACCCTGCCTATGTTCAGCACCTTACCTTGAACTGTTCGGCTTGCAGTCGGCCTTGGATGTTCTTGTATGCAGCGTTAAGGTCTCCGAATATCTGGAGCAGCTTTGATTCAAAGCTGCAGACACACAGACACTCTTAGAACAATAACGATGACAAAAGGAACATGATCGTACCGTAAATATCCTGCTCAGTGGCTGGTGCGAAGGGAAGGCTTCCTTACTATTTACGGAAGTAAGATGCACCGGCCACTTTGGCACACGAGTTGTACAAGATGTCCGACACAAGGTATAGCCTTGAGATCTTTGGGGCAGAAAGACAGAATAAAAGATCAGACAAACTTTATTCTAATATGAATGATTTCACTTGGGATCAAACAATCTGTACATAAATACATTGTTTTAAATTGCCAATAGATTAAGTAAGAGATAATGTATAGAAAGCCAGTCGTTATCGGGAAAATAAGGCGAACAGGACACCGACGCGAAGCGGACGTGTCTTGCTTCTCCCTGAAGGGGCTTATTTTCGATAATAATAATAATAAGAAGAAGAAATTTGATTTATAACACACTTCACATCAACTAAATGACCTCAAAATGACCAGTGACGTTCTATACATTATCCCGCTTATTACACGGCTACTTGCCAAAACGAAAAAATTACTTCACATGGTGTGCCTTTTTAAAGTTTATTTGTTACCAGCATTCGTAGTGTTGAAATTGTCAGAAAAAGATGTTGACGTCGCTAAGCAACCGAGTACGCTGGGGTTGATAAGTTACCGGACTACTTGCGGAGTGATACGGTAGATGGCAAAATATCCACTTTCCTTGACAGTGGGCAATTATACTTAGCAACGGTGAATTATCAAACAAATTCAGCGCCGGAAGTTGTGAAGGGCCCATGCAAGTGAACGGAGCGTTCCACGGCATTGAGAAGAGCCGTGTAATAACTGTTTTTATTTGTCCCTTTAAAGAAATGAGACCTTCCTCAACTCTTTAGTACACAGCCTGTAGGGTGATTTCTATTATATTTGGAACAGGTCGGTTTTGCCAGGGAAAAAGGAAGGAAGTGACCAAGCCTGGATATATCCAAATGTTTATTTATAACATTAGTTTATGATTGTCACAGTCGGGCTTCCCATTTTTAAACATGGTTGGCTTAGCTTGCAATTAACCTTTTTGTTGCCATAAACTACCGTGGTCTACTGTGGTTAAGAGCATTGTACTGCATTTGGTCTGATTCAGCCTGATGATTTAATGATACACAAAATGCTGTTGTTTGTGCATCTTTTAAATATTAATGTAACAAAGCTAACTATCCTAGCATACAGTCCATGCTGTATGTTAATGTTTTTAACCCCTGTCACCATTATTTCAATCCCCTCAATGCTTCTAAATACAAAAGTAGTTCCCCAAGCGTGCAACCACAACATTAAAACGAGTGTGTGTGTGTGTGTGTGTTATGCGTGCGTGCGTGCGTGCGTACCTTCTTCTGCAGCGGTGTGTGCAGCATGGACAGCGACTCGCTGATGAGCAGCACCACCTCCTCGGCCGCCTCGGCGCGCTCCACACAGAAGGCCATGGCCTCCGCCACCTCCGCCCGCCGCGGGCCCAGCTCCCGCAGCAGCGCCTCCAGGCGGCGCCGGTGTCTGCGGCAGGAGGACGAGGAAGCCTTGGTTGGTTTTGGTGCGGTTGGCTTTTTGACAACCTGCCCCTCGACTTTTTGGTGACATTGAAACTCTCTATCAGCAATCATTCAATTCTTTTGCATTTGTAGGAATTCTGAAGGACAATGCACTGGCTGGAAGTGAAAACCCTTTCCCTCCTGGGAAACCTTTCGTCTTCACGGGGTCAAAGGTCACGTGCTTAAACAGGGATTAACCTCGGCCCCTCCCCGTGAAAACAAAACAAACCGCAAACCCACTCGGCTTTCAGCTGCCCCTTCTTGCCCTCCTCCTCCTCCTCCTCCTGGGCGGCCCCGGCGGCGTAGCCGGCCCGGGCCGTGTCCCGGGCCGTGTCCCGGGCCGTGTCCCGGGCCGCGTCCCGGCTGCTGTATGCGCTCAGGGCCGGCGGACGCCATATCGACCCGCCCTGGAACATTCGGAACTCTCTGGTCCGCCACTCGCTCAGCGACTCCCCCTGCCGCAGCGCGGGGAACAGCTAGTTAGTTCACCCACCATAACCGAGGGAATACTAGTTAGTTCACCCACCATAACCGAGGGAATACTAGTTAGTTCACCCACCATAACCGAGGGAATACTAGTTAGTTCACCCACCATAACCGAGGGAATACTAGTTAGTTTACCCACCTTAACCGAGGGAATACTAGTTAGTTCACCCACCATAACCGAGGGAATACTAGTTAGTAGCCCAACAAACCAACGGACTCACCAACCTATTTCCACCAAAGAACGAACCAAGCAACCAACCAACTAATGTGTAACTAGTAACCCGCTAGATTGTTGAGTGGTTAACTATCCATCAAAAACATTACTATTTAGTCGATGCTTATGCATGGGAAAAACCTAGCTTTTACTATTTCGTCAAAAATAATAATATTTCATATAATGTTACTGATGCTTTGCAATAACAGTCAGGCACATCTTAAAACATCCACGATTTAGCAAAATCTCAGGATACTCTGGAAATGGATTATGGGTCCAAAAGTTCAATATGTGCCAGATTCCAAAGTGAGTGTGCGTGACAGGAGGGCGCTCCACCTGGAGGATGCAGAAGAGTCTCCAGCGGTAGTACACATGGTCCTGGCTTTTGTTGTCAAACAGGAACCTGTCACCAGCCAGAGGAACAAGGAAGCTATTACGGTAGGAAGGTGCGTTTCCCCTTCACAAAGTCAGTTGAAGTGGAGAGGAGGGGACGTCCTCACCTGAAGTCTGGGTTGTTTTTCTCCTTGCTCATGATGATGGCTTCAAACATGGGCCCCTCCCTCACAACAAACTCGACCATCCTGTGGATGAGCACCAGCAGGATCCTGTAGGGGGGAGGTTAGTGGGGTCAGAGGTCGGACCAGGCGTCTCGTCAGATTAAGAACACACTTGTTGCTGTGTTGGGAGGGGGGAAGTTAGGGTGGGGAAGTTTGGAGTGCTGATGGAGGACGTTGTGTATAGGGTGGTGGCGCTAGTGCTGATAGTAGTATTGGTGATGTGGTTTGTGGTGATTGAGGTAGTAATGGTGGTGTCTGTACATCCATACCTTTCGGTGGGGATGACCACCTTGACAACAGCTTCGGACAGAGTCTGTTGGTGGTCAAATCATACGGTAAAGAGAAGCAGAGTGAGAACAGCAGTACACTGCAGGATACACAGAACACAGGGAACAACCAAGACAAGGGTTATCATTACATCACGCCATCCAAATCCTGTCATTTATTTGTTTATTTATTTGCACATAGAGAAAGACACGCAGACGTACAGAGACATAGAGCCTGCCTACAAATGAGTAGAGAGAGGGGAAGCAAGATGGAGAGATAGAGAACAAGATAGCAGGAAGGACAAAAAATGAGAGAGCGATGAACAGAGATTGAGGGATAAACAGACAAAGACGCAGACCTTGTGGAAAACAGACACGGCGAGATAGACAGACGGACAGACATAGAGAAAGAGACCTTCTCCAACAGGCAGACGGAAAGATAAACAGATAACAGAGAGACAGACATGGAGACAGACAGCTAAACAGACAGAAATAGAGATGAAGACCTTGTCCAACAGACAGACGGAAAGACAAACAGATAACAGAGACAGACATGGAGACAGACAGCTAAACAGACAGACATAGAGAAAGAGACCTTGTCCAACAGAGAGACGGAAAGACAAACAGATAACAGAGAGACAGACATGGAGACAGACAGCTAAACAGACAGACATAGAGAAAGAGACCTTGTCCAACAGACAGACGGAAAGACAAACAGATAGCAGAGAGACAGACATGGAGACAGACAGCTAAACAGACAGACATAGAGAAAGAGACCTTGTCCAACAAACAGACGGAAAGACAAACAGATAGCAGAGAGACAGACATGGAGACAGACAGCTAAACAGACAGACGTAGGGATGAAGACCTTGTCGAACTCAGACTTGGAGCGGCCCAGCGGCTTGGTGAAGTCGTTGCGGAGGCGGTCGCGTGGCTGGGCGTTGAAGGGCAGCCCGGAGGGCGGCGGCGGGGCCGACCTCATCCCCGTGGGCGTGTAAAGCGGCTGGGGAGGGATCCGGGCCGGCTTGCCCCAGCCCAGCTTCATCTCAAAGCCCATCACTGTTTTACCTGGAGGCAGGCAATACCAAATCATTCACAGGATCGTCGTCTACTTGTCCGGGCACTGACCGTTTTAAAGCTCCGCTTTGGGGCTGAGCTGCTTTGCCCTGGAAAACTTGAGACACAAATGGAGCTGTTGGGGTGGTGGGAAACAATGAACACCAAGGGTACATGATGAAGTATTCATTAAAATCCGTTAGTGCAGCAACAACCATTAAAGGACTATTGGTCCCGTCATCATTTACTAATGGTGTTCTTGTTAACTAATGGTTATAGCGTTAACTACGGTAATCGTGCTGATATCAAGGTTCTAATTGATAGTATTAGGGTTAACCCTGACCCCTACGCAAACGTTACATATTAATGCTTATCACTGCATTAACTAATGGTAATTAATGGTTGATTAATGCAGCCTTTTCGTTGTTAAAATCCTGCATTACACAGCAAGTTCTAAGTTGTCTTGGCCCGTGAGCTAAATTGCATAATGGGGTCGATGCAGTGCTCCCCTGACCAGCTGGTGAGCCAGGCTCTTAACAGAGAGGCCCACCGTACCGTCCAGAGAGGCCAGGGCTCTCTCGGCGTCCCGGCGGGTCATGTAGGCCACGAAGGCCCTGTTGGTGGTCCTGCAGCGCTCCTCGTCCGTCCGGGGCCACATGATCTTCACGCTGGCCAGGGGCCCGTACTTCCCAAACTCCTTGCACAGCATCTCCTCATTCATCTGTCAATCGAATCAATCAATAAAACGTTATCGACAAGGGTCCGTTTTCGTGCCCTGGTCCTAACCTGAGGATGACATGGAAGCCAGCGACCCTGATAGGGCTCTGGATAGAGGATATGTCAAAAGCATAGGACGGCACTGCTGTGGGAGTTACCTTTGGACTGATGCAGCTGATGTAGAGGTTAGTGGTGATGGGCAACACAGTGTCGTCATAGAAACCTGTAGGTTTTAGGAAAGCAATACAGCAGTCAAGCAGTGAAGGAAAGGCTGATTTACTCTAAGGACAAACAGATGTAATTCATTGATAGAGAGCTAGTGTTTACTTGATGTAGCATTTTCAAGCCTTTTTAGAATTTGTGCAGCTGTCATACTCATACCTAATGTTGGGCTTAATATTTCAGCTATTGAAGGAATAAGTTTTAATGTAACATGATGATAATTATTACTTGATCGCCTTGACAACGGTGTGTCCAGGTCTCCATAGGATCCGCCTCCTCCTCCTCCGGGGTCATTTTTCTTCCTCTTGTGCCGCTCCTCCCGCTCTTCCTGTATGCTGTTGACCACCGAAGACAGGTCATCAGTTACCAAGGTGACGACAGGTCATCAGTTACCAAGGTGACGACAGGTCATCAGTTACTACTGCAACGACAGCTTATCAGTTAGCATGGCGATGACAGGTAATCAATTACCATGGGCATTGCAGGTTTTCAGTTACCACGACGTTATGACGTTAGTGTCTATGCATGACTATGTAGTGTAAAGCCTTGGTCCTCTAGAAACGACTACACTCAAAGTCACCAAGTAGAAAAAACTTCTTCTTTGTCTTGAAAGTTATATGCCCCAAGACACATACTGAAACATTAAAAGTGTAAGACAGAACAATTATTCTTAGCAGACTCACAGTTTGAGCTCTTCTTTAAATAGTTCGAGGTTGCTCCTTTTCTTTCCTTCTACCTTCTTCTTGAATATCTGCCAATCAAATAGGCAGCCATTTAGAGTGAAACGTGATCCCGGGCTGGACTAACCTATTTTTGGCAGGAAGGAGCCAAATCCAACAGGAAGGAGAGATAACTCACAGGCTTTTTGGCATCAGGAGAATGTGCTAGCGATACAGGGGGGGGTGTGGAGTTGAACTTGGCGGCTGGTCGATAGAGCTTGTTTCTGGAAACGTCTGCTGCTTCCTCTTCTTCAAAGACAACATGAAGTAAAAAATGACTTTAAAAATAACAGTCACCATGACTTTCAAAATAACAGTACCAGGCAATGTATTTACAAACAAATGTTTAATATTTGGGATTGATTGGAAAAAAAGTAACCATATCAATTTGTGTATATAAATATAGTTTTTGCTTGAGTGTAATGTGCAGTGGTACAATTATTTGAAGGCAACGGTGTTGTGAACAATAGCATTGAACAGTTTAAATGACCTAGCAAAAAATGCAATACTGATAGCCTTTTCCACCTGTCCTGTCAATGATATAAATGTATGTTTTTATCCAAAGTGTCTTACAATAACACAGGTAGATGCAAACATTCCCCTTTGAAGCTCAACGCGTAGAGCGTCACATTCACGCATTAACACATTCACATGCATCCCCAGTGGGGATCAATGCCCTAACCCCGGCAGTGTTAATCCCAAGGCCCACGTGCTAGCGATGGGATATCCATAATCCACGACATCGCGGGGTCCTCACCTTTAGTTACATTCACGATGCCTCCTCGCACAAACGTCTTCACCCCGCTCTTGGTGCTGCCCTCGAACGACGCTAGGAACTCCTCAAACACCTCCGCTGCCTTCTCTTGCTCCTGGAATATAGCATCCACATCCGATCAACATACACATATCCCATTAAGCTCACTGTGGATGATGACTTAACCATTCCAGTCGGCTAGCAGACGCTTTGCATCCAGAGCACATTAAAGGCTGTCCGTATGACAGAAGCACTCTCACCTTCTTCTTCAACTCCTCCTGTTCCCTCTTCGTCAGTGATTTTACCGCACTGGCAGGTTTCCCCTTTCTTTCCGCCATGTTTACACTGCAAACTAAGAACAGCCAAACTGTCAATCGCTGAAAATGTCGGCCAATCACATTGATCCAAATAAATAACATTCTCGTTAACTGGGATGTTCCGATCTTGAACATAAAAAATCTAGTTGGTTGTGATAGCCTAGACATTTTGGAATTATCTCAGTTTCCATGTTATCTAAAACCACCAGATCATATTGAATATCAACCACTCACCTCTTAAGGCTGATGAATAAGCTGGACTTGCTAGTTGTAGCTAGAATCCATCGCAGGCACCACCACAAGCATTAAGGTCTTCAGTTATAACATCCCTCCACCCAGATATTCACAGCACAATGTGAGAAGTCTGCAAATCAATTTAGTTTATAATGAGGGATATTTTATGTATTTGTAAAAACACTGCCTTATTCCTGACATGATCATTATTTGAGTGTTTGGATTTGTTATGACTTCTAACAAACATGTGGGCATGCTTCAAAACAGAAAGAAGCTTACCTGGCACTAAAATGGTTAATAAAGATGCATCTACACGAGCTTTTCAGATGGAGGTTTCCATCTTTTGTTGTATCACATAGATATGAACACCTTATCATGGCCTATATCTAGTCGTGATCAACAGGACAACTTATAACTTAGAATAATGTATTGATTCAAATAGTGATTGGCATCACTAGGCCTAAGTAGCACTCGCCTCTGCTGGTACCCCATTGGAGTCCATAAGAGAGCCAAGACACCTGCATGCAAATTCGCGCAGGCATCGGATTATAACTCAGTGGAAGCATGAATAGGAGCTACTTCATTCACACAGAGATAAATCCACTCCCACTGGCCCTCGCTGCAGCAATCTTTGTAAATTAACTGTGTGTGTGTGTGTGCGCGCGCGCGCGCGTGTGTTTACATGGACAAAATATGCAGAAACGTTGCCAGGGAGCAACGCGGGTGTAGACTTCTAGACAGAAAAAGGTTTTTTATAAACCTTGAACATTGCAAAAAAGGGCACCCTGTAATACACAAGCACGAACACACTCGTACCCAAATGAGACTGATCCAACAAAGCTATCCGTGATCACAGAACGATGGATAAACCAGTGTTGTCAAGCAGATGGAACATGCATTTAGCTCCGATGTGCAAGCCATTGTAACCGATATATCTTGACAACGATCTCTTCAATCAGAGGGACATTCAAAGACTACCACAGCTAGCGAGACAAACGATGGTTAAAGGCCTGCACCTCATAATAGTTAGCCAACATCCCTGTGTGTCCCGTATTAAAGCAATTGATAGACAGATATAAAGCTAATGCTAAGTTATAGATGCAATGCTTTAATAAAATTGTAAATAAATAACGTAAAATCCCAACAGGGTTCAAAGGGGGGTGACTCCTAATGTTAGCATCTGCTAACCTGGCTGTCCTGCCTGTTGTGCTACTAAACAGCAGGCATTTTAACGATATATCATCCTATTTTCCTATTAAAAATCAATCCTGTGATAGTCAACTCGTTGAAGCTGTCCCGACATAAACTTACAGTGTTTGTCATGTTGTTGCATTTCCATTTTCGCCAGTACGCCGAAAATGGATCTCCACCATAACAAGCTAGCCTGCTGAAGCAGAGGGGGCGGGGCCCGGGACTATAATGAACACCATACGTCATCCGTTGGCTCATTAATATTCATGTTAAATCATACATATTTAAATTGACACAAAGGTTGATCAATCTTTACAAAACACGATGCATAATTACCAGTAGGATAGGGTGTTACATAAGTGTTAATGTCCCTTTCATCTTCAAGGCTACTTTCTACATGGATCTTTGAAAAAGTCCATTTTGTAACGTGTTTTTTTTCCAGCCATTGGATCAAGGTTAGGCCATCATTAGTAAGCAAAAAGGTTGAATCTACTATTTACACTCATATTGTACTTCCGTGTAAAATATTACTTCAGTTTTATCTGCATCTTTATTCAAATACAAGACCAATCTACGTGTCTGAAATAGGCTACGTCTTATTCACAAATAGTGTGAGAATAGTGAGACAAATGCAGTTGTATGGTGGATGTATTTTGTTACTTTGTCATATGCAAATCTTTTTCCTTTTGCTGTATATTAAATATAAAATAAGTAGTCATTTAAATGTGTCAACAACTTAACAATTATCTCAGCTTTCATTTGTTGAGCTGTCTTGTCATGTAAACTTTGTGTCTGTCCAAGTTTATTGTCTGCTCCCAAACCGAGGATCAGAATACACATAATGTCTTTATCTTATCCTGAGTCTGTCATCATTCATTCTTTATTAAAAATATCTCAAATAACATCCATCCTATTCATTTTTATTAAAGAAGCCATGGCGAGCCAGCCAACGCCATGCCGCCATACAGTCTGATAGTTTGGTATGTATCCTTGAAACGTAGAACTACACAAAAATATTTGACCTCACTGTCTGAGGAGCAGAAAGTGTGGAGCTCTGAAGGAACACAACAACATGTTATTTGCTGGGACAATGTCATGTTGGTAGACGATCTTCCCACATCTTACTGGCCCTGGGGTTCCATGCCATACCCTGATGACATTTTGGCTGATGACTTAAGGTAGATCAAGATGAGAAATTGATGAGCATCAATCCCTTTTGATTCTGGTGCAATACATGAATCAGTAAAATGTGTGTAAGCTGTTTTTGTTCTAAGGTAAATACAATTACTTGGATTTCAGTTGATATTGAAGTTGTCAACCCTTTCTTCCTCCACTATGAGATGCCAAACGCACCTCAGTGGACTTGTCTGTATCTTATAAAGACCTATAGCACATATATAAACTAAGGACCTTAAGGTGCTAACCTGCACCTTAGTAGACAAACCATGTAACTAAAGTCTGTGAATTAGACCTAGGCCAATGCCTTTATGTCTCTGTTAGTCAGTGACCTAAGTCTGTAGTAAGTCAAGGGCATCATGCCTTGCCTAAATGGTGATATCCTGGCCTATTGGCTTTGCAGCTAGCCCAGGCAGTAGACCAACCAATCAATCAGTTAATCAAACAATTGTACTCTAGGCATGAGAAATGTTGCAGGTGTTTGAGAATTGAGTCTAAAATGGCCACCGTAGCCAAATCAGACCTAGCCCATCCCCAGCCACGCTCTCCCAGTCCCCCCCCCCCCCCCCCCCCCCCCCCCCCCCCCCCTCGCCCCCCCTAGCGCCGTGGGATCCTGCCCTAAATGCGCATGGGCGGGGATCTCTTATTATTGTAAGCGTACATTTCTCTTACAAAAAATGGCGTCTAGTCAGGGAGGTGTGAGCGCCGGAACGGCTCCACAAAGCCAACACATCTCTAACGGAGCTCAATGGAACAACATGGGAGTCAGCCAGCACCAGCACCAGCACCACACCGCCCGGAGCCTGGACCGGGCTCTGGACGATGCCGTGTGCTCCGGGATATTGAATCTCAGCGGCAGGAAGCTGAGAGAGTACCCAGGAGTGAGCTATGATCTTACGGATACGACACAAGCAGGTGAGCACGTTGTACTACGGCTTCGGGTTGTTCGGACGGAGCAGAACCGGTTCTGCTGTTAACACTACGAGAACCATCTAAACACGTGTTGTGGTGGGAGGTATTTTGAATACGAATGTACAGCTGGATCGGGCATTCCCAGTCAATGCACGTCTTTAATTGTGCAATTCACGGCATTGTGGGTCTTAATAGCTAACAATCGCCAATACTTTTGGGAAATTTCCTTTTTCAGGACCTGATCACACAAATGGTCTTGTACCGCCCGTTAACATTCTGCTTGCATTCTTCTGATAGGTATTAATATTCATAGCCTGCGTGTGCATTTAATCGCTGCAGCACTGGTTTGGTGCACATGTTCTGTTGTGTGGTGGTTTTAGTGGACACCCGATAGCTTCTGATTGCCACCTTGGGACTTGTAGCTTTGAGCATGAATGAAGACGGTAGGCGCACCCCAAGAAAGGCGCGCTGCAGAGGAGCGGCCGCCCGTCAGCCTGTCATGATTTGGAAGAGGGTAGCTGGAGCAGAATATCAATGCGTGAAAGAGTTGAGCCACGAGATACACATCGAGGAGTAGGTTTCATTAAGCATTCGGTGGACGGATTATTTTATCGTTGGCAAAGGGAGAGACAAAAGATGCTGGGGTGTTGGTGCGAGTTTCAGCTCTATCGTGCGCTTGTCCGCATGGCATGCCCTGGGTATGAGCGGGTGGACGGGAAAGACGAAATTAATTGATTGATATGGAGGACTTATATCGCGCTTGCATTACGTGTTCCCAGCGGGGTGTTGCACGATTACAGAGTCTGCAATGCTCAACAATGATTCCACTCCTCTGAGGTATTCTGCAGGCCCGTTTTCGCAAGCAGGCACTGATGGGGTAGCCAACATCAGGCTTTATATCAAGACACATTAATGGGTCCTGCACTTGGTACTCTAAACGGATCTTCTGAAGTGCCTTTATTGCCCTTGGCTTTCTATTATAACGTTTCTGGTGAAGTTTGTTTAGGATGTTAATACACGGTCAGATATATATATATATATATATATTGTGGACCATAATTAGCCAGTTTTTGCCTTGACAGGAAAACCACATGAAGGTTAAACCTCCACTGAATTGACAGATGTTGTCAATAGAAAACAAGTGCAATGTATTGCAATGTCAAGTCAGTTTGGTAATGTTCTGCTTTTCCTTAATCAGAGGTATCTGTTTTATTCAGAAATGTAAAACTGGGTTATACTTCCCTAGCCCTAAACCAGGTTAACCTGCTGCAACACATCAACATTATGGATACTAATTCTTATTGACTGTATTATATGGTACAATTGAAATATGATGTTTTATTTCTTGATGCTATATCTTTGTCTTCCGAAAGGCAGAAATAAAGATTTTTATGTTTTGGGTATTGGTTATTGTAGTGGTCAGGGAATTCTATGACTCAATTCTTAGCTTACGTCGTCCTCTCATCGAGAAGATATCCGACACCGGTTCTTGTCTGGTTCTAAGTGGTCAGATTCCTGTCTAGCTCAACTGGTAGAGCAAGGCATTAACACTGCAAGGGTTAGACATCCATTCCCAGTGGGGCGACCCATGCTAGGAATGTGCATTCACAGTATTGTGTGACTCTGTACATCAAAGTATTTGCCAAATGGATATATTTGATAAGACCCTTTTGTGTATATCCGACCGCACATGCATACCTTTTTTCATTGAATTTTTAATTGCCCTTTTATTAAAATATCTTAGAACAGTTAATCATATTACAAAACTTTGTTTCATAAACCAAATCTTTAATTCATTACAGACACAAAGGATGTTTCCATTGCAACGCAGTATAATGTACAACAATCTGATGATATGCAGATAGATATGAAAGTAATGAACCAACTGCTAGTCTTGTTGATAATTATTGGATTGTTTGGCGTTAGCAACCCTATTGTATTCCCATGGGGCTGGGGACCCTATCAATCTCACAGACACACACACAAACACACACACACACACACAGACACACACACACACACACACACACACAAGCACACACAAATACACACTGTATAATATCAACTAAATGGCTGTTGAGAATTACAATTAAACATTGCTTTGAAAAGATATCAGGCCTGGCCCACTTGCTAGTTTACGCAACTGAGGTTTTAAAAGCCAGCGGAAACAGGAAGTGTGCTCTTTCTTGCAGCTCCATGGCTCAGCCCTTTTGACCAGCCTGGACGATGTGGCCACAACAAGCCTTCCCCTCCGTTTAGGTTTTCTGTTGAATATGTGCTGCGTGCCGTATATATTGGTCTTTCTCACGACACTTGAGTAGTAGTTGAAAAAGTACCTGGTGGAAAGTGTTTTGAAATCAGGCAAACAATAAAAAAATTATAGTCCCGACTATAGTCCCAACTCTGATTACTTTTAAAAGTAATAGCAATTGTATTCTTCAGAAATCGTTGAATATTGGTACAAATTATTTTTGATAAGAACTCCAAAATGAAAAAAAATTCACTAATGCATCGACATATAGATCAACTGCATGCTCTAACTTCAGTGAGAAAATGAGACCTCAGCCCGTATCTAGTTAAATAGATAACCAGAGGGCAGTTACCCTCCACAACCAAAGTCTGAATGTCAAGTATTGTATGAATAATAAAAATGTAATGGCTCAAGACTTGCGCACGGATGTGTGAGTGCGTGTGCTTTGTGCATTTGCAAGCACGTGCTTGTATACGTTGAAACTTTGGCAGTTCAAAACCAGGGAAACAAGCTTCCCAAAGCAAGGGCCTGCTTGTGTGCATGTGCATGTGTGCACGTGCATGTGCACACGTGCATGTGTACACGGACATGTGCACGTGTGAAGGTACATGTGTGCCAAACATGTGCACGCGTGAAGGTACATGTGTTAACGTACATGTGCACGTGTACAGGAGCATGTGTGCACGTACATGTGCACGTGTGCAGGTACATGTGTGCAGGAACATGTGTGCACGTACATGTGCACGTGTGCATGTACATGTGTGCCAAATATGTGCACGTGTGCACCTACATGTGCACGGTGCCCTGCTCCCTGTTTGTCTTCAATCACTGTGTTCCCGTGGGAACAAGTGCTGTGGCCGCGGCCTGACGACCTGACCTTGGAGAGCCGCTCAATGACCACAATATCAACCTGGCCTTATGTTCTCCACCATGTCCCAGAATGCATCTGCCGTGACCTCCATTAGGAGAGGGGCTACCATACTTATCCCCCAGACTTCCCCTATAGTGGCGTCTCCATAGAAACCATAGTTTTGCATATATGGGTCCTGTCCCCAAAGACCCCCTATCCCTCTCCATCCATCCAAAGCATCCCTGGCTACCAGATGATCCTCTGGAGGTTATAATTCTGTCATTGGTCTTTAGTCAGAGGTTTGTTTTATAGTGGTCTTAATGCGGAAACGGGGGTGAATTGAGTTTAAATATAATGGACAGTCAGGGGCTGGAGAGTGTTGGTTAGGAATAGAATGTTTGACTCACAGCCAAAAAGGTTGAAACGACTTACTCATAACCCGCTTATGTGCATGTATCTAAACTTTAAGTAACTCACTTTGGGTAAAAGTTGTCTGCTGAAGTAAACACCAAAAGAAAAAAGACCATGTTGTTTTCGGAAGGTTTTCTGTCTTATAAACAAAATACTGTTGCCATAACACACACACACACACACACACACACACACACACACACACACACACACACACACACACACACACACACACACACACACACACACACACACACACACACACACACACACAGACAATTTAAAAATAAAACAGATCTAATGATGCAAATCAACCTCCAACAACAGAATAATCCACAATATCTGTTTGTGTGGGTGTGAGTTTGTGTGTTTGTGTACTTTCCGAGTATAAACAAACAGAATCTCACATTCATACCTCTGCTGGGCTTCAACGCGTCCAGACAGGAAATGATACCTGCTGTCAGCGGAAAAAGTGTGGGCGTTAAAAGCTACGCTTTAGAAGGCCAATAAGCAATGTCTGTACATTTAGTCACTGATGCGGATTATAGCGAACCTATTATCAAGTAGTATCCACTGAACCATCAGGATGTTTCTTACTGTTGCGTTGATTAAAAAAGTGAAAGCAGTGAAAAGTTTGTCTTTACATTGCACAAATGGAGAATCCCAGTTATTATTAGACAATTATTTTTTATTATTAATCATATAATTATTGTTTTTGTATTTTCGCTTGAATATAACCCGAATAGAATGAACAGAGTGCTCATTCAAAGGGAAGTTTACAGACTGCGTCTATTTTTGTCAGATGTCAGGAAACCGACTGCATTTAGCATCCCCTTAGAGCTGCATTTAGCATCCTCGCTAGCCATTAGCCACATTAGTTCACCAATACTTGTGCCATGGACAGACTAATATGTGTGTGTATCCATCGCATGCATCAAAGAAATACTGAGGTTTGAACATAGAAGACAGTAGTCATTTAAAACCCAGTCCGTTTTCCAGTAATATTGTAATTAACGAGGTGACTCCAAACCTCTGCCCAACCTTACAGACGGATGACTTCCTCTACGGAATTAATAATAAAGAGACCATGTTTTTCACCACATTCAGCAAGCAGTAATAAACCAGTGGTGGTCGTAAACAAGGAGAAGCTCATTCCAAAACTCATATTTGTGAAGCTTTGCTGACGCGCCTTATTGGCTTTTCAGTGTTTCTTAATTAGACGGGGGATCTCTTTTAAGTATCATGAATCTGACCGCGGGGACGTTGCCGTGGTGATTAATGAAGGCAGCTGCGTGATTGCTTTGTGATTGGCTGGCAGGTTCCTTCTGGGTGAATGTGTCCTATAGGAGTGAGCAGCAGGAAAACACCCACTGGGGTGGTGTTGGTTTTGGGGGGGCGGGTCACAGATGGTGTTTCATATGGGGGGATAGAGAGGGAGACAGAGATGGACCGACTCCATGAAGTCCAGCCAAATCCCCTCCCCAGCGGCCCCCAGAGCCCCCCCCCAGGACCAGATGATTCCTCCTCAGCCCCAGCAGGGTCTCCGGTGACGGGGCCCCTGGTCGGGGTTGTAGTTGAGGTTTGCCAGGGGCCTCCCCGGACCCAGCTGAGGCCCCCATCCGGAGCCAAGCCCAGGGGGAACGGCCTGGATCAGCCTCTTAATGGAAAATGTCTTCAACCTGTGACCTTGTGTGTTTACTCTAGTATATTGTGAAAGCCTTTGTGTGTGTGTGTGTGTGTGTGTGTGTGTTTGTGTTTCTCTTTGAAAGTGGTTTACACACACACACACACACACACACACACACACACACACACACACACGCACACAAACACACACACGCACACACACACTCTAAGGAAATCACAATGTAGTCCACTTCTCCTTTGTTATTCTGATGGTGATCTTGGTCTGATCCCATCTTATAGAGCATGTCTTGTGTGGTCTGCTGCTACTGCTGATCGTTGATCCATGTTTTAGAGGAAAGTTTGGAGATGGGGCGAGTAAAAGCAGTGGCACAGCTAGTCTCTCTCTCTCTCTCTCTCTCTCTCTCTCTCTCTCTCTCTCTCTCTCTCTCTCTCTCTCTCTGTCTCTCGACTGAGTCAACTGTTCAACTGCCTCCTATTTCAGAGGATATTCATGGGATTTTTCTCGAGTGATGCATGTCAAGTTTGAGGAAGTGAATACTTCCTTGTGCTATGAGTGTTCAACTATACAGAACACGTTGGAAACTTAATGCTCTGTAAACCAAGCTCCATACACAGACACTAATATCGTTGGTTATCACCATATCAGAAATGTACACACGCAACATTCTTTTAAAGCCTTTTTATTGTTGCCATTACAGATAAGTAATATTGACTCAGCACCTGGTGGGCGGGCTTGTGATATGTTAAACGGTAGCCGACATAGTAACACATATCAAGGCCTCCTGCCGGGAGACGACACACAGCTCCACAGCGTCACAGCTCTGGGGCCCTGGCCAATCGTAGGCACGCAGACTACTACCGTTGGCAGTAGCAGTAGTTGAAAAAAAAAAGTGGGTCACTTCAATATGTAAGGGTTTTAGAGTGAAGCAATACGATTTGTCGATTCTATATATAATAAAATGAACCCAACTTTACGCTATCTATTTTCACCTTTTAAACTTTAAACACGATGTTATTCATGTTAACAAACAGGGTTTGAGTTTGGCGTTATCATATACGGCCCTATGGGTTGTCTGGTGACTGAAAAAAACCTTCTGTATCTAGGCAGACCCTGCTAGAGAGAACCGGTCTGTCCTGCTGCCCTTCCTCGTGGCTATGAGCCCTCATACGGGCGATATCTTCCCAGGAGGAGTGCAGCTTCCTGGGCAGAGGAGGGGTCGAGGAGTGGGTTGGGGGAGGACGATTATCCTTCTTGTTGGCAGGAGGCGAGAATATGCTGTGCGTGTGTTTGTCTGTATGTTTGTGTGTGTGGGCATGAGAAAGAAAGTGTGTGTGCGTGTGTGTGTGTGTGTGTGTGTGTGTGTGTATGTGTGTGTGTGTGCATGGTACAAAGATCGATTGTGTGTGTGTGTGTGTGTTCCAGTGTGTGCGTGCATGTGTGTGTGGGCCTATTTGTGTTCCTGTATGCGCATATTTGTGTTTGTGTGTGTCTGTGTGTATGTGTATGTGTGTGTTTGCACGTGCACGCCACTTTGTGAGTATGTGTGTGTGTGTGAGTGCGTGTGTGTATGTCTGTGTTTGCACGTGCATGCCCCTGTGTGTGTGTGTGTGTGTGTGTCCTCCACATAATGGGCTGTAAAGTAGGGGCTGACAGCCTCTAATATGATTTCTCTACAAGTGGATTAACTGTCACCGGCGAGGGTTCACTCCTTAAGGGACCTGATTTAGAGAACATAAAAACATTGTGTGTGTGTGTGTGTGTGTGTGTGCGTGCGTGCGTGCGTGCGTGCGTGCGTGCGTGCGTGCGTGCGTGCGTGCGTGCGTGTGTGTGTGTGTGTGTGTGTGTGTGTGTGTGTGTGTGTGTGTGTGTGCGTGCGTGCGTGCGTGTGTATGTGTGAGAGCGATGAGTGTATATATAGATGGACTTGAGTGCATGTTTTGTCAGATGTCTGTCTGTGTATCCTCTGTGTATATTTTTTTCTAATCCCTGGCCTATAAACGACATAGATGACAGACGCTATATGGGTCAATCTCACGGGTTATTCATTTGATGCATTTCCTTTTTATATACATACAAGCTATTGTACATATTGTATCATAACACCAATAAATTGGTGCTAACAAGGTGAATATCCCCCCCTGACCCATCACTTTCCAGACTGCGTGGCCTGTATTGTGTAAGGTGCCAGTAGGTAATCACTAATGATGTCAGCCTATGTCTGGTCTATGTCAGCACGTCAGATGAAGAGGTCCCTTGATCGATGTAGAAATTGTATAAATATGTTGGTTACTCTGTAAATATATACATAGTTTACAAATAAAGGTCTTTTTACAATGACTGCGATTGTTGATTGGGATTTTTCTCCCACCTCAGTAAAATAAAATAATCTTTAAACGTATGGACTTTACACATAGCAGTGATTTCCGTTATTTGACAAAGAGACATTAATTTCAATCACATCAAGGTCCATTTGGGACTGCCTTAGCCTGCAAATAAACCAGTTTAACCAATGGGTTGAAGAGAATCTTTGTCAGTCATCCTGCTCACCTTCATTGTTGTAGGACATGGTGGTTTATGTTTCTCAACACATTGTCCTCTTATCCAGAGGGATAAACTACAGTACTCGAATAACTATCCGTTATGTGTACTGATAATTTATCTCGATAGCAGTCGGCGCTTCAAATCAATGTTTACTCACACTTTTTATAGCCTATTTCTGTCTGTTTTCTAAATCAAGCTTAACTTGTTTATGTTGACCAGCCATAGTTTAATCCACTCATTGATTCCATTGAGTTATTTTATTGACATTTAGTTCAAGGTTTGATAACATTAAGCACTAAGCTTAATAGTGCTTAAGTCATTAATTACATATATTCAGTTTATTGCATTATTTAACACTTGGGGTGCTTTAAATAACAATCACCAATGACAGCTACCAATTCCCAAATCTTCTATTTTATAATCCCTCAATTTTTTTTAATATCATTAATAATACAGGGTTTTTTATTGATCCATTTGAATATGTGTATTTATTTTCAGTGAAGTCATATTATCCTGAGAGGTGTGACTTACTGTAGGAGAACCTTGCATTTGAATCCCATCAAAGTTCTTTCCATTGTGTTTCTATGTGTCGCTGCGTGTTGTGTTAATGGAGTCAACTCGCTCCCTCGGATGCACACAGATCTAGGCCACTTGTCAGTGGGCCTGAGCAATTCATCTGCACTGTTCACTATCTCTCTCAGGATCTCTCCCTCTGTCTCGCTGCACGTCCTTTACTCCTCACTACTGAATCAGCTCTCTTCTGAATATTTCATCGGACGCAGCAGCAGGCGCTTTGTAAAATAGCAGAGCTTACCTCAGAGCTCTTTGACTCTCTGAATGTAGAATCAGCAAATCTTGAATCAGCTCGCCTGATGCATGACTCCGGTGTGGGCGGGAGGTATCTCAGTCTCACGCCATGGCTTCCTCGCGGACAATAGAACCATTCTTCCCTGGTGTCTATCTGCTGTGGTTTACATTACGTGTCCCAACAAGAGACACTGGATGCACGCTCCTCCATCTAATCCTCAAGCCTAGAGCCGTCATTATTACGCCACGGCTCCTCTGTTGGATCAATAGACGAGGGAAAGCGCTGAGGTCATGCGTTGGCGAAGGCGTGTAATGTTAGCCCTGGGATGGGGCTGAGCAGCCACAGAGGCACTGCGCCCCTTCAGTCGATGAGCTCCTCAGACGGATCGATGGGACAGGACCTTCTGGGCCCGCTGCAGAACTCCTTGTTTAGACTCCTGGTCCTATCAGACCTGCCTTGTACTGTTGGATAAATATTGTAATGGGTATACGTCGTAGAGCACTTCAGATGCCCAACTCAGACATGCCACACAGTCTTTCGTGTCTTGGCTGAACGTTTACGACAGTGTCTAGCTTGGTAGACAAATCAAAATCAATTTTTTGTACTGACTTGGAGTTCAGAAATCAAAAATCAAACCACTTCTTTTGTCCAAAAGGCAAAACTGAAACAAACTAAACAACTAAGCGCTGAGTAGAAAGAGATTAAAAAGAATAGCTTAATAAACAATAACTAAACTACGATTCCATTTTTTATGTTTAAAATAAAGGGAATCCTAAAAGCTTTGTTGCAATCCAGGATTCAGCAGATCCTTCAGAAGCCGGTTAAATATGAATGGAAGCAGTGCTGATGAACGTGGACGACAGCGCTCTAAGCTCCTTGGCTATTAGAGGCCATGGGGACGGAAGCACTGGAGCACTTACACATCATCATCACCTACGCGTGCCATTAGACCGCGGGGTGGAGGTGTTTGTTCTGCTTTCAGATCGTCAAAGTGTCCCCGGTTCATCACATACTTGACTCATGTGTTTGTGGTTCACGACTACAGTATGTATCCGTGCGTGCTGTTCGTCTTCAGCGTTCATTCATCATTTCCCTTCATGTCGTGTGTGGGTTCGTCCCTGGGGTCTTGCAGCCTGTCCTTCGTGGCCACGAGTCTAGTGCCACATGACTTGATTCTCAATGCACATGATGCACTCAGAAATAATTGACATACTACCCAACCCTCCCTCTTCACAACCTAAAGCACCTTGGTGGGGAAGGGGGGGGGGGGCGTATATTGTGAAGCATTATATAGTATGTACTGATATAAAATAGCTACTAGCCAAGGGTTGAATAGTGTAGCGGTTAGTGTTATATAGTGTAGCCTTATATAGTATGTACTGATTCAATATTTATTAGTGTAAGTTGGGCAGTGTAGTGTAGTGGTAAGGGTGTATGATTCCCAGCTGAGAGGCACTGGGTCCGATCCCCATTGCCCTGTGGCTACCTGCAGTGAGCAAGATGCCGTCCCCCCTCTACCTTCACTTAATGACACCAGTCTGAATTTATTCATGCTTACGATAAAAGAGTCTCCTGTTCAAATAATTAAAATGGTAGCCTTAGTAATAAAGTATTATAGTAGTATAATAGTATTGAGGCATTTGTGTAATGTGTGCTCTATGCAGAGGCAAAGAGCAACTTTCTACCCGGTGGTTGTCAGGATATTGTAGGGCTGTTCTGGTACTTTCATGTCTATTTATGCAACATTTTATTTACGTATTTACTTAGATTTTGGTTCCTTTCCAATGAAGAGTGTCTATGTATTGGCCATACTGTGTGTACCAGTGCACTTGCCCATAAATGTTAATCCTTTTGGTTGCTGGCGGTCCTTCTTGCAGACCTCTCCAAGAACCGTCTGACGGAGGTCCCGGCGGAAGTGTGTCTGTTTGCGCCGCTGGAGTCGCTGCACCTCTACCACAACTGCATCAAGTGTGTCCCCGAAGCCATCATCAACCTGCAGATGCTCACCTACCTGGACATCAGGTGAGCTACCACACACACACGCACACACACACACACACGCAGGGTACACACACACACACACACACACACACACACACACACACACACACACATACACACAAGTGAGTGTGTGCCCAAACACACACTCACTCACTCATTCACTCGCTCACTCACACTCCATGCATGGTTCGAACACACACGTTCTGGCATTCATTCAGATCAGAAAACGCATATCACAATTAATCCACTATAATATTTGGGTGTTCCAACAGTGCATATAGTGACAGAAAGACTGAACAGCATTTAACGAGGGTAAAAAATGTGATAGCACCAGTGAATATATAAACATGTTTGTTCGAAATAAATCCAATTCGAGAATACATTTCAGTATTAGGGGACGGGCATGTTTTGACGGTCGCTAGCGTTACAAGCATTCTCCCACTGAGCCGGCTCGGCCGCTCCCAGCAGCCCTCGGCCGGGCCCTGCTCTCCGCTGGTCCCAGGGTCACCCTCTCGTGTGTCTCCCCTGCCAGTCGGAACCTGCTGTCGGTGCTGCCCCAGTACCTGTTCGGCCTGCCCCTCAAGGTGCTGCTGGTGAGCAACAACAAGCTGGCCTGCCTGCCCGACCACATCGGCAACGCCAAGGGCCTGATGGAGCTGGTGAGGGCCGCCGGTGTAGCCAGGAGTTTGTGTGTGTGTGTGTGTGTGTGTGTGTGTGTGTGTTAGTGTGTGGGGGGGGGGGTCAGAGCTGTGTGTGTTATGTAGGTACATGTAGGTTGATGGAGCGTCGCAGACACCATACAGTGTTTCCCCCAGCACTGTATGGTTAAGGCCTCAACAATACAACAATAGGGCCCCGCCTTGACTACCAATGTATGAGAAAAAAAGATTTTTTTTTCAATCTTTTTTTTGTGTACAAAAGTCTCGTAGGGAAAGAAAACAAACTTCCATCAGGTATAAAAAATAAAGATAAATAAAGCATCAGTAAAACTGTTCACAACAATGGTCGTGCCATAAATGAGTTTGTAGGGTAGATATTCATTAATCCATAGGATTATTATTACAGAAACTACACACAATTGAATATATTATTTTTGTTCATTATTAGTGTTATTTCCAACGCAATTTAGCGCAATATATTGCTCATAAATAAAATACATAGCACTGTATATGTCCCTCCCACCCCGAAAATAATAGATTAGGAAGATTTCCTTATGAGGGTAACACCAGCGATGTTCTGACCAATGAGAACTTAGTGGAACAAGGTCATTTTGACCAACCACTCAACCAACTGAGCAGAACTAGACAGCCCTAGAGGTGTGTGTGTGTGTGTGTGTGTGTGTGTGTGTGTGCGTGTGCGTGTGCGTGTGCAAGGATCTTGTGTGTGTGATGAGGGCATCAGGATGTGTATGTGTGTGTCGCGAGGGAGGGAAGGAGAGGAGCCAGGGGGAGGGGGATGGGGGGTGTGTAGGGCCGGCGCCCGCCCTAGGCGATCGCCTAGGTCGCCTAGGGCGGGAAATGGGTTGGGGGCGCCCTCTAGTGGCGCCCTTAATTAATTAATAAAAATATACGAAACAAGCGAAATGAAACCAAACATGTTCCCAAACGGAACGGAGAAGGGAGGGGGCGCAGGATTAATTGTTAATGCGCACTCCCCCCCCCCCCCCCCCCCCCCCGCGCTAAATTGCGCCCTGTCCAGGGCACAATTTAATGTCGAGTCGCCTAGGGCACCGAAACGGTCAGCACCGGCCCTGCTGGTCAGGGATGTGTGCATATGGGTCAGAGGTGTGTATGTGGCTGCATCATGTGCCGACGCTGCAAATGACGACATTATTGCTGGTGTTGAGAGCATCCTTATGAGCCCTCTCCCTCTGCCCCCCAGGACATCAGCTGTAATGAGATCCAGGTGCTGCCCACCCAGGTCGGCCAGCTCCACGCGCTACGGGAGCTCAACATCAGGAAGAACTGTCTACACATGCTGCCAGAGGGTAAGCACACACTACATACACACACACACACACACACACACACACACACACACATGAATTGACTGCCTTTGGTTGCATTATAACATGTTGTGCTCTGTGTCTCTGTATCAGAGTTGTCCGACTTGCCGCTGATCCGACTAGACTTCTCCTGTAACAAGATCACAGAGATCCCGACAGCCTATAGGAAGCTCCGACAGCTACAGCACATCGTCCTCGACAACAACCCCATGCAGTCCCCCCCTGCACAGGTGTTTGTCCATGATTTAATTTGTTTGCGTGTGTGTGTGTGTGTGTGTGTGTGTGTGTGTTCGTTCATATGTGTGTAATGTGTACATGCACTGTGTGTGTGTGTGTGTGTGTGTGTGTGCGTGTGTGCATGACATGACTGTGCTTGTGTGTGTGTTTGCATTATAACAAATAATAGTCTTTCAATATCATCACTGGTCATAATGCCTTTCACAGTTTAAAACTTTGGAGCAGTTGCACCATCTAGTGGAGAATGATGGCATTGTTGAATATCGTTGATATTAGAAGTTGACACCTGTTCACTGTGCGTGCTTTTGTGTTTTTCAGATCTGCCTGAAGGGCAAAGTACACATCTTCAAATACCTGAACATCCAGGCATGTCGGACAGACAAGAAGCCTGATTCCCTTGAACTGCCGTCTCTAGGGAAACGCTGCCTTCCTCAGGCGCTGACAGACAGGTAACATTCACACTAGCTCAGTGTACGCTCGTCAACTGAAAATATAGACTAGGTAACACGGTATTAACTAGCTTACTGTACGCTCAATGCTTCTACATAATACTGACTGCATATAAATACATTTACAGAATATACAAGCTTAAACTAGCTAACTTTACATCAACTAGATAAACGGCAGCAAATAGTGACTGCAAGTGCAAATTAAAGAGGAAAGGATAAAAATGGAATAGCCGTTATATGTTTAAAATAAGCCGTTATATGTTTAAAATAATCTAGAATAGGCAAGTTTACTGTACATTGCTTATTTTACATTAACTAGCTTCCTTTCCATCCACCATCGTTTTCAGCTTTAATGAGCCTAGTTTACCTTTAGTATTCAATTTGGTTAAATTTCCAGCATGGAGGATTTCTACCCCAATAAGAACCACGGGCCTGACTCTGGCATCGGGAGTGACAACGGGGAGAAGAGGCTTTCTACGACGGAGGTGACACACCAACACACCAACACAAATCACCTCATACTATAGCCATCGTAAAACCATGAAGCCTGCTGGCCAACTTTTGTGATCTGCCTCTTTAAACAAGACGCCTCACCCTGGTCAGCTCCTTGTTTGGTTCAGACTACACGATTCTCAGATATTCCTCCACGATTTGACATGTCACACTATGCGATCAAAGAGCCAAGAAATCGGGCCTTGTCACGTCGGAAGACTGGCCACACTACAAGATTCGAGGGTACGATGCTCTAGAACGCACATTCGTAATGAAAACGATCTCCGTCCAGACTATCGTTTTCATATTGTTTTCGGAATGTTTTGCATCCACGTTCCACACTGAAATGATTTTGATAAACAGTTGTTGTCATGGTTACGTGACTCCTCAGTTGATCAGCTGACTAATCATTTTCACTCACAAGCAGAAATATGGCTCAAGACAAAAGTACAAAGGCGAGTTTCCTTTGTATCGTTCACAATACACGCTGCATCAACAAAGTGTAAATAACAATTGATCCCGAGTTCCTATAATAGGCATTATGATGGCGGTCCTCTGCGTATTGCAGTAGTTAGTAGCGATTCAAGGATGAGCTGTAATGTCATCCCGATTTTAAGTTGCGTGTTCCGCGTCCCGACAAAAGCCTGTCGGCTCGCTAAAATGTCCAACCACTATGAAATGTCCCCTGTTTTCAGCGAACATAGTCAACGTGGTCTTATTATAGCCCGATCATTAACTAAAAGCCACATAGAAAGAATAAAGCATCCAGCATATGATATCAACAATTTGTGTGGGCATACGCAGCAGGGATGATCGCACATTGGAATGCTTATGACAAACCAGCGGATAAGCGCTGGGCGGAGATTTCAGAGGCAGGGAGATTATGGAAAAATGTGTCAAATTTGTCAGTTTGCCGTTTGTCTAGTCAATATGTTAACCTACTTATTATATATTTATTTATTTCAACCGCGACCCGCCTGGATACGTCATGCGATTCCCCCAAATTTCTGGCATGCCAAACTTTCGAATTGGCGTTTTCGAACGTCGCTGACGAAAAAAATCGCAGATCGAAACCATGTCACATTACAAGACCTTGTCTCGTCGCCGACTTTTCAAAATCGTGTATGACTCGCAAACTAACGAATCGGGGCAAAATCGGGCTGAAATCGTGTAGTCTGAACCAGCCAAGAAACATTTGACTTGCAACCATACAGAGTTTTAATTCAGCCTGAATTATGAAGCGAATCGACATGGACATTCAGGACAACTATCAGGGATAACTGAGTTTACTGCCTCTGCTCTGCTCACCACTCATCCTCCCATCTCTCCTCATCCTCCTCCTCCTCTTCCTCCTCCAGCCCTCGGATGACGACACGATGAGTCTCCATTCTCAGGTCTCGGAGACGGCCCGGGCCGACGCCCTCCTGCTGCTTTCCAAGATGGACTCCTGCAAAGGTTACCCGAAAACAACCACCACCATCACTACCACCACCATCACTACCACCACCATCACCCCTATAACCCCATCAAGATCACCATCACCCCTATAACCCCATCAAGATCACCATCACTACCACCACCATCACCCCTATAACCCCATCACAACCACCACCATCACTACCACCACCATCACCCCTACAACCCCATCAAGATCACCATCACTCCCACCACCATCACCCCTACAACCCAATCAAGATCACCATCACTCCCACCTCCAACAACACCAGCACCACCACCACATCCTTGATAATTTTGGGTGAATGTCCTAAAAGCCGAGAAATGTGCGTCATGTTTGTCGTATCATTTTGGGTCATGTGATTTTTGTCATTTGATAACGCCAACGTTTATGCGTGTACCATTTCGAGTCACAAAGTACCTCATCTCGCGACACATGAGTATATTTCCACATCAGGCTTATTGACTCGGGAGTAGACGTTTAACAGAAGGTTTGAAGCGCTGTTGCCTCTGGGTGTTTCCCCTGTGATGTCCTGGCGTCTTCCTGTGGTGAACATGTCGTTCCTCTGTCAGATCAGGACCTCTATGACTTCGTAGAGCCCAACCAGGAGGAGGAGTCGGCGCTGTCCGAGGGGGAGGGCCAGCACATGTCCTGCATCAAGGTGGGCGGTCCGAGGGGGAGGGGGTGGGCGGTCCGAGAGGGTGGGGGGTTTGGGGGGGGGGTCGTGGTTGGACCCACGTCACACTGATCGACATTGACGCCCACCAAAGGATGTAACGGTCAAAGTGCCTCTATATGGTACCCACTAGAGACATCAAGAGTGGGAATGTCTAACCAGGTGCGGGATAGCTATATCAGTGTGGCAGTCGACTTCCACACGCATGTGTGTGAGAAGGGCTCAATCACTGACATGTCAGAGCTCTCCCTTTCAGTGTGTGTGGTGTGGGCTGGTAGACTGGGTAGCCGCGCCCTTTCTGCCGGTGAGTTGAGTTCGCCCTGCGGAAGGGTCTGTAGAAGAGCAATACGTTCCGTTTTTGCGGGAGCCAATCACCAAGCTGGCTTTTCCCCTTGGCGCGCTATTGGCTAGTTTAACACAATGACGGCAGGGAAGTGACGGCAAGCAGCCAATTGCGTACAGAGTCATTTGAACTAGGCCCGTTGATGACGCCTCTTGTGCTGAAGAAAATGACGGCAGCTTCCCCAGACCAACGTGCAATCTACGATTGAGCTTGGTCTGGCAATAGTGGGCTGTTTCATCCCGTGTGCCTTGATTGCCCAATGCACCGCAGGTTTTCAGCCCCGTAGTCATTAGCTGGACTAGGGCCAGGTGAGGCTGTTCGGACCAGCCACCAGCCTCACACACACACACACACAATGAGTTGACCAGTTTGTACAGTACACTGGTAGGCTGTCTAGCGTACATCTGGGGGGACACTCCTACCTGTGATGTTGGTAAAATAGGGTCCCTTTAAGAGAGGTATCATGTCGAGGTGGGTGTGAGGCCCTGGGCGTATGTCCGCCACACACTTTGTGACACCGGGTTGAAGAAGAAGATCACATGATCACATGGATCCAATCAGAAGAGTTCTTTCTGGTTGAAACAGGAACTGGAGAAGGTCCTCAACATGTCCCAGCAGAGCAAAGACAAGGACAGCTTGAAGGAGGAGTCGGGGTCAGTATCGTCCACCGTCCACCGACCTTTGACCTCCAAACAATAGCATGTAGCTTTATTTCTGAGGCCCTGATAGTGAGCACCTTAGTAGCAGTTTAGTAACGGAGATGTCTGTGACCCTTGACCTTCCTCAGCTCAGATAAGGAGCCGTTGGCGGAGGAAGACGAGGATGAGCTCAAGGAGGTGCTGGACCTGAGGAAGATCGCCGTCCAGCTGCTCCAGCAGGAGCAGCAGAACAGGTGTGTGTGTGTTGGAGCTCTCTATCTCTCTCTCTCTCTCTCTCTCTCTCTCTCTGACTTTTACTTCTTTGTCTGCCGCGATCACCCAATCTCCTCTGAGGAGGAACCAAGAGTAGAGTATTAGTATTTGTTTTCCTGTATTGAACAGGAACACAGGACCCCCTCCCCCCCCCAATGTCTCCTACATGTTCAGCACAACCCTGCACTCCTTTGCTTTTACACTAACCAATGTCTCTGGCTCTGTCTGCCTTTGCTCTCGCTCTCTCCTCCTCTCCTTGTCCGCCACGTTCTCTCCACCCTTCCCCGATGGGTGGTGCACCCGCTGCGTGGGCGGGCGGTCCCCGCTAGGCGTCGCTCTCTCATCTGTCGGGCGGAGAGCCTGATCCACCGGCGGAGGGTAACGGGCCGGGCGCACAGGTAGAGCCAGCAGCCGCTGCGTCTCCCATGGTTACAAATGCGTTGCCATAGCAGCGGGGAGGCTGAGCGTTTGAGTTGTGTGTGTGTGTGTGTGTGTGTGTGTCTTTGTGTGTTTGTGTGTGTGTATGTGCGTGTGTGTGTCTTTTTGTGTGTGCTTGTGTGTGTGTCTTTGTGTGTTGTGTGTGTCTTTTTGTGTGTGCTTGTGTGTGTGTGTCTTTGTGTGTTGTGTGTGTGTGTGAGTCTTTGTGTGTTGTGTGTGTGTGTGTGTGTCTTTTTGTGTGTGTGTGTCTGTGTGTTGTGTGTGTATGTGTTTTTGTGTGTGCTTGTGTGTGTGTGGGGGGGACCCCAGGCTACAAATGTTCTTTGCAGTAAACTAAGCCAAAAATAGACAACATATTGTGGCCATCCCACACGCACTCTGGCTGCCTCCCACATTGGAGTGACGACTCTCTGGCAGGAAACAACATCAGCCAGTAGTCTTAGGCTGTGTCCTCGCTGGCTTTCTTTCATCTCAAAGCGTCCAAGCTCCAGCATTCCACTGGATAAGCGTCTATGTTATCTCGCAGGCGTGTCAGGACAAAAACACAAATTAGTCTAGGCACATCGAGGTGTGTTTTTAAATGAGGACTCTTTTTAAGGTGGACAGCATTGCCCTTATATTTTTACCACACATTTTTTAACATCAATAAGGCAGGATATAGGTTAGGTTCTTCTATATATGGCGTTGCACTATGTATATCATCAACATAATCGTGATATTGTTGACGTTGCATGGAAACTTTATCCACAGTGCTCTGTATGATACTATCCGTGACAAAGTGTTGTCGATGCTGACTGTGTTTTCAATGACGGGTGATCTGTCTCTTCTGCAGGTTCTTAAGTCACTCTGGGAGCTGCAGCAGTAAGCCAAGGCCTCCGCCCCAGGCCATGCGCAGGTATGAACAGCCCCCACCAGCCACAGGTTTAGCACCGTTAGTGAGATCACAACATGCCACCCTTGGCAGTCATGGAGAGTGCTGGATGCATCACTGAGTTTTAACAGGCTGCCACTCGCCATTATTTCTAATGTCAAAAAACAAGTTGCCAGAGTCGTCTTGCATGTGTTTGCTTGGCTTGACAACAAAAAAGAAAGAAGAAGAAGTGCTCTTTTAATAGACTCTCATTTGATAGTCTCTGAAATACCGTCATACAGACGCATGCATTTTGGGCATCTTAAGAGCGGCGCCCAATGCAAACTTGTTTTTATTCAGGCAACTTATTGCGTCAATGACAGTCATTGCTAATTTTGCTGCTAAATTTTATTAGGTACGATGCAAAGAGACTGTACAAATCTTAATGGAACATATACAAATTGTATGGAATAAACCAATTTATATTTATGTCTGTTATTTATTTATTATTTAGGATTAATTTCTAATTCTCCGTGGCCCCGGAGCCAATAGTCCAGGGCCAGTAGCTCTCTCTCTCAGGAGCTCCTTGTCAGCCATGCAGAGAAATGTTGGCTATGTGGGGTTAACAGGGCTGCCTATTATCCGCCAGCAGAGACATACTGCCGGCAGATAATTGATGGGTTGGAATAAAATTGCATTACGATGTAGAGTAAAGGGTCGTCTGAAAAACAGAATACAACAGTGCCTGATGACTAATGTAATACCAGGGAAAGATTGCCCACACATGGACTTACTGGTCACTGTTGAGAACATCACTGTATCTCCTTCTCCAACTGCCAAAAACCTTGGTGTAGTGTTGAACAATCAGTTATGCTGCACCGCAAACATCACTGCAGTGGCCCGATCCTGCAGATTTTCACTTTACAACATCCGCAGGATCCGGCCCTTCCTCACAAGGGAAGCAACTCAGCTTCTAGTCCAATCGCTGGTCATCTCCCGCCTCGACTACTGCAACTCGCTCCTGGCTAGACCCCCTGCCTCTGCGATTAAACCCTTGCAGCGCATCCAGAATGCGGCAGCGCGCCTCGTGTTCAACCTACCAAAGTTCTCACATGTAACCCCCCTCTTCCGAGACCTCCACTGGCTCCCTGTAATAGCTCGCATCAGATTCAAGATGATGGTACTGGCATACAAGGCAGTCGATGGAACTGCCCCTGCCTACCTCCAAGCATTAGTAAAGCAACACACCCCAGCTCGATCCCTCCGCTCAACTACCTCAGCTGGACGTCTGGTACCGCCATCGCTAAGAGCAAGCAAAGGTCGATCAGCGAAGTCACAACTTTTCTCTGTTTTGGGACCTCAGTGGTGGAACGAGCTCCCTACCGATGTCAGGATCGCAGAGTCGCTCACCAGCTTCCGCAAAAGACTCAAAACTCACCTGTTCAGAGTTTACCTCGACTCTGCATAGAAACCAATGCACAGCCACCATTGAATGTTCTACGTCCTGGCACTTGTACATTGCACTTATTCAAGGTACTTAATTGTGTAGCATCTACAGTAGCTGCTATCTTTGCTTTACATGGGGAATGGGTTAGCCTAGCGATTGTAATACTTGCACTTGGTTCTATGAACATCTTTACTGTACCGACAGCGATATATTGTTTCACTTCTTATGACAAATGTACTTATTGAAACAAATGCACTTATTGTAAGTCGCTTTGGATAAAAGCGTCTGCTAAATGCCCTAAATGTAAATGTAAATGTATCTGTTACCGGCAACTGATGACTAATGTACCTGATACCACCGTGACCACGTCAGTAGCTTGTGCATATGGACTGAGAGCAGCGTTGTAAACATGTTGTGAGTTGTGTACACAGTGATAACAGTCTCTCCTTTCCCCCCCCCCCCCCCCCCCGGCAGTGCTTCCCTGGACGAGGGCACCAGCGGAGCGTCAGAGCCCAGCGGACAGGTACCTAGCTGGGAGACCAGCCTCCCTCCTTCTGCCTCCCTTCCCAATGTCCCCTAAGGCATCCTGACCACACCCCGGCCATTCAAGTTCCACTGCTGCATCAAGAAAAACATCCATTAATACATGTCTTTAGAGACGAGTGACAAAGCAAAGGTCCTCAAACGTATCCGTGTGTAGAGGCTTAGGATCCTCCTATTTCCTCCCCCGCAGCCCTCCTCCTCCTCCTCCTTCGACGGGGGCCTGAAGTCTGAGCCCTGTGACGCAAAATGGTCAGAGATTCCCCCGCTGCTCAACCAGAATGAGGAGCGAAGGAGGAACAAATACCTGAGGAAGGACTACCTTAAGGTAACCGTGGCAACGAGATGGAGGGATGGATAGATGAGAAACAGGATTAGGATTAAAGGGACTGAAATGCGAACAAAAAGGCATTGTCGGGAACATAATCATGCTCACATCTTAATCATTCCCGGGAAGTATAGGCGTGCCACAGTAGAAGTACAGAGGTTTGTGCATGTTTGTTTCTGTGTGTGCGTGACACCAATTTATGTTTCCCCAGTATGTTTGTCAGAGCACACGCAAGTCATCTTCTGGCGGCAGCGACGACTGTGAGGTAAGCGGTGTTCCCTCCTAGACAAACACACAGACACGCTTACGTGGCACGCAAGCATGGAATCTCTCTCTCTCTCTCTCTCTGTCCCTTACTCTCTCTGTCTGTCTGTCTGTCTGTCTGACTGTCTGTCTGTGTGTCTGTCTGTCCGTGTTGTTACAGGATGGCTTGAGACACGCAGATTTCAGCACGGCGCTCACAGTGTTTGGGCTGAAGCCTCGTTCAGGTAAAACACTGTGACCATGTCTTCAGCCGGTGGCGCAGGCTAGGGCCGCTGTGGGACAGGATGGGGTAAAGGAAGGGGTACCAGACATCCCTGTCTTCTTGGGACATTACCCGTCTCTGGGGGTCAGTGTCCATATTCTGGGGACAGTGCCCTGGGGACAGTTCCCGTCTTTGGGCGACAGTGTCCGTCTTCGGGGGCCTGACCCTGGCTTGAGAGGGTCTGAAAGAAATGGCATTTTCAAAGATTTATGAATTGTTTTTGTTATGGCAATGGGTCTAGTTTGCGAATGAATATACATGTCTAGACAGTTGATCATAAGTTGTGTGTCTATTTGAGGCTGTGATGTGTCCTCGCTAAGCATGAATCATAGCTTGGACCGATTCCATATTCATTAAGGGGCTGGCTCATTTTGGGCTGGCTACATCATAGAAAACATTAGGGTAGACAAGCATTGGTCTGGAAGCTCAGTTTGTTTTAGATTTCCAAGGGGAGATAATGGATAGGACTACAAGCGATCACAGCAACAAAACGAAGCAGTGTGACACATCAGAAGCAGCCATCTTGGTTGTTTATGAAAAAATAAATAAACGTGGTCACATTGAAAACCAACTTCAAAAAATCTGGTGTTGTCGTACAGAGCAACTTTTGCAATAAAATCGAAAATAACTTTTTTCATACCAAGTAGATGAATGTGTCTGTTGTGTGCGTCACAAACCGACGCAATCACTCATGTAGCAGTGTTCAGTCACTAGATTGTTCCATGAATTTCAGAGATTCCACAAGAACGTTATATAAGACGCTGCAATACCATATACGACTTTATTTGTCTGAGTTATCGGGTACGGAAGACCATGGAACCCATAAAGGGACATGGGGTTAAAGAATCTTTTTTTTAACGTTTCTTGTGAGCACGAGAAAGCATCTGGTGTGCACGAGAAAGCATCTGGTGCGCACGAGAAAGCATCTGGTGCGCACGAGAAAGTATCTCGTGAGCACGAGAAAGTATCTCATGCGCACGAGAAAATATGTCGTGCGCACGAGAAAGTATCACGTGAGCATGAGAAAGTATCGTACGCATATCACTGGCAGTGTCACTGGCACACACACACAAACACACACACACTGCCACTGATATGCGTTCGATACTTTCTCATGCTCACGAGAAAGTATCTGGTGCGCACGAGAAAGTATCTGGTGAGCACGAGAAAGTATCTTGTGCGCACGAGAAAATATGTCGTGCGCACGAGAAAGTTTCCTTGCCAAGGCCAGCAGTGTCCTGGCAAGCGCACTGAGCACACTGCAGTCAACATCAGCCTGCACATGAGTTCATGTTAGTGTTTTCTGTGTTCAAGCCCCTCCTTCTTCCGAGTTCTGTGGAATAAGGGATGGAGAAGGATGTCATTGTTCTACCAGTTTATTCTACTTGCCAAATGACACATGCGTTTCTGTTGAAGTTTCCCTGGAATTGCGCTCTTGTCTAGAGTGTATTGAAAGATCAACAGCCACTCTCTGCACATGTTGTTGACATTGAACTGTCAGGGTTGGCTTCAGTCTGTTTAGGATAATGTTCTCATTTCTAAGAAGGGCTATTTATGGCAGTTTATATAATGGGTGTTTGTATTTATAGCATGCGTTCACATTCTAAGTACAGTCACCTCCTAAAGTATTGGAACGGCAAGGCCAATTTCTTTTTTTTTCTTTGTTCAGTATAGACATTTGGGTTTAAGATCAAAAGATGAGTATGAGACAAGAGTTCAGAATTTCTGCTTTTATTTGCTGGTATTTACATTTAGATGTATTAAACAACTTAGGATATATCACTGTTTGTATAAGACCACAGCATTTTTGGGTGGGCAAAAGTAAAGGAACATGTGACTGACAGGTGTTTCTTGTTGCCCAGGTGTTGCCTTTGAGGTTGATTCATCAAAGATTAAATAGCTCTGCATGACTACTGTAAGTTTTTAGCCTTTTTTAAACCTGTAAAGCGTCAATTTCTTGTTAAAGACGGTAAACCAACATGAAGACCAGAGAGCTGTCTATGGAAGAAAAGGAATCCATTTTGAAGCTGAGAAAAGAAGGAAAATCAATCAGAGCCATTGGACAAGCATTAGGCATCGCAACCAGAACAATTTGGAATGTCCTGAAAAAGAAAGAAACTACTGGTGACCTGAGCAGGTCGGCCAAGGAAAACAACAGTGGTTGATAACAGAAAAATTGTGAGGGCTGTGAAGAAAACACCAAAAACATCAGTAAGTGACATCACAAACGACCTCTAGAGTGCTGGGGTAAAGGTATCACAATCCACTATTAGAAGAAGACTCCAAGAGAATCAATATAGAGGCCATACCACAAGAGGCAAACCACTCATCAGCAGCAAGAATCAGAAGGCCAGATTGGAATTTGCAAAGAAGTACAGAGATGAGCCAAAACACTTCTGGAACACAATCTTATGGACTGATGAGACCAAGATTAGACTGCTTCGGCTCAATTAATGCTTCGGCTTAATTAAGACTTGAGCCGAAGCATACAAGCTCTTCTGTGAAGCATGGAGGAGGTATTGTCATTGCTTGGGCGTGCATGGCTGCTTCTGGAACAGGCTCATTAATATTTCTTGACAATGTAACTGATGATGGTAGCAGCAGAATGAATTCTTAAGTATACAGAAACATTTTGTCTGCCAATTTACGTAGAAATGCATCCAACCTCATCGGGAGGAGGTTTATCATGCAACAGGACAATGAGCCAAAGCACACGGCCAACAAGAAGAATGAGACCGTTTGGTGATGTCCATGGGTCGCAGGCTTGAGGCAGTTATTGCAAGCAAGGGTTATCCCACCAAATATTGATGTTATTTACCTTAAGATTTTTTGTTCCTTTACTTTTGCTCACCTTAAAACCCTGTGGTCTAATACAAACAGTGATATATCCTTAGTTGTTTAATACATCTAAATGTAAATACCAGCAAATAAAAGCTGAAATTCTGGACTCATGTCTCATACACATCTTTTGATCTTAAACCGAAATGTCTTTAGTGAACAACAAAAACAAAGAAGCTGGCCTTGCCGTTCCAATACTTTTGGAGGGGACTGTACAACTGGACATAAGGGCCGTACATGTCATGTGAATCGGTAGGACGTTTTGTCGTCTTGAGGTTGAGATGTACCACAAGCTGTGAAGCTCTCCACGCCATTGCTCGCATTTCCATCTTGGCCAAGATGTTTGGATGGTTGTCATGCTGACATGGCGACCAACAGCGACCGTTGTTTTCCAGCATTCACACGCAGCTCCCGGCAGGAGGTGACCTCCAACGACCCCAGCTTCACCATGAGGAGGAAGATGGAGCACCTGAGGGAGGAGCTGGAGCAGATTGGCCTCCTCCGTCAGGTCAGTGTGACCACCGCACACACACACACGCACGCACGCACAAACAAACACAACTAGTTATGTGTTTGGGTTGTTCTGTTCTTTCTTCAGTTACTCCTTGTATTTCTCCTTTTGTGTAAAAAGTTTGACCGTGTGCTTTAGAGCAGCGGTCCCCAACCACCGGGCCGTGGCCCTATACCGGGCCGCGGGACATTCCTAACCGGGCCGTAGGTTCGTAGGCTACGACATGAGTAAAAAAATAATAATAATAAATAAAAAAAAAATTCATGCAAAATGCATGCATACTTAATACACTCAATTTACTTCGCAATACTGTCACTCTTTTACATGCCATAAGTCTATATGCAGTTGATTGCATATAACGTGTTTGCATTTTTGGCAAGGTTTTAACTTCTTTTCTTTGGCATAACTGTCTGTCTGTCCCGCCCCCAACACGTATTGGCTTCAGTGGCTGCGCAGCCTAAGCTGCGCAGCTAACTTTACGTGTTCAGTTCAACAGTAGTGTCTAGAGATGGATTTATTGATTCGTTTCCGCGAACCAGTTCGCGTGATTCAGTTCGCCAAGGGGAGTCGTTCGCGAATCGTTCGTCGTTCGTTCGTTCAGTCGAGTTTCCGGTAGCGGTGAATCGAATCATACACGGTTCTCTGAGTCAGTCAGACTCAGCCCCTCGTTCGTTAGTTCGTTCGTTCGTTCAGTCGAGTTTCCGGTTCAGTCGAGTTTCCGGTAGAATCATGGAATGAACGGCTCAGACTCAGCGCCTCCCTCGTTCTTATTCTCATACGTCAACATTACAACTTTAACCAAACGCAGCGGGATGGGGGGTGTAGTTGATTATTGGATGTTTGACATATCAGCAAAATAATAGACTTGATTTAGCAATGATGGTGGGTGTCCCGGGTGTTTTAGGCTCCCATAAACAGAACCCTGTGCAGCCAAAGACTAAATCTAGCTGCCAAAATTAACACTGCCGTCAAAACGAGAGCTGGTTAAATGTGAAAAATGCATTAAACTGTCATCAGACAACGCAGTTATACGCTATTGTAATGACCTCGCCGGTGACAAACCAGGTCACTGAAAACCCGTAACCAAAGGCAAAAAGCCACACTAACAACAACCGGTTACCCGGGCAACCCCCCAACCCGGTCCCTTCAACGTGCAAGCCCCCACCCTCCTGTTCTCCCAAGGCCCTGCCCCAGCTGACCTGATGATTCACCCCCCACACTGATTGACAAGAAGAACATGCAATGCATGCACAGAGAACAACTGGCATAACGGACAACGAAATACAATGCAACACATAACACACAAACTCTTTAAATGTCCCAGGGTCGCTACACTATAGACTCTAGAGTTTCTGGTATAAAGACTGGGACAAATTTCAAATGATAAATATGTACACTTTATGTTGAAAGTATACTGTCGCGATTTCCATTGAAACGAATTGCGCGGTGAGTAGTCTTCACAACGAGAGCTGGTAGGTTGTGAAAAATGTGGTATAAAGGCTGGGACGAATTTCGAATTATAAATATGTACAATGCATCCTTTAAATACGTCCATGCAACAGATGGCCAATGTGAATAATAGATAGCTCGCTCACTGAGCCCATTTGTTTTTTCCCCATTTAACCTGTTGATTTCTGTCTCTCATTGACTAAAATTCAACGAGAGCGTCCTAGACTCAGTCCTAGAACAACATACGATTGGCTGGCTCTCGTGAGTCGTGACGTCTCTCAGTCAGTCCCTCCTCACCACTCACACAGTGAGTGAACGAACTGTCAGCGAGTCAGCGACTAGTGGGTCTGGGAGGAGTCGACTCTGAGAATGAACGAGGCGAACGACACGAACGAGGCGAGAGGGGGAACCAGTTCAGTTCGTTCGTCTTAACGATTCGTTCATTCGAACTGATTCGTTCGCGAACGAGTCAACACTAGTAGTGTCACACTAAGTTAGCTAAACTGCGAAAATGAGCAACTCAAAACAGACGTGTTTAAAAAGTTTCTTTGGAAGGGGTAGCGGGGGAAAAAGACCCACTGACGATAATGAGCAAGAAACCGCAAAGAAAAAGAAAGGGTCTTTCAATCGAAAGTATGACGAGTCGTACCTAAAATATGGGTTTATAGAGACCGGTGAGTCACATGCACCAAGTCCGTTATGTGTGGTAGGTGGCGATACGTTGTCGAATGAAGCTATGAAACCGTCAAAGCTTATTCGACATTTAGAATCCAAGCATCCTACACTTAAAGACAAACCCCTTGACTTCTTCGAGCGTAAAAAACGTGAGCAAGAATCACAAAAAATAGTGCTTAAAACAACCACATCTGTGAACGTGACTGCGCTAAAAGCCTCATACTTAGTGGCTAGTCGCATTGCTAAGTGTAAGAAGCCCTTTACTATTGGGGAAGAGCTAATTCTGCCTGCTGCAAAAGACATGTGCAATGAACTCCTTGGGGAGGCTGCAGCAAAAAAGATAGGCTCGGTACCTCTTTCAGCCAGCACCGTCCATAGGCGAATTGATGATATAGCGGAGGATATTGAAGCACAGTTGTTGGAGAGGGTGAATGGTTCACCGTGGTATGCGATCCAGGTCGATGAGTCCACTGATGTGGAAAACAGGGCAATTCTGCTTGTTTTTGTACGGTACAGTTTTGAGGACGATGTGCAGGAGGATTTGTTGTGTGTGCTGTCACTTCCAACGAACACCACAGCTGCAGAATTATTCCGGGCTTTGGATGGTTATGTGTCAGGAAAATTAGTCTGGTCTTTCTGTATTGGCGTTTGCACTGATGGGGCTGCAGCCATGACTGGACGGCTGTCCGGTTTCACTGCAAGGGTTAGAGAGGTTGCACCTGACTGTGAGCCCACACACTGTGTTATTCACAGGGAAATGCTGGCTAGCCGAAAAATGTCGCCCGAGTTAAATGGGGTATTAAATGATGTAGTTAAAATAATCAACCACATAAAAGCACACGCACTCAACTCTTGTTTATTTGAACAGCTCTGTGAAGAAATGGACGCAGAGCACAAACGCCTTCTCTTGCACGCAAATGTCAGATGGCTGTCAAGGGGCAGGTCATTGGAGTGTTTGAGTTGTGAGAGCCGCTGCAGAGGTTTCTTACAGAAAAAAAGTCACCATTGGCAGCACATTTTAGTGATGAGCACTGGGTGTCCAAACTGGCTTACCTGTGTGACATATTCGGATTGCTTAATGAGCTCAACCTGACACTCCAGGGGAGAATGACGACTGTCTTTAAACTGGCAGATAAAGTTGCTGCATTTAAAGCCAAGCTTGATTTGTGGGGACGACGAGTGGACAGGGGAGTATTCGATATGTTTCAAACATTAGTGGGGATTTTGGGAGAGACTGAGGCAGGGCCCATTCTCTCGCAGCTGGTGCGCGATCACCTTGTTGCGCTTTCAAATGAATTCGAACGTTACTTCCCATCCTCCAAAGATCCACGGCGAACAAATGAGTGGATCCGCAACCCATTTGTCAATGTCCCGAATCACTTCTCAGTGCAGGAGGAAGATCAATTGATCGAAATAGCTAATGATGGTGATCTTAAAAATGTGTTTGAGCAAACCTCTCTGGCGGGTTTTTGGATCAAAACCAAAGCGGAGTATCCCGAGATATCCGTAAAAACGCTGAAAACGTTGCTTCCATTTCCCACCACGTACCTATGCGAGGCCGGGTTTTCGGCAATGACTGCCACTAAAACAAAATTGCGCAGTCGATTGGACATTTCAAACACGCTAAGGGTGTCACTGTCTTCCATCACCCCCAGATGGAACCTTCTTGTTGCAGGGAAACAAGCACAGGGCTCCCACTGATTAAAATGAATTGTAGCCTATTCTGTGGCCTCACAAACGCGTGTTAAGTTCCATTACTGACATTTTGTGTTGTGCATGTTTACACTTGATAGATGTTACTTCAAGTTTAGTTCAATATATTTATGTTCATAGTTGTTCATTTTTCACTTGTTTAGGTTCACGTTCTTTTTTAAGAGTTTGTTACCTTCACTGTTCATAAATAACTGGAACTAGTTATTTTAAATGAATGCATGCACAACACTATATGAAAATATCAACAAATTGGCAACTCCTGCGCAACATAATCCAACCCCCCCCCCCAGGCCCCGCCCCGCCGGTCCGTGAAATTTTTTGGAGAATCAAACCGGTCCTTGGTGCTGAAAAGGTTGGGGACCCCTGCTTTAGAGAGATCTATCAAGAAAAAATTAAGAATAATACAAATTAATGGATTTCATAGGATCTCATATAAGAATACTAACCAATACAACATGGTTCCTACCGTTTTCGTAGGACCCCGTATTAATTAAATTCATATAGTGCTTTTCAAGACACTCAAGGTGCTTTCCATAGTGAGTGTGTGTGCATGTGGGAGGGATATGACATCTCATTCACTGCGATCTCAATTGAAGAACAGAGCAGGCGGTCACTCTGGTTTAGTCCCAGAGTTCCTCGAGTCCATAGAAATAAAAGAAACCATCCAACCATAGAAACCATCCAAAATTCAATGGGTGGCTATGGAAGGTGACCACGAGGCTGTGGACGTGTGTTTGCAGAACATCGAGTCCAGACTGAAGGTCTTCCTCCCGGATGATGTGGGCGCGGCTCTCATGGACGGCGTGGTGCTCAGCCACCTGGCCAATCACATCAGCCCACGCTCCGTCCCCAGCATCCACATGCCCTCCCCCGCCGTGGTGAGACAACAGTACCACGATACACCCGCACACGGGATCAATCAAGCATTATCTTAGGATGGCTGAATGCCAAGAATGCATGACGTATACATGTGTATAGGTGATCATATGAAGACGTTTAAGAATGCTTCTCTAGAATGTGATTTAAGGGGCTCTCTGTGTCCAGATTTGATTATTTAAAATGATTCTATAAGTCAGAAGTTTTTTTTTTTGGGATATAAGAATAAATAATGTGTCAAGAATCAAAGACAAAAGAATGCTAATAGTTTGCTAATGTCATTTTTATCCAACAAAATGTTGATTTTGAATGTGAACAACAGATCTTTCCCGGTTGCCTGCAATGTTGTTAATGTCTCCCATGTGTACTGAGTGCTGACACTGTGTTCGCTGTTCAGCCCAAGCTCAGCATGGCCAAGTGCCGCCGGAACGTGGAGAACTTCCTGGACGCGTGTAAGAAGCTTGGCGTCACACAAGTAAGAACAGGAGGCTCTCAGCACCTTCCAAACGTCCACCGGTGTCTGTCACGGTTATTCTCTTTAACATGAACTCATCATGCAAAAATCATGCAAATCAGCAAACAAGGAGATGACGAAATTAGGGAAGTTGAAACCATGTGGTCAGGTTGATTACCTGGGAAGAGATGCGTGAGTTCAGTGGAGCATTGTGCAGTTCTTTGTAATAAGATAATTGAATTTAATTGTTTATTGATCTCTCGTACACAGACGAGTGCTGTTCTTCCTGAGGTCAAAAATGTCAGTAATTATTCAGACCTGAGAGACTAATAAATAAACCACAGATGGAAGAGGACTCGCGGGACAGCGATGTTTGATGTTTATGTTTGTTGACAACACTCAAAAGAAGAAATAGAGCGTCGCACCCTCTGGCTCAATATACTTTTTTTTTCTTTTGTTTTGAACACATCTGTTTCGCCCAAACCTGATCCCTCCTTTTGGTAACTTAGGAAGGTTTCCTCCCTGTGTGGTTTAGGAGACTTCCTAACCCTGAGTTCTGAGGGCCCAGGGTTAGAGGGTCAGTAGTGTGAGGCTGAGGGCCTCTTTAAGACTCACTGAGGGGTTAGAGGGTCAGTAGTGTGAGGCTGGGGGCCTCTTTAAGACTCACTGAGGGGTTAGAGGGTCAGTAGTGTGAGGCTGGGGGCCTCTTTAAGACTCACTGAGGGGTTAGAGGGTCAGTAGTGTGAGGCTGGGGGCCTCTTTAAGACTCACTGAGGAGTTAGAGGGTCAGTAGTGTGAGGCTGGGGGCCTCTTTAAGACTCACTGAGGGGTTAGAGGGTCAGTAGTGTGAGGCTGGGGGCCTCTTTAAGACTCACTGAGGGGTTAGAGGGTCAGTAGTGTGAGGCTGGGGGCCTCTTTAAGACTCACTGAGGGGTTAGAGGGTCAGTAGTGTGAGGCTGAGGGCCTCTTTAAGACTCACTGAGGGGTTAGAGGGTCAGTAGTGTGAGGCTGGGGGCCTCTTTAAGACTCACTGAGGGGTTAGAGGGTCAGTAGTGTGAGGCTGGGGGCCTCTTTAAGACTCACTGAGGGGTTAGAGGGTCAGTAGTGTGAGGCTGGGGGCCTCTTTAAGACTCACTGAGGGGTTAGAGGGTCAGTAGTGTGAGGCTGGGGGCCTCTTTAAGACTCACTGAGGGGTTAGAGGGTCAGTAGTGTGAGGCTGGGGGCCTCTTTAAGACTCACTGAGGGGTTAGAGGGTCAGTAGTGTGAGGCTGGGGGCCTCTTTAAGACTCACTGAGGGGTTAGAGGGTCAGTAGTGTGAGGCTGGGGGCCTCTTTAAGACTCACTGAGGGGTTAGAGGGTCAGTAGTGTGAGGCTGGGGGCCTCTTTAAGACTCACTGAGGGGTTAGAGGGTCAGTAGTGTGAGGCTGAGGGCCTCTTTAAGACTCACTGAGGGGTTAGAGGGTCAGTAGTGTGAGGCTGAGGGCCTCTTTAAGACTCACTGAGGGGTTAGAGGGTCAGTAGTGTGAGGCTGAGGGCCTCTTTAAGACTCACTGAGGGGTTAGAGGGTCAGTAGTGTGAGGCTGGGGGCCTCTTTAAGACTCACTGAGGGGTTAGAGGGTCAGTAGTGTGAGGCTGTGGGCCTCTTTAAGACTCACTGAGGGGTTAGAGGGTCAGTAGTGTGAGGCTGGGGGCCTCTTTAAGACTCACTGAGGGGTTAGAGGGTCAGTAGTGTGAGGCTGGGGGCCTCTTTAAGACTCACTGAGGGGTTAGAGGGTCAGTAGTGTGAGGCTGGGGGCCTCTTTAAGACTCACTGAGGGGTTAGAGGGTCAGTGTATTTGAGGATGTGGTTGCTCATATTAAGCACTACAAACATGCCAATTTATTTGTACATCTTTGATTGATTGTTGTTTAAGAGATACTAACCAACAATGATTTTCCACTCAACGATTCCCTTCATCTGTATAAATCCAAGAATGCAGGAATGTAAGAAATATATCAATTACACGGGGCACACGGAATAATTAGATCTTTTTAAAGTAAAATATCTATATTCAAATAAGAGATGTTTGTAATATGCACACCATGTTTCCATTTGACCGAACATTATTATCCTATCCCAAATTCAGCATGTAACTGGAGTTGCAAAATGGGGGCTTTCTGTGTAGCGCAGCGGGCATCCGCAGTAGGCAGCATACTATAACGGCTCCATCTTGTGTGTGTGTGTGTGTGTGTGTGTGTGTTCCCCAGGACCAGCTGTGCCTCCCCCACCACATCCTGGAGGAGCGTGGCCTGGTGAAGGTGGGTATGACAGTGCAGGCTCTCCTGGACCTCCCCGCCTCAAAGACCCCCCAGCTGGAGGGTGATGATTGACCCACCACACCAGGTAGGGGGAGAGGGCTGTGGTCCGGCTCTAGCCACACACCCAGACCCCCTGCCTCCAGCCCCAGCCCTCATCCCTGGAGGGGAGAGGTGGGGTGACAGTGGAGCGATGCCAGAGGGTCCAGGGAACCTTCCTTTAGGAGGTGAGGACGTGGTCGTCATGGAGAGGACGCCGGGTGGGGGAGGGATTGGGGGGACTTACCAGCTGACTGAGTTGGAGGACAGGAGGGGGAGAGTACACCCTCCAGTCTTCTCGTGTGAGACAGCTGGCAGCAGCCAACTCCTGTTTTTATTTTTTATTTCCCTGTCAATAGTGTCTGTGTGTGTGTGTGTGTGTGTGTGTGTGTGTGTGTGTGTGTGTGTGTGTGTGAATTTGCTAAAGTGGGATAGACACTTGCATAGGTTGACGCAAAGGCCTAAACTGTGGACAATGAGTCCATAATAAGTGGGTGTGTGTGCGCGTTATATCTACTCGCTGTTATCTGAGACGTCAGCAGTAGAGTGTTGTACAGATGTGCAATCAGAGCTTTGAATTAGAAGAAATTGTTGTTATTTTTTATCGTCATTTAATTTATTGCACATTATGAGGCTCACTGTATGTTTCTTTTTCTTCTTATTTTTGTGTATTTATTTATTTACCCTGTGTTGCCAAGGGAGACAGAATAAATGGGGTGTGTTTACTGGAGACACACAAACCTGGAGTAGCTTCAGTTTGTCAACTCTTATCTTATTTCTTGGTAGTCTGTAAATCATGCCTACAATAAGTAATAAATTCAGGGTTAAAGTAAATAAACCACAAAAAATAACTACTGTGTCACACGATAATACAACTATATATTCCGCTTTTTTGCGTTTCAAAATGTTGTTGAGTTTCTTTTTATTTGATTGTCTTTCAAGCATCTCTTGAGCTTCAGGTAATTTCCCAAACTCTCAACAGTGCAGGGCACAGTGCTATTTAGGGTATTGACATGTTTAGCTCAGGTTATCACAGAGCACTTACCTGTTACACACCTGTAAGTCACTTTTACTCAGTTTCACATGTCTTTTTCAAATATGTAAAAAAAATAATAATAATAATAGTTTATGATAAAATCTCCTCATCTGAATAATGTTATTTGAATGTTTTCCTGGCAAGCAAAACATGCCCATCTCACAATATCAAAATGAAGAACGCAAACCTCAATAATCCTGGCCCAAGCTGGCAACGAGTTGAACACCTTAGGAGCCACAGATAGTCCTTTTCCATTGGCCCTTTTGGCAACAGTGATTCAAGCAATGATGTGTTGATTTTCATTTCCATTAGGCCTCCCAGTTTAAAAAGCGTTGAGTCAGGCCCAATATGAACCCTCTCCGAAGTCGGGCCAAAGCGCACAAGACCTGCCTACGGTTGTGGTGACATTAAAGGGGTAGTTTGTTAGCCTTGGTGTTCTTTATCATTGGAGACAGTTTTCAACACATTTCATTCAGTCCTTCTAGTTGCAGAGTTTGCTCGTGCTAGGCTAGAGCACAGCAACGGGCAATACTAGCCTGCTAATAAAACAGTCTTACCAACTCCACAGTACACCGGAGGTAAATCAACTATAACGCCAGACGGTCGATGTAAATGTCTGTGTTGATAGAATAATGTTAGAAATAAAACCAACCTTGCATTGCATTGCATTTTGAGGAACTTGCTGTGTCTCAGCACTGTTATATTCCTGGTAGTAGGCTACGGCAGCGACGGACTGATACCTAGGTTAAATTCCGCTGCTGCTGAGAAGTTAGTCCCTCAAAATGCGATGATTCATGCGATGCAAGGGTAGTTTTATTTCTAACGTTATTCTATCGACACAGACATTTACATCTATAGTCTGGCGTTATAATTGATTTACCTCGGGTGCACTGTGGAGTGGGTAAGACTGTTTTATTAGCAGGCTAGTATTGCCGTGCGCTAGCCTAGCACGAGCGAACTCTGCAACTAGAAGGACTGAATGAAATGTGTTGAAAACTGTCTCCGATGATAAAGAACACCAAGGTTAACTTGGGAATCAGGCCAAATGTCCAAAATTACGAACTACCCCTTTAAGCTGCTCTGCGAGCCTTTCCCAAAGAGAAGTAGTCTCTCAAATTTTAGGAATAAAGCAAAATACAATAAACACTAAATACAATAAACTAAACTAAAATAAAGTGCGTTCTTGTGTCTGAGACGCGTCGCCATATAAGCTGAGTATGGCTCAAGGTTCAGGACTGCTTGATATGTTGTTATTTCTTCATTGCTATTACTGTGACGGCCTAATTGATGCACATAATGACGTTTCATGTAATTGTTTTTACATTGAGGTTTATTTATTTAATAACCCTGTGTTGCAAAGGGAGCCATAATAAGTTGGGTATTTTGTGTGTTTGCCCAAAAAAGGAGTAGCTCGAATTTGCCAATCCTTATCTTACTCCATATTATGTTTCCCACGACTCTTGCCTTCCAATTTCCTTCCAAAATGAATTAGCAACAGGATGCATATTCAGGGGGGTTAGGGCATCTTGTTCAAGGATGCCTACAGATGTAATGTATCTGCCTAATTTAAGGGGTTCATGATAAAGATACTAGCACACAGCAGTGATTTCTGTTTGACCATATCCACCTATCCATCAAACTAAATTTCTCATCGCCGATTGAATTGTGTGAGATGCTTCGCTCTGAAACAAACCTAATATACATTCTATTCAATTCAATGATAAATGGCCTAAATCCCCAATTAAATGTCAATGTCTCATAACAAATCAATCACAATTGAAATCAGGCTATGATATAAAACTGAATACAATAAGTTAGTGTTGTGGCATCAACTCAAAACAAGCGCCTCATCAGTTATGGCACACCTTCAAGCCCTGTGGTAATGGAGATGCAGGTCCAGACAGCACTGGGCTTTCCCCATACCTTGTTTGTTAGTTGTTTTGTTCCCTAGCATTCCTGTCAGAACAATGCAAATCAGAAATGATTCCCTAAAATTGAATATTATATTGTAGTGACCTAAGCGCAAGAATGGAAAACAGTGAAGGAAGAGGCTGAGGTTGATGTCTGCTCTCCAAAATCAACATGTCGTGGCCTTGTTGTCTCCGACAACAAGGCCACGTTCTCCTCAGAATTTTCCATAATGTTTCATTTTATTTTGGCCTATGTATTATGACAGTTTAATTATCTAATTATCTAATAATTAATTAACAGATGGATAAACAGGTTTTTCTTTATTCTACCCAACCTAAAAGCCTTGGCTTCTATGACCACTCCATGAATAAAGTCCTGCTAAAACAGAATAGCATTTGAAAGATGAAGACAACTTAGAGAACTAGGATTTCAAGATGGATGCTAAATCAGATGGCTTATTATTTGCAAACAATACATACATTGCAAACGTGTACATGAACTGATCCACAAAGTGCCAGACTCGTCGTTGCTTGCCATGCCACCTCAACCTGGCATCCGTCTCATGTTTCAAGCCTTGGTAGGAGGGGGCGGGCAGGGAAGGCCCTATTCAATATTTAAATTTAGACTGCAGTACCGATTTTAAATGCTCACTTTCATCGCTTCATATTGTACCGAAATGTTGCCAAAATTATGCTAATCGTACGATCTTTGCATTGTAGTTTAATGGGTATAACAAAGCCAGCCCCGTCGAACCTGCCCATGTAGCCTTCCCGATAGGCTACCCCCAGTTGAATCACTGTTTTTTCTATTCTGTGGGTTGACACTCGGGAAACAGCTCCCCAGGCCAACTTGTGTGTCAGCACTGCTCGGCTTTACCTGGCAGATTGTATTTGGTTATTTTACAGAACACTGTGTCAGGGGAATTAATGTATTCCTGTTTTATGCATTGTATTCTTTTTATTTATGACGGATGTGTGTGTAGTAACTTTACTCCGACTGACCTGCTCGATCTTGCACTCTATTTGCTTACTCTTAGAGCTTTTTGACCCAAAGTGAAAAAGTAAATTTGGATGCGTTTCATCAGCAGGTATAGCGGTTACAGAGCCTCTTTCCTAAGGATGCAATGGATTTGGGGATCGAACCCAGACCCTTTTGACTGGGAGCGGGACACTGAATAGCAATTGCACTATCCTGTTACCACTTTGAAATGCAATCACCTTAAAGCTTGTGTGGTCAATTTATTTTAGAAGCATTTTTTGTTATAAATGTTGACACTTTCTTTGCATCCCAACAGCAATCAATAAATCCGATGCTCTCAAAAAAACAGAACATAAGCCAGTATCTGTGGCGGTTGCAGGCCTGTACTGAGCACATCTAATCATTCAATTTGGCTAGAATGAAATGACTGAATAGCCTACCTGTCTACCTACCTACTAACATAGCTACCTGCCTACCTGAACACACTCTGCCCGTGCACTCATTACGCAGGACCAGGGTCCTCCACAAGGAGGCAGACCTATTGCTAAAGCTATTGAGCTAGCCACACACAAATCCAGGTGTGGCTTTCGAGGGTGGCCTGTAGGGAGGTGTGGGATTTGACGGACAAAATGTTCTCTGGCTGTTTGCTCCAAAGTTGCCTGCCCCATCTTTAACTGAAAATCCGGGAAATCGCATTCTGTTCTCTTGACTCAGCAGAAAAACCTCAATATTTTGCTGAGTCAAGAGATTATTATCAAACTTCAGCTTTGTGAAACCATTACACTGCATCAAAAACATGTAAAATTGTGACTATGACTGTTAATTTACTGTTATTTTGTTTCACTATCAGCCTAGCATCCATTTATTCAAATAATAGGCTTAGTTATTTACTGGGCCAAAAAAAGATAACATGAATTGATAATTGGTCAAAGCTTGTGTGAGCTTGAACATTTATCTGTTCCATCAATAATAACGATAATGCAAATAATGTGTTCTAAAAATGCTGCACAAGAGAGACAAAGATAAATTATCAAACTGCAGATTGTAGCCTTACCAGTCGTAGGAAGCCTGCTGTTATTCAGAGATATCCATCCAAAGGGAAATTAACGTTGAGTCGAACACGGGTATTTTTAATCTTTCAAATCGAATGTTTATTTAAAAATAAAAGGTCATGTTTTATTCGGTAGGCTACAACCTTTTGGCAATCTTTTGGGAACATGTTAATCATCAAATTGGTATTTTTACAATGTAGTCAGAAATTAGTTTGAACTGTTTCTTGCATGGAATGGTACGACACTTTAGGTTGGCGGTATGGATCAACAAAACATGGAATGGTACAACAAAACAAAAGATTTGACCACTGGGAGAACCATAGAGAGAGAGCCTGGTGTCGCTATCTTTACGGTGGACAAACATGGGACCTCATTTTGGAAAAAATATGTACGTAACGTTAGTCAACGGCAAAGGATTGTCTTTCATGATCCCCTTTGATTTGTGCCACAAACTACACGAAGGAACTTACACGTAAGACAATGCAAACATATGTAATTAAAAAGACTACACACCCAGATTCTAGCCCCTAGCCACTTGGGGTGACGTGAACGTGATACGCAAGTGGTTCGTCACAAGAGCGCTAGCTCTTTAGCTTCCCGTCCGATAAAAGGACCAGGAAGCGCTGGATAAAACTTATCCGAAAAGAAACATGTTGATGTTGTCGTATATTGTGTGAGAGGAGTAAAGAAGTGCACTGCGAATTCGTATGTTGCGGTACGGTGGGGTGCGGATAATGTGGTTGGCTGTGTCCGACAGGGTAAAGCATGTCGGATATTTTAAGCTTTAGTGCCGCCTATATTCTAGAAATTCTCAGTGACCCGATTTCAAGCTTAAACAGGGCGGTCACTTCCACTTAAAATTGTCCGTGCTTTTGCCATACTGCTTCACTGGCTGTGCCTATTTTTGTAAATAAAAAAGACAACAGAACCGAAAAAAGTGAATGTGTATGCATTTTTTCATTAAATGACAAATTGAAATGCATGGAAAAAATACAAAAACCTGTCCACCTCTGTACATACTATCTGTATAAATTTGAAAGGTTTCTTAAAAAAATAAACAAACAAGGTCAACAAAAGAAATGTCTTTGCAATCCATATCTACTATTTTAATTTCAGTTCAGTATTCTGCTTCATTCACTTTTATTTTTACATTCACTGATATTGTTGTTTATTTAATTATTAACTGTATTGTACATCAACCAACTATAAAGTTAAAAAGATAACTCTATCGCTTTTTAACAGAGACAGTAGGCTACCAACATCCTTTATTTAAAATAAGTATTACTCAGGAGGGTTGATAAGATTTGAAAATATGCAAAAGTGGATCCATGAGGGAGAGCGAGAGAGAGAGAGCGAGAGAGAGAGAGCGAGAGAGAGAGAGAGAGAGAGAGCGAGAGAGAGAGAGAGGGAGAGAGAGAGCGAGCGCGAGAGAGAGAGAGAGAGAGAGAGACAGAGACAGAGAGAGAGATCTCAATGGGTGTGTTCTATAAGCTGCTTTAATAGGAAGGGAGCGACCCCTCGCTCATTACAGAAGTATCTTTCTCCCGTTTTATTTGTGCACAATATTTAGAATTGTGTTCAGTTGGTTTGTTTCCACCTCAACGTGATGGAGCGATACACGTGGTCGGCACTGCTACTGCTTTTCTTTCAACTACAGTCCAACTCCAGTTTGGTATACAACACGCACACCTGTAAGTTACCCTTATATTCGTCGTTTATTTAGGCCTATGTGATGGGAATATTGATGTGTGTGTCTAAATCTTTAACTTTTAATTATATTTTGTTTTGTATATAAATATTAAATATTGTATAGGTAACGTGGGGTGGAATAGGGGAAGGAAAAAAGTCGAAAATAAAAATATTATTTTTATTTTCGACTTTATTTTCGACTTTTCGATTTCTATTTGTAGCTTCTTTTTTTACACGTGTGAAACCTCGTTCCACGTTGTTTTGACTTTCCCCATCCTCAGTGGAAGCTCCCCACGACTTGCAGATAACGGATCCGGGTTACCTGGGGCTCCTCCTCGTCAACTGGAGCGCTCCGTACGGAGCCCACATGGGCCCTGCATGCAGAGTCCGCTTCTACCTCACTTACTACAACACCTACCTCAACCGGTGGTCTGTAAGTGGGCTATTCTCTACGAACCCATCACCCAAATCCATTGTTCAACAATCATATCGTTATCAGCAAGATGGAAAATAAATTCATTTAAACTACTGAAATGTCTGATTGAATAGCTTTTTAATGTAGGCTAAGTATGTAAGTATTTTTTCAAATGTGGTAATTTCGCGGATTCGGTTTGGAATTAATTGATCGACTTCGTTAATTTTAGAAAGCATGCGTCAGGCCTAAAGTGCATACATTAATTTGGTTTAAACGGAGAAGAACACATGGAAGTCTCAGCCTGTCATCAATTAATTATCATTACTCATCAGTCTGTGGTTTTTGAAAAAGTCCAGGTAGACCTACTCTCCCATTATTACCTCACCATTATTTTCTGGAAAGGTTAAGTTAAAAGCAATGAAGTAATTTCAAGTCTTAAAATCGTTAATGACTTTTTACTTTTACTGTAAACGATTATCGACATTATTGACTGTGTCTTTGTTGTGTCCCTTGCAAGGTTATCCGAACCCCCAGTACCAGTCATCGTGTCCAGGTCGACCTGTCAAAAGAAGTTAAAGTCAGAGTGCACTCCTTGTTGAACGGTCCGTGCACCAACTACACGGAAGTCAAGAGCACGCGTTACGCAGAAGTGGTCAGATCACCTGGTAATGTAGACCTTTTCCAGCACGGAGGGAGGCCTGAAGGGATGGGTTGGCATTTTTTCCCATTAAATAGTTTAAAATTCTAGACAACTTTTGCTGGTTCCTTAAAGTTGCCTACCCCAGCTTTAAGGAAACTTTATGTAAAAAGGCTGTTCATAGAGTTGAAAGGTAGTATTCAAACATGTGCATCTGAATTATGGTTCATATTAGTAGGTCAGCATTTATCCCGGTCCGTTAACAGTATATGCGTCAGTTTTCAATTAAATATGGTGTTCCCATAGATAACAATTGATAAGATAGTTAATTTGTATTGTTACATTTCCGCCCCATTCTGCACCAATTATCGCTGGAAGGGGGTATCCTCGAAGAAGAATTGTCAAAGGTAGAAGCTTATTTAACATCAAAAGATTGGCTTGTAATACCCTTCACTAGCCTTATCTTATGGGAGTGTTGCTATGTGGTTATTTCGTTTTGCAGATGCTATCATCCAAAGTGGCGGTATTTCAGATACATCATATATGTAAGGGATAATGTAAATGAATGAACTTAAGCCTCGATAGGGCGAACCGGCATATTTTCGATAATGACCGGCAACGTTCTATACATTATCCCGCTTATTACATGGCTACTTGCCAAAACAAAAAAATAACTTCACACAGTGTCTTTTTACAATTTATTTGTTTCCAGCATTCGTAGTGTTGCAGAGAAATAGTCAGTCAAAGACGTTGACGTCGCTTAGCAACCGAGTACGCTTGGGTTGATAAGTTACCGGACTACTTGCGGAGTGATACGAAAGACGGCGGTCAATTATTCTGAGCAACGGTGAATTATCAAATATTATTCACCGCCAGAAGTTGTGAAGGGCCCATGCAAGTGAACGGAGCGTTCCACGGCATTGAGAAGAGCCGTGTAATAAACGTTATTAATAACTTTTATGCTAGGACTCTAAATCCCTAACCACCACATCATCCTGCCACCTAGGGTTACGTGTAATAATGAGTGGTGATGTATGTGACTGGGCTGCTGTATGTTCATTGTTTATTTGTCTCCCGCTCCAGCTCGGGTTAGTCCTGTTGTGCAGCGGCTGGGCTGTGTGTTCCATAGAATGGAGTACACAGAGTGTATGTGGGAACAAGCCAACCACACCTCACTACACCGCCTCTACTACTGGTACGCCCTTATACTCATATCGATAGATACACATACTTATCCTACTTATCCTTATTCGCTGTATTCTACATAACTATTCTCTACTTTACTCTACTCCACTACTACAGTACTCTGACACATAACATATACATATGCATATACTCTCCGACAACATAACTATACTGTACTATACTTTATACCACTTGTAACTCACTCAGAAGACTGCCGCCACCAACTTATGAGCCGCAACCCACCACGGGAGAATCACTGCTCTATACTCTACTCTACTATACATAACTATACTGTACGCTAAGATACTCTGCTGTACATTACTATACATAACTATACTGCACGCTAAGAAACTCTGCTGTACATTACTATACATAACTGTAATCTACTACACTTTACGTTACATTACTATACTCTACTATACGTACACTTTGCTTTACGACTAACGTGATTCAACACTACACCTCACACAACTTGGCAGTATACCTATCTCTTCTCACAGGTTAATTCCACCATTCTATTTATTTCTATATTTGAAAAATAACTTAATACATAAATAATTTCCTTAACTTCTTATCGGTAATAATCAAGGTTGTTGTCTATTTGCAATCCCCAAGGTACGTTGACTGTGGGGCCACCCGGGAATGTCCCAAATACATCCTCCATGACGGCGCCCGCAGAGGATGCAGGTTCACTAGGGAACAGCTCCCTGTCTCTTCACTTGTCAGCATCTGCGTCAACAGTTCTTCTCCCACCAGGGCGTCCAAACCGGCGTATCTATATCTCAAAATCCATAACCATGGTAGGTTTGGTATACTCCCAATTCTTGTGGTACTCGCTGTACCATATAAAACATTCGTCTCACATCATGTTTATGCAGCCAGTACATTTCCTTAACCCTAATATGACTCATGGATGTTTCCTTTCATGTGCAGTGAAGCCTGCGGCCACAGAAGACCTGCGCCTCAAAGTTGTGGTGCGTGTGATAGATAAATCCATCTAGATTCTTGAATCTTCGTGATATTTTTCCCTTCTTCCATGCAAGAAACAGCCCAAACTAATTTCTGACTACATTGTTAAAATACCAGTTTGATGAGTAACATGTTCCCAAAAGATCCCCAAGAAGTGTCTGTTTCTAAAAAGTTGTTCTACTTAAAAAGGCAGTATTTGTTTCAACTCACCCCCTTTCACCGGCTAACCCTTTAAGGAGCAGGTAGCCTCCCTCAAATCCTGCTTGTTGACTTCTATCATATGTTCAAATATACATGTATGTGTATGTGTGTGTATGTGTACATATGTGGCTCTGCAGACCGATGTGGAGCCCCAGTTGCAGCTTGAGTGGACACACCCAGTTGGGAGGGTACCCGGTCACTGTCTGCAATGGGAGGTGGAGCATAGCCCAGATGGATCCAACAGCAGCCAACCGAGGGTAGGCAACCTTCTCCCCTCGAACACAAGCTCTGGTCCACTCCGCTGTTGTCATGGATACCCCTGAAGGAGTGGGTAGATGTCATGTAAGAAGCATGTGCGGTGGGTTGGTGCATCTTGCTCTCTGGGATCACCACACAGGTTCGGCTGCAGGCTAACCTCTCTGGGGGTCAAACCCAGTAACTTTTCGGCTGTGAGACAAACACCCTAGAGCCAGTACACTAGCCCAGTAATAGCTTGTATTTTATTCATAAATAATAATAAATGAATAAAGTATAAAAAAGGTATTACTAAACGTTTAAACCCTGTTTTAGGTTACTGTTATGGAAGTTGAGAGCCATAAAATCTGTTAGATGTGATCGCAGAAGGAGGATGACACTGACTCCATTTGTCCCTGGCAGGAGAATCGGATCGTAACCATGGAAACAAGCGTGAGGATGCCGCTCCCATGTGAAACAGAGAGGGCTTGCTACAGAGTTCGCTCGAAACTTGCCGACTGCTGTGCCAAATATGGAGTTTGGAGTGACTGGAGTCACTCGGAATGTTACAAACACAATCCTGCCGAAGATAATTAGTTCATGCAGGAATGGCTATCTTATACGTTGTTCATATATTACTTACTTACTTAATACTTTCTTATAGCTGGACATTTTGAAATGCACACATGCGGAGGAAAATCCTTGTGTGTGCATGTTTTTTTTTTTGTGTGTGTGTGTGTGTGTGTGTGTGCGTGAGCGTTTAATTAACCACCTGCGTTGAAACAACGGCGCTGTGGCGCCATCTAATGGTTAGAGGCCAACAAGCCTCTCTCTCTCTCTCTATTGAGCGCCGAATGCACACATTTAATCTTTAATCTTGGCAATTTATCCTACTGGTTTCGGTAGCCCTAGGACAGAAACAGATTTAAATGTTGTTTTGGGAAAGCTTTCTGTTCCAGGGCATTTCAACCTGCAAACAAATATTCTTGATTCAAAACGGAGTGAGCGAGAGACTTTGAAATGGAATCAGCTGACGATACCGCTGTACCGGCAATACCGCTGACGATAAAATTGAGACAGATAAAACAAAAAAAAATTGAAGACTTTTGTACAATTGATTAAAACATTTTCGATCAATATATAATCAGGCCTATGAATACAAATATTCCTAATTTATGTGTCGTGTAATTTGTATCTATGTAGCCTATAGAGCAGCATTACTCATTGCGCGGCTCGCAAGCCACATGCGGCTCGCCAAGCCTCTATTTGCGGCTCGCATGGCGGTAAAAATATACAGTGATATGATCATGCAGTGAATACAGATATTTAAAAAAACAATACAAACAATTATTTAAAAAATAAATCAACAGCGGCATTAAAAGGTGGAAATATAGCCTTGTCTAGAAAATATTTTTAAACTTGCTCGGCTCTATGCTGACAGCGGGGTTGCCAGATTGGCGGTTTTCCTGCATAACAAGAGAGAATGTGCTCTTTGGATGGACTTATTCTTATTAACTTATTCTTCAATAGCTTCCATGTTATGTGACCCAGTGTCTCCACATTATTCCAGAAAATAGCACACAGTCACACAAGTCTTAATTTTCCTCTCAAAGTGCACCAGATTGATGCATTCCAGGTTAAAAGGTACCAAATTTTCTTCCGGGGGAGCATGCCCCCGGACCCCGCTAAGGACCGGGTTCCCTCCACAGTTTCACAAAGTTCTGTGGGAAACACTGCTTCAGGGAAGACATATTATTAAGCAGGCATACTTATTTATGACTGGATTTATAGCTTTTGATACTTTGCGGTAAAAATGGCTCTCCTGTTGACGTCGTCCTGTCAGTGCGCCTCTCCTGAAAAAAATAGTGAATACCACTGCTATAGAGGGATTATCAGTCTACGTCACTCTACGTCACTCCCCGCTCTACGCGTATGTTGTTGGCAGAAAGAGACGAGAGCGACAAGAGCCGCAATCATTTCTTGTTGTGCGGTTGGTTGCACAAACCCTTTTAATAAGACTGATTATCCCATTTATTCTATCTCTGGCTTACCAACATAATAAAACATTTCAAATACTTTAATAATTATGCTTTTTCTTATTCGTATTGCATGCTTATTAAATGTATACGAAGTTTGAGACTTCCGTCAAGTTGGAAAGAAATTGGCAGATTCGCATGGCCTCTATATGGCCTTACTACAACCTTTACTTTGGAAAAATATATCTCCTCTTATTTTTAGGGATTTTTTGTTTGCAACAAATTCAATAGCGTCGCCATTGTTGAATCTAGAGCTCCAAAACTTGTTCCATATAGGCAAGGCCTCTATATGGTCTTTTAACAACCTATGCTTTTGAAAAATATATCTCCTCTTATTTTAAAGGAACTTTTATTCAGCAACAATTTCAATAGCGTTCCCATTGTTGACTCTAGAGCTCCAAAACTTGTTCCATATAGGCACGGCCTCTATATGGTCTTACTACAACCTTTACTTTTGAAAAATATATCTCCTCTTATTTTTAAGGATTTTCTATTTTTTTCAACAATTTACTCAGACTGAGCTGTAGAGCAACTGTAATAAGAACTTGCCAATAAACTTTCAATCACGCAGTGTTGTGTCGCCTAACTGCTTTCAGCCTGTTGTCTTCCAAAAATTCTGGTGGGAATAGTTCATTGAATACAAAGAGCCCACAATGGAGTGATGAAGGAAGATAGGAGTCAAACTAGTGGGCCTTATAATGTACACTATGCAGGTTCAACTCCATGTAAATGTATTATAGGAATATGAACATAGAAGGTATGTGTAAATGCATGTTTTAGTAATTTTTGTGACATATTTTCTAACATGCTTTTCCTTGGGGGGGGGGGGGGGGGGATAATCTATGTCAAAACATGTTAGGCGAATGTACGCATTTACATTTAATAGTGTAATAGAGAATGAGTAAAGTGTGATGTATTTAATTGCAGTAACAACTGTGATTTAGGGAGTGCCAATATTGCTGGTATGGTACATTCAGTAAGTAGCACTGCTGTTTGTAATCAGGCCCACTTTTTAAAAAAGATCTTGTTTACATTATGATTTACCAAATATATTGTTCTCATCCAACCATCCCAGGAAGACCTCTGGTCCAGACATCAATGAGTCCAGTTGAAATCATAAAGTCATACGACAGAAGCAGCATGCCCCAAATTGGACCCCAATCAATCAGATCTTTGGGTTGGCATGCTGCTCCTTCCATTTTAAATAATTGCTGATGACCCTTAAAAGGCACAGGATCTGGGAGCCCCGGTGGCGCACTGGGTTAAAGCACGTACCATGTAGGCACAGTCCTGAACAAAGTGACCCGGGTTTGAATCCTAACCATGGTCATTTGCTGCATATCCTACCTCTGTCTCCCATGCCTAGCCCTCTATATAATAAAAAATGCCAAATAAATATTCCTCAAAAATAAGAAGAGATATATTTTTCAAAACTAAAGGTTGTAGTAAGAACATATAGAGGCCCTGCCTATATAGAACAAGTTTTGGAGCTCTAGATTCAACAATGGCGACGCTATTGAAATTATTGCAAAGAAAAAATCCTTAAAAATAAGAGGAGATATATTTTTCAAAACTAAAGGTTGAACTAAGACCATATAGAGGCCATGCCTATATGGAGGAAGTTTTGGGGCTCTAGAGTCAATAATGGCGACTCTATTGAAATTTGACAATTGTGGTCGTTTTCTGTTTTGCACTTTGCAGATGGTCCATAAACTCGTGGCTGAAAGCCGACAGCTCATAGAAGCCAATGCAATTCACTGTTCTCTAAAGACGGCTCGTTTGGATGAAAACAAGGTTGTAGCTGGTTCTCTAGGTTACTAAATTTAGCTAGAGGTGTCATTTGTGTCGCAACGATGTTTCACTGATGATCTATTGAACAGCAAACTCTGAATCTGCCAATTTCTTTCCAACCTGACGGAAGTCTGTTAGAGTTCATCTCCCTCAAAGAGAGTCCCCTTTAATTACGATCGATCAAACATGTTTTTGACACCTCGAAGGGCATTATCCCGCTTATACCATGGTCACTTGCCAAGGAAAAGAAAATAAGATATATTTTCATGCGTTTTACAATCCAAATATTAAGTTTTGCACATAAATAGGACGGACCGTATAGCTACGACTTGGCAACGGGGAGGTATTCTAGTTCGCTGAGCTATGAGCCAGAGAGCTAACATTATGGATTGACCCAGCCTTTATACCACAGATATTCTAGGGTCTATAGCATATAACCGCGTTGTCTGATTACAGTTTAATTCATTTTTCACAACCTACCAGCTCTCGTTGTGAAGACTAGTCACCGCGCCATTCTGTCAATGGACGGTCGGACGCAACGGTCTATAATTTCAACATAAATTGTACATATTTATAATTCAAAATTCGTCCCATCCTTTATACCACAGATACTATAGGGTCTATAGCATATAACCGCATTTTCTGATTACAGTTTAAGGTAAGAGTAAGCTGACAAAATCGCTAATTAACACCGCAACTGCAAATTAACCACACGGAGATAATGGCAACCGGTCAAAAAAAAATTCTTTTTGCCATCTTCCTGCACGCGCATCCACCGTGTTGATAAACAAATAACCCCCCTATAGGCCTACATTTTCTGTGATAGGTTCAAGTCACCATGCATGCAAATCAACCCTTATTAAGATATTTGCATGAGAACAAATTCCCCTTTTCGACCAACGCTGCAGAGTTCGTAAGTACGCCCTTTCCGGTAGACCCCCATGGGACCTCTGAGATCGTAAAATATGAATGGATTTCAATGGAGAGAAAGTATTTTTTTCTGGTCCCAGTATATATATGCCCTGGAATACACATATGTTGTTTGTGGATTTAAATAATAATTTTTCATGCAAAGAAAACAGAAAAGATCCTCGAGGAAGTTTGATAATGTTAGGTTTTGTGTCAGGCCGCTTTGTGAACTACAGCCCTTAGCTGCTCTGGACGCGAATGATATAGGTCACCACCACTCTGGTACAGACATGGCGATCTCTCTGTTCCACTTCACCACTTTTTTCCAAGGGGAGGATAACAGCATCAAAAGAGGTGAAAACCATTGTAAGTCGGGGCATGTTTAGATTTTCAGTTATGCCGATGGGGAGATTGTCGGTCTTCACATACGAGACGTGTAGTCTTTCTTATTGTGTTTTCTCTACAGCCTTTAACTGAACAATTGCACAATAAACGTACGAGCTCTATAGAGTGGCAAAGTCACGCCCTTTCCGGTAGAGCCCATGGGACCTATGAGATCGAAAAAATTGAATGGGTTTCAATGGAGAGAAAGTAATTATCTTCTGGTCCCAGTCTTTATATGCCCCGGATTACACATATGCTGTTTGTTGATTTAAATGATAATTTTTCATGTCACGAGTTTGACCGTTCATTGTACAATTGTTCAGTTAAAGGCTGTAGAGAAAACAAAATGAGAAAGACTACACGTCTCGTATGTGACGTCACGCTCACAGCGACTGCCGTGGACAAGACCGACAATCTCCCAATTGGCATAACTGAAACTCTCAACATGCCCCGACTTATAATGGTTTTCACTTCTTTCGATGCTTTTATTCTCCCCTTGGAATACTTGCACTTTTTTTTATTCTCCTCCTGATTGTAATACTTGCACTTGGTTCTATGAACATCTTTACTGTACCGACAGCGATATATTGTTTCACTTCTAATGACAAATGTACTTATTGTAACAAATGCACTTATTGTAAGTCGCTTTGGATAAAAGCGTCTGCTAAATGCCCTAAATGTAAATGTAAATGTTGGAAAAAAGCGGTGAAGTGGTTCAGAGAGATCGCCATGTCTGTACCGGAGTTCGAAGTGTTGGTGGTGACGTATATCATTCGCGTCAAGAGCAGCGAAGAGCTGTAATTCACAAAGCGGCCTCACACAAAACCTAACATTATCAAACTTCTTCGCTAATTTTTTTTGTTTTCTTTGCATGAAAAATTATAATTTAAATCCACAAACAACGTATGTGTAATCCAGGGCATATAAAGACTGGGACCAGAAAAGTATTACATTCTCTCCATTGAAATCCATTCTAATTTTCCTAGCCCAGAGGTCCATGGGGGTCTCCGGAAGGGGAGGACTTACGAGCTCTATTCTTCCCTGAAAAAACATGTTCTTTCCTTATCAGAGAACTATAGTTAAACTCGTTTTTAGGGAGCTTTGCATTCTTAAATAGTTGAAAATTTTAGTCCAAACATGATTATATATATATGCTCCAAATAAAAGATGAATGAGCGGCGAACATCGCAAAAGCTTTAAAATGTTATATGCGCAGTAGGGTGGGTGCATCTATGGAAGAAGTGACTGGGGTCATGTCCTCTTCCTACTCTTTGGCGTAACTATTGCTGCCTTCAAAACGGCCAGAGTTTTCGCTCGGAGATCGTGCAGCAATTTGCCACCTTCAAAGCAGCTCGGAAGTTCGGAAGGTCTTCACGCGTCTTTACGTAAACCTTCCCTTCTTCCGAAATAAGAGTGTTCAGGAAACGTTTGTAGGATATGACATAAAACTGGAAAAACAGATCGTTCTTCAGACTAGACTTCAAAACAACATGTATGGATGCCCGCAGGGACCTCTTTGCATTCTTTGCTGAATCAGATGAATCAGTTATTAGGACTGCTTGCGATGGTTGAACATGAGGGAGAATTTATCAGTTGATGTTTATAATTTAAGCAATAATGTATCCTAATGCAAATGTTAGAATGGGTGTTAAGTTCGCCTCTTAGTGCTTGCAGCAAGTTCACTTTAGTCCATCAATGTTGGGCAGCCATTATTGTGACGTCAACTCTGAGGCTCGGGTTGCTCTACTTCCGCACAAAGTTCCGAGGGAAATCTCAGACTTAACAGTGTTCAAGGCTATTTCCTTCGATCTTACGCCTCGTGCCCACTGCATCCGTCCGTTGACGGATCCCCATTGACTTTGAATGGGAACGGACACGCAATGCATTTTGGATCCGTCCGTTCCGTTGGATCCGTCAGCTCCGTCAAAAAGTTGAAAAATGTTCAACTTTTTCGGCAGCGACGTATGCAAATCCAAGCACTGTGACACTACTTGGGCTCTGACGACCCTGGAAAGCTCCCCCATCCGTCAGCCACGCCTTCCAACGTCCGTTGACGGACGGTGCAGTGGGCACGAGGCATTAAAGGGGACATATCATACCAACAGGTGTGAGTGTGATTAGCCATTACAAGCCGTTTTCAAAATGTGCAGCATTGTGACATCACAGGTGGGCGTGTCCATCTAGATGTGTGACGGATAGATGGACACGGCAACCTGTGATGTCACAATGCTCCACATTTTCAAACCTGCTTGTAATGGCTAATCACACTCACACCTGGTGGTATGATATGTCCCCTTTAAGGTCCCATTCCCGAAATTCCCGGAAACTCAGACTGTTTTGAAGGCACCATAGAGCTACCTGAGTCCTCCGAGTTCACGTCAGAACAATGGCTGCCCATTTCATTGATAGACTAAAGTGAACTTGCAGCTAGCACTAAGAGGTGAACAAATGGTGTGTTCCTGAATCCTCGGATGCCAGCCTTCTGAGTCGGATGTCGGACGTCATTTCCGGTCTCGGAGCATTTATAGCGTTCCCGTGAAACTTTGTGATTGTGCCATGAAATTGGCTAGTCGTAGTTTATTGTTAGCTACATTAGCCTCTTTAGCAAACCAGCTCGAAAACAAACAACACAATTTTACCTTGTATTGCACGCACAGCAAGACCGTGCAATGCATAAATTGGTGACCAGAATAAAGTAGCAATGTGATCAAGTGTGTAAGAGCATTTAAAATCAACATTAAAATGACCAACGTGGTACAAAAACAAAGAAAATAAATCTCTTCACTCTTTTGTTTAGAGCGTCATCACTGCACTCGTACTACTCTCAGAATTCCCAGAGATGAAGACAAAAAGGGGGCGTGCCTCCGAGAAGTGCCTCAAGGAAGCTGGGAGATTTTCCGACTACCGACTCGGAAGGCTGGCGTCCGAGGATTCAGGAACACACCATTAACACCCATTCTAACATTTGCATTATGATTGTTATAGATTACAATTATAAACATCACCTGATCAATTCTCGCTCATGTTTAACCATCGCAAGCAGTTCTAATACCCAATTAATCTGATTAAGCAAAGAAGCGCAAAGAGGTCCCTGCGGGCAAGGGCGTAGGAACCGGGGGGGACGGGGGGACGTGTCCCGTCCAATATCGGAGACAGGCGCATTTTTCCCACCTAAAAATATACCGGATCTGTCAGGTTTCCGATATGTGTCCCACCCCAATGTTCCCACCCCTCATTCCTAAGCCCCTGCCTGCGGGCATCCATAATTGTAGTTGTTATGAAGTCTAGTCTCACGAACGATCTGTTTTTCCGGTTTTATGTCATAGCCTACGCAATTCTGAGGGGCGTTTCCTGAACGCTCTTATTTCGGCAGAAGAGAACGTGTACGTAAAGACACGTAAGATCTCACGAACCTCCGAGCTGTTTTGAAGGCGGCATAACCCCCTAGGCGAGAAGGGAGTATCTGCGGACACACCAACATAATTACATGACACACCCCTTTCACCAAGCGATACACCCCCCCAAAATAACCAGTACGGGATGGCGTGTGTTGTTGGCCGGAATTACTGCAAGAATACTTAACCACATCTAAAACACCTAAACCAACCATAATCCAAATCCTAAATTGAACAATCTCGAAACAAATACCTAAACGAAACCCTATCTAAAAATACCTCAACTAATCCGAACCCAAACCCTAAATTTAACCATCTCTGACCTTATACCTAAACATCTATCTATCTCTGACCTAACAACTAAACGTAACTCTCTCTAGCATAACAGCTCCATTTAAGCATTTTACCCGCTAATAATACACAAAACTACAGGACACTCCCACTACATGACACATCCACATGGCAGAGCCCCTACGTCCAATAGTATATTCCTGTCCGGAGGTGGCAGGACAGAGCTCATAGACCTACCTGCACTAGGCTGAGAGTGGAGCCTGTATTGCAGTGTTATACCGGCCTGCCGCAACGCAATTTCCGGTGTTTTACTTCCTATGAGCCATGTACGCCTCTTAACATACTCCGGGGCGATAACAGTAAAAGCATGATAAAAAATAATAACAACAATGACAATGAGAATAAATGTGAATTCTCACGAAAATTGGACAAAGCAATAACTGAAACATGTAACGGAAGCGGATATCCCTCTTTGGAAAGTCCCGCCCTCTTTGCCCTCTCTGTGCTAAAAAACAGTTTAACTGAACGTCCCGCCCTCTCTCTCGGCAATAACGCTGATTTAGAGTATCCCGTCCTAGGCGTTCTGTCGAGAGACGAGGACGCCTGCGAACGAGGTTACTGCCCTACAGAATGTAGCTTCCAGCACACCGCACACGCAACTGATAGGACCCTTGCTCTGTGCTCTCAATCCCCGCGATTACCCGTTTACCGCCGGCTGCCTGCTAACCCAGGCATGGCTGATGGTTGTAGGCAATTATGGCTTTGCGACATTATACCCTTGACTTCAAGCTCTCTGCCCCAGGTAAGAAACAACGAGTACCGGATTTGTTGTGCGACATGCCGGTAACGGGCACTGCAGCAGAACACATTATGCTAGCTAGCTAGCCCGCATTAATGTGCTAGGTTGCATGTTAAAAGATTATTGTAATGGAAACACGGGCTTCGGGATGAAACGAATCCTGCAATGTGGCGTCTTTACTTTGTGACAAACCCGCTACTGTGGTTCATCGTAAGCGCGATAGTTTATTTCAGAAAACACATCCAGCTCATATGAAACGGCGCCGATAATGACAGTCAAACCCTGATGTCTTTAGGTTACTTTCAGACTGTCAATAATGTGCTTAGCATGTAGCATTATTAGCTGTCCGCTAAAATTCACGTTTCTGCCGACACGAGTTCGCATCTGCATCATCACGCACATTTTTACTTCTCCTAATTATATTAATAACAGCGGAGGTGTCATAAAGTACGTTTGGCACGCAGTTGTTGGTGTTTTTTTTAAAATTCTTTTTAAATAAATTGCACACTGTATAAACTTATTTCCCCCTGGTATTTTCAAGGTAATTCGATACGACTCGCAATATAGGGAGAAACTTTATCAGGAATACTCGCAACGTTACTGCTGTTGCTTAGTGCTAGACGAACACCTGTCTATTCAACCTAAAGTTTGGGTACAAAAGGGTACATCCTAACAAGGAATGTAATGTAATGTGGTGTTTTTAGGGGTAAAGATCGATTGACTGCATCATTGGTTGGTTGATTGATTGGTTACTGGACCATATTGTTGGTGGTGACCCAGCATTGCTGGGACGTGTAATAAGCATGTGGGTTGCACTGGGTCATTATTTTGCATGCAGCATGGCATTATGCGCACCGCACAGATGTGCGGTAAACCACTAGGTTGTGTTTAAAAAAAGAAAAGAAAAGAGCCAAATACAGTTCCCAATCTTTTGCAACCCATGATAATTGGGGATTTGAAAATTAAACGCTAATAATTTGGTCCCGGCTTTATGTTGGAGAATTATGGATTTCATACTGTGTTGCACTGCACTTGGCAGATGTCGTTGAAGCCATGTCGTTGTAGCCAATCAGATGTGCTCTCTCATTCTAGGTCACAGGCCGACCTAGAATATAACCTCGCTCGCAGGCGTTCTCTGCTAGAATGAAAAGTGTATTATTTTGCATTTAAACAATAACATAGTTGCAGACGTGTCTATTAAGGTATGCTGTTTTAAAACCAATCTGCAAAAATAAAAAGTTAAATCCATTAACCTTTTGTTATATGGTCTCAGCACAACTAAAACAACCAAACAAACTTTATATGCTGTTTCTCCCATTTGGATGAGATTAAATGAGCAATATGCTACCATGAAAGAGGGATTTTTAAAAAATAAATAATATAATAAAACAAAAATATACATCTGGTGTTTATAGTATAAACTATCCCATAAGGCCCCCATATTTATAAATGTTAAATCAAGTATCTTTATTCGCATGTTTGAACGAGGATTCCAATGGTTGTTTGGAAAGTAAGTTCCTGATTCATTGATTTGTGTGAATTGAATCAGTTTTCTCTTAAAGGGATACTTCACCGGTGGGGATATGAAGGTTATATGAAGTAAATAATTCTATGTATTATAAATGTGCAAAAAAAATTGAAATCGGTTAATCCTAGCCTGAGAAAAGGCAGAAAGTGTCTCTGGCTCAAAAGTAAGAAATCCTCAAACTACCACAGTGCATTGCGCTCGCTGCACCGCCCGCCTGTTTCCATTTTGAGGGGGAAGGACCCATGGTCCCAGCGCGAGTGGTAGCGCGAGCAAACTTTGTGTAAACATATCCCCGTGATACGTTGACTAGTTTGACTACTTCTGCCCTCGTTTTTTCAAACGCATAATTTCTATATTACTGTACAGCATACAATTTTTTGCTAATTACAGTAGCTCAGCATATCAAGTATTTGTACTCAACCTTTTCTCCCTAGTTGAAATAAGTGTTTATCTTATACAGTAGGCCTACTTTAGTGTAACAGCACTTGGGTTAGTAAACAAATCACAACAACCAACATGAATTTAAAGTTTTATTCACGAAAAAATGTGAACTACTTACAAAAATAAAACGTGTAGGGTGCGTTTGCTAGAGTCAAAATAGTCACAGCTCATCTTGAGCATCTACTGTCTCCTGGTAGCCACGGTACTGCACATCTTGTGCTGGGTAATTAGCTCTGATGGCCTGGACAGCACAGGTAGCCGATACTGTCTAAGAAAGAAAGAGAACCACATTAGCAAAGCAAAATAAAAAATATGCCTTGAGTAGCCTATATAGCTTTACACAGACTTCAAGCTAACGTAACGTAGCCTATGCTCTGCCAATAAGGATACTTTCGGATAGCTACATTGTCACGTTCCCCGGGACTCAAAACTATTGTAGCCAATGTGTTAGTAAAAAAACAAACACTTACTCTATGCTCAGACGTCTGTTTCTCCCGGCGGGCTTTGTCTGGCGTTTCCAGTTCACTTTCTGGGTCCGGAAATATGTGTCCAATACCCAACTGTTCAGATGAGGAGTAAAGCCTGGGTGAGAGGTTACACACATGGCCCCGTCCTCGCCAGATTCAGCCATTTATTCTAGAAGAAGCTGGCATCGCTGAAATTCGCTGCAGCAGAGGGACTCTGTGTTAGTGTCTATAGGCGAACAGAGCAAACCGGCGCGAGGAGTTGTCTTCCCAACCATTTTGGTTGAAAATCGATCTGACGCCACTCGGCAGCGATCATGTTCATGAACGAGGTAATGTATGAATGTTTAATTCACGTTACATTTAATCATAAATTCCTTTCAGTAATGAAATAGCTGCGACTAGCATTAGTCAAAGTAGCGTTTAACCTGCTTAGTTTAGATGAGTCGATTACCAAAAAAAGCTGTACGTAATGGTATATGGAGAATTCAATTGTAGGGCAGCCCAGCGCGGTTTTCCGTATATAGGGTATGTATTGTAACAGTTATTACTGGAGTGGAAATCTAAGTTTGGAATTACACACAGCTGTTGCAACAGGATGAATTGCTAATTATGTATAACTATCCTGCATTGGAAGTAATTGCCATATTCATGGTTAAACCAAACCTTTGTTGTAATTGCATTAGCACAAAAGCTTTTAATAACCATACCATAGTATATATAGGGAGACCTAAAAAGAATGCAACAGTTAGTATTTACAGGAGGAAGACTGTTTAAATGAACAAATGTATTGCTCAATGATTTATGCACTAAACATTAATAAGTTAAACATATGCCAGCTCTTTCAATGTAGCCACATAAATATTGTCAGCTTATCATGTCCTCTTTGTATCTCAACGTTTTTGTAACTGCTTCAATTGACATGTGAATACTGTATGTTGCAGGAAGACTGACTGCTCCTCATTGGATGTGTCAATGTCTACGTCCAAGACCTGGATTCCTTCCTTCCTATAGCAGGGGTTGTTGTGGAAACACTTAAACTTAAACAAGGAAAGAGATCTAGGAACCACTGACCAAAGTTTAAAGGAGACATATTATGGTGTTTTCCCCAACAAGTAAACATAGTATTTGAGTTCCAGAAAACATGTTTTTGCTGGAAATAGCTTTTAAGAAAAAAATCTCCCCTACCGCTATTCCCCTCTGTTTCAGTCCCTTCAGAATGCAATAGTATCCGTCTGCGTCCTGCAAGACGGAGGCGTGACTTGTAGTAGGCGTAACTTGTAGTAGGAGGCGTGCTTTGTACTTTTCTAAATCATGGAAGTAGGAGCCGTGTCTAGTACTTTTATAAATCGCGGAAGTGATCTGTATGTAGCAGTGGTGCGCGGGTACATAAATGACCGTAACTCGGACCTCAAATATTAGGCCTTATATAAAAATAATGCACCCGACCCGCTCATTTAAAAATATGCTCATGATTAGCTTAATCATAGCCTTACTGGCTTACGTAAAACTGACATTCCCGAATCATATGCATTTAAGAAAAGAAGCCTATTACAATTTTACAATGTAGCCTAGTGCATATAGCAGTTTAACGTGGGGAACCTGCTTAAGTTAAGCCTACTTTGTCCCTTCATACCATTAACAAAAAGACAACAGATTAATAATTTAAAGAATTTTATTGAATAAATTTTGGTTAAAACAATCTACAATGGACTTAAATCGTTAAATCGTCGTATTATTTTATAAGTTTTCCAAAAAACAATTGCATGTCCTCATAATACTCAAACATAAATAGAAAAGGATCCATAACTTCATGCTTTTCTTTAGCAATTAAAGTCACCATTTTCTATGTAATTCTCTAGGGATTGTAGCCTCGCTGTCTTCCATGCCAAGGAAGCGCGGCACCTGGACTACACCTTTTGAAGAGGCTCTGTTCCTTCATCTGTTTTAGCCACTTGCTCGCTTCCTGCATGTTTTCAAGATCCTGCATGAGATAGAAAACAATGAATTAAAATAAATATTACTGATAGAAACAAGACAAGAGCAATGTCACTAACAGGAGGATATTTATGAGAAAGCCTTCATAGTATAGCGTTCACATTACAAGCCTTCATTTTATGTACATTTGTCGGTCTTCAATACATGGATTTCTCAGCTACGTCGTCACTGTTGCACTGTGCAAACTCAGGGCAGAAAGAAGCAAGCAACATCTACTAGCCTGTACAGTGTATATAGTATTTTGTGACTGTTCAGTGTGCATCTCAAACGTGTGCATCTCAAACGTGGCAGGTCGTAAAGTAATGTAAACATAGCTAGCACCTTAGAAAGCAGCTTTCATCTTTAAAGTCAAATTATTAGATAGACAAAGGCTCAAATATGCAAAAGGTACATTTGGGAATATGTTGAGGGTGTGTCTGCAAGCCTTCCTGGCTACAGACGGGGGATTAGTAATCCACCTCTTTTTACTAACCGACATGATCTTAACTTCAGAGTTCGACTTCAAGGAAGAGCTCGCGTAATGTGTGACCCGTGATTTACAAGACTTTTTTTACCGCGAAAAGAGGAAGAGCTCCCGTGGACCGCGATTCAGAAAAGTACAAGACACGCCTCCTCCTACTACAAGTTACGCCTACTACACGTTACGCCTCCGTCTTGCAGGACGCAGACAGACCCTACTCTCAGTATGGAGTAGCCGGAAAAGCTGGCGGCAGTCCGGCGAGGGTAGCTCGACGGCAGTCCGGCACCTAAGCTCGGGGAGTACAATTCCTTTCTCCTCTGTCTTCTCCTCCGGACTGCCGCCCAAGCTCCGGCGGGGGGAGCTCGGCGGCAGTCCGGCAGAGAAAGGGATTGTACTCCCGGAGCTGAGCTGCCGGGCTGACGCCGAGTTCCCCCTGCCGGAGCTGCTTGTCCGCTGGTCCACAAAATCTTAGCTATGCTTTGATTGGAGGGGGTTGGAGAAGTGGGAGGTAATGGTGCGTTTTAGTATTCTCTGCGAACCGACTCGGACCTCGGATGTGACGTCACGCCCACCCTTCAATCGTTTTATGTTTCGCTCTGTCGTTGGAGAAAAACATGGACACTCCAAAATAAGTAGGCTATAGGCCATAGGCAGAGATATGGACGCAATAAGGTATTGCAGTAATACGAGTGAATGAAATTGCCATTTAAACCACCAAAGCGGTCCAAACACAATGAAAACAGTTCATACTTTAAGTCACACTGGGCGCAGCCATCTTGAATTCTGTCTCGGAATCCTTGCTATGGTGCGTTTTATTATCCATCCGTCTCGGAGGTCCAAGGACGTTGCCTAGCGACACGCATGAACATGCCCCTTTTCCTCGGACAGCGAACTTGCTTGCTCGGATGAACTCCGAGGAGGCCGAGCAAAATTCCGAGACAGAATTCAAGATGGCTGCGCCCGGTGTGACTTGAAGTATGAACTGTTTTCATTGTGCTTGGACTGCTTTGGTGGTTTAAATGGCAATTTCAATCACTCGTATTACTGCAATACCTTACTGCGTCCGTATCTCTGCCTATTGCCTATTTTGGAGCGCCTGGTACTCTGCCAATGCTACCGCGACAACAGCTTTCCGGGTGGCGTCCATGTTTTCCTCCAACGACCGAGCGAAACATAATAAAACGATTGAAGGGTGGGCCTGACGTCACATTCGAGGTCCGAGTCGGTTCGCAGAGAATACTAAAATGCACCTCATCCGAGAAAGCAAGTTTGCCGTCCGCGGAAAAGGCGTGTTCATCAAGAGTGTCACTAGGCAACGTCCTTGGACCTCCGAGACGGATGGAAAATAAAACGCACCATAATATTAAACTGCCCTCCTACGTAGTAGGGGGCACCAAAACGGACTCGCTCGTTTGGTAACTAGGCGGGGTACTTTCAAAAATGCATATCTCACATAAATCATGTACAGACTTTTTTCAAAGTTTGTATGCGTGTGGGACAGGGCTCCAGACTAACTTTATGCGTTGGTGGCACTGGTGCGCCTAACTGTTTTTTTTAGGTGCACCAGCACAAAATTTAGGTGCACCAAATTTTTTATTGCGTCGCCTTTAACATGCCCTGGAACGGCAGACAAACCCGCAACTCACTACCCGTGAACTCGTACCAGACCGACTCACTCCCAGTTCCAACTCGTAACTTAGGGGCTAAAAAGTGTCCCTGGAACGCAGCATGAGGTGTAGAGAAATGCTTGTCTTTATTTGAAGCACAATTATATCTAAAAATAAAAATAAAGTGTTTGAAATATTTCACTGAGCTGAAATGGAACATTTAAAACTAAAAAATGAAGCAAAATAAAACATTTCCAAATAAAAGGGCTTGTGCAGGTGATTCAGACTCTCTGAATAACTACTCTCAGTAGTAGGGCAGGTTGGAACAGTAGGCTTAGTTTTTTTGAATGAAAAAACATTCTATGTTTTTAACTTGCTTAATTTTCCCACTCTTTTGTCGCGTTTATTTTCTTGATCCGTTTCAGTTACTCTGGTGCTCAGGTCGTTCGCAATTTTTAAAAAAAACACAAGCAGTGAACAGGACCAGAACCAATCAGAGGCAGAGAACCGACCGAGCTCTTTCTCTTGTTGGTTTGGACCACGATATGATCCTACCATGAGTAGGGATGGGGATCATTAATATTTATTGATATCGATACCATTTTCGATACTCCTTAACGATCCAATTCTTTATCGATACCACTATCGATACTTTTCTATTAATTGGTGGAAATACAAAGCGTTTTTAGTGATGAGGAAAATATTTAGGAAATAAATAATTGCATTTTAAATTAAATATGTAATTCTTAATAAATATTGACATCAGTAGTTTTAGTTATATAAAATAAAATGATTAGAGCACTATACAACTGTATTAGTAATACAGAAACATGAGTAATACAGTATTACCATATTTCTCACCAAAAACTCAATTTACCGTTTCTCTGTTACATTTGAACGCATCATGATAACAGTCGTTTTACTGAGCCAACCTCAACACATCATCACGCAGCACATCTGAAACTTTATTTACTTTTTAAGATAACTAGCTTGTATGCTGCTGATTACAACACCGATTTCACAATTGGATTACTGTTTTTAACTGACGGGACTAGCGACAATGTCTGTGTGTGCGATTACCGCTCGTAGTTTGAGTGGATGATTAAGACTGGCCTGTCTGTGGTGCGACAGGAGAGGGAGGAGACAGTCTTTTCAACTCGGAGACAGTCGAAGGTAAAGCATTTGGTCTTTATTTGATGCACAATGCTAATGTGCTTGGCCATTGAGGTTGTGTTCCCCCCTATACGCCCGTTCAACCATCCTCGCGAGCAAAGTTAACTGCCAGACTTCACTTGTTTTAATTGTAATACCTGTTTGCCTACAATTCCATTCAAAAATATTGGTGGACACGCTGCAGTGATTGGATTGATTTGATTTAAATGCTGGACGCGACTCGAGGGACACAACATTACGTTACAGGACCTACAAGACAAAAAAAAAAATGAACGACGGGACTCTATGATTTTCGGGTTTTGAAAAAAGTGGAACCGGGTCCTTGATAGAACCGGGTTACGATCCCCATCCCTAACCATGAGTGTGAATTAGATTACAGGATAACACAGAGAGATGACGGATTGCGAAGGAAATTTATTTTTTCACCCGGGCAGCGTCAGGTGCACCAGTGCGACCTATAAAAAATATAAGTCGCACCCTTAAATATTTTGGTCGCATGTGCGACCAAATTGGTCACACTCTGGAGCCCTGGTGTGGGAACACCAGAGACCCAAAACAACACCCCAAATCCCAGGAAAAGTGTTGTTTTCACAATATGTCCCCTTTAAGCCTTTTATTTAGAACAAAGTACTACAAAAGCAGAGATGGTCTGCGGAACACCACCTTTTCCAGCTTTTCCAGTTTTGTATATTCTGGTATTCCTCCTGTAAGCCCCAAGGCAGGGTTGTTATCAAACCATTGGCCATTGAGGTTGTGTTCCCCCCTATACGCCAGTTCAGCCATCCTCGCGAGCAAAGTTAATTGCCAGACTTCACTTGTTTTACTTGTAATACCTGTTTGCTTACAATTCCATTCAAAAACATTGGTGGACACGCTGCAGTGATTGGATTGATTTGATTCAAATGCCGTGACGCGACTCGAGGGACACAACATTACGTTACAGGACCTACAAGACAAAAAAAATAATGAATGAACAACGGGACTCTATGATTTTCCCCTTTCCCCTTTCCCCTTTTTCCAGCTTTTCCAGTTTTTGTATATTCTGGTATTCCTCCTGTAAGCCCCAAGGCAGGGTTGTTATCAAACAGTAGTTTTATAGTAGGGAATTGTCAGTAATTGTTTTGTACGTTTTCTTATTATTGTCGGAATTGTTAAAATAAAGAATCAATGTTTTTTAATACACGGCACAAGTCATTTCTTAAAAAAAAATACATTAAAGCGCAGCTCGCTCAGTTTACCGTTGATTTTGGAACACTGGGGTTTGAAAGGAACGGGATGGTAGTTTATGTTCAGCCCTTTTCACTCGTCTCTTGTAGTGTAGAGCTGGTCCCTGTGAGATCAAAGAGATTGCATTCAAAGGTGTAGGAATAACCATTATTTACCATCTCAGAAAAATATAGACCAGATCCAAACCACTATTCGTGCAGACGGAACAGTAGCATATCAAACTTCTGCTATTACAGTCAATAATACACACTCGATACAGTTTAAGGGCATCTGCCATCAAGGACCTGTGATTCTATTACTGTCATGGAAAAGTCCTAAATTCCAGGCTCCAGATAACTGGAGAACTGGTGATTCAATATTCCTTACCCAGCTGTTGGTGAATCAGTGGATGATGGAGGGTAGTGTGTGTGTGTGTGTGTGTGTGTGTGTGTGTGTTATATGTAGATATAGATGGATAGGACTTGAAAAAGCTTTCGATGTCTCTTGCTAGGAGTTGACGTGAATGGCACAGGATATTTACGATTTGACAGACAACCTTTCAGAACATGCCTCTGTGGAATCGTAGCCTGAGCTGAATATAGTCATGGTTTATGAATGTTGTGGATCGCTAAAGCACTTAATCAAAGATTGGCTTTAGTCAGTCTTTGATGTTATTTCCAACTATTTGCAAAGATAGAATACGTAACCATATGAAACCATTGTATTAAGTTACGTTACCCTGTTTCTTTCGCCACTCGCTGTTTTTGTCTAGATACATATGAATGCCTGAAATCCGCATTGGGATCATGAATAGTTCAAAACTTGTGTTTATTTACACAATGTATAGATCACTGTGATTGATAGCAATCACCCATTCATACACCCATTCACACACCAAAGGCGAAGGTGACAGCCAGCTCGTCAGAAGCAGTTAGGGTAAGGTGCCTTGATCAGGGACACCTCGACACTCAGCTAGGAGGAGCCGGGGATTAATTTAGCAACCTTGCGGTTACCGGCCTACTGCATAATGTATGCTAACAAGGTGAAGCTTCGGTTTGACTAGACTTTATTGAACATCTGTGTTCTGTGTTCAACGACATGCTCAAATATTGGTTTTGGGAGACAAAGTTGAGAATTGTATCATCTACGAACTTTGAAAGCTCTTTATGGATAATGGTACCAGGAAGGTATAGCATTTGTGGGAATAAATAAATTTCAACATTACTGAAAATTGCTGCTGGGATCGCAGTTTTAAAACACTAGGTTTAGCCAGTTATATAAATCTATACCTCCATTGATCTACTTTTGCAAATGGTAAGCACGTCATTTTAGTATAATAAACGGCTGCTTGTCGTCTTTTTGACCCTGTGCTTTGGTTTCTCTCCAGCTGACTGTACTTCGACAGTCCATGGTCTACAATCCATATTTCAGGAGCAGGAAATGACAGAGACTGTCCACGACACAGAGGGACACGGACACCTTGCTACCTTCGTAGGCAAAAAGGGAAGGTCAGTTGAATTTTGACTATCAAAGTCATTTTGGTGAACTCATGCACACACACTTCCGCAGTTACATTCAGACGACGACATCAGAGGGTGGCTGCCAAGTCCTTGGCCGGGGGTTACCTCTGGCCAGTGGAGGCTTCTCCAGTGAGGAGAGGGAGGAAGATCCTCCTTAAAATTGTTGAGAATAAAAAATGTAGCTTTTTATTGTCAACAAAATGTAGCTTGCCCAGACTACTGTAATGAATTAATACCCTTTAAATAGTTTGTTGCCCTGGGTAAAGGGACATTAGCACCCCCTATCGCCTATTGACAACTCCCATTCATTTCCCCGAAAGTGTTGGTGGCCGGTGAATAACATGGGGTTCAATGGGAGAGAGGAGGAAAGTCCTCCTCTGAGTGGGTGTGACTAGCTAAGGGATCTGGATCCTGCCTACATCTATTCACGAATAGGCTGGAGCCCTGGCTCCGCTATGAACCAATAAGAAGGAGCCCTCACTGCGCTATGAACCAATAAGCAGGAGCCCTGGCTGTGGAACAGCCCGGAGGGAGGAGTTATCCCCTCCAGTCTAGACTACGAGAACCAACGAATCCGCTCAGTCATATGCCTCGTTTCCACCGAGCGGTGCGCTACTGTTCGTTGCAGTACAGTGCGGCTCTGTTCGCTTATATTGGCATTTCCGTAGCGCGTGGCCGGGCTGCTAGCGCGGCCGCGGCCGGGCAGGGCTGTGGAGCTGGCCGCGGAGTCCGCGGCCGGGCAGGGCTGTGGAGCTGGCCGCGGAGCCCGTGGCCGGGCAGGGCTGCCCGTGGCCGGGCTGCGGAGCCCACGAGGACGATTGACTTGATCTATAAATGAAGTCCCTCAATCTTAATTGGCTTAACACCATGACCAACATTCTGAAACATCCATTAACATCCACATTTGCCTCAAAAAATGTTAGGCTTACAGCCCATGTAAATAGTTGTCAATTAATGTTCTTGTTGTTCTTTTAATTGTTTGTTACTCTGACCGCTCTGTTTGATATTGTGGAAAGGATGTTAGTGAATGAATCAGAGCATGATGCATTTTAAATGGCATCACTTTCGGTCTTGTGTCTTCATTTTTCTTAAAACAATTGTAGCTGAAAATAAACATTACAACCAAATTACAACCAATAGCTTCAGTCATTGAGGGCAAAAATAGGCCCAATGATAGTCCCAGAGTTTTTTATTTAGTTTTACAAATCAAGAGTAGGCTTGATTTGACTAATTGGCTTTGCATCCTTTCCTTCTGCCCTTGTAGTCCAAGACATGCTGCCAACGAGCTTTCAAAGTATAACGCTGGCACTGGTGGATTTGTATCAATTCACATAATTATCCCTCCACTAACAGTGCTAGCAGGCCAATGTCAACCAAGCACGCAGTCCTTCCTCCCTCACTTTAAAATTCACCAGCCGCCACTGCCTAGGGCTGATATTGAGCCAGAGGCTACTGGTTTGCGTTTCAGAACATAGGCGATCACAATGGATGTAAGGGAGCAACATCTCTGTACCCTATGTATTATCTGTCCGTGAAATCAGATTTTTTTTTTTCATTAACCCAAAATCCTTATTGGAAGTTGACATCAAGTTGAAGTCCGCTGATGTTGGTCTTGGCCCAGACTCCACCCTATCTGTGCTGCTGGGATTCCATTGAAAATTAATGTTTGCTAGTCGTTTGGTCACTGTCTGTAGTCGGCAGTGCAAACTGACCTTGATCAAACATGATTCCCTCTCAACACAAAGCTGTTGGATGGTCTGACGACTGGGCTACATTCCATGAAGCCTTCTCGGCACTCTTTTGTAATCTGTACGTGTTGGCTCCTGGCCAAACCTGTACCCTGTAGCCTGGGAGGAGCCGTTTTGAAGGGCATATTGTATTTCAGGTTTTAAATTCCACAGTTGTATTTGCATAGCCCCCCCCCCCCCCCCAACCCCTCTAAAGTAAAACACATAAGAGGGATGCCTCCTTGCAGGGATAGATAGTACAATAATTGAGACATATAATGGTGGCATAAAACCAAACTGAAAAGGCGGTTTCATAGTGCCGTTTTTGTTTCTACCATATCATTTCCCTTTTGGACGCCACTGTATGTAAAAAAAAAATAAAAAATGAGCCATCTACTTTTCAGTTTGGATCACAACGTTCTAGACACCAAACAAAATGGCCTCTCTAAATCGTTTCACTTGTCATTATCTTCTTTCTCACCAGATTTGTCGTTCTGCGTGTGCACACACACGGGCTGGTCACTGTTGATCTCCAGTGTTACGAAGGCGACGACAGCGCTCAAGTAGACAATGTAGGTGCTCAGATATTTGATGATCATTTTATGTATTCATCATAATTTGAATTGACTTGACGTGATGACCTATTGCTTGCCTGTCAAGACAAAATGTAATTGTGCAAAGTGTTCAAATGTTAAAGGGGTTCTTTTTTTTGTCCCACAGCTTTTAAATGCACTGGAAACAAAGTTAGAGAACCTTCTACGGGGCATTATTACCAGAGTCAAAAGGTGGGTGGTGTAAAAGAAATTTTGTTACATGTTGAAGTATTTCGTTTTCAAGTGTTGATTAAAGAGTTTATTATAATAAAGGGTAAAGAGAGTATCAAATCAGGGAAACGTCCTTGAGGCACAGCTGGAGATAGGAATGCCAGTACCCCTTTCAGGTATCTCAGGGAGTAGCTGGTATTGCTGCGTGTTGAGTCAGCCGAGGTTGTCTCAGTTCCCCTCAAGGGCTATAAGCGTTACCAGAATTAATAACTAAGGGGGCCCAGTGTCTTAGTGACTTGTGAACAACACGTCTTATGGAAACGCCCAATATACCGGCAGCCGGCGTTCATGCTGAACTCTGATATGCCCAGGCGCAGATTGGCACTGAATGCTTTTCAACCGCTGTATTGAAGTATGGAAATGCCACACTCAAAATGTACCTGGCAAACGCAAACATCTCCTTTCTCCATAGAGAGGAAACTGCCTGAAACGATTCCCTCCCTATAATAAAACAAATGTGTGTGTGTGTGTGTTATCATTGCGAAGCAGATGGGCAAGGGTGATTTGGTTAGAGGTGGAACATGCAGTTGGGCCTGTAGCTCTGTTTACCGACATGCTCCAACACGCTGCTGTCAATGCACATGTTCTGCACAGTCTGTGTGCGGTTGAAGCAATCCAGAAAAGATATAATTAAAAGATATAAAGATATAATGGAACTGGGCACGGGAAAGCAAGTAGCGTCACGCAAAATGGTTGCGCCATTCTAGCACACGGCGCCAGTGCCAGCAATGATATAATGACAATAAAAAAATAAGCTAAACTGTTGACTACCACCATGGGTGTAAGCAACATGCCTGTAGGAAATGCACCACAAAGACAATCAAAACGGTCTAAGCGTTGCAAATTCAGTCCAATCAAGGGTGTTCTCCTTGGGAATCCCAAACGACTCTTCGAAAGATCTTTTCCCCACAGGTTTTGTACTGTTTACTTTCACTCACAATTGACTGGCAGTCCACATTTCTAGCGTTGATGACCTTTCATAAAAATGCTTTGGATTAAAGTGTCTGCTGAATGACTGGATAGTACATGAGACGAGAGAGGATGAGATTCAACTTAATTGTCATTTAGCAAAGTACAGGTACAGAGCAAATGAAATGTAATTGACATCCCACCAGAAGTGCAAAAGAAGCATTAAATACAACAGGTGTACTGTGCTCAAGCAGGTTGAGCACAGTATTCTGGGCAGTTCTGTAGACAATAGATGAGTTATGTGCGACCGTGTATTGGTATTTAAGGTTTTCCAGATGACATGTCTACAATGACAGATAAGAAGTATAGAGGGCTCTGTACAGACGGTAATCCTACCTATGTGTGGTCAGACTCCCAGCTATCAGCCGCGGGGCCTCCGTGGACCGCTACTGGCCCACTGCGGATGGGCGGCTGGTGGAGTACGACATCGACCATGTGCTGTACGACAAGGACTCGGCCTATCAGAACATCAAGATACTACACTCGCAGCAGTTTGGGAACATGTTGGTCCTCAATGGGGACGTCAGTAAGTACAGTCAGAGCGTGGGACCGTTCTGTGTTGGTCTGGTGACTTGTTTTCTTCATGGGATGTTGTTTGTTTGGTGTGAAGGTGATTGCGGTTTTTTGGTCAAATGTGATATTTTGATGTACTGTTGATAGGTGTTGGTTTGGTGTTTGGTTTTAATTGGGTGTTATGATGATTGGTTAGTTTGCTTGGTGTTACGGTGATGGTTTGGTTTTATGGTGAATTTGGTGTCTTTCATGTGTGAAAGTTGGTTTGATGATGTTTGTTTGGTGTGTGCGTGTGTGTCGTAGTTTGGTGTTATAAAAAAACTGGTGATTGTTTGGTGTGAAGGTGTTTTTCTTTCCATTCCTTTCTCAAATACGTTATATTTGTATTGTCACTTAGTTTTCAGCCTTCCCCCTGATTCACTTTTTTTTTTCTCTGGAATTAATATTATCGTCCTTGTTTACCAAAAGCATACATCTTTTTTTTCAATAAAACTTGGTTATTAAAGGATTCTGGTAAATAATGATAATGTTATAATTAGGATTGTCTTTGGCATGCCAACTGGCGATGTGCCTTTATTGATAACGGTGGGAGCGGTGCCAAGGGGAAGGGTATAGCGCAGTGCTAGGCTGAAGGCCAAGATGCTCAATTCTGACATGGAGAGTGATCCTCTTTTAGCTCCATTTGAAATGCCCTTCAGGGTACACTGTTCGACGTGTCTAGATTAGGACGGCGTGTTTGCACATATTAATCGATTGCAGCAGACACAATTGTTCAGAATTGACCAGAATCACCAAATCAGAGACTCTGGCGGCAGTTACTCCCTGTCGTCAGACAGAATTGTGTCTGCTGTCCTCAGAGCACAGGTGCTAAATTCACAAATCCTTACCTCATGTGTTTTCTTCCGTTCCAGACATGGCCGACAGCGACCTGGCCTACACCCAGGCCATCATGGGGGGCGGGCGGGAGAGCTATGAGGGGAAGGAGGTCCTGATCCTGGGCGGCGGAGATGGAGGGATCCTAGCCGAGACGGTCAAACTGAAGCCAAAGATGATCACCATGTTGGAGATATCCTTCTGTGCCGTGGGGCGTTACATCTTGAGATGAAGTCTCACTGGGGACAAGTTCAGTTCTTTTTTTTTTTTTTTTTACTTAAGAGCTGTGTAATCCATTTTACCATCCCCGGAGAAGGTGGAATGAGAACATAACCAGAATCTCAGCAGCTAAGACCATGGCGGCAGCTTCCCCCCTGTGGTCAGGCCGTCTGATGGTCTGCACTTGGTGCCATTTGGTTGGCGTTGGGCCCGTCCTATGAGGGTGCCATTTGCGTATTTTTGTCGAAAGTGAAACATTTTGTATTGCAAACAAAATAATGATTCCAAGCAAAACAATACATTTACATTGAGGGCATTTAGCAGAAGCTTTTATCCAAAGCGACTTACAATAAGTGCATTTGTTACAATAAGTACATTTGTCATAAGAAGTGAAACAATATATCGCTGTCGGTACAGTAAAGACGTGCATAGAACCAAGTGCAAGTATTACAATCGCTAGGCTAACCCATTCCCCGTGTAAAGCAGCGATAGCAGCTACTGTAGATGCTACAAAATTAAGTACCTTGAATAAGTGCAATGTACAAGTACAATACGGCTTAAAGGTTTTAAGACTGACCACAACTGTTTATCTAACCCTGCCCCAAGGAGCCCCACACATCCAGACACACCTCGCCTCCGGTGTCCCTTGGTCGTGACGTCGAGGAGTATATTAGAAGGCACTTTGAGGTCATGAAGAGATAGCCGGCTGCTCTCGGGGCAGAGTGTACTGCTCACGAGCTGTTTGGCAGAGACCACTATCTCAAGAATCAAATATTTAGTGTTAACACATTCAAAACAAAACAAGAATGGTTTTGTCGAGCCCTTCAGGCCTTAGTGGTTGAGCCATTCCCCCCTTAGTGGTCGCTATTGACATTCCTCCATGGTCCAGTGAACCTTAACACCACCTTCACATTGACGAGGCGGTTATCGATGGCTGCCGACAGCACATGAGGAAGACGTGCGGAGACATCTTGGACAGCCTCACCGGAGATTGTTATCAGGTGAGCTGAACTATGACCGTGTAGCGCTGCATGCACTCTGGGTCGTCCTCACTGGCAATTCAGCCCATTGGTTCTATGTCTGTTACTTGTTAGTCAGCTAGCCTGTTTGGATTTACAGGTGACATAAGACGCAGATTTTCTAAACTGCTTGTAACTGCTAATCACACTCCTGGTGGTATAATATGTCTCCTTTAAGTGTCGTCTCGTGTGTGTGTGTTTAACCCATGGCTTTGTTCCAGTGTATATTATTTAAATGTCACTGTGTGTGTGTGTGTGTGTGTGTGTGTGTGTGTGTGTCGTCCAGGTGCTGGTGGAGGACTGCGTTCCTGTGCTCAAGAAGTACGTGGCGGAGGGGCGGACCTTCGACTATGTCATCAATGACCTCACGGCGGTCCCCATATCGACATTGCCTGAAGAAGGTGTGTGTGGCGTGTGTGTCAGCATCTTTCTTCATTACTTTTTTCCAGCTCAACCAGACCCACAACTCCCTTCAAAGCACAAGGAAACAAATATATGCCTGCTTGTTGAATGTTGTGAAGAAATGCCAGAGGGCTTTCTCTGGCAAATACGTGAGTCAACGATTGTTATGCAAATTTCCTAAGATACAGCTGTTTGTTTGTCAGAATAAATGTTGATAATATTAATAACCGAAACAAACAGTAGTTTAAAGTGTAATGTCAGGCGTTTTATACAGTCTGACCTTGGCAAAGGGAGGCCACATTTGACTTAATTAGTCTGATCACATTTGAAGTTTTGTTAAGGGCTTCTTTGGGCTACTCTTTATCCTAGATTCAACGTGGGAGTTCCTGCGTCTCATTTTAGACCTGTCCATCAAGGTGTTGCGCCCCAGTGGAAAGTATTTCACACAGGTAAGCTCTCTTTGTGTGTGTGTGTGTGTGTGTGTGTGTGTGTGTGTGTGTGTGTGTGTGTGTGTGTGTGTGTGTGTGTGTGTGTGTGTGTGTGTGTTGTCATAATGGGTTCTGTATAATCTTATTATAGCCATAAAACTTGACTGGTGATAATCAACAATCATTCTAATCACATTATGGGGATGATACTTGACTATGGGGACATGGTTACTTTGGTGGTGCTGATGAGGACGTGGCGCTGTGTGGTTGCCAGGGTAACTGTGCGAACCTGACGGAGGCGTTGAATCTGTACGAAGAGCAGCTGCAGAAGCTGTCCTGTCCTGTGGACTTCAGCAAGGAGGTGGTGTGTGTGCCCTCCTACATGGAGCTGTATCCTTCTCTCGCCCTGAACACACGCACACGCTCATCACTCGCTGTATATACAAACACGCTGTACACGCGGACAAACACACATGCGCTAGACTGTAACTTACTGTCGCCACCGCCAATGTGTCCCACAGTATGGGCCGATAATCAATGGAGTAGTTAAAAACAAATGCATAGAAATTCAACTCTTAAGCACAAATGGTTGATTTGTAAGCAGAAATCTTTTGATCGGTAAGCAGAAATCTTCGCGGAGGATTAAGGCATCGAGAAGTTGTGAGGTGCTTCGCCGATGAGCCTCTCCTGTTGCCGTCTTTGCAGACACGTCGGGGGGGAAAAAACATGTTCAGCCTGATAATAAACCCCAAGGCGGTGGGGTGTGTAGTTATGTTGAAGCTGTCACTCCTTTCTGTGTATTCTTTCCTTAACAAGGCTAACAGCTGGGTTTTCTACTCCGTGTGGAAGAAGTGAGTCACTTCTTCAGCGGGAGCTCCAACAGAATGTGAAGAACCCCCTCCCCCTGCCCCCAAGCTGCTTTAGTTCCTCCCTAGTGAGAGAGATGGCACTGTTTTACCAAGCTCCCCTCAAATATTAGTCCCACCCCAAGAATAACTACAACAGTGATTGTTTGGTTTTTACCATTTAATGTTAACGGTTCATTTACTTTGTGTGCTTCCTGCACTTCTACCTTCGTTGATTTGCATGTGTTCCGGCCGTATGAGCATAACTCGACGCGCACCTCGATAAGAGTGGTATCGGTGTGACGGTACCAAAACTATGTTCCTCCCAATACTACTACGACCCACTGTACACTGTACCAGTAGCGGACCCAACCTGCCCCAGCGACGGTCCCTCGGGTTCTCCCAGTGAGACTGTGACACCTTCAGCCTCACGCGCCCAGCCCGGCGTCGGCGCGTGGCCTGTATGGGCGGGGGTTCCCCGTTGGGTTAGGTTCCTCGTGACCTGAGGCTTGAGTCGAGTCTTCGTCCTCAGGATGTCCCTGTCCCGCCGCCACCGCAGCCCAAGAGACAGATGCGTTTGGTTATTTTTGTTAAAGGGAAATGGATGGTTGTTGGAGAATATACTTTTGTGCTTGTGTTGGTTTTTATTGAATGTTTTTTTTGTTACTTGGCACCTTTTGTTCCTCCTGCTGGATTCCATTTGTTTTCTGCTTAAATCTTTTAATTTTTTTTCTTTGAATTTGAAAGAGGTGGATTTAGCTTGCTTTTACCATGGGGTCCATTGTTATATTTATTTATTCAACAACAAATATGGTTTTATACAGTTTGTTGAACAGTGGCCGACTGCACCTGAAGTAGAGAAGGGTGTTGACTGCTTTTGTCCAAAGTAATATGAAAATAAATGCCTGCAGTACCAGTGTGTCTGAAGTGTCATCACATTCACATACCGCAACACCAGTACTCCATGGATTAAATATTATGTATAGCATCTTTTAAAATATATAGATATGTCTTTAGAATGACCACAAATACTAACGCAAAGAAATGTCAATGTGCTCTTCGACAATCACGAGCCAAGAAAAAATACCAGTTGAGATTGTTCACCTTGATCGCGAATGTTTCAATGATGATGGTCTTTGACGTGCAATCAGAGACATGTGAAATATTTTCCAGTGTAAATTCCCCCCTTATCTAAAATGTAGGGTATGCTGTTTCTTTCTACATCCATACAACAGGCTTCAAGCTCCACCGTCCGTAACCAAAAAACAGGGTGGAGGTCACGTCCTAAAGTCTGTTATCACGACTGGCTCTGGACAGCAGCCATCTTCAGAGGTCGTGTGGGTGGTCCGTCCCGTTGAGGATCAGGTCTGAATTGAATGCCTCGTCTGCTGTGATCTCCCGGTCAGTGAGTCGACTTTCTGCAACCAAAAATACAATTTAGGTTCCTCACAATACAGTGGCCTTTATTCTTTAAATAGAGATGTATGGGCTTGTCTTTTAAGTGGCCAAATGGCTTTGTTTCACTGTTGCTACTGTTGCACTGTGCTAAAAACCATGTGACCTGGAGCTTCAATTTAGATCTTCAAATGGCTGAATGTAGCAGTAGGTCTACACACGAACACTAGTAGGCCACCCCAAGAGATGTTCCCCCCCACAGCTGAAAAAAGATTACTCTTTGCCCAAATGTCATATATCTATATATATATATATATAGAAATGTGCACACTTGAGTTGTAAGTGGATTCCATTGACATTGCTGTTAAAATCAAGTACATTTCCTTAATTGAACTCTTAATCAGCCTCAAAGCGCTTCACAAGCCACATTTTATGGCCCTCTCCTTACCCTAAGCTCTCTAAAGGACAAGGAAAATATCCAGCAGAAAGGTGCTGGGTTTGATCCCCAATGTCCTACACTTATACCAGTAAAGCATCCTTTAGAAAAAATACCCTCACCTTACATTAATAACCTGTCTCTTAATCCACAGTGAGTGGCGTTGGATAAAAGCATCTGCTAAATGACCAAATACTAAAATGGCCTAGGATCGCAGGGCAGGTACTGCTAAGAGGGTTATAGGTCTCAGCATAAAGGTACTTTGTTTGGTGCCCTTTACCCACCGACCTGCTTCTTTATGGCATTTTTCTGCATTCACTGCAAGATTTGGATAACAGTTATGACTGGATGATAATAAATGACTAAATGGTGGTTTATAAGATCCCCGGGCCAGGAGCCCAGCATGGGCTGTCCAGGCCGGCCATGGCTGGTGGAGTGGGTGGTAGTGGTGATGGGCCAGGGCTCACCGACGCCGTTGGCTAGCTCGGGGGAGTCTCTGGCCAGGAAGGAGGAATTGTTGGACTCCGAGGAGCTCAGAGATGTCACTCCGCTCACAGACGATTTCTTCTTCATCTTCTGCGTGGCTGTTCGACTCCAATCTGAATAAAGGAAATTAATTAATTTGAATAAATAATGCAGTCGAATATACAGGTTACTGATAGCGCCTATTGAACAGTTGTTTATGGCTATTGGGCCCGAGGTCCAACGGCTGAATTATCAGACCAAATGTGTAATGTCAGTAGACGGTGAGAAGAAATCTTTAATCTGTAGCAGTTTATGAATATTGCCTCACCCGAGTTCTCGGCCAGTCTTAGTTTTCCGCAGCAGAGGGAGGTCCTCCACTGACGTCGCACGTTTTCCTTCACCATACAGTGGAACAGGAAGATGAAGAAGCCTGCGAAGGACGGAGGATGCAGACATTGATAATCAAGTGAATTTATTTAGTCATCTTAATCCATCTATTAATCCAAACCCTGTATACTGTATGTGGGCCTACGCTTTCACTCATCAGTTTTTTGTTCAAGATTATTTGAAAATAACGTCCAAATAAGAGTTGTCTAAAGAACAACGAAATCAACCCCAACACCAATGAAAATAAATGACTGCAACTACAAAGGGTTACATAACCCATAACCCCTGAACAAAGGAGGGTAAGGCTGAAGTAAACCCTGTTGACAGTGACCAGCCTACGTGTGGCACCAATGGCGTCAGCCACCTTGGAGTGTGTTGAAGATGGTGAAGAGGTACATGAAGGCCAGGTTGACGGGCCCCCAGGAGAAGAAGGCGAAGCCCCAGGTGAGGCCCAGGAGCACGGTGACGCCCGCCACGCGGCGCGCGTCCTGCAGGGAGCTAAGATGCTGCTCGCTGTGCGGGTTCTGCCGCAGGATGCGGGCCAGCTGCACCATGACCACCACGAATATGATGGAGTTGAAGAGGAAGATGACGCAGAAGTAGGCCACCACCGCCACGTAGAACACGATGTCGTTCCGCAGCCAGCAGCTGTGGAGGGCGGAGGGGGAGCAGACGGTACGCCTCGGTGTTGACCAGAGCTCTGCAAGCTAGTGTATTGAATACTAGTGTTGTTAATAATAGGGATCCAACGATGGATCCGCCACTGATAATCATTGGAGTTGTACACATGGACCAAAACGGACGTCATATTGGTCTAATTAGATATTCCCTAATAAATAGGAAAAACCTTTATAATAGTCCCATGCTGATGTGTGTGTGACTACTGAAAACGCCTTCTGCTAATAATGCCCGTAGCCAGCTATTCTTTAGTTAAAAATAAAATCAGAAACTAAATTCTAAAACTAAAAAATAATATCTGCGTTGAGAACTTCTACGAGATGAGTGCATGTCTGATTCAGTTTACACTTGTTACTTTGTGTCCGCCTTGTGGGATTTCCCCCACCCACCCCTATCAAAACTGCACCCTTGCAACTAAAGCCCAGCCCCAGAACTCACTATTTGTCAAACCCTGGCTACGGCCCTGCTGTTAACGACAGGATGACATCACAGGCGAAACAATCCTCAGTGGTGGTATCCTTGCATCCGTCATCATAACACACGTTGGGCTTCGAGCACTCACAAGTCGTCAGACGTGCCGTCGTTGAACTTGGCGTAAGTCACCAGACCGTAGTTCTCCGAATCCACAGCGATCACGATGACCACCACCACCATGGGCACGCCCCAGCCCACCAGCGAGAACTTGAGCATGTAGCGCGACACGTAGGTGTTGAACACCTTGACCAGCGCCAGGTACATGTGCACCGCCTCCAGGCCCATCCAGGTGAAGGAGGCCAGCAGGAAGTAGTGCAGGAACCAGGCGGTGGAGATGCAGAGGCCGGGGACGGAGGGGTACAGCGACAGCCAGGCGTCCACCAGGAACACCAGGTTGAGCAGGAGCAGCGCCAGGCACAGCTGGATCAGGATCTTGGATGGCATGTCCTTACGCAGCTTCCTGTCGTGTGCCAGAGAAGTCATGCGGCGGGGAAGGAAGTGGTGAGAATGAAGAGAGACGAGATGAGATTTACCAAACACAGGACTTCAGGGACGATTGGCAGGAAACCGGACTTTGTGAAACTAGCTTTTCTTTTAACCTTTTTAAAAAGGACTCTGGGAAACAACAGGTTATATTACAGACACTAGGGATCAAACATCGTATCTTGCACGTTTTTGCACTGCCACGCCCCAAAAGCTACCCTGCGCCCCCTAACCCCGGTTTGCAAATCCTACTGAGCGTTTCAAAATAGAGATCTTCAGGGGAAAGACGACAATTTCAAATGCCTCGAGCTCAAGGGTGCCTACCGGTGAGGCTGCAGACATTGGAGGATTGAACGCCCTCGCCACCAACACACATACCTTTACAACATACCCCCCGCACTATATATATTCTTGTACCATATCATCACTTCCTACAGCAATTGGTCATGTTCATAGGTCATAGTCCTCTCCTGCATATGTCTGAACTTATACATCACCACTGTTCCACTGGCAATACTGTTCTCACTGCATATAGCTTATTTATTATATGATCCACTATACATATGTACATACTCATGCACTGAACTGCTTTTATTTGCATTTGGTGTGGGTCTGGTGAGTGGTAGAGTTGAGTGACTCACTCGAATGCCAGGTAGGTGAGGAGGGTAAGGGAGAGGAAGATTGCGGACAGGCCACAGCCAATGTATGTGATGAAGGTCAGGATGTTGGCCTGGAGGCGGTCCATAATCGGTTCCCTGTCGAGATCCTACAAACCAACAGAGAATCCCATACACATCAACACACCGGGTCTTCTGCACCCGGGGTTCACCACACACCTCATGCTGGGACATAATATAGCATTTCAATGGCCAAGTGACCCCCTTGCAGAGGTACTTTCGGACCAGGGCCCACTGCATTCTTTGTGCAGTAACCAGAAAGGAAAGTTAGATCCTTCCCATTGCTCTATGAATATTCCTCATAATTAAAGGGGTCATATCATGCCATCAGGTGAGTTTGTTTAGCAATTACAGTCTACCAGCATCCCCAGCGGAGTGTGGCAAATGCTGCTTATCACTAAGGCCCAGGAAAAGTCTGATTTTCCAACCCCTTGTAATGGCTAATCACATTCACACCGGTTGGCATAATATCACCCCTTTAAGGCGGAGAAATGCGGGCAGGAATGGAACAGACATTTCTTTGGTTATTTTGTTTCAAAAACCTCTTCTGCTTTCTCTCTCTTAGAAAGAGACTTTGCGGTACTAACCAGAAGTATGGCAAAACTGGTAAGGTGGTTGCAGCTGCAGATGGTCTCGCTGTCTGTGCTGTTCTGAAGGAAACATCCATCTGAGTTCCAGCCTCCAGTTCCATCTGGCAGCAGAACATGACACCAGACAGGTTCAACCTTTACATCAATGGGAGTTATCTGAGAGTGTCTGTGTGTACTGATGGACAGAGGAATGGAAACTCACTGTTCATGGTAAAGTCCCAGTAAACACAGATTGCCGAGTAGTTCTCCTAGAGTTAAGAATATCAAACGACAGATTAGGTTGGTATACATAACATTTATCAAGTGTGTGATCCGAGTTTCTTCCCACACATTTGAAGTATTACATACAAATATGTGTATTCATGCTTTTTTATAATCCGGTGCTTTATCCATTGAGTTTTGTGAAATGTTTTTTGTGCCTTTTAATCGCACAGCCACAGTATACCCCGCTAGAATCTAACTCAACCTCCAGTAGCTATGTTGGAGAATGTGACTCACCGGAACAGGCTCTGTGTTCCTGAGGTTCACCGTGACGTTCTCTTCCAGACCGTGGATGGACAGGTTGGCCACGCTGGCACCCAGGATGCCACTGATCAGCCTCCGGGTCCCCAGGTGAGGGTCCTGAAACAGAGAGGGACACTGCTGAAAAAGGAAGGGACACTACTGAAACAGAAAGGGACACTACTGAAACAGGAAGAGACATGTCTGAAACAGGGACACTACTGAAACAGGTAGAGACACTTCTGAAACAGGAAGAGACACTACTGAAACAGGAAGGGACACTACTGAAACAGGAAGGGACACTACTGAAACAGGAAGGGACACTACTGAAACAGGAAGGGACACTATTGAAACAGAAAGGGACACTTCTGAAACAGGAAGAGACACTACTGAAACAGAAAGGGACACTTCTGAAACAGGAAGGGACACTACTGAAACAGGAAGGGACACTACTGAAACAGGAAGAGACACTACTGAAACAGGAAGAGACATGTCTGAAACAGGGACACTACTGAAACAGGAAGAGACACTACTGAAACAGGAAGGGACACTACTGAAACAGGAAGGGACACTTCTAAAACAGGAAGGGACACTTCTGAAACAGGAAGAGACACTACTGAAACAGAAAGGGACACTACTGAAACAGGAAGAGACATGTCTGAAACAGGGACACTACTGAAACAGGAAGAGACATGTCTGAAACAGGAAGCCGGTAAAGAGGTTACTGACCTGAAAGAGGAACAGAGCTAACTGAACCCAGAAGCAGGGTGAGATCCTACCTGAAACACAGTGCCTTTCTGGTAGAAGTTGAACTGGACCCTGGAGGCCTGGCTCTGCTGCTCTGAGGTCAGGGCCTGGGTCAGGCTTGGGGGCAGTCGGATGGACCCCTGGGGGACCGCGGCCCTCACACTCCTTCGGCTCCGCGAGCCGTCTCGCACCTGCAGAGCGAAAAATGCAGACGCACAGAACCACACACATATGGACAACACAGACAAACATACACAGATACTTTAAGAACGCACACTAGGAGCATCATACTATACTAAATAAAGTCGTATCTAGTATTTACAGCACACCTGTACACCTGTTAGTTACCTGTATTACATTATACCTGTACACTGTTAATTACCTGTAGTTATATTATTGCTGTACACTGTTATTTGTAGTAATATTATAGCTGTACACTAATAGTTAACCTGTATTACATGGTATACCTGTTCACTGTTCAAACCTATCAGGTAACTAACATTTTGATTCTATCAGTATGAAACCACACCTGTACTCTGTTTGATACCTGTATTAAACCATACCTGTACATGCTTGCTGCCTGTATCAAACCATAACTGTACATGCTTGATACCTGTATGTTTTTCTTACCAGTACGTTTTGTGGGTCTGCGATTGAGAAGGTTGTCTCCCTGAAGTTGGCTCCGTCTACGGCTTTGATGGACAGAGCGAGGGAGTCCGACAGCAGCTCCTCCACATCTGTATTGAACACCAGCTTCAGCCCCACTGCATCCACAATCCTCACGATCCTGAGAGTAACATCGCCTATCATTACCATTCATATCATTGCTCATTTTACTTTACAGTTATCTCTTAAACTGATTTGTACGCTTTGTTTCTGTTCTATTGTCATCCCTTAACATCCATCTAATGGAAAATGTTTAGTTGAGATGTACCACTAAGATCTAACTATAAAACATTTCTCCATCTGCTATATGACTGTATGTAATAATGTAAAGTAATGTATGTACGGTTATTCTAGAATGTTCCCCAGTGGAGTGGTCATTGTACACACATTTGTCAGGGAAATCAATCAACTCCCAGCTAGGATGGTACATGTATAAGTTGTGTAGATTTCACAGGTCTACATTAAGGCGGGTACTTCACTGTAAAGAAAAATGCTGCTATGGTAAAGCATGGAATAAAGCCCTAAGCCAATCATGGCTGTGCTAGCAGGAGAGACGTGACAACTTTGAGTCGGCTCCTTGTAGTGCTTTTTTGTCAAATGTGAGTTGTTGCTTCCCCATGGCAATTTTTTAAATAAATAATACAAAAATGTGTAAGCGTGGCATCTGCTAGTGTAGCAGCGTACTGGTTGGAGGAGGAGGCCAGTGTGCTCTCGGATGCGCCCAGCAGGTTGCTCACGATGTGGACAGAGATGTTCCCCAGAGCCACGCTGATCCGGGGCCCTGCCACCAGGCCCTCCAGGTCAGACACCAGCTGCTCCACCTGGCTGGAGTTTAGGCGGGACACGTCTCCGGTCTGCTCAAGCAGGAGTCCGGCCGCGGCCTCGTTGCTCATGGCTGAGGAGATGGGCTCGGGGATCACTTAAGATTGCTAACTCTGACAGCTATCATTTACATTTTGCCCTAATTAAATTAAATTTCATGAATCTATTATTTTTGTAGGCTTGTTGTCTGCAACAGTGTGAAGGAGGAGGGCTTCAGGTTACACTTATCTTTGACAGCTTTCATGTGTTTTTTATATTAAAATTTCAGTTAAATTGAATTCAGCTAAGTTAACATTAACATTTTCCTGAATACAAATTGAATATACATGTGCCTGTAGTTCCTGTAATTAAATGCCATTATGTTTCCCTGGAAAATAAAGTTTGTGGGTTGGGTGTGTGTCTGTTTGGTCTATTGAGGACAGGAGAAAAGCCCTCAATAGAATAGACAGACACAAGCTGTTTTGGCATAATGGGTTAATAACAATAATTGCCATGATACTCATAGTCGAAAACATGTAGACAAACTTGTTGTGGGAAGCTCTGTCGGGGAACCTGTACCTGCTGTAGCGGTGGTTAGTGTCCCATTGGTGGTTGGTGTACTGCTCAGCATTGTGGTAGAGGTCAGGGTCGAATTCGGCTGTGCTGTCACTGTGATGTTGGGGCCGGGGTTAGGGGTCATGTTCAGGGGGCTAGAGGTCGGGTTAGATGGGCTAGAGGTCGAGGTTGTGCTGATGGGCAGGATGGTCGTGCTAGCTTGGCTAGAGGTCGTATTCAGGTGGGTAGGGAGTGTTGTGTTCAGGGGGTTAGAGGTCATGTTCATGGGTCTAGAGGTCGTGTTCACAGGGTTAGAGGTTGTGTTCAGGGGGTAAGAGGTCATGTTCACGGGGTTAGAAGTCGTGCTCACAGAGTTAGAGGTCATGTTCAGGGGGTTAGAGGTCATGTTCACAGGGTTAGAGGTTGTGTTCAGGGGGTAAGAGGTCGTGTTCACGGGGTTAGAAGTCGTGCTCACAGAGTTAGAGGTCATGTTCAGGGGGTTAGAGGTCGTGTTCACTGGGTTAGAGGTCATGTTCACAGGGTTAGAGGTCGTGTTCACGGGGTTAGAGGTCGTGTTCACAGGGTTAGAGGTCGTGTTCATTGGGTTAGAGGTCATGTTCAGGGGGGTAGAGGTCGTGTTTGCAGGGTTAGAGGTCAAGGTTGTGTTCATGGGAGGGATGGTGGTGGTGGTGGCGTTGGGGCTGGATGTACATGGCTCCTCCAGGAGCATACACAAATTAGATCCTTGTTGACTAGAAAAGGAGCGGGGGAAAAAGGTAGCAGATTAATTCAAGGAAACACCTTCAACAGAATCATCCAAATTGAATCCATTTGAATGAATTACTTAAGAGAATACAATTAAACCAAAAATTATACGAACCGTTTGAGGAATTCAGGTACGTAGAACTGGCAGAAAATGGTGGGACTCATCGGGGGTAATTGAACCAAGATACAGCTGGAGTTCATTGGATTGTCCTGGTACCTTGTGTTTCCAAATAGTGCTGGGTCATACAGCCACACGAACAAACAACAAACAAATATGACCTCAATACAATTCATTTTATACAGCATGTTATATTTACATACAGCATTATGTGTAGGTGACATAGCAATGTGTCAAGAAATGCTTCGATTGCCTTTTTACCTTTTTTTAATCTTAAATTAAAGAATAAATACAATGAAATAATAACAAATAAATACATAATAAAAAAAGCAAATAACAGATTACAAATAAATAAATGCATTATGTGAAAATGTATGCAAGATGTGCAGCAAAGGCATATTTTTTTCATGGTTATCGTGTAGACTAGCGTTCCAAGACAATAGGTGAATAAAGACAGTTGACGCCATAATATATTTATACGGTTGTGGATTTGCTGTTCACCTAGTCTGCTCAGCTGTCCATTGTAACTGATGCCCTCCTCGGAACTGAATGCCATCTCTAAGGCTGAGGAGATGGCACAAGTAGGAAGCTTTTGGGAGAAACTGATGATCACATTGCACTGCTCAAGCCTAGGATAAAACATAAGCAAACAGCAAGCTTTCACAAATACATTTTAGTGCATTGTGTTATGAAAAAGCATTATCGCCAGTTCAGTGTCTTCATTTGTTGAGAGGGTTTAGGGCCGGAGGGGTTGGGATGTTGGCAGATAATGGACCGTTACTGTGATGAAGGGAATTTTTTGATTTTAAAATACTTTAAGTTGTATTCTCCCTCCCGCTCCGCCCCAACTGTAAAGTTGAAACCCTCAATCAGCCAATGAAAAACCTCAAAAGGCCTAAACCCAATGGAAACAGGAAGAACAGTAAGAACAACGGATCCCTTCTTCAACACTATTCTAGAACACAAGGAAGTGTCCGATGTGCAGTGAATGAACAATGACATGCCGATGAAACCATTAAGGGTAATTTGGTAAACAAAGGTGTTATCATACAATATCTCACCTCTTAATTGTTTGTCCACAGTCAACTTGATTATCCTGGGGAAAATGTATCACAGAGTCATTAATAAGCTTGAACAATGATGCAAAAGTATGGATTAAAACTGATTAGGTTGATGATGCTGACGGCAGTGGGCTGAGCATGGTTAAAATGATTAGATTGGAAAATGCCCCCTGTAAAACAACCAGGATTTTTTCCCTTTCCAGTTTCTCATTGAGATAAATAAACTATTTTAGACAGATTATTCTTGAACATTTAGTTAAAAGAAAAGCCTTGGTTATATGTTGGAAGTTGAAGGTTTAGACCTGGGAATTCTTTAGAACGCTGCGTTTGTTTGGAACTCTGAAACAGTTTAGAACTCTGAAACTGCTCAGAACTCTGAATCATTTTATTACTATGAATCAGCTCAGTAGTCTTCATCCCTTTAGAACTCTGAATAATTTTAGTACTCTTAAACTGCTTAGAACTCTGCATCCATTAAGAACTGCGTAGCTTTAGAATGCTGCATCCGTCTCTGAACCATTTAAAAACCAGTTGGGAACTCTGCCTTCAACAAAGCATTCTTTAGGAAAACTGATGATTTCAGCTAACAGCTGCAAATATGAATCATGAATATGAAAGTCCTTTTGGATCATATTTACCTTGTATGAGGATCTGATGTCGGGCAGGCATGATGAGCTGTAAGAGAACATTGTTAGTGATTATGTGTTGTTTTATGAACATATGATCCCGTAGGCATGCCATGAAGTATTACGGAACCTACCCAGAGTCGTGGGTGCAAAGGGAACGAGTCCCCAGCTGAGAGATCTTGAGAACATGAAGAGATATGGTGCACATTATAAAACCATTCATTTACCACATTAGAAACATAACAGAGGATAAACATGGACATATATGCAATAACACACACACACACCCACACACACCCACACACACACACACACACACACACACACACACACACACACACACACACACACACACACACACACATACACGTGCACAGATTCAAGACACACACATTGGCAAATCACACCCAGACACATGCTCACAAGGACACACACACACGCTGACACATGCTCACAAGGACACACACATACAAAGACACACACACACACATGCACACACACATACACACCAACATGCACGCACACACACACACACATACACAAACAAACACTCACCAGATTAGAGATGTAGGACATATTTAGTGTTGCGTCCGTGATTGAAATCCTAAAAGCATAGTATGCATCTATAAACCATGAAAAAGGAAACATATGTTAAAACACATGTTAAAACAAATCACAAAACACCAGCTCTATAACCGGTAATGGTGTTGCTGTTAAATAACCAATTATTTACCAATTTCTCTTCCATTGCAGAACCCAGAGCAGTTCCAGGCTGTTCCTATAACTACTTCAAGGAGAAAGGGAAATGTTGATGGAACTAATGGAACTGTACAGAATATGAGTGAACACTGCTAATAAGAGGAGTTATTATAACAGGTTGTGGTAACAGTTGGTGTGATGGTAGTTCACCTTGTTCCTCTGTTGGACAGGTGGTGTTGAGGTCAGTCAAAGGGCTGAACACAGTAGAGGGATCTCTACTGTTCAACAAGAGAGCAAAGAACCAAAACTCGGCTTTACTTCATAATATTACATATACCTTTCAGTTCAATTCAATAGTTATTTTCCTACCTGATCTATCCAAACTTTTATACTTTTGTTAATATTCTTAATTGTCTTTCCTATTCTTATACTATCTATTATATTCTCCAAAGTCTCATTCAATTCTAGATCCACTTAAATATGCCTTTCTCTTTTATTGTAGGCTATACTAACTATTCTACTCTATACCACCTTTGTTGTTCGGTTCTATGTTATACTACCTATTTATTCTATTCTATACCAATGTTATTATCATATGCTATGTTAAACTATTGCACTCTATTTACAATTATTCTACTATATTATAGGTTAAACTATTTTAAGCTTACCTGGTCTGTTCTATGTTAAAGTATTATATTATTCATTTTATTTAGATATTCTATTGCATCATATTCTAGTTCATTCTATTCTCCTCTCAGTGTCTGAGAGGAGAGAGTTCTACACACCATGTTGTGTTGTGAGGAGGAGCAGCCATGCAGGATTCTGGGTAAGGCTTGGAGACTCTGCTACACTCTGAGCTGCTATTGGCTGGCTTCAGTATCCCTGCACACACACACACACACACACACACACACACACACACACACACACACACACACACACACAGACACGCGCACACACACACACACACACACACACAGACACGCGCACACACACACACACACACACACACATACATACACACACACACACACACACACACACACAAACACCTGTTAGAATAGCATCTTGCTTAGCATACCAGTGACTCAGGATGAGTTACAGGATATATGGGTACTCAAGTCCCTTATATTCATATCGATGTACAGTGAATTCAGATCCACTGCTTCAAAGGAGCTTCATAGATCCTTTACGTAGAAGGTAGTCACCTATCCTGTCCACTGTGTGTGCGGCTGCGCTGATGTTGTTGGAGTTGCTCCCTGCCTGGCAGAGAGTCTGGAGGAGGCAGCACGGTTGGACCGCTTGCCCAAATTCCAACCGGACGGCACATGACGTCTTCCTGGGGAAAAAACGGGGCATTGTCACCACGATCCCGCCCCGTCCTGCCTGCATCCCACACACTACCTGTTGTTTATGGTGTATTTCCTCCTTAGTCAATTATGTGTCTCCACCTGTGTTGATAATGCTCATACTGTTTACCTAGGTTCACCCATCTTCCTTATCATTTGAAAAGAAATACCGTCTGGGGGTTCGAATCATCACAACTGTCTCTCCCGGCTTCATTAAAGCGTCGGTTACGAAAACATACGGGCAAAAATTCCTTCATTGTGGCGATTTTGCCCGAAGAAATTTCTGTGAAAGAACCTGCCCGCACGAATGTCACACACCTAGACCGCAAGATGGGTTGAGTTGAACAAAAAACATGACTGATTTTCAGCTTCCTTAATCTCCTTACATAACTTTTCTCTCAAATTGAAACCAAGCATCTCAAGTTGACCCCCAACAATTTGAACATTCAGGCTTCCCGACATCAAGAACTTCTGAAAAATGTAAAGTAAAACAAATGATAGAATCTACCCTATAACATCTTCTATACATGCATAAATTAGATGAAATGATTATTTAAAATGTTGACAATAATACAAAAAAATGGAAAAGGAAATGGAAGCTTTGGCCCCCCCCCCCCCCCGACCAGGAGAATAGATATGAAATTTGAAAGAGAACTAACAAGCAATATCCAAAACATGTCATGGAAATGGATAGCCCTCGAAAGTCCCGCCCTCTCTCTGGCCTCTCCCCTACTAACCCCTGTTACTGAAAGTCCCGCCCTCTCTCTGGCCTCTCCCCTACTAACCCCTGTTACTGAAAGTCCCGCCCTCTCTCTGGCCTCTCCCCTACTAACCCCTGTTACTGAAAGTCCCGCCCTCTCTCTGGCCTCTCCCCTACTAACCCCTGTTACTGAAAGTCCCGCCCTCTCTCTGGCCTCACCCCTACTAACCCCTGTTACTGAAGGTCCCGCCCTCTCTCTGGCCTCTCCCCTACTAACCCGTTACTGAAAGTCCCGCCCTCTCTCTGGCCTCTCCCCTACTAACCCCTGTTACTGAAAGTCCCGACCTCTCTCTGGCCTCTCCCCTACTAACCCGTTACTGAAAGTCCCGCCCTCTCTCTGGCCTCTCCCCTACTAACCCCTGTTACTGAAAGTCCCGCCCTCTCTCTGGCCTCTCCCCTACTAACCCCTGTTACTGAAGGTCCCGCCCTCTCTCTGGCCTCTCCCCTACTAACCCCTGTTACTGAAGGTCCCGCCCTCTCTCTGGCCTCTCCCCTACTAACCCCTGTTACTGAAGGTCCCGCCCTCTCTCTGGCCTCTCCCCTACTAACCCCTGTTACTGAAGGTCCCGCCCTCTCTCTGGCCTCTCCCCTACTAACCCGTTACTGAAAGTCCCGCCCTCTCTCTGGCCTCTCCCCTACTAACCCCTGTTACTGAAGGTCCCGCCCTCTCTCTGGCCTCTCCCCTACTAACCCCTGTTACTGAAGGTCCCGCCCTCTCTCTGGCCTCTCCCCTACTAACCCCTGTTACTGAAGGTCCCGCCCTCTCTCTGGCCTCTCCCCTACTAACCCCTGTTACTGAAGGTCCCGCCCTCTCTCTGGCCTCTCCCCTACTAACCCCTGTTACTGAAGGTCCCGCCCTCTCTCTGGCCTCTCCCCTACTAACCCCTGTTACTGAAGGTCCCGCCCTCTCTCTGGCCTCTCCCCTACTAACCCCTGTTACTGAAGGTCCCGCCCTCTCTCTGGCCTCTCCCCTACTAACCCCTGTTACTGAAGGTCCCGCCCTCTCTCTGGCCTCTCCCCTACTAACCCCTGTTACTGAAGGTCCCGCCCTCTCTCTGGCCTCTCCCCTACTAACCCCTGTTACTGAAGGTCCCGCCCTCTCTCTGGCCTCTCCCCTACTAACCCCTGTTACTGAAGGTCCCGCCCTCTCTCTGGCCTCTCCCCTACTAACCCCTGTTACTGAAGGTCCCGCCCTCTCTCTGGCCTCTCCCCTACTAACCCCTGTTACTGAAGGTCCCGCCCTCTCTCTGGCCTCTCCCCTACTAACCCGTTACTGAAAGTCCCGCCCTCTCTCTGGCCTCTCCCCTACTAACCCCTGTTACTGAAGGTCCCGCCCTCTCTCTGGCCTCTCCCCTACTAACCCCTGTTACTGAAGGTCCCGCCCTCTCTCTGGCCTCTCCCCTACTAACCCCTGTTACTGAAGGTCCCGCCCTCTCTCTGGCCTTTCACCACGTAACCCCTGTTACTGAAAGTCCCGCCCTCTCTCTGGCCTCTCCCCTACTAACCCCTGTTACTGAAGGTCCCGCCCTCTCTCTGGCCTTTCACCACGTAACCCCTGTTACTGAAAGTCCTGCCCTCCCTCTCTCTTGCCAAAAACACTAATTTGGAGCATCCCGTTCCAGGTGTTGTGTTGTAAGATAAGAGCGCCTGGGAACGGGACGAGCTAGGAGGGGGGTTGTGAAGGGGTGAAGGTTATTAGGGGTGGGCTCTCTGAGAATATTAGATTCACTTCACTGACCTTATTCCTGTTTTCTCAACGCAGGAAATGTCCAAACTCTGTTGGAAAAATGCGTAATGTTTATTTTAGATGATCTGGAGAGTTTGTAAAACACACTCTCACAAACAAGTTAAAGACAAATACACATAGACACACAAACACAGACAGAAACACAAACTGACACACACACACATTCACACACACACGCACACACACACACACACACGTACACAAATATTAAAGTGTTACCTACCCTGAATATGTTGATTGGGATAGCTTTTGTGAAACTGCAATAAACAAAACACAATCAAATAACATAATTATTAACAAAATTATGTCATTCATATGATCGGAGCAGAGCATGGTATCATGTCCCATGCTTGGGCGTAACAGACTTTGAACAAAGCACGGCTGTTTGCAAATGGCTTACTAATGGCTTTGCAAATGTGTTTGATCTGTTATGGTTGTCATGGCAACTTTGTGAGTTGTATTGTAGTTATGTCTATGGGTTAAACCTGCATTATGTAACTTTCCCACTGCAACAATTGACTCCATAAAAAAAAAAAGATCGATCTAATCTCTAACCCGGAACGTGTCTCAAGAATACAATCATTAAAATCAATCATTTTTTCTTTCTTTTTATTCTGGTCCACTTATGCACACCACCTTAGTGTCCTTGTATTTATGTAACATGACATGAGTCTTGAAGTCTTTCAGAAGCATAAAAACGGGAACTGTCATCCAAATATTATATAGCTATAACCGTATCTACAACTCAAGCCACTAGAGGCAGTTAATGTGAAAATGTAAATAGTGCTGGTTTAAGTTTGTCATGGCGTCATTGTAAATGAGTGTATTGTAGTTGTGTCATACTTTGTCATTGCTGTTGCCATTGCTGTTGTCAAACAGCCATCTGAGTGATCATCAAAGAGCTCCTGAAGCTGTAAGAGGTCATGTGATGTTCAGTACAACATCAACCACACATATCATTTATATTATTATCAGTCAACAATCTGTGTTGAGTCAGAGGATTCATTTTCATACCCATAAACGGACGTCATGTTCGTTGTTATTTTCTCCAGAAACGCTGACATTGATCTGCATCAGGTAATCAACTGTAGATAGGTTTAACAATAACAGAGGATCCAGCTTAGACAAAGGGAGGTACTGTATATGTAATCGATCAGTACAAGGCTGGGAAGAGCTGCACCCTTATCAGCCCTGGGTTAACAATGCAATGGACTATGAAGTAACATTGGTTTTAAGATCATCATTATTATTGGTTTAAAAATGACAGCTCAAAATGGTTATAATAAATGCAGCATATTAATAGTTCAAATTTTATCTTAAAAATATAGGTTATGCAAGCTTATAAAATGCAATCTAGCTTATCTTAATTTAGCTAGCATTTCTAGTATATCTTCTCTCAGTTTCTGTTAAAACAAACAAATATATTTAATATATATATTTTACCTGTTGGTTTTCTGCAGTTGCTTGACAAATTCCAAGCAGGAATGAATTTAGCCGAAGGGTCCGCACTGTGTGGAATGAATATAATGTAACTGGTAAATTTACTTCATTTATAAAGTACTTTGAAGACCTGTGGCCATTTAAAGTGCTTCCCAATGATTGCCTCACATTCACCCATTCATACACACATTCAATCACCGACCGACCATGCAATGCAACGGCAAGGTCGTCGTGAACAGTTATGGTGAGGAGTCTTGCACAGGGTCGCCTTGACACTTGGCCGGGAATCTTACCAGCAACCTTCGGGTTGCCAAAAAAAACCCTCTATCTCCTGAACCACTGCCGTCTCTCAATGCCAATGTTTCATGTTCTGGTAAGAGGTGTGCTGCTGTTACACCTTCATTCACCGCCAAGTATAAATTAACTGCATACAAAGTAATCTCACATAAACTGAACAATTGAATCTTGCATAATCAAATCTATTCAAATTGTATTTAATCTAATCTAACCTAATATTATATAATACAATATAATCTCATCTCATCTCGTCTAATCCTATTCAACCTAATTTCACCCAAAGTCATTTAAATCTGTTTGGGTGGCAGCCAGCCCTACGGCTCCTCTTGGGGGTAAGCAGGGCTGATCCTGTTCCATTCTTTGATGGGAAACCAGTTGGGGCTGGTAGAGGTTTTGCCCTGCGCAGGCCCTCCGGCCTGTATCGCATCCACAACTATATGAATGCAAATAATAATGATAATACCTTCAATTTACACATATTAATGTATGTGGCTATCTGCAATTCAGTAATGTAGGTTGTTTGTGAAATCGAATGCCAGAACTCACCAGGTTTTGCTTGGAGGCAAAACGGCATTGCAGCCGTTAACTGCGGGGACGTCACTGCAATCTGAGGTGCTATTGGGTTGTGGCAGTCTCTCTGCAGGTGGGGGTTAGACAGTGAACACAGAGACAGGTCATTAAGGAGCAGGTAGGGGTTAGACAGTGAACACAGAGACAGGCTATTAAGGTGAAGGTAGGGGTTAGACAGTGAATACAGAGACAGGTCATTAAGGAACAGGTAGGGGATAGACAGTGAATACAGAGACAGGTCATTAAGGAGCAGGTAGGGGTTAGACAGTGAATACAGAGACAGGTCATTAAGGAGCAGGTAGGGGATAGACAGTGAATACAGAGACAGGTCATTAAGGAACAGGTAGGGGTTAGACAGTGAATACAGAGACAGGTCATTAAGGAGCAGGTAGGGGTTGGACAGTGAATACAGAGACAGGTCATTAAGGAGCAGGTAGGGGTTAGACAGTGAATACAGAGAGGGTAAAGAGCAGGTAGGGGTGAGGCAGCTAGACAGTGTTTCAACTGGTAATGACGCCTAAGGATAAGCTTGGGACATCAGGGGTGCGACCCGGTAGCTCTGGACTGGGAGCCGTTCCACTATCCTGCCCCGCCCTACTCACTCATCCTCTCCACCGTGTGTGCGGTGGCCCTGATGCTTTGGGAGGTGTTCCCTGCCTGGCACAGAGTCCGGAGCAGGCAGCAGGGAGGGGCCGTTGGGCTCAGCCCCACTATGACGAAGCATGTGGCCCTCCTGGGGGGTGGGTAAGGAATAAAATGTCCCGTTGTTTTTCAATAGCGGGACAAGCTGGAGTGTTTTATTCGAATTGTACCACAGTTACCAGCAATGATTAAAAGTTATTTTCATATTGAATGTTATCGATTCATTTCAACGTATTTAGCTGGCATTAGAATATTCTTCCTCAGAACTTTTCGCACATGCTTTTGCGTTTTTGCTTTTTTCCCTGCTATAAAAATAGAATGCACCGCCTTGGAACACTGCTGACCAATCAGGATCAAGCATATAACAATGTTGTGGCATGATGTTGTTCTTCCTCACCTTATTCCAGTTGTATTTGGGCATGTCACCTGGAGGCCCTGGGAGTACACAATGTTAGTATTGATGAACCTATTTGCCTGTGCTCTCCCCTTTTGTACTATTACAGACATTGACAGATTCACAAGATGCTGCTTACCTGGAGAAGGTGAACACCACTTTGGCCCATTTCACTGCAATAATAAATATCCAATATGAAAATAGTGAAAAAGTCCTGTCTTGGAGTGCATGGTATTTAAACTGTTAGCTTATTTAACTTATTTCGATTTTTAGTTTAATGAATAGAAAATTGTTGGTTGTTGAAGCATTGAAACTAAATTGATCTCATAATTAGTCATTAATCAATTAATTTATTTATTAATTTATTAATTCCGAGGCATGCGTGTTTTTGTAACATCGCATGCTTCAACTATTGGGTTTGTTTGTTCATTCATTCATTCAAGCTCTATTGTGTTTTAATGTTACCATTCCCACATTATATAGCATTGTAGCTGTATTTGTGATGTAGCTGTTGTTGAAGTTGTGTGTTAACAGTGCACCTGGGCATTTCTGTTCTCGTGGGGTCATTGGAAGGACTGCTGGGTGTGCTGTCTGAGGGCACACAGCTGCCCAAGTGATCTTTAAACAGCTGAAAAAGCTAGGTCAAAAAAAGCATGACGCATTGAATATTGGGTTGATGGCAAGGTTCAAAAGAGATTTTTTAACTCAACAGGCTCTCCTGGAGAAACCCATTACACTGTCACTCACTCACTGATGATGTCATTCACCCACTCACACACGCCGATTACACATTACTCTAATAGTAGGACAGTGGTGTTGCAGTACATACCCAGGATCTGATCTCTGATACACTTTTTGTCTGACCAGATATGTCCACGGAGACTTCCATACAGTAATATATTCCTGTGAGAAGTAACCATCATGATGTCAACAATAGTCTTGAATACATCCATTTAGCATTCAGTTTCATTGCTGTTACAAACAAGAAAACACGAATGCAAAACAGAATATTTTGCATCTACCATACATATATTTTTACACACACCTGTATCGTTTACTTTTGAGGTGGTGGTGGTGGTGGGTAAGGTGGTGGTGGTGGTGGGTGAGGTGGTGGTGGTGTTGGTGGGTGAGGTGGTGGTGGTGTTGGTGGTTGTGGAGTCTATGGGCAGAGACGGAGGCGATTCAGTTGGAGCGGCAGACATAGAACTTGTAAGACTTCCTGAAGAGAGAAGTAAATGTATAAATGATTGATTCAAACAGTAAGATTCACAGGAGAAAAAACTAAAGTATAAAGTATATTAGTATAACTAAATTAAAATAATAATTTCAGAAGAACTTGTAGTTGGCAGCTTGCCAGGGTGTTACTTGTCGCTTTTGGGGTGTTTTGGACGGTTGCTAGGATGTTCTGGATGGTTTCTAGGGTATTCTTGTCGGTAATGTGTACACATGAATACAGTGGTCTCGTGGGTCTCATTTCTGTTTTTGCATTGTGTACTGACAAGTTCATTGTATGTGTGAATATACCAGGCCAACGATATGATTCTTATTGGATTATTACATTAGATTCAACTTTGATGCTAAATATCTTGCCATGTATTCCATACATGGCATACGCGTCAATTGTTTGGAATTATTATGGTCTAAATAACAAAGCGGAAAAAAGTTGATATGATCATGCTCTCTGGGTTGCCAAGAGTTCTTTAACAAACTTGATATTGGGTACAACCGCTGTTGGTTCTATAGCACTGCGTGAAAAACCATGGCGACTGGCAGCGAACAGCCAGCACTGGTTTATTTTAATCCTAAAACTTCGTAAAAAGTGTGGACTTGATTCCTGATTTCATATTTAGATGCAATGCTTAGGTACCTGGTTTGGGAGTGATGGTGTTAGTGGCGTCTACTGATGATAGGAGAATTAGCGAATTTATTTCCGGGATAGTTGTTTGACTTGATGCATTTCCTGAATAAGGATACAAATTAAAGAATATAGCGTTAATCATAGCTGTTCCTATAATTACATATAGGCATGATGTTTTATGTAATTGTTCACATACTTTTAACATATAGCATTAACCATGAACAAATGGAGAGTTGCTTTTGTCCTTATTTAGCCTGATAGAGTGATAATGTTCATAACCTGCTAGTAAAAAAAAAGTGAAAATACAAGAAAGTACTGAATTCAGGTTCTGATGATAGTTTGAAAATAGGATTCCGTTTCTAAGGACTAAGGATCATAACAAACCTACAACTACTGTTTTCATAGACCTTTGTAAAGCTTTTTATTATTTTCATTTTGTTTGAAAGCTAACATGACTCAAACTAGACAAGCAGGTTGTCTATATTTAGCATTGTGTTCATGGTGTGGGTCTACATGAAGCAGACTGTATGTCTGACATGTGTCATCTCCATAATTGGCATACATCACAACTCATAAATCTCAAGTTCATGCAATGTGAATCAACATAGAGATTTACATTTAGGGCATTTAAAAAATGCAGACGCTTTTATCCAAAGCGACTTACAATAAGTACATTTGTCAGAAGGAAGAGGAACAATATATCGCTGTAGGTAAAATAGGGATGTTCATGGAACCAACAATTATGTTAATCCCTACCCTTTATACAACAAAGCCAGAGAATGAATCTGTGTTTCGTAGGGTATTTTCAAAGGGTTGACATTACATTATACGCAAGCTGAGGCTTATGATATCACCTTACCTGCCATAAACAGGACCAATAACAGTATCTGGACCCACAACAGGAACCTGGCACATGGTTCTGCATTGATGATCCCCCTCCTGTAATAGGCAAAACACACAAAGCAAACCTCTTGACCTTTTGACCACATCATGACTGCATGTCTGCATGTATTACCCTCCTCACCTTAAAGGGGTGATAATTTTGGGGTTAATAATTGCATAATAATAATAATTGCTCTCTGTGGCATACACTCCTCCTTTCCCAAACCCTCCTGCTGACACCACCGGTCTTATATCCACCTCTTCATCTTTTACTCACTCCTTTTCACCACTCTCTCCTAACGAGGTTCTGTCCCCGATCTCCTCTCCCCTTCTTCAGTCTATTGCTCCCGACCCCCTCCCTTGCCTCACCCATCCAACCCATCTAATACGGCATAAAACAAACAGACTAAAGTGAAGAGAAAAGTCGAAAAAGCATAATATCACCCCTTCAACTGCAATTCAATGTTTTAATGTGACTGTTAGTGATATTTTACTATTTTTTTGACTTGTAATATAAAGCCATTGGTCTACGAGAGCGCTATATAAAAATAAATATATAATTTATTTATTTTTATTATGAACTTTGCTTACAATGTTCAATATCTTATACATACAAATGTAATACAAGCATAATGGCAGCTCTCTCATGGCTTGTCGTGCTAAATAAATCCTTGCGCAAACACCCTAATGGACCACAATCACGACACACCTTACAGAGAAATTCGAGTTCTCACGGCAATGAGTTAGTCATGAATACAGTATCTTTATCATACAGCTTTGGAAAAATATAAACAGGTGTGTTGTGCCAGAGTCGTCCCCCCCCCCCACACACACACACATACAACACAAACATAAATTCATGTGAAAAATCTGTTCTGTAAACATAGTCTATTTTTCTTTAGTTATTTGTTGCTTTTTGCCTGACAAATTTAATAATTCAATCTGTCCCTCTGTCTGTCCAGAACTCAGAAGCTTTTAATCTTTTCCACTCATGACCCAAAACATCGCATTCAATGACTTCAGTGTTAATATTAGTAAACTGGGGGCTGGAAGGACGTGTGTTAAGGGATGGGAAGGGAGGGTTACCTTGTGAAGCTGGAAGGACGTGTGTTAAGGGACCAGAAGGGAGGGTTACCTGGTGAAGCTGGAAGGACGTGTGTTAAGGGAACAGAAGGGAGGGTTACCTGGTGAAGCTGGAAGGACGTGTGTTAAGGGAACAGAAGGAAGGGTTACCTGGTGAAGCTGGAAAGACGTGTGTTAAGGGAACAGAAGGGAGGGTTACCTGGTGAAGCTGGAAGGATGTGTGTTAAGGGAACAGAAGGGAGGGTTACCTGGTGAAGCTGGAAGGATGTGTGTTAAGGGAACAGAAGGGAGGGTTACCTGGTGAAGCTGGAAGGACGTGTGTTAAGGGATGGGAAGGGAGGGTTACCTGGTGAAGCTGGAAGGACGTGTGTTAAGGGAACAGAAGGGAGGGTTACCTGGTGAAGCTGGAAGGACGTGTGCTAAGGGAACAGAAGGGAGGTTTACCTGGTGAAGCTGGAAGGACGTGTGTTAAGGGAACAGAAGGGAGGGTTACCTCGTGAAGCTGGAAGCCTGGGGACAGGATGTTCGGCGGCTGCAGCTCATGTCTGAAACCCTCACATCCTGCTCAGCATCCCCTGGGCCACAGGACATAAGTTTCACACCAGCAACGCACAAATCCAGACTTTGTCTCAAAGGCAGCGTTTGTCCCGAAGCCAACCGACGTGTGAACCAATCCAAAAACTATCCACCTTTTTCGTGTGTTAGATATCAAGGTTTGTTTGACACCTGTGTAATTCCAGCAGCCAAGCTTCGAAGCACAAAACTGATTTTGGCAGCGTGGGACAGAAACCTGAATCGTCTTACGTAAGAGAAGTTGACAGACTTCTCTCAGCGTCGGTGGCACGCCCCTACCGCGTCAAACTCATTCTTTCACAGGCCAGTGACAAAACACACACACTCATTCTTTCATGTCAAACAAACATTACTTAGCCATTGTTCACACTGCACTGGCGGTGGACAGAAGCGATTCACAGTACATAACTCCAAAGAAGACAAGGTTGATATGGGTCCTGTTTTCAAATGATCACAGCATTTTTTGTTGCACATGTGTTTCTGGACAGCTGTGAGTCTGGACAGTAGTCAGTCGTTGAAGGGTCAAAGGTGTGGCCACAGGCTGAAGCTAGTGAAAGAGTGGTAAACAACAAGAACAGAGAACAACATAGCGAAGAATGCAATGCACCTGTTCTAATTATGTAAAATATAGGTGTCATTCCTAAGGTGCAGCATGCCTAGCATGTGAAAGGACAGCATACACAGAGCGCTACACCTGGGCAGCGCGGTTCGACGTAGTCGGCCAATGTACTGCTTTCTCAACAACCAATTACCAGAGTTGTAGCTTCAATATTGGCTGTTGCCATAAAAGTAGTTCTGTTTATGTGGAAAACGGTTTTGATTTATTTTGGATTCATCATAAAATGAATGACTATAATGAATGAATAGTATGAAGGTCTGATGGAGCCTTTGGGCCATGTTGGTCATGGTGTTTTAAGTTTGTGATTCAGTATTCTCACCATGACGATGCATAGAATGACACATTTTTACTTGTTAATTCAGGAAATGTATATATTCAAAAATACGTTTTACCATTTTTCCACAGGCAAATGCAATGTTTAACTACAAAACAATATATACTTCAAAAAAAAAATCAGTTTTGTCTGATATAAAGAACAGACACACGCACATCCAAAACACACAAAATGATATTGTAGCTCATCGTATATTGCCCACCGCAAAAAAGGAAGAAAAGTACGATAATATTTTGGAAAATGCCAAGAAGGAGTCACTGCCCGATGTCATTCGTGTTTCCACTTTGTGTCCAACGTCAGCACTATTTCAAGTACAGTCATACAGTGCATCCATCTCTAAAGTCCCCTGGCTTTCAAGCCCTATGTGTACATACTCCAGTAGATGACGTTGAACAGCAGGTAGGACATGGGGAATATGACCCGGGAGTAGGAGTCTATCATATGGCTGTTGCTCATAACATACTGGAGCTTTCTCACGACAGGGTTTTTGCGGCGCAGTCTGGTGCCCTCCCCGGGGGCGGAGTCTGCGACAGAGTCCCGAGAGTGGGCGGTCCTCTCCGTGTTGGTCGTGCTGGCCGCTTCGCCGAACGAGGTCAGGTCGATGTCGTTGTCGTGGTAACAGCCGTCGAAAGCCATGGCCTGTGTAGTGGAATTGAGGGAGGGAGGGACCTGCTGGGGCGCAGAACGATGAAAACTGGCATTTAAAAAGAGTACTTAGCATTGTGTA
>NC_136939.1:18709205-18714205 GCF_949987615.1 Pollachius pollachius
AATTAATTTAGTAAAGCATCCTTCCACACCTAGCCTGTGCCTGATCTCTGGATCTGGGCTCAACTCCCTGAGCAAGCAGTGACAGAAGGAACTGACCAGCAGAATGAACCCACCAAAGTCTTCCCAATAGACCCCTTCCTGGCAGCCATCTTTGAGCGCTAGGAACGCCTAATTTGCTGTATCCTGGAGATGATTGTGACCAGTTACCAGTCTCATTCCAAAGCTACCAAGCCTCACTCCCCGGCTACTCAGCCTCACTCCACAGTTACTCAGCCTCACTCCACAGCTACCCGGCCGCACTTCACAGCTACCCAGTCTCAATAGACAGCTACCTAAACTCACTCCAAAGTTACCCAGCCATGCTCCCCATCCAGACCTGCCAAGCTATGTTCCTGACCTTCCTAGCTATGTTGCTGACCTGCCTAGCTATGTTCCTGACCTTCCTAGCTATGTTCCTGACCTTCCTAGCTATGTTCCTGACCTGCCTAGCTATGTTCCTGACCTGCCTAGCTATGTTCCTGACCTTCCTAGCTATGTTCCTGACCTTCTTAGCTATGTTCCTGACCTTCCTAGCTATGTTCCTGACCTGCCTAGCTATGTTCCTGACCTTCCTAGCTATGTTCCTGACCTTCCTAGCCCTGTTCACATGCCTGAGGGGCCGTGATAATGAGAATAAACATCTAAAAGGCATAGGAGGATATACTCTGGTATATCCTCCATGCACACCCCTTAGTGGGAAGCTACACATTATAGAACAACTGGTATAGTCTATTCTATAGTGCACTGGACTGTGTTATGCTACTGTGTGTGTATACTCACAGCTCTCCAGCTCCAGGGTGCAGTTCTGAGTGTCCAGGGGGAAGCTGCTGAAGTCCATGGAGCAGAGAGCTGTGACCGTGATCCTGAAACAACGGTTCAGTTTAAACCAACAGGAAACCAACAGCCTTCATAACAAATGGATTGCATTATTAGGATCTCAAGTTTATTTGTACGGTATTTAATAACATTTAGATTCTCAAAGATGCTTGGCAAGTTTATTTGATAAAGATTTGATTACAAGTACATTCTCAAAGAGGTTTATCAAATACATTAATATATAATTTGACAATTTACCTCCCCTATTAAGATCCATATCATCCCACTCACTCTTTCAAAAGCAGCTTAAAGAACATTTTATCTTTTCATGAATCATGTCATCACCTCCTGTCCTCTCCATTGCCCCACTTTTTTTTTCTCTATCTAAGACATGTATTTATCACATCCTACATCTAACTTTGATTATTTTGATTATTTATGTACTTTGTCTCCTTATTTTCTAAAGTTTATTTGTTAGCCTAATAAATATGATTTTATTGTGATTATTGACAGGGGTGGAACTCTTGTACAAGCCCATTTGGCTTCGTTCCCTCCTAGCACCATTCATGTTAATGTGTGCTAAATAAATAAACTAAACTAAACAACAATTTCATTTTAAAAGACGCTCAAATTGACACAGAAGTCATCCTAACAGTCTCACACTCCAGTAGACAGCCTCTCTGCAGCCTATCTCAAGGCCTCCCAGAGAAGATGTCCTCCTGCCCCTGATGAAGAGCCTTCACCTGAGCCCTGCCTGCCCCTGATGAAGAGCCTTCACCTGAGCCCTACCTGCCCCTGATGAAGAGCCTTCACCTGAGCCCTGCCTGCCCCTGATAAAGAGCCTTCACCTGAGCCCTGCCTTCCCCTGATGAAGAGCCTTCACCTGATCCCTGCCTGCCCCTGATGAAGAGCCTTCACCTGAGCCCTGCCTGCCCCTGATAAAGAGCCTTCACCTGATCCCTGCCTGCCCCTGATGAAGAGCCTTCACCTGATCCCTGCCTGCCCCTGATAAAGAGCCTTCACCTGAGCCCTACCTGCTCCTGAAGAGCTTTAACCTGAGCCCTACCTGCTCCTGAAGAGCTTTAACCTGAGCCCTACCTGCTCCTGAAGAGCTTTAACCTGAGCCCTACCTGCTCCTGAAGAGCTTTAACCTGAGCCCTACCTGCTCCTGAAGAGCTTTAACCTGAGTCCTACCTGCTCCTGGTTAAGGAGCCTTAACCCTTGCAGCTTATCCATTCATTCTTCCCATCTGAACCCCCGTCTGCTCTCCCCTTTGCCCCGCACCTGACGCTGAACAGGATGTTCCCGTCGGGGTACACGCGCAGCATGATGTTCTCCATGGTGGTGTCGTGGATGAAGGAGCGCTTGGAGTGGACGAAGAACACATCGGGGACCCATATCTTCTTCACCAGCCGAGCGTCGAAGGTGCGACTTTTGTTGCTGCCGGAGGGGAAGGCCAGGCGGACGTCCTGCCAGTAGTGTCTCAGGTACAGGGTCATGGTGAAGTCCTGCAGGGAGACACAAGCACGAAAACACATACACACGCACGCATGGACGCACGCACGCACGGTAAGGTATTCATCCCTGAGGCGAGAATGAAGGCGTAACAGCAGCATGCATTAAAAGAACACAATGGCAGTTATTAAGTAACTGACAATATAATAAGAAGCAGCATCCAAAATGCTGATACAAAAGCCAACCTAAAATGTAAACTAAAAGCCACGAGAGTGCCAAATACATTTAAAAGTGTTTAATGTGCAGTTGGATACAAAAGATTTGCAGTAAGGACAGACTTACACTGGCAGTATTTACTGAATGTGTATATTCTAGTGTTGTGTGTCTGTGTACCTGCTCAGATGTGTCTGCTAAACTAGATGGATTCGATCAAGCCAATAATGACAAGAATGACGAACTTGACTCCAGCACCACAAGCAGTAAACATTGGTGTTATGTGTTTGTTTCTGTCAGTGTTGTGAGTCTGCGGAAATAACGTATATATCAGTGTTCTGCATTTGTGTGTACGTCAGTGTTGATTCTTTGTGTGTACGTCAGTGTACATGCTATGTGTGCAGAAGACCGTACCATGTTGACTTCAGAGATGCTGTCGATGCTCTCCACCTGAACATCGATGCCTACGGGGATGGCTGAGCCTGGAGGAGCAGAGGGGTTTCAGATACAGCTTAGGCTCGCTCTTCTTTTGCAGTAAATGCATAGGGAGGCCGAAGGTTAAATATGGACGTTTCTCCACTGGATTAAGTACATAGGGCCACCCATCTGATTAATATAATGTAGAGCACATTATATTAAATCTACTGTACATTATACTAAATGGAATATTGTGTTGGATATGATTGTCGTGTAACTGTAAGACATGGCAACATGACCTATATTAGCTGCTAGCCCTGGTCATTTCTAAAATTGTGTTTTTAATCATTCAAGCAAACCAGACAAACCCAAACCGTGTTCGGAAATCCAGCATCATGAAATGTATTTCGACAACCTTCTAAACCTTATCGCAAGCGACGCAAAGAACACAAACTCTGAAATTGACAGTTATTCATTTACCCTGTTAACATGATGACATGTTTTAATATCCTTTAATATTCCTCTCTTCTCTCTGTTTCGGTATTTGAGTTCAAGGACCAGATTACCGTTAAAAAACAAGTGGGTAATACAGGGCTAGCCGTTGTTTACCGGCTCTGCAGACAATCTGGGTCAGAGAGGGTTTGATTTGCTTGGGGGGGCGGTAGTGTAACCAATATTAAGCCTCCTGGGGACCGAGATACAAAACCAAGGACGCTGATGTTTATAAAAAGGAGAATTATAGTCGTAAATAGGAATTATAAGTAAGAAGAAGTTAAATAAATAAAATAAAATATAAACGATTGATAAATGGACTATTGATAAAAAATAACTAAAACAATGAATATATTGTTTTGATAGTTATTTAATATACAATTGTTTTAAAAGGTGGTGGTTAGTAGTAGGTTGTCATCTCGGATTAGGAAGATTAAGAAGAACATGTGATTCATGAGTACACTATAGATCGTCATTAGTCCGTCTCCTATAGTCCTCACCCCCGAAGCCGGGCCGCATGGCGAAGTCGTGGTCCTCGATACGAAGTAGCTGCTCCGACTTGATGAGCAGAGACTTGGTGCTGTCCTGCTTCTTCAGACGGAAGTCCACCCGCCTGGAAACACACAGAACCACGTTAGAACCACATCAGAATCACACAGAAACACACAAAATAACGTCAGAAACACACAGAACCAGATCAGAATGACAGCAAAACCACAGAATAACCACACAGAAACACACAGAACCACAAAGACCCAGATCAGAACAACACAGAACCAGATCAGAACAACACAGAACCAGATCTGAACAACACAGAACCAAATCAGAACTAAGAGAGAATCACATTGAGACCAGACAGAACGACAAACATCAAATCTCTCTCCCTTCCAAGTAAATCAAAGGCTTTCATGGCTTGTTATAAAAAATAAAATAAAAATACATAACATTTAAGAGTTGTCAGTGAAATAGTACTAAACTATTTTCAACATTGGAATGATCTCTCTCTCTCTCTCTCTCTCTCTCTCTCTCTCTCTCTCTCTTTCTCTCTCTATCTATCTCTAAACTACTTGTAGAGTTTGTGACATCTGGTGTGGTGAATGAGCTGATCGATGTATTAACAGTGAGACTAAACAAAAAGTTTAACACGAGCAAGGGGCTGTCTTTCTTATCGCCCTGCCATAGTTCTCTTGAGCAACCGCTTGGAGAGGAACAAGCTGATGCTGATGTTTGTTCTTGTTGTTGACCGGAATAGAAACCTACTGTTTAAACGTTAAGTAACTCAGTAACTGTGTCAGTATGTGGTTACATGTATCTATTTATATATATGTCTGTCTATCTACCAACGCTGTGTGATGATTCTTATAGCTCAGTTGTGTATAAGAACCTTTGGCGATGCCGAACACAAACTGTTGTCGACGGTAAAGCTTAAGACATGATAACACCATGAATCAGCATCTCACCAATCAAGGCCTTAAAAGGATCAACCAGGGGAGGGTCTGCTAAATATGTGGCCATGTGGCCACATATTTAGCAGACCCTCCCCTGGTTGATCCTCGGTACTTAATAAT
>NC_136939.1:18719205-18744205 GCF_949987615.1 Pollachius pollachius
CAAAATAATACTAAACATAATAATAAAAACAAACCGTTCTTTTATCTAAAATTCACTTTTCGGAGCCCGGAACCCAGTAGCCTCCCGGGCCCCGAAGGCCTGTCCTGGGTCATTGGGCTGCTTTCCGGGACTGGTCCCCATCTCTGGGAGTGGTCCAAACCTTAACCCTCAAACCAAACCCTAACCCTATCAATAAAACCTAACCATGACAGCTAACCTAAAACCAAACCCTAACCCTATCAATAAAACCTAAGTACGACACCTAATCCTAAAACAAAACCAGAACCCTATCACTAAAACCTAACCATGACACCTAACCCTTAAACCAAACCTAACCAAATGACTAAACCTAACCATGACACCTAACCCTCAAACCAAACCCAAACCCCATCACTAAAACCGAAGCACGAGGTTAGCACAGCCCGTCGCCACGATATCAAACAAAGATCAAGATCAAAAGCAAATCATTTTTAAGTTGCAAATCACCCACGACCCCATCTGCATGTGGGGTGGGCCCATTTCCCATGGCTGCTTTAAGACATAGTCAGATCAAATATTTAGATAAGCCCTTCATCAAAACTTGCCGGAATGTTTAACAAATTGGCTGAAGTTGACTGAACGCAGCCGTTGACGACGCGCGCGCTCCCCCCCCCCCCCAGAGGCCAACGTGACGTGCATCGTGCACGAGGACTGCATCCTGCCGTGCAGCTTCCGTCCGAGCGGCACGGTGGTCATCCACTGGTACAAGCAGCAGACGCCCGTGCACAGCTACTACTACAACAAGGACCAGTTCGGCCTGCAGAACAAGCACTTCAGCGGACGCACCTGCCTCTTCAACGCCCACATCCTGCAGGGCAACGCGTCGCTGCTGCTGAGGAGGGTCAAGGTGCAGGACAAGGGCCTCTACAAGTGCTACACCAGCACCAAGAAGGGCAACCAGGAGATGTTTGTCAACCTGGCGCTGAAAGGTGGCTGGAGCACAACAAAATAGATTTTGATTTCTTTCACATTATTGAGAAGAAGCATGAATAGTTTGTGTTGGGTAAAGACAGACAGACGGACCGACAGACAGACAGATATGCAGACAGACATGCAAGACAAGACAGACTTGAAGGCAGATATAGAAAGAAAAGTCAGACAGGCAAAAGACAGACACAGAGAGAGATACAGACGGACAGCCTTAAGACAGTTATCTAGCAAGAAAAACAACTAACATCTAACACCATCACAACTTCCTTCCCCCCCTCCAGCGGTGATCCAGTCAGTCACCATGGAGATGGGCGAGGGAGTGGTCTCATGCTCCTCCTTGAACATCTACCCCTCCCCCAGTCTGACCTGGACCACAGACCCCGCCTCCTCCCTTGGGTCCCTCCCCAACATCACCACGACGACGGCCGACCACCGAGGCCTCTTCAGCGTCCACAGCTCGCTGCTGATAGGCTCCAACCTTTCCTCTGACCACGCCTACTTCTGCTCTGTGGCCGCGGCCGACAGGAGCCAGGTGTGGACCGCCTCCTGGAAGAACCAAGGTGAGGGGCGGGGGGGGGAGAGAGAGAGAGAGAGAGAGAGAGAGGGATACCGAGAGAGAGAGACAGAGAGAGAGAGAGAGAAAGAAAGGAATATCTAGCTCACTTCCTCAAATGGTATTTTTATTTGTATGCATAACAAAAACAGGTGTGCATGTGTGCGTGTGTGTGTATCAGGGTCGCCTGCTGCCCTGTTTTAGCCGGGACGTCCCCCCCTATATTGGGTTAAATTGCTCTGTCCCATACGGGCCATCCCTTGTCCCGTACCTTGACTGCTGCTCTGATCACCAGACGTCAGTCTTACAGATCCCATAGATAATGTGCTGATCGCGCAACGGGTGGGATCCTCTGTCATCCAATCACAAGCCCCCTCACACCCTTCAGTTTAACGTAGAGCACAAATAGCTAAGGCAGTGACTGACGAGCGGGGGCCTGTGTTTGCAGAGGACATGACGGCGGTAGAAGGCCACCCGCTGGCCATCCCCTGTGTGGCCCCACACCCCCTCCTCAACTTCTCCCTCACCTGGGCCTTCTCCTCCACCTCCTCTGAGCCGGGCGCTGTGCTCCTGCGCTATGACAGCCGGTCCCGGGGGTCCAGCAGCCTGTGGGAGGGCCAGGCGGAGCTGGAGGCCGACCGGGCCGTGGAGGGGGACGGGTCTCTGTGGCTCCGCAGCCCAGACAGCGTGGAGCACTCTGGGCTGTACGTCTGCACCTTCTCCGCTCTGCACAGCAAGCACACCGTCCAGACGCGGCTCAACGTCACCACCGCGCCCCAGAGTGAGTCAAGAGGACGTCAGGGCAGCGCTGAATGTTCCTGTGATGGTTACTCCAGTATGGAGAGCTCTGAATGTCCTCAACTCATTGCGAATCGCTTTGGATTAAAGTGTCTGCTAAATGAGTTCGATGTAGATGTAAGGAGTCATCTGTTAGAATCATCAGTTGCTATATGTACCATGTTACATGTGATATGCATCTTTACTGTATCACTAAGTGAAGTAGAATCAACCAACTGATTTAAGATTGTTTGAATGTGTGTGTGTGTGTGCGTGTGTGTGTGTTTGTGTCTTTGTTTGTGTGTGCGTGTCTCTGTGTGACACAGGTGTGTACCAGGAGATTGTTGAGCGTTCCAGGTGGTGCACAGTGTCGTCTGTAGCCTTTGTTTTCACTATCATCATCCTCCTAGCCCTCCCTCAGTGTCTAAGGCAACGAGGTAAGGATATATATATATATATATATATATATATATATATATAGCTATCTACAGACATATGCTCATATCTATATGTCAGAATTTTGAGGGAGCCGCTAAATAAGAAAACAGCAAGTAAAATCACAATGATTGTCCATTTATTTAGAAATGTTCAATGAAATGCTGTCTTTCAGCCAGTAGGTGGCGTCATGTTGTAGAGCTTCTAGTACTGCCATTGGTATATTGTGAATACTGTACAATACTGTACAGGTAGTAAGGTACTGTCATGCTCTTGGTTTGGGACGTGTTTGAGCGATAGAGAGGTGTGTAATATATGTATTTGTGCTCTTATGTGTTTTAATACACTCATTATGAGCGTCATCTATCATATTTACATTGTTACGGCCATTAGACTACTTAAGATACAACAAAAAAGGACAGCAATTACTGAATAGAAAACTAATAACATTAGTGGCAGCTTCGGATAATCTCAGCTAAAAGGTTCTGGGTTAATTACCATTTACTCCCTTACATGGATGTGTAAACACAAGTAACTCCTAATAAAAGAGTCTACTGAACAATAAAACAAACCTTTGGAACAATGTCAGCCCTTCATTGTCTCCACTATGATCTGTTCCTCCTGTTGTCCCGTCAGCAGCCAGAGGTGGTTCCCCTGCGACCCGCGCCTACGGAGCGTCTCCACCGGGTCGTGGGGGAGCAGACGAGATGCTGAACGTCACCGCCGTACACATCAGCGGCCCTCACAGCAGCAGCATCCAGATCAGCATCCAACACCTGCAGGCCTCGGCCAATCAGGAGGAAGCGGAGCCCGACAAACAAGGAAGTAACAACCTCAAACCAACCAACGGGCTGCTGCCGCACTACGTTGAGGAAGACGAGGAGTCCTTTTTGAGACTTCAAGAAAACACCGCGGAAATACAGGAGGAAGATAGAGGAATCACTGAAAAGATGGTTTCAAACGATTAATACTACAGGACTATAGTATTTACACAAGTTGTTATAATGCTCGTGGGATTCAACAATGTGAGGATTTAAGTTGAATTCAGCTTCTTCCTTTGGCCTTTGTCAGTCAGATAGATTTATGTTTTCGTAGATATTTGATTTTACAATAAACATGTTTGACTTATTTTTAATTAAACATGCAGTTTTACTATGTAAACCTTTTATGTTTTAGTTCTAAAGTAAGGTATATATTAGTTTGGTAGTTCTATATGTTTTCTTTCCTCAATAAACTATATCTCTTTTCCTTCTGTTGAATTAATGATGTCATCAATAAGTAGGTATAATGCAAGCTGCATTTCAATTACTCTACATGACATCTTCAGTGTAAATTGTATTAAAGATATGGCTATTTAGCCTAAGTAGGGTGAGTATTACAACTAACCCCACTAGCAGGTTAGGACTAATAAAACAGAGTTATTATGTCATTAGGAAGTCCCACTGAAGTTTAAGTGGTCGTTCTGGTAAGGTGTGTCTTGAGGGCAAACTATGCATTGCTCCATTAGCTTGCATAAGCTGAGACCCTAGCCTAGATTCTGAGACTAAACATCAGGAATGTCAATCAAACATTAAACAATGCTGAAAGACATCTTCCCGATCCGTATGATTAAACTTTAATAAAATAGGATTTAGCGGTGATATCTTATTTACAGCTTGTTCGTATTGTGAATCTGTCAACAGCTTGGTTTTGTAATGGCAGACAAACCTTTCGGGGGAAATGTTTTGCGTGGTGAGTCAGACGTTCCGATTATGTCTGCTGCTTTCTACACCCACCCACTCCCACTAGAATATGACACCGACTCTCTCACCCACCCATCCTCTCTCATCTCTCCCATGGTCTCTCTCTCTGTATCCCTCTGTCTCCCCCTTTTCTATCTCTCTTTCACCCTCTTCAGCTTCTTCCTCTCTCTCTCCCTAACTCTCTCTCTCACTCTCTCTCTCTCCCTAACTCTCTCTCTCACTCTCTCTCTCTCCCTAACTCTCTCTCTCACTCTCTCTCTCTCCCTAACTCTCTCTCTCACTCTCTCTCTCTCCCGAACTCTCTCTCTCACTCTGACGCTCTCTCCCCCCGCCCCTTCTCTCGCTCTTGCACTCGGAGGGAGAGAGAAGGGTCTGATGATGAACATCAACACATGAGGTCATCCTATTAATTATTGCACTTTGGTTACTTTTGTTCTATTTTATACCGAAGAAGAGGAATTTGCTCAAAGAACAAATTAATTTGTCCCATCCGTATAGAGAATATGAATACTATTCCAAGTGATTTAGAGTGTTTTGGGTTGCTGTTTTAACATCTGTACCCAACAACCCACCCCCCCCCCCCCCCCCACACACACACACACACACATAAACAAACACAGACACAGACAAGCACAATCCCAAGCATTTTTTTTGTGTGAATAGTGACATTGATCATGTAGGAGTCAACCTTCATTCCTTCTCCTCTCCTCCTCCTCCTCCTCCTCCACAATAGAGCAGGAAGCCAACATTCCTGTGCTACGGTCCTGGAGCATGTAGAACCAGCCACCACACATGGTAGTCATAGAACTGTTTCCTTTAATTCTAAACCTTGGATTTAATGTCATTTTATAACAGTGAAAGAGAGGCAGTGAAAGAAAGAGAGAGAGAGAGGGGAAATGTGTGGGTCTGAGAGGTGTGTTTGTGTGTGTGAGTGTGTGTGTTTGTGTGTGTGTTTGTGTGTGCGTGTGTGACTGTTTGTAGTTGTATGTGTGTGTTTGTGCGTGTGATTGTGTGCGTGTGTGTGTGTGTTTGTGTGTGTGTGTGTTTGTGTGTGCGTGTGTGACTGTTTGTAGTTGAATGTGTGTGTGTGTGTGCGTGTGTGTGTGTGTGTGTGTGTGTGCGTGCATGTGCGTGTGTGTGCGTGTGTGGGAGTGTGTGTGCGTGTGCCTGTGCGCAAGGTTGTGTGTGTTAAGGTGCGTGGGAGCGAGAGTGGAAAGGTTTGTGTGTGTGTGTGTGTGTGTGTGTGTGTGTGTGTGTGTGTGTGTGTGTGTGTGTGTGTGTGTGTGTGTGTGTTTATTCAAGAGCAACCACATATGGATTTGCAACAAAGACCCCAGAACTCAGTCTGGAAGCAATCAGCCAGAATCCCTCCCCCCTCTCTCCCTCCCTGCTCCTTACTCCTCTGACGTAATCAGTGGTCTCACTATTAGTGAAGGTTTTTATTGTTAAAGTTTCAGGCTCATTTCTTCTTTCAGCAGCGTTATTAGTGGTGGGAAACAGTGGACAATGACTATGAAGACGTTGCTAATTTTACCACCTGTAAACCCTGTCGGCTGAGTAAGTGATGCTTTGACGCCTTGGTTTATTATCGATGAGACCAAAAAATAAAGAGATTGTGAGATAAAACCAGAAAGCCACACACACATTCTATGAACGCAATAGAAGAGAAACAATAATTCGCAACAAATGCATTTTAACGAGTTGCGTCAACAAAGACCGAAGAGGTTACTCTTGTTTTCCGTGGAGACTAGAGACAGAGTGACAGAGGAGGCACAACTTATTTCACACAGGGACCGGTCTGCACAAGGTAATGCGAGGTCTGCATCAGCAGCGATAACAGAGCACTTTAACATATCTATCAGGGCTTTTATCTATCACTTTTGATATATCACAGAGACTTTCCAGGGATGATGACAATGCTTGCTTTCTTTAGTCATTTTCTTCCTTTCGTTGATTTTTTCTTTTTTTTTACCATTTTTTTGGTGACATCTCATTGTCCGCCGGAGGGCGGCAGCAATGTGTTGTCATTCTCAGCACTCGTTCCAAATTAAACAAACTCACACGCACGCGTACTCCGAGCGCGACCGAAGAGCAGACAGAGTGATAGCGAGAGAGACAGAGTGATAGCGAGAGAGAGAGGGAGAGAGAGAGAGAGAGAGAGAGAGATAGAAAGCTTGAGAGAGAGAGAGAGAGAGAGAGAGAGAGAGAGATAGAGATAGAGAGAGAGAGAGAGAGATAGAAAGCTTGAGAGAGAGAGAGAGAGAGAGAGAGAGAGAGAGAGAGAGAGAGAGGGAGAGAGAGATAGAGATAGAGAGAGAGAGAGAGAGAGAGAGAGAGAGAGAGAGAGAGAGAGAGAACGAGAGAGAGAGAGAGAGAGAGAGAGAGAGACATATGGTTGTGCAGGGGGAGTGCCTGAAGCGGGTCATGGTAGAGGGGTTGGAGCCCACCGTCCTTTTGTCACGCGGCTCCGGGATCACTCCACGGTGAACGTGCCGGAGCAGACAAGCGACCGTCCGCTAATTACCCACTCAGCACCCGAGGAGCGACATCTGCCATGGGACGGAACGGTGGGTCCTCTTTTTCCTTTTACGCGCTTATGATATCACTAATTTCAAAAGTTTATCATGTGCAGTGGGATCCCCCTCTTACCTTTACGCACCGCTAGATAATAACTTGTGGATCCCTTAACTATGTTTAGGTAATGAAAACAATCTTTGGTCAAATCTGTGTTATTAAACGTGGATAAGGACAGGACTGGCACAAGCGCTGCAAGAGGGGAAAAGTCCCATGACAGTGATGCATTTGCTGCAGCAGCGGAATCACTTGTGATTGAAATCAATCACGAAAAAAATACAATGAGATCACTTTTCATCACAGTTTGGAAGTTTTAAGTAGGCACGTTGACAAACTCCAGTGCCGCATGATGACGTCCGGCTAACACTTTGACACTCAAAGACAAACGGATGCTATCAGTTCTGTCTGGTCGCGCCTTCTCGCGGAAACCTGGCTTCAATGGAAGTGTGCGCGTGCGTGGGTGCGTGCGCGCGCGCGCGTGCTTGCCTGCGTGCGCCCACGGTACATCACATGCACCCACCAACACAACATTTCACTAGCAGTACTGGAGCGCCAGCAGCGCGTATACTGCTCAACTATTCCAAACTGTTTATGTTCTCCCACACCAGGGTAGCCTACCGCTCGGCCTCCTGGTCTGGGAGAGGAGAGGGGAGGAGGGGAGAGCTGTGCAATGAGGCTGGGGGGGGGGGGGGGGGGGGGGGTTTGGAGGCTGGAGAGTGAAGTCATGCTGATTGATTGTGGGCCTCCTCTGGCTGTGTAAAACGATCCTCCACTTCCTGTCTGCTCCCCCCTCTCTCTCCCTCTCTCTCTCTCCATCCAGGAAACCGATGGAGACACTCTCCTCTCCTTCTCAGCTGTCTCATCGCAATCCTCCCTCTCTTCCCCCTTCTCTTTCTCCTCCACCCCCCCCCTCTTTCTCTCTCTCCATCCAGGAAACCTAGAGAGAGACATCCTCCCTCTCTCTCCTTTCCAGTGAGCTCTTCCCTCTCTTCCCCCTTCTCCCTCCCCTCTTCCTCCACCCCTCCTTCTCTTTTCCGATGGTCTCTTGTTGCGCTACAGCAGCACACAAGCATCCACTCCTGGACCAAGACCAGCAGGGTCCATTAGAGCCAGCAAAGCAACGTTTCCACTGGAGCTGGGGGGACTTACCCTGAGGAGACAGTACGTAGCTCCTCGGAGAGAGAGAGAGAGGGGGCGGGAGAGGGAGAGAGAGGGAGAGGGCCAGTAACCCCTAGCTCCTCAGAGAGAGAGAGGGCGGGAGAGGGAGAGAGCCAGTACCACAGCCCCTCAGAGAGAGAATGGGAGGGAGAGGGAGGGAGAGGGTGAGGGAGAGGGAGAGGGAGAGAGAGGTGGGGAGAGAGAGAGAGGTGGGGAGAGGGAGAGAGAGACAGAGAGGGAGAGAGAGAGGGGAGATCGTTTTGTGGGTTTGGTGTTGGACCCAAACTTGAGGCGACTGTAATAACCTCATTGCCGTCTACAAGCACACACACACACACACACACACACACACACACACACACACACACACACACACACACACACACACACACACACACACACACACACACACACACACACACACACACACACACACACACATTCCCCCTCCAATATATTTCCACAGTTAGTTAGGGTCTTGCAGATCTTGCACCAGATAAGCACTGGGAAAAGGGATTTTTCATTGAAATCAGGACTTTTTCCCATCTCTTCACCTCTCTCCTCCGCTGGATCTGTTTCTGAGCTTGGTTCCAGCTGGGGCTTTCCATGTGTTATAGTAAAGTCATACAGCATGTCACTGGTGAAACCTTGTGTCCAGACATCACTGTGTTGTTGCATTATTGATGCAGGATGGTAGGTACACACACACACACACACACACACACACACACCACACTGTGTGTGTGTGTGTGTGTGTGTGTGTGTGTGTGTGTGCATTTTTCTGTGTGTTTCTGTGGTTTTCTTGTGTGCGTAGTGTGTTGTTTTGACTCAGAGGTCTCAAAGAAGATTTAGTGGGAAATCTTCAATGGAAGACAGAAAAAGTATTTTCCATTACAATTCAGTTTGTCATGAAACAGTTTTGTGAATGACAAACTCCTCTCTCTCTCTTTCTCTCTCTCTCTCTCCACCCTCTCTCTCTTTCTCTCTCTCTCTCTCTCTCTCTGTCTCGCTCTCTCTCTCTCTCTCTCTCTCTCTCGCTCTCTCTCTCTCTCTCTCTCTCTCTCTCTCTCTCTCTCTCTCTTCTCTCTCGCTCTCTATCTTCACATTTTCTGTAAATTCCTAAGAATTAAAATCTTATTCTGAGGTAATACGGGGGCCTTTAGACGGCCATATTCTGGTGTTCACTGTTGCATAAAATTGAATAAACACACACTCTCAGCAGCAAGTTGAACGCCCTTCAGAGAATGCAGGAAAGATGAGAGAAAAGAGAAGAGCTGGAGAAAAGGGAGAGAAGCCCCTGCTTTGATGTCACATCCTCTTTTGATGTGTTCATACTGAAACATTTACTCCACTCTTATTTCATGTCGGTTTAAATTGACTAAAACCCTCAAAGAGTTCACAGTGAACCCATGCATTTCACTGTTTGCTAGTTAGTTGGTTAGTTGTAGTTAGTAACAGCTTGTTTACTACTATAGTAGTTTGTAGTTAGTGAGTTAGTTATAGTCAGTTAAAGTTAGTTACTTGGTTAGTTATAGTTAGCTATTAAGTTACTTAGTAAGTTATTTAGTTGGTTTTATAGTCAGTCAGTGATTAAGTTAGTAATAGTTAGTTGGTTAGTTGGTTTCATAGTTAGCGTAATAAACCCTGAAGTAGGATCAACCTGAAGAGGTATATTTTCTGCGATATGATCAGCATACTCTACATCATTCTGCTTAGTACACGCTACTAGACTAAAATTGATTGACAAACAAAATAGTCGGTAATGTTTGATGGTTGGTTATAGCATTCATAGCAGCGCACTGTTATTGATGGCAAGGGAATGCGGTATGTCACCAATCAGAAGTGGTATTTCACAGAGCTGTGTCATAAATGAGGTAGTGAATTAGTGTATTAGTGACTTAGTTTTAAGTTAGTTATAGTTTTCCAGGGAATCAGATAGTGAGTTGTGAGTATGTTAACGTGTTGCTAAAGAAACCTCTCTAATCTAAACCACAGGGTAAAGGTCAGCCCCCATGAAGAACACAACATCACCCCAGAAGAGTTCCCTCACCACCCTGTCCTACGACTCTGGTAATACCCCAGAGAACCGCCTCACAACATCAACACACAACCCTGGCTGTAGCTCCGCTCTCCCACCCACCATAACCGGGTCCCTATAGTATTTCTATAATTACAAGCATATTTGACATATATATATATATATATCGCTGTGTTGTCGTTGTAGCCTTTGGTCTTTGCCAGCCGGCGTTTTTCCTTATTTAGAAACAGCTGTATTTGCTGTATTTGCTGTGTTGGCTTTGGATCGGCCTTAGAGTAGACATTCCTAGACGGTTTCGCTCCTTCTAACCTTACTCAGCAGCGGTCTGGTCCCTCTGGGCTCCGCAGGGGGCCTGAGGGGGGAGGCAGGGGTCGGGGGAGGAACCATAGTCACTGGAACTTTGCTTCTTATTACATAGAGCCTGGCGCCAAGGGTGCTGAAATCATTTAACCGGCCTACCACTAATGTAAATATTATGTGTTTCTCTGGGAAAAAAACATCTCCCACCAGGACAACCAGTTTGGCCTTTTTCTGAACGTTCTCGGCCTCACTTTGGGTCGGGGTGTCTCAGTGACTACATGTCATGTTAATGTAAATCCTGATGTTGCTCCTCCAGACTGCCTGAAGATGCAGCCGGGGTGGCGGTGGAGGTGGAGGTGGCGGTGGCGGTGGAGGCCGGGCGGTGCTGCGCGGCTCCCGCTCCAAGGCGGAGCTCCAGGACCTGATGGAGACGCTGCAGCGCAGGAAGAGCGCCCTTGAGGCCAGCCTGCGCGCCGCCGAGTTCAGCCGCAACTACCTCAACGGCTCGCCGCCCTCCGCCCCGCCGCCGTCCGCCGCGTCCTCCTCCTCCACGCGGCCGCCGCTGCAGGGCCCCGCCTCCACGCTGGGGCGCAGCGAGCGCCCGCCCTGCGCCCCCCGACCCGCCGGCGGCCCCCGGCCCTACCCCTACGCCAGCAGCAGCGTGCCGCCCTCCCCACGCCAGCGGGAGCGTCCGCTCAGCCCCGGCGGCGGCCTCCTCCGCCACGGCCACGCCCGCCACCAGTCCCAGGACAGCCTGCTGCGCTCCGTCAACGGAGCGGGCGGGGGGGCGCTGCTGCCCTCCCCCGGCGGGGAGCGGAGGAGCGGGGCGGCCAGTGTGCCCTCCAGCCCCCGCATGGGACGCCGGCTCTACGCCCAGAGCCGGGCCGCCGGCGGCGGCGGCGGCGGCGTGAATGGCGGCGCTGAGGCCCAGCGGCAGAGGAAGTACTCCACGGGGTCCCTGAACGGCCTGGGCACCCACAGCCGCTCCTTGCCCCGCCTGAACCGCGCGGCCGAGCCCCCCGCCCTGTCCCTACCCTGCCGTCTGCCCCGGGGGGACGGCCGGACGGTGTCCCGCCGCAGCATGTCGTCCCTGGATCAGCCGCCCGACGTGACGGTGACGGCCTGCCCGCCCGGCACGCCGCCCAGGAGGGCCAGCATGGCGTCGCTCAGCTCCCTGGGGCTGGAGCTGGACTGCCAGGCTCTGGAGGACCTGTGTCTGGGAGGGGGGGAGAGGAGGCTGTCCTTCACCAAGGGGCTGGGGGCGGGGGGCCGCGTGGGCAGCATCAGCTCGCTGAACGGGAAGGAGGAGCTGAAGGACTACCACCAGCACCAGAGGGACGAGAGGCTGCGCGAGCAGAGGGTGCAGAGGCTGGTGAGTCGCATGCCGGACCTTGGCCCACGCCCACAGGAATCAGTGTGTGTGTGTGTAGCTGTGTGTGTGTTTGAGTTGAATGGACATGCATGTGTGGGTGCTTGCTTCTTTGTGTGTCTGTGTGTGTGTGTGTGTGTGTGTGTGTGTTTTTGTGTGTTTGTGTGTGTGTGTGTGTGTGTGTGTGTGTGCATGTGCGTGCGTGTGTGTGTGTTTCTGTTCCTGACGCGACTTGAGCCGGTCTTGGAGGTTGATCAGACTGGGTTGCTGGTTTGATCCCTGAAGTATCCCTAAAGTAAACTAGTTTTTCAGATAATAGTAGACTAGTCATCCTGACTGTAGACTGCTACGTGGATGAAAGCTCAATTTAAGAAAGGAATCAAAAGGCTCAAAGGCTCAGTTTTATTTGGTCATTAGAGACCGGGAGATGAGTGGTGAGGAGATGTGAGTGATGCTCCTGCTGACCTGACCCTGCATGCCCCCTCTCTGGGTGCAGGAGAGCCAGCGCCTGGAGACCATCCTGACCCTGTGCACGGGGCGGGGGCCGCCCGAGAGGGAGGCCGGCTCGGCCGTCTCAGACCTCCAGAAGATCAACAAGGAGCTGGAGAAGCTGCAGGTGTCCGACGACGAGTCCGTCTTCTCCGACTCCCCCAACGGCACCGGCTCCGATAGCGGCTTCGGGCCTAAAGCCAGGGACTATCTTAGCGGGGATGAGGCCCAGCAGGGGGGCCAGCACCAGCCCGGGGGATACCCGGAGCCCCGGGATCACACACCGGCCGTGGGCCTACGCAATGCTGCACCCTCACCCTCCTCCCAACACAGAGACAAGGTAGGAGCCCACTCTCTCTCTCTCTCTCTCTCTCTCTCTCTCTCTCTCTCTCTCTCTCTCTCAATCCCTCCCTCTCTCTCTCTCTCTCTCTCTCTCTCTCACTCTCTCTCTCTCTCTCTCTCTCTCTCTCTCTCTCTATCTCACTCTCTCTCTCTCTCTCTCTCTCTCTCTCTCTCTCTCTCTCTAATTTACTAGATTCAGTCAGTCCAATATTTTACAAAACGGGCTGTTGTTTAGCTGCTAGTATTTTGGTATGCAGATTATATTATCTTTTCTTCCATATTTAAGTCTTACCAAGTAAGTTTTAGGGAGTGAAGTTAAATACTTCCCTGCTTCTACTGGTATGTTGGGCAGGACCAGAGATGAAGCAGCTGTTTCTAGAGCCTGTTATCAGCCATGATGCTGTCCTTCTCGTCCAAATCAATCCCAAAAAGACTGTGTTAAGAAAATACTTGTGAACTGGGCCACAGTAAAAAAATCTGAATAAGGGTTATTTATTTATTTTTGCCTAAATTTGCAAAGCAGATGGTAACGGATCCTCATGCAGGCATTCACAGTCCGCAGCATATATTAGTTATAAGAAGAGCTTTGTTTTCAAAAATTCCAAAGAGCAAGTTTTTTTTTTAACAAGCCAGAGAAATCCAACAGATGTACAACTAAGCACTGCCAAGGCCAAGAAGCTTGTTGAGACTTAGGAGGGGTCCCTGGTTTAACCTAGGCTAAACCTTGTGTACATACAAGTAAGAAAAAGTCATTTTTCTGTCATTGAGTCTCGATAGAGGTGGTAGCAAAGGCTTACTGTTGAGCTATCGGTGATGTCATAGGCTTACTGCGATGAAACATCTGTAAGGGGCGGGGCCTTGTCGATACATCCAATGAGGTCCTGGCTTTCGTTTGCAATTCTGTCATGGGCAAGATCTCCTGAGGCATCTAACTTCACATTGCTCTGGTGGGTGTGTGTGTGTGTGTGTGTGTGTGTGGGGGGGGGGGGGGGGGTGAGTGAATCAGCCACCACCTAGTCCACTTCCTCTGCTGTCTGAATCTGTCTGAGTTATAGTCTTGACTCTTTCCACTCTGGGCTAATAAAAAAAATTATACCGAACGCTGCGTCTGGTTCTAATGAAGAAGTTCTGCTTCAAAAAGTTTCACTCCAGCCATCGGCCAATCAGATTTCTCATAGGGTGGGAAGAAAAGGAAATTGCTTAATGCCCATAGGAATCAGTGTGTGTTTGCGTGTGTGTGTGTGTGTTTCAGTCTTTACACATGCATGTGTGGGTGCTTGTTTCTTTGCGTGTGTGTGTGTGTGTGTGTGTGTGTGGGGGGGTGTGGGTGCGTTTGTGGGTACTAATGGGTTTGTACCTTGCATTATTGTGTGTATATTCATGCAATAATATGGAAACATTGAGAACATTCATCACTTGCATTACTTTCCTCTGGAATAAAGAGCAATGGCAGACCGGAGGAAGAGCTTACCTAGACATAAACGAACCCTGATAGATATACCAGACCTTGGAGCAGGCCACGTCTGTCATCCTCCTGGTCCCCATCATGGCGCCAGTCTAACCTGCGCTCCTGTGCTACGTGTCATTACCTAGCTCCTTCAACTCACTTCTCTGTCGGTCTTCACTGCCCTGTCCATGAAGGCATAAGAAATATACAAATATGTCTTATAATATAAGCGATACCAGACCTTAAGATTGTTATTACTAACAGGGTGCATCTCTATCTAATGGTACTATTGATGCTAGAATCACAACAACTAAACTAAGAGTTTATATAAAATAAGCCAGGCCTCGAAGTTAGACTATACTAGGCTACTAGGGTGTAGCTCAATCTACTACATGCTTAGTGGTGCATGACCACAACACTACCAGGGTTAGATAAGATAAAATGTACTTTATTTATCCCACATGGGTAAATAGGGTAATTAGAGGTTTGAGTTCCCTCAGGGAAACAACTGCTCAGAAAATATGCATAAAGCAACAACAGCCTCCACAGATTGGTAGATTGAACGAGCAGACAATACTGGCTCACCTTAGACACATCGGACAGTATGTTAGTATCTTCATGTAATCTAACCTTAACGTTTCCATGGACACCTTTGACTCCTCAGGTCCTGGGGAGCATGCAGCTGAAGCAGGAAGTGACCCACATGGAGGAGGAGAGGGTTCAGGTGGTGAACAACATTGATGAGCTGGAGCAGAAGATCAAAGAGCTGGACAACCAGATGGACGAGTCAATCAGAGAGGTAGTCCCCTGTCCTCGCCAGGCCTCAGCGGAGCTCGGTTAGAGTCAATTAAAAGTAGAAACATGTAAAGTTTCCACATTAAACAAATTCAAGGCCGCACTCTAACAGTTTGGAGCTTCTGGAATTCTTATGTTCTTAGGTTTGTTTTGATTGCTGTCAGCCTCACTATGGATTAAAGCGACTAAATGTAAATTAGTGGAGTGGATAGAGTAACCCGGGTCACTATAAAAAAGAAAGAGGTCATGCTTCCGGGTATTGAGACCCTCATTCGTTATGTATGAGGAGGGTCTTAGCGGCTTACATCATAGCCTCGGGCTCACTTTCATTTGGTCTTGTTGAAAGAAACAACTGATGATTTTTTCACATTTACATTTAGTCGTTTAGCAGACGCTTTGATCCAGAGTGATTTACAAGCAAGGCTGAGAGCAATCAAAGCATGCAATCCAAACCGGAGGAGCACTGTCCAAGCTAGTCTCTTAATGTAAAACCAACAACAGGACAGAGTGGGGAGTAGCTTTAGAAAACGGTGAGATGAGGTTCATAATTATTATACTATTTGTGTGGAAGTGTTAGTTAGTAAGTTACCTCAGACAAAAGTACAGTTCATCAAGTGCATTCTAGAGTCAACAGAGGCAGTAGGTCTCCATCCACTATCTGCTTTCCAATGTTGTGTGTGTCCCGGGTCTCTCCGTGAAGATGGAGGTGGAGTGTGCCCTGCTGGATGGAGAACATGACTCTGAGTTGGCCCAGCTGCAGAAAGAGAAGGAGTCTCTGGAACGGCTCAACGGGAAGATCCACAGCATCGACAAGAACAACCGCATCGAGATGAATCGGGTAACACTGTGAACTTTTAATAGTATAACCAAACAGTGTTCCCCTCTTAGTCAATAAACCCACTCAAATCAGTCTGATGGCTCACAAGCTAGATTCTGGGGGAATAAGGCTTTTCATTTTCTGTAGCTCCATATTTGTTTGGATCAATCCAGGGTGCAGTGAGCACTGGAACCACAGTTTGAAAACCGCTGCCATAAACTTTTCAAGCTGAGATATTCTTCAAAGCAGCGTGCAAAATAGATCAGATAAGGTTAAATACGATATGTGACTTGAGGGTATGAAATGGTACATGATGGTATGAAACTATAACTTCCCAGAAGGGAAAAAGCCTTGAGGTGTTAAGTGGTTAGGTTGCACTTCAGTGCTTAGAGCTATCTGTCGCTCAGTCAACAAACTACAAATAGCCTTCCCCCTTTCCCCTTTTTCGTTAAGCATTTTCCACTCATTATGAAGTGACCAGATTTTCTCAATGAAAAACAGGGACGTACATAGTTTGGCAGCCAATATATAAACAACACTTCAATATCGTTATATTTTCTGAACTGAAAAAAATACATATCTTTGTTTTTCCTGTTATGATGGAAAATGTTAGCTATTCAAATCTAAGTTAATTTGCGATTTCAAGTTATCAACGGGTGAGAACCAAAATATTGGTTAAATACTGTCCCAATAGCGGATTTAACAGACAGCTCCACACAAGTGGCTGCCAACCTGGTCATGAAGTCATTGTATCAAACCAGCCCCAAATTAGATAAATGGTTGTAAAGGCCAGACTCAGGCCAGGACGGCAGGAAATCTGTCTGCATGGGCGCCCGTCTGCCAGAGCAAATAAAACATGAGCTCACAGATCGCCTGGCCCCCAGGATGGGTTAATGCAGTACTGTAGTAAAAGATGGGGCCCAATAGTTTACTATGATGTGTTTTAAGCTGTGGTAAACCACCCAAAAACAGGCGGTTGATCGAATTGGAAATCATTCTGTATTGTATAGTTTATCTACCTAGTCTATTGTATATGATGGTTTGTATCGCTTATGTTATAGAGTTGATCAATATCCACTGCACAGCGAGGTAGCATCACAGCCTCAGATAGACTTATACCAACTGTCTAGAAATGTATATCCGTGAACAAGCTAGAACCTTTGCCGTTTCAAAATCTATACCCTATTTATTATAAAACATCTCATTTACATTTAGGGCATTTAGCAGACGCTTTTATCCAAAGCGACTTACAATAAGTGCATTTGTTACAATAAGTACATTTGTCATAAGAAGTGAAACAATATATCGCTGTCGGTACAGTAAAGATGTTCATAGAACCAAGTGCAAGTATTACAATCGCTAGGCTAACCCATTCCCCGTGTAAAGCAATGATAGCAGCTACTGTAGATGCTACACAATTGGGTCTCCAATCTCCATGGTCAGTTCCAGCCTGAGAGAATGGGGAGGTATGGTCACCGCCTGCTTGTCGACAGTATTCCCTAGTGTTTATGGACCTTGTATTTCAACCTTGTTACAGTTGATGTGGTCTTCTCCTCCCCCCTTCTTCAAGATGCGCCCGTGGAGACCTTGGTGTCAGTTATTCTGGTGTCAGTTAGCCTGCACGTCGAAATGACTTCCATGTGTAGCGATTAGCCCACACAGCTGTTCCCTCTGGGTCTCTGTGGGGCTTTAGATTAAAGGACGCTGGAAGTCTGTAGTGGCTGGCTAACACCTAGCGTGAGGTTTAAGCATCATGGAGTAAAATTAGTTAAAAATACCTATGAGTCTAACACATAGCGCAATTATTTATTAAAGGGCACCTATTTTACCAGCAGGTGTGACATCACAAGTAGGGTATGTTGCTTGATCCATTTATCTGTCTACACTGATAAATCAACCTATTTATTTACATTGATAGATAGATCTATATCTACAGTGATACATCGATCTATTTATCTACTTTGATAGTTAGATCTATATCTACATTGATAGATGGATCTATCTATCTACATTGATAGATATATATATATATCTACATTGATAGATCGATCTATCTATCTACATTGATAGATAGATCTGTGTCAACAATGATAGATCGATCTATCTATCTACATTGATTGATCTATATATACATTGATAGTTAGATCTATATCTACAATGATAGACCGATCTATATATCCACATTAATAGATGGATCTACAGATAGATGAAGCTGTAAATAATTGCACAAAATAGAATTTTGTGCAAGGTAGAAGCAGGGTTTTAAGTAATGGAATGAAAATAGATATGACCTAAACAAGTTCAATAAATACAAAGGTTATTGTGGAAAACATGTCTGTTCAGCATTAATGCTACCTAAATACTCCTCAGGTCTGCATTTCAGTTATTAAATGTACTCAAGCAAATGGAAAAAAAAAAACATGCATTCAGACCTTTAGCAATATCTTAATAATTTTTTTTGTCCTTTTTTCTAATGCGTGTCCATATTCATGATCACAAATTGCTATCGTAAGGTGGCATGGACTATATGAAACGATGCGGCTGAAGGGTTTCAGAATGGTATTAGCTGAGGAGAGGGAGCCCCCTCTGGCAGTAGATTGTGGCTCCAGCTCCCCACCACCGTTATGAAAACACCAGATGTTGGAATGTCCTGTGGTAGAATGTATGCTGCTTATAGAGCGTGGCAGTGCTGGGGTGGTCTGAAGCCCCGGACCACTGGGCTACAGACGCTCAACAACATGTAGAACGCAGACCACGCCATTCTGTCTGTTCTACTTCTGGTTCTGTAACCCGGGGTTCACTATTGATAAGACAGTCGTGTACCCGTTGGTTCTGGAATGAATTTCACTCTGTGTGTGTATGTGTATGTGTGTGTGTCTAAACATGTGTATTTATGCGTGTGTATTCCTGTTTATGTCTATGTGTGTGTGTGTGTGTGTCTAAGCGTTTGTATTTATGTGTGTGTATTTCTGTTTATATCTGTGTGTGTGTGCTAAGCGTGTGTATTTATGTGTGTGTATTCCTGTTTATATCTATATGTGTGTGTCGAAGCATGTGCATTTACGCGTTTGTATTCCTGTTTATGTCTTTGTGCATTAATGTCGGTATGAATGTGTATTAATCAGTGTGTATGTACATTTACTTGTGCATCTGTGTGTGTACTAATGTCTATGTGTGTATGTGTTTATCTACCAGGGGGAAGTGGGGAAGCATGAGGGGTTGTAGTCTGTGTTTCTATGTGTGTATTGTTGTGTATCGTGTATCTATTTGTATCTCCACCAGGGAGAGGAGGTGAGAGAGGAGGCCGTGGAGTGTGTGTATCTATGTGTGTATTATTGTGTATTGTGTGTCCATGTCCCTCCACCAGGGAGAGGAGGTGAGGGAGGAGGCCGTGGAGTGTGTGTATCTATGTGTGTATTATTGTGTATTGTGTGTCCATGTCCCTCCACCAGGGAGAGGAGGTGAGGGCCCAGGAGGACTCAGAGTTCCAGCGGCTGGAGAAGGAGCTGAGCCAGGAGGAGGAGAAGGAGAACCACACACAGACGCTCCTGAGGGAGATCGCCGAGTGCCAGCGCAGCACCGTCACACGCAAGGTGCAGAACCCTGTGCATGTTCTCGTGGTCCCGTGCCCATGTCCGTTAGTGTGAGAGTCCATCGTTCCTCCTTGTCAGCCGTGCATGTCTTCATGTTATTTTTAGCCAGCTATTCCCCATCGGCTGCGGTTTGCTTTTGTTTTTGCTTTAGGTCTTTTTTTTTATGCTCTGTAAAAACACACTTATTTTGCATGAGTAAGTTTAGTTAACAAATAATTGTGACTTTGTAAAACAAAGTCTACAAGGAATACATTTTCCGAACACAAATGAACAAATTGAACGCTAGTTCTCCCTGATCATAATTGATTCTGTGTACAGCGATGTGATGCGAATCGATGAATCTTAAGCTCAGCATAATCAGTGTTCACTGTGCTTTTAACACAACCACACATTTACATATCAGGCGGATGAAAAGTATCAACATGAAGTGAGTCACGTTGAAACGCCAGCAGAACCTAACAGCGACACAAACCAGATGGGAAACAACTGTTCACACATGGGGAGAGAGAGAGAGAGAGAGAGAGAGAGAGAGAGAGAGAGAGAGAGAGAGACTGGAATAAAATTGAGATAGTGAGAGGAGAGAGGAAAGTGACAAGAGAGAGAGAGAGATTCTACAGAAATGCAAAGAGGGAGAGAGTAGACGGGGAGAGATATAGAGAGTGAAAGAGAGCGAGACGGAAGGAGAGATCGGGACAGAGATGGAGAGAGAGAGAGAGAGAGAGAGAGAGAGAGAGAGAGAGAGAGAGAGAGACAGAAATAGACTGGAACAAGATTGAGAGGAAAGTGACGAGAGAGAGAGAGAGAGAGAGATTCTACAGAAATGCAAAGAGGGAGAGAGTAGACACGCTGGGATGGTGTGAGTGAGAAACAGAGAGCGATTGATCCTGAAGGGAGTGAGAAAAGGCGCGTTGAAGAAAGAGCAAGAGAGAAAGAGAAACCAGAGGGAGAGTAGATTCAAACTGTTTCAGTATGGTTGTGTTGCCCAGAGGTCCAACATGTGATGCACCATGGGGGAATGCATGTCTGACTTTGAAGGTCGTTTTAACAGCTAGAAACCAAACTCTACAAAGCTACACACAGACATCCCATTAAACTGATTCCTGTTTGGTATTTCGATTAATGATTGCTGCCCACATTACCGTTATATTGTGGTTCATTATTATTTATTAGGTTATGCATCAAAATAATGCTGCATTATTGTGAAATTTGCAGCATAGTTTATGGACTATCTAATCTGTTCCAAATATGGTAAGCACAAAATACTATCCAGAAACTTTTAATTATCCCCAAAGGAAGTTTTCAAGTTAAAAGTTAAAAGTTAATAATAGAAGTAATGATGCAATGTCATTGTCACATAATACTGATCACATAAAAAGGAATCCTGAAATGGAGACTTTTATTTTATCGACTCCATACAGAGAGAAAACACGTTCCATTCTATAAATAAAGTTCCCCTGCTCACACCACCTGCAGCTTGTTAATTAAAAACACCTCAGCTCACTGTCTGGCACATTCAAATTAAATGCCTCTATTCCAGATCAGGCGAATCATCTGTGTACTGTGTGACATCATGCACAAGGCTTTGATTGTAGGTGTAGTCGTTGTCTTAAAGGTACAATATGAAAAATTTTCATTTGAAATGTGCGTCTGAAAAGACATTCTGTCATGTAGCCGCTAAGGCTACCAGGATCTAGGTTTATTGCTCTGACTCCGCAGCAGCTTAGAGAAAACTCAGGTTATGTTTTATTGGTCGGGCCTCACTTTTTGAGGGGGGTTGATGTCGGGAGGGAGTAGGGAGAGGGAGGGGTGAGGAGCAATTGTTTTCAAAAGTACGACTAGAGTTTACTTGAAACCGCCAATCTTGCATAATGTAACATTGTTTATACATTTGTATTTGAATATATCTGTGTATACATGTATGATTGTATATCTAAATTAATATATATGTATGTATATATGTATATATTATGTGAGCATGCTTATATAAATGCATGTATGCGTGTTTGTATGTTTGAACGTGCTCTTTATTCTCCCCAGGAGAGGCTGATGACCCTGAAGAAGCAGTCCACCCAGATCTCCCTCCAGGCCCAGCAGGAGAGGCAGAACTTCCAGAAGGAGAAGGAGAACCTGCTCCTCATGCTACACAAGGTAGGAACCCGACCCTCCTCAGGGAGGAGGAGACGGTCGCCTGGCAACAGGAGGATGGGCGCTGGGTGGATCCTCTGGCACGGTGTAATAGTGCCTAGCATCTACCTGTTGGCATTCTTGAGCCTCCTTGATGCATGACATACCTCAACATAACGTCCCCTTGATGACATACCCGACGCTAGTGTAAGTCCGGATCTAAAAGGGGACATATTATACCACCAGGTGTGAGTGTGATTAGCCCTTACAAGCCGTTTCGAAAATCTGCCCCTTCTGACGTCACTAGTGGGCGTGTCCGCCTAGATCTGTGCGGGTTAGAGGAGCAACGTTTACTTCAGTCCACTGGGTAGGCTGGTAGTCTGATCTATCCAGCACACACCTAGGTGGACACGCCCACCTGTGATGTCATAAGGGGAAGATTTTCAAAACGGCTTGTAAGGGCTAATCACACTCACACCTGGTGGTATAATATGTCCCCTTTAAGGATGTGTTGGAGAATGGGTTATTTATATTGTTCCTGGTGTACGTTTGTCTGCAGGAAAAGGATCACCTGGTGGCGCTGGAAGGGAAGTACGCCGAGTTGTCGGGTGGGCAATCCTTCGCCAACAACCCGGTCACCATTAAAGAGGTAACCGCAAGAACCAAACGCTGAAGACATCTGGAAGATAGAATCGCATCGGGACTAAACGCCCTTCCTCCCTGTCTCCCCCTGATACATAACCCTGACGTTGTCCTTTCTGTTTGGTCTCATTTTGTTCTTCCTGCTCCAGCATTTGAGTGCCCTGAAGGAGAAGAGAAGGAGCAGCAGCCACGAGAGCTCCTCAAACTCCACCTCCTCGGCTCTGAGTGACAGTCTGTCTCTCATGAGGAGCCAGCAGCTCCTTTCTCCTTCCTACGGGAGGACTCTGGGTCACAAGGTAAGCACTACGGTGGCTGCTCCATCCAAAAAGGTTCTTTCTCTTAAGGACTGGAACCGAAGGGGTTGGTTTGACCCCGATATTATCCAGAATGCTAAGCAAACCAAATATCCAAACATGCTAAGAACTCTGACAGGATAAGTGCTATATCATTAAGTCACCTTACCTGCTAAGTACCCTACACATGCTAAGCACCATAATAAGCTTAATACTTTAACCAGCTAAGTACTGTGTTTGAAGTACTGTAACGTTCTAAGTAGCTTAAGTTATGTCACCTAACCGCTTCGATGTGAATCCAATTTTGCTGGGAGACAGCAATTTTAACTGAGACGCAAACAGTTCTAGACCCAATTGAGCCATGTCTTGAAGCCTTTGAGCCATGTTTTAAAATCGTTTAAAAACGATGTTCTTAGACCTTTGAACCATGTTTGACATTCTTTGGACGACGTTCTAAACCACCTTGAACGATGTTCTAAACCCTATTACCCACGTTCTAAACACCTTTGAACTATTTGGTTAACACTTTGGAACATGTTCTAAACATGTTGGACCCTGTTATAAACTCTATATAATATGTTATTAATCCCTTTTGAAACATGTTCACTTAACTCTTTCAACTATGTTCAAAACCTTTTTAACCAGGTTCAAACCTCTTTTGACCATGTTTAAAGGAGACATATTATGGTGTTTTCCCAACAAGTAAACAAAGTATTTGAGTTCCAGAAAACATGATTTTTGAAGCTGTTTGCGGGAAATAGCTTTTAGTTAAAAAAATCTTGCCTACCGCTATAGAGTGGCGAAGTCACGCCCCTTCCAGTAGAGCCCATGGGACCTATGAGATGGAAAAATATGAATGGGTTTCAATGGAGAGAAAGTAATTATTTTCTGGTCCCAGTCTTTATATGCCCTGGATTACACATATGTTGTTTGTGGACTGCCACCGAGGCTTCGGCGGCTTTGGCGGCAGACCGGCAGGGGGAGCTCGGCGGCAGTCCGGCAGCTCAGCTCCAGGAGTACAATCCCTTTCTCCTCCATGTCTCCTCCTCCGGACTGCTGCTGAAGCTTCGGCGGCAGTCCGGAGGAGAAAGAGATTGTACTCCCGTAGCTGAGCTGCAGGGCTACCGCCGAGGTTCCCCCGCCGGAGCTGCTCGTCCGCTGGTCCAAAAATTCTTAGCTATGCTCTGATTGGAGGGGAGTGGGGAAGTGGGAGGTAATATTCAACTGTGCCCCCTTCCTACGTGGGAGGGGGCGCCGAAACTGAATCCCTTGTTTGGTAACTGTAGGCGGGGAGCTTTCAGAAATGCATATCTCACTCAGAAAATCATGTACAGACTTTTTTCAAAGTTTGTATGCGTGTGGGAGCACCAGAGACCCAAAACAACACCCCAACTCCAGGAAAAGTGTTGTTTTCATAATATGTGTGCGTGCGTGCGTGTGCGTGTGCGTGCGCGTGCGTGCGTGCGTGCGTGTGTGTGTGTGTGTGTGTGTGTGTGTGTGTGTGTGTGTGTGTGTGTGTGTGTGTGTGTGTGTGTGTGTGTGTGTGCGTGCGTGCGTGTGCGTGTGCGTGCGTGCGTGTGCGTGTGTGTGTGTGTGTGTGTGTGCCGTCCAGGTCCACATCCCCTTGTCTCAGAGCAACAGCTGTGGCAGCGTGGTCCCCCAGGTGTTTTCCGTGTCCCGGGACCTGAGCCAGGCCCGCCGCCTCCTGAAGGGTGAGTCCACACCCACACGCCCACCGCTGGTCTGGTAAGAGAACCCAATCAGTACAAAACTTTCATTTGTACATTTCACATACTGTAAACACCATCTGGGATTGCCTATTAAAGTGTCTGCAGTAGTCTGCAGACGCTGTCACCCTCACCATGTATATTCTATATGGGATGTTTAAGTGTTATTAAAATAATAAACCACAAACAAACCACATAATGTTAACCCCCAGAGGGAACAGTACATTATTCTAGCCTAATCTACCAAATTGGCCTACACTTTTCCAGATAGAAGAAACTATGATGTTATTAATATTCTATGGTATTCTATCATCTTCTCTTCTCATCTCTTCTATTGTGATCTGTAATGGCCTATTCCATTCCCTTCATCAGGCAACAATGGCCACATGCACATGAGCGAGGACAGGCAGAGACGCAGCGACCTGTGCAGCCGCACCGTGTCGGAGTCCAACGTGTTCCTGGAGCCCTTCTCCTACTCGGTCCACAGCCACGCGTCAGACACCATCAGCGTGGACAGCTCGGACAGCATGGAAACCAGCTTCTCCGCGGGGTCGCCCGACAACATCTCCAGGTACGGGACCAGGCAGTGCTAAAGGAAGCGTAGCGCTAAAGCTATTCTTAACTGTTGGGGGGCGGGAAAGGCGGGAAGGGCAATCTGTAGCCCAGCCGATTGGCTGAGAAGTCGATTCAGGTATTAGAGGGGGTTGAGGTTGCCACTGTCCATCACCAGGTGTGATTTGTGACCCATGATGTTTTGAAACATTTAAAATCAAACCATTAGTGACATCACAAAGGAGTGTCAACCTTGTCGATGAT
>NC_136939.1:18749205-18777856 GCF_949987615.1 Pollachius pollachius
ATCTTACAATTTTGTGAAATTTCAAACATGCCTGTCCACTGAAAAACTACCGGTACACAGAATCAACAAATGTACATAATCTTATCACTATTTTTGTTTATCATTGTTGCGTATAAAGGTCTTGATCACTCAACATTCAACAATAGTTAATTGTTAAAAAAATGAATAGAGCATTATATTGTATATAATTTCTTGTTTCTAGTTATTTACATTATTATCATTAACCCTCTCAGACAAAAAAATGAATTTTATGTATAGAAAACCTTTATCTACGAGACCAAAGCAATAGGCACCAAGCATCCTATCGTTGTAATTTTTTCCAATTAAAATCACTCTGAAACTTTGACAGAGGAAACCAGCTAATACGCTATAACCTCTGAACGAGAGACTGAAGAGCAGATTTTCTAGAATAATAACGAATCTTTACCTATATCAGGCTCAGCAGAATGCATGCCATTACACCTTTACACCAGCAGAGGGCATCATTCACGTGACTTCATGCTGTAGCAGGTTGCCGTTCCAAAGTCAATATCTCAATTTAAAAATAACTGAAATATATCGTTATATAATGCTATTAACCCTAACTAAGGCATGGAATAACAGTCATGTATTTCGTTCTGCAAGTTAATCCAATGAATATGCATAATGCTGCATAAATGACAAGTCATACAAAGCAGAAAACGACAGAATATTTTTCCATTTTTTTTCATTCGATGAAACAAACCCAGCTTGTTTCCAGATATGACTTAAGGCTTTAGAGATATTTTTAACATCGTGTGACTGGCGTTGTGACTCTCCTCAGACCACAAAGCTTGCGGTTTCATGAGAGAGAACAGATCGAGTTACAGGGCTGTGTGCTTGGTGTACCGAGGGCCCCTGATCACGGCCTTAACAAGGCCCCTGGTGGCCTGTTTATCCCCCCCCCCCTCCCAGAACGCCACTTTCCACAATTGTTCTATATTTTGTCTACATTTTATATTAAATGTTTTGTATACGAAGACTGTTTATTTTAAAGGAAATTACATTTTTTTACAAGAAAAAAGACTTTTAAAGACTTCCAAGATGCTATATAAACAATATGAATAAATAGATTTTTATTCAAACCATGTTTTATGTCCATGTTTCATGCTTACCATTGTCCTTCAGATGTATGCAGGACAAATATTCCAAAAAATCCACAAATAAGTGGTGGTATTTGTCAGCAATATTATCTAATCACATGTTTTTTCCTCTGCTGGATAAACATATAATCAGATCAGGAGTGTGGAGACAGGTGCTACACGCTGCAGTGATGTGTACTCTAGCGTTAAATGTACTTAATTACACGGCCATCCCCTCAGCGTGTGGGGACTGCTGGCCTAATTTCGGTTGCCTGGAATGCCCATCTGGGTTGACATAGTTAGTTGAATCAAGCTCAAAGCTAGCCCGTTAGCATCGTGGGTACTGTTTCATGGCTAGTGGAGAGATTTTTAAGAGGCTTTAGCAAAAAAAAGTTATTAATCTCAAACATGACACATAAATTGCACACACTGAAACACTTGAGCGCTTTATGGATTTGGGGGGGGTTAACCAAAGGTTTGTTTAGGTTGGGTTAACAAAAAATGTGACTATATGGGAAAGTATGAGATACTGGCTGTTAAAACTTGAAGAAAACTTGATTTTGCATCCCAAGAAAACAACGCACGAAGCAACGCAACACAGTGTAGTTTGTAGTCAGGAAAGAAGTGCTTGTGTGCACTAAGCATGCACACTAATTAGTCCATGTGTTTGCAAACTCCCCCCCCCCCCCCCCCCCCCACATTCACAGGCTTTCATTGGCTGTCCTAGTGTGGTTGGCATGGCAACGTACGGAATAAAGCGTGAAATAAAATTAGGTTTCAAAGAATCACATCCTGCCTCAAGAGACATAAGCAAACACAGGCACACACATTCACACGTGCAGGAACAAAGGCGCACACACACACATACACACATACACACACACACACACACACACACACACAAACACATTGTATTCCCACCTGGGTGGTTATAAAAGTAAAAAGCTATGTCCCAAAATGTTTTGGCTAATTATCAAAGGTCACATACACATGCACACGTGCACGAACAAAGGCACACAAACAAACACACACACACACACACACACACACACACACAACCACACATACACACACACACACACACACACACACACACAGACACACACACACACACACATACATACACTTCAGTATAGGCATAAGATTAATAAACATAAAGACAATCAAGTGTGAAATCATGTCATACATATCTAAAAAGCCAATATAATTCTATGTGTTATATATATACATATATATATATCGTATAATTGAATATAATGATAATATCTTATATAAATCTCAGCTTAAAGGTGTTGTTTCAAAATGTGAATGCACCGTTCACAAAGATTAAGCACTATTATAGTATGTGTATGTGTTATAGAGTGTGTGTATGTGTGTGTTTGTGTGGTGCGTGGCTGTGAATACGTGGTTGCTTGTGTGTGTGTGTGTGCGTGTGTGTATGTCTGTGTGTACGTGGTTGTTTGTGTGTGTGTGTGTGTGTGTGTGTGTGTGTGTGTGTGTGTGTGTGTGTGTGTGTGTGTGTGTGTGTGTGTGTGTGTGTGTTGCGTGCGCGTCCGTGCCACAACATGAATCCTCTGGATCCTTGATGCTCAGCATGAGCTCTACAAGCCTCAGCTCTCTCCCCCTAATCTCCCCTATCCCGTTAGTCCCCCCTCCTCTGACCTCCATGCACTCGGCGCTGTTATCTCCCGTCACATCGTGGAACCCGGGGCCCCAGGGGGCCACAGTGTTCCTTCCCTAGTGAGACGCAGCCACAGCCACCATCTGATGCTCCCAGACCCTCGCGCTGCTCTGACAGCCGGCTCCTCCGTGGCCCCGCGGCCCCCAGCAGGAAACAGGGCCCTTTGTTGTGTCGCAGCCACAAGCTTCCCCATGACTGAGGTCAGCCGCGGAGCCTGCACAGCGGTTCCACCTTCACAGCCCTGCGTCCTCAGTTACCTTTTTTTGTTGAAATTTGTGGTTGACATCAAAGATGGATTTGAATGAAGAAAACTATTTGTTTTAAAAACGCTGGGAAAGAGGGTGATATTAATAATGTATTACATGTATCTGTATCAAATTGATTATCGATACTCCTTCAAATAAAACGCCATTTTGTGTTCAGTATTCCAGGTCAGAGCTCAGGTTTCAGATAATGTTAGAGAAGCCACGATGACACACATTCAAGTGTTATTTTTGTATGATAACGTGTGCACTGCATGGGGCGTATTTTCTCTGAAAGCTGATTTGCCGAGCTGCGGTGACATGCGTGCTGTCAGTATTTGGGTCAGTGAGCTTGGAATGAGCAGAAGTTGAAGCCGGGGGTCTTTCTCTACCACCATGACCCTCATAGCTGAACTGGGAACCACTGTTGTTGCCGCTCGTTAGGAAACAGAGATGTTGTCAACGTCCCTCTCTAATTCGCCCAAGGCGGTCTGTTGTTGTTATTGTTGTGGTTGTTGTTGTTGTTGCTATTGCATGTTGTTATTTCAAATGAAGTATATCTCACTCTAGCATGATGCCGCCATCCCCTGTCTCTCATACTATCCTACAAGCAGCTCCCACTCAAACATACAAACTCACATGTACATACAGGCATGCCTGGGCGCATGCAGGCTCCCGCACATGGATAACGTGGTGGTGGTTGTGTACTGTGTTCCCCTTTCCAAGCCAATGTGTTCTCACATTCTTAATCCTTCTTCACGCCAAAAAGCACAGAGATATTACCGATGTTAAAACCAATATAATTGCGCTAAAACGTTCAATCCTCTCACCGAAGAAGTAACCATGTCAATTTTATTGATTAAATAGGAATCATAACAACATAGAAGAGACACAGAGAGACATGTAGCTATGGGCGTTATCATCCTTGCATGATGGTCATGAGAGTGAGAGTGTGAGCCACCCGAGGGTGGGCCTCTGTACTGCATGTACCGTATGAGATGAGAAACCCAATGACAGCACCCCACAGTCTTGTACCATAACCCCCCACCCACCTGGTCATCCTCCACCATTCATCGTCCACAGAACCCGCTTTATATCCATGCCCCTCGCCGGGCTGCACAGCCTCTCTCAGAGTCTCAGTGTGCTTTGTTTTCATGGTACGCCCGAGCAGGCTGCCAAACAGGCGCCGTACGATTCAATAGATTTATGTAGTATATAGTGCAATAGAGAAGTGGTTCAAAACGCCAGGCTAAGAGACGCAGTCCTCCTCCCGCTGGAGAGGGCTCGGTTTCTGCTACATAGCTCCAGGGGGGGTCGACGGCAGACACGGAATGTACATTTGCTTGCTGCATTGGCTTGCAGAGGTTGCTGCTGATCGCCTCGGCGATCACAAATGACCAGGAAGGGACAGAGAGAGTCATAGTAGGTTGTCGTCGTCAGATAGAGAGGTCGGCTGGAAAGAAAAGACAAAAAGGGTCCGACCCTTAAAAAAGTGAGAGTAACAAAAGCTGAAAGGACGGTAGAAAATACTTTGTATTTGAGTCTGTAGGAAAAAGCACCCTGAAAAAGGCACTTGCCCGTACATGTCCATTGTCTGTGTGTGTTGGTCTGATTATGTTGTAGTACTTCTTGCAAAGGAAGAAAAGTTGATAATAGTTCCACCGCCCCTGCTTCCAGGACAGGTCCGTCCCGAAAAAGCCGAGAGCATGTCCGGTCGACCCAGCGTCACGAGGAACATCTGATGTTGTTTACCGTTGTCTCTTATCAAGGAGATCTGTGCTTGAGTGACCTCCACCAGCGTGCGTAGTTATATAGTGAAGCCAGAAAAATCCTAAAGAAACAACAACAAGGACCGTTCAGCTAGCAGAGGGTGTGCAGAGGGTGTACCATCCAAGGGGAAAAAAGAAAGACGAAGTGGTACCGAACCAGATGATATGCGTTATCCTTTGCACCGTAAACAACAGCATCGTCCCTTCTCATTTCCTCATCTGGGGGGCGGTGGTGCTTGCGACCGCAGGCTTGCTGGCCCCCAGCCTGCGGACCGGGACCTTGGATGTGGGTATCTTGGAGCGAGGGGGCTGTGATGTGGGCTGAGCGCCGTGCTTCACGGGGATCTTGGAGTCACGCGGGGAGCTAGAGATGGCCCGAGGCGGCTGCGGGTGCTGAGCCAGCTGACTCTCCTCCGGGTGCTGGGATGGTCTGGAGGTGGGGACACTGGCCCCTCTGCCTCTTCCGTCTTGTGGGCTGAGACGGGGCCTCTCGTCCACCGGGGAGGACGCAGGCGTGGGTCCGGGCGTAGGCCCGGGCGTGGAGCAGGAGTCGGGGCTCCTGTCTCCGTCGTCCCCGTGCGGTGGTGGGTGGGCGTCCCGGACGGGCGGCTTCCCCCCCCGTCCCCCGCCCACGATGGGTATCTTGCTCAGTCCCACCAGCTTCCCCGGGGTCGGCCTCTTCTCTTTGATGGGACCCGGGAGGCCGGTCTGGTGAGGCTCTGCCGGGGCTGGGACGGTCTCCTCTCTCCTGGCCGGTCGCTGAGCTGCCTTGTCGTGCGTCCCAGCCAGGCTCCCTGGTAGCGCTTCTACCGAAGCCTGTGCACGCCCCGGGCCAGGGGGGTTGGTGGTGGGTGGAGGGGAAGTATTTGGAAGAGAAACTGGGATTGATACTGGGGTGGGGGTGATAGGGGCTGGTTTAGTGACCATGGCGTCCGGAGTTCGGGGAACAGGTGTCGGGGTAGGGAGGATAGGGGTAGGGATGACAGAGGCTGGAGTTGGGGGTTTGGAAGCAGGGGTACAGGACACAGGGGCTGGGGTTGGGGTTGGGGTAATAGAAGATTGGGTAGGGGCAGCAGGGGCTGGTTTGCTGACAGGGGGGTCTGGAGTTCTGGTAATGGGGGTGATAGGGCTAGGGATAACAAAAGATGAGGTAGGGGCTTTAGAAGCTGACAGACAGGTCATAGGGGCTGGGGTTGGGCTAACAGGAGATGGGGTTGGGGTAACAGGAGACGGGGTATGGGTGATAGGGGTAGTTGTAAAGAACGGTGGGGGTATGGGGAGTGGTGGGGTTTTAGAAGCTAGGGTAGGGGCAGTAGAAGCCGGGGCAGACAGGCGAGGGGTTGAGGAAAGTGTCAGAGCAGAGACAGCAGCTTGTGAGGTCGGGAGTGGAGTTGAAGCAGGGACAGATGGCGTCTTTTCCAAGTGGACAGCAGCAGGTTGAGCGGCTGGAGTGATCGGGGTAGTGCGGGGTGGGACAGGTGCAGGGACAGATGGGGGTTTGGTGGAAGATATGGGAGTCGGTGTGGAGGAAAAACTGGAAGGGACGGAGGGGGCCGCGAAAGAAGGAGCATATTTGTCTGAGGTTATGAGGCTTGGAGCGCAAGGGGGTAAGGGTGGTAAAGGGGCTGGGGGCAGCGCTGTTGTCTTGGGGAGAACGGCCGGGGGGACAGAGGACGGTGGTTTGGCCTGAACGGCACAGGTCAGCAGGACGGAGGCCTTAGACTCCCCTGTAGTGAAACTGGAGAGAACATAAGGAGGTTGCTTGGCCGAGGAGCACTGGTAACTTGGGCCGTTTCTAGAATCCAGTTTATCAGTTGGACCGAAGGGAAGGTTGGAGGGGAGGGTGTAGGCTACTGGAGTGAAGGTAAACGGTGTCGGAGCGGCATGGCTGGGTTCCCACGCTGGAGCGGCGGCCGGGACAGGGGCCTCTGCAGGCGGTTTCACCGTCACAGAGCTCAGGGTGGTCAGTGGGCTTCGGTAGGGGGGCGTGACGCCGGGGGGTTTGGCAGGAGCCGGGTCAGCGGCGGAGGCGGGGTAGAGCGGCGGTTTGGTCGTTATCAGGGTGGAGGTCTTTACTGCCGGGGTGGAAAAGCTTGTTAGCGTCACCAGGGACGATGAAGGCATCGCAGCGGGTTTCTGAGCAGACGATCTCACGGTGATGAAGCTGCTCGGGACAGCAGCTGGAGACGCAGAGACCACTGAGGGAGGATGGAACGGATGGCCGGACAGGGTGGAAGACTTGAAGTCAGTGGCGACGGGGGGATGGAATGAAGAGGGCGCCGCCGTGGGCTCTACCGTGGCCGTGAAGGAGCGGGGAGGGGTCGCGGGGGGGACAGCGGCGGTGGGTTGTCTCGTTGACGCCACGGCGCTAACGCTAGGGGCGTACGGCGCCGCGGGGCAAGAGCGAACGACGGGTTTGGGGGACGGGCTCGCCGCCAGGGGCGTCTCCTCGGTGTCTCGGGCGCTGATGGCGGCGCTGGCCTTGTCCCACTCGGCCGCCACGTCGGCCATGATGTCGCCGCCCGCGGTGATGGAGTCAAAGGCCAGCAGCGAGGAGATGTCCGAGAGCAGGAAGCTCAGGCCCGCGTCGCCGGGCTCCTGCGGGGTCCCGGGGCCGAGCGAGACGGGCGTGCGAGGGACGACCGCCGAGCCGTAGTCGTGCGACGCGGGCTCAAAGCCCTCGCTCTCCGAGGAGCTGTTGTGGTTGCGCGGCGGCGGCCTCGGGGTGAGGGTCATGTCCTCCTTGATGATCTCCACGCTGTTGGAGCGCGACGACATGAGCAGCGGGCTGGGCGGCGCCCCCGCCCGCTCCTCCTCCTGGCCGCCCTTGTTCGGCGGGAACTTGACGCCGCTGAAGAGGCCCTTGATGCCCCGCCGCTGGCGCCCGGGCGGCGGCTGGGACACGGTCTGCACCTGGCGCTCCCCCGCCCGGCCCCCCTTCCCGCCGCCCCGCAGGCGGAGCAGGAAGCCCATCGACCGGACGGAGCCCATGGAGCAGATGGAGGGGCGGGAGGGGGCGGCGGCCATCATGGACGTCCCCTCGTCCTGGAGCGCCCCGTCCGCCTGGCCGTTGGGCCCCGGGCCCCGCACCTCCGACGCGTGCTCCGTCTCTCCAGGCTCCTGCTCCGGTTGGGATGCGGCGCTCTCCGGCGATCCCTCCGGCGCCTTGCTCCTGGCCACCGCCGCAGCCTCCTTCTCCTCCCCCCGGCCGCGGATGGAGAAGATGCTGCCTGGCTTGCGTTTGCCGAACAGCTTGAAGCCTTTCTTCTTGCCACTGGGCTGGGAGTCGCTCGGCGGCGGGTCCGAGGCGTCTGACTGTACATCCATTTTGTTCCGGGCTTGTTGTTGTGTTCTGGTATTCCTCTCTCCTGCGTCGCTCCCTCTCCCTCTGCTTGGTCTCCTGCTGTGAGAACACCGTGAACGTTGCCTGTTGCCGTTGCGGGTCGCCGGTCAGCTGACGGCACATCCAGTCCTCTCAGATCTATTTCGGTCCCGCTGCAGAACCACGCTGCTGCCGCTGAATCCACCGTCTTTCTGTCTCATTCACTGGAGGTTTGTCTCTGCCTCCCTCCCTCTATCCCTCTCGATCGCCCTCTCTCTCTCTCGCGCGCGCGCGCGCCTCTCTCTCTCCCATCCTGCTCTTTCTCCTCTGTTGCTCTCTCCTTCAATGCCCCTCCCCTTTTGCCTCTCTCCCTTTTTTTTCCCCTCTCTCCTCTGGCTGGTCTTGTGCGGTTGCCATGGCAACTGAGGAGCTAAGCAGCTTTCGTCAGCAATGCAGAGCCAGGGGCATGTCGTCAGGCTCCCCTGAACGCCCCTCTCTCTCCTCTCTCCCCCCTCTCTCTCTCTCTCTCTGTCTATCACTATCGATCTCGCTGTCTCTCTACCACTCTCGCTCCCCTTTCTATTCCTCTATGACTCTCTCTCGCTCTCTGTCTCTCTCACCTATCTCTCTACATCTATTACACTCTTTGTCTCTCTACCACTTTCTCTCCACCACACTCCATCTATTTATCTCTTTGTGTCTCTATCGCCATCTCCTTCTCCCGTGCTCCCGTTCCCTCTCTCCCCCCATGCCTCTCACACTTCAATAAGCAGCGTCTCACTAATAAGCAGGCAGTGTGTTTATATTTGCCCTCATTCAAACAGAATCAGGCTAACGACCTAGCTAGCATAATCAACAGCTCAGGCAGCATTAGTCAGTGGGACATGCTTTATGTTTAACCCAATAACCTGTTAAGACGATTAAGGACTACATTCACTAAACCTAATCTGGTTATGTGGATTCAAAAGTCATTTTGCATATGTAAAATAATTGATCCAAATGAAAACAAAGATGTTTGTGGTATTAAAAATCACTTAGATTCTATATAATAAAATAACAAAATATAACATTGACTTTAACTCTCATATCTACAGTGAGATTAAATAATAACAAGACTAGATAATAAAATACATTTAATATAAATGGCTTTTAAACTAACTGTGATAAAGCAATAATCTGATCCAATGATTTACTTGATATGAAATCTTCCATCTATAATCAAAATATCCATAAAACATAATTAGATATAAAACATAATCAAAGTGTTAAATGTAAATTCTGACAATATTATTGTCAGTTAAGGTCAGGAAGGTAAGTATAAACTAAGTGGAACAGCTATAGGTTTGAGTCATAGGTTTGTCAAAGGTTTGAAGCCATTATCTAAGACCGGATGTGACAGAGAACAGAGACTGTTCATTATGGCCGCACGCGTCTAATCTTATTACAGAGGAGGAGGACGAAGGAAAACGACAGGATGTACAGTAATGGATGACTACAATATTATTTCATACACTTTTGAGTATATAGATTATAGAATATTTTGTTGTATGTATGTATCGGCCAGTAGGGTTTGGCATTTACTTTTTCATGATTTATTTTGTTTTTGTTGTTATAATTAGTAGTCATAGTACTAGTTATCTGATTCCATTCCGGATCATATTTGGATCACATCTACTAATGAGAAACAAATCACATTGTCAGTTCAAATAAATATAAATGATCTGTTCTGACTAAATGTTGACACCAGGTAGTTTATACACAACAGATGTTGTCGCTTTGTGTTGTTGTTATTTGATAGTGAAGCTAGGATTACATGCTTATCACATACTTGTGTAGAGGTTCATAACTTTTAAAGTAGACACTGGTTCAGTTCATTCAGGTAATATCACGAGTGAGGGTTAGGAAACTATTACTGCAGCTGATAAAGTTCTGAATTATACTTATTAATACCCCAGGGTATTCTCAGACAAATGAAGATGACAACTTTAATATATCATTATATCATAATATCAAAACCTACGCACACACAGCATCTCAAATAAATCTCCAATCGAGACATTCCAAACAATACATTCAAAGGACATTGACAAAAATAGGCCTGTACTCCAGTACTACCAGTATTGGTCTACCTAAAATAAAACCATCAGTTATTTTACTGAACAAACAAAAACAATTTCCCATATGTATCTATCAGGTGAGTCCTTTTTCTCCAGGGACAGTTCCCGTTTCTGCTAACCTGTCTCTTCCATGGGCTTTCACCAGAGATGTCCTTGTTGTAAGATTTTTAAATGGCAAAGGTTCTAGCTCGCTTGTTTTTAGGTGGTTCACCTAACCTTAAAATACAGCACATTAAACCATTGTGCGTGTACTCCCCAATTAATTTTTACTACAGTACTACATTTACAACAATAAGAATAGCCAACAATTCAAAATGTACAAACTACAAACTACAAATGTCGTCCCTGTTTTTCATTTCAGGAATCAAATTACCTTAACATAGCGGCCATCTTGGTTCTAACCGCTAGTTGGGTGGGGCAATGATTGCGGAATTCCGCATCGTCAACAAAATGGCTGCACGGTGAATATGCCCATGTGAAATGGTAGTGTAAGGTATATCTGGGATGGCTCCTTCTCCCTCAAATGTCTCCCGCCTCCAGGTAAGGTTTGGTGTCCTGTAGGCAGATGTGATGGTTCTGCTGGTTGTCCTCCTGTCCATCGAGGGGCAGTGGGGCGTAGGTCCGGCGGTAGAAGAACCGAGTGACCACAGTGATGATGAACATCTCACAGATCATCATCTGCTGGCTCAGCACTGGACACAAGGAAACAAATACAACAAACCAACAACCAATCAACAAATTATCAAACTAATAAACTAATAAAGAAATGGCAACCAATCAAACACCACCCACCCAACCAGCCTTTCAACCAACCACCTCCCACCCAACCAGCCATTCAACCACCACCAACCAAACACCACCCACCCAACCAGCCATTCAACCAAACACCACCCAACCAACCATTCAACCACCACCAACCAAACACCACCCGACCAACCAACCAACCATTCAACCAAACACCACCCAACCAACCAGCCATACAACCACCACCAATCAAACACCACCCACCCAACCAGCCATTCAACCAAACACCACCCATCCAACCAGCTATTCAACCAAATACCACCCAACCAACCAGCCCTTCAACCAACCACCTCCCACCCAACGAGCCATTCAACCAACCACCAACCGCTCGACCAACTGCACGACAACAAAACCCAACGTGATGATGAAGATGTATTATCTGAGCTGCTGTAGCTGTCTCAGAGTGTGTGAAACGGGCTAGGACGGACTCGCGCCGCGGGCCTGGGAGGAGTAGGGTGGGGAGCAGGCGATGGTCCCGTTCAGAGCCAGGATGTTGATGATGGAGGTCTGGAGCTGACTCAACACCAGGACCAGCTGAGGAGCACGGCCATGGTTAGCTGCCTCATACAGTGTTGCATACACGTTAAAAGATAGAAAGATATGAGGATAATGATTGAGCTAAACTGTATGTTTAGCTCAATCCTTAAGAGCTGATTAAACGTGAAAGGACTGGAACAGTATTAATTTATTCATGCGCTTATCAACCTACAGTGATTTGTTTAGATACATGTCATTGACGAGCCGGTAGGGGTTGGAACCCAGAACCTTTCAGCTGGGAGTCAAATGCTTTAAACACTAGACCACTAGATATCTTAAGCACTGTAGATATATCTTCAGTCCGTTGAAAGAAAATTAAAAAAAATGTCTAACCAAAGATACGAGTTGAGGGACTAGCAAATAGTTTCATTAATTTGACTTTTCAACAGTGGTGCAAATTAAATTGAAAGTATTATTTCCAGAAATTGTGTTTCTGAGCTCAATCTGATACAGAGACTGGAAGACGATGGTAGATGTATGGGGTCCTCACCTGGGCCTCGAGGCACTCACCTGGTAAAGGGCGTACTTTTGGACCATCTTAACGCTGCGCAGCTTGTTGTTGGTGTTCATGAACATGATGGCGACGGGCCAGAGAGACGTGATGGTCAGGACGCCCACAATGGGATTGATCCAAATAGAAGGGCTGGTGACATCCATCTGTAAACAATGGATGGTAATGACGCGTGGTGTTGGTGACATCCAACTAGCTACAATCTGATCATAGTGAAAGATTGAGATGGTGAAAGTCCAACTAGCCCCAATGTGGTGATAGTTATAGATGTGATGGTGACATCCAACTAGACACAATGTGATAATAGTGATACATGCAGTGGTGATATCTTACTATGTTCAATGTGACGATAGTGATACATGTGATGTTGACATCCAGCAATACATAATGTGATGATAGTGATGCATGTGGGGTGATATCTAACTATGTCCAATGTGTCAATAGTGAAACATGCAGTGGTGATATCTAACTATGTCCAATGTGTCAGTAGTGATACATGCGGTGGTGATATCTATACCTGAGTCGGTAATACATATGATGGAGATCTATATTTACATTGCATACAAGAATGTATGCAATGCAAACATTTAACTAAACACAGAGGACACTGTGATACCTGTAATGGTGATCTACAAGTGAAATCAGAGGACACTGTGATACGTGTAACGGTGATCTACAAGTGAACACAGAGGACACTGTGATACGTGTAATGGGGATCTACAAGTGAACACAGAGGACACTGTGATACGTGTAATGGTGATCTACAAGTGAACACAGAGGACACTGTGATACGTGTAATGAGGATCTACAAGTGAACACGTTTCACCAAGATGCAATGCTATCATCCCCCTGGAGGTCAGACGGGGGTCCACCGAGGACTTGGTGGGCCTCCAAGTCCTCGACAGAGGGACTCACGTCAGATGGGTTAAAGTTGCCATTGGTCCACAGTATGATAGAGAGGATGGACATGGCTGTCTTCAGGATGGCATACTGGAGGGTCCCCGCCTTCATCCAGAATATCATCCTCCTGAACACACCACCAGCACACATTCGTACACGCATTGGTCCATAAGGTTCAGGTGATCATGGACACTTGACGGATACGCGTTGGTCCATAAGGTTCATGTGATCATAAACACTTGACGTATACGTAATGGTCCATAAGGTTCATGTGATCATAAACACTTGATGTATACGTATTGTTCCATAAGGTTCATGTGATCATAAACACTTGATGTATACGTATTGGTCCATAAGGTTCATGTGATCATAAACACTTGATGTATACGTATTGGTCCATAAGGTTCATGTGATCATAAACACTTGATGTATACGTATTGGTCCATAAGGTTCATGTGATCATAAACACTTGACATTTGTTTACACCTGTCCCTCATTATCATTCCTCTCATGGTGTATTTAGTCAGCGGGTTGCGTTCGTTATATCAAGCGTCCATGCATTTAGTTTACGGTTCCCGGTTTCTGATTCCTGCCCCTTTACCCCCGACTATGTCTTTGCCTTCTCCATGTCGGATTGTTTGCCTGACTACCCCTGTGCCGACGCACTACGCTAACCCTAGCTGCAGGATCACTTTGACTTTGACACCTAAGTACTGTTTTCCAACTTCACCTTTACTGTCAGAATAAGCACCCTCATACAAGTGTATTTATATAGCACCCTTCAACCACAGGGCTATTCATAGAGCTTCACAAAGGAAGAAAGCCCACTTAAAAAACATTCAAATGAAAATCCTCCAAAAAAAGGAAGAAGGCATCCCATCTCACTGGTGCTTCTAGGAAGGGGCAGGCGGAGACACACGTACTAGTGGCCGGACCAGCCAGCAGTCTGGATGTGAACCCATGGGGGTGTTACCGTGTGAGGGGGACGCGTGGGAGACACGGCCTACAGTCTGGGTGTGAACCACGGGGGGGTTACCGTGTGAGGGGGACGCGTGGGAGACACGGCCTACAGTCTGGGTGTGAACCACGGGGGGGTTACCGTGTGAGGGGGACGCGTGGGAGACACGGCCTACAGTCTGGGTGTGAACCACGGGGGGGTTACCGTGTGAGGGGGACGCGTGGGAGACACGGGCAGCAGCAGCAGCACGGCCCCACGCTGATTTTGAACGTCTCTCCAGAGTAACGCTTGAGGAATGCATTGGTGCCGCCGAACTCCTCGATGAGCAGCACTAGCACCTTGTACACCACCACCGCAAAGTAACTGCACACACACACACACACACACACACACAACACACAGACGGACCCACACAAATCAACACACACACGCACAGAAAAAACACACGCACAGACGCACCCACACACATCACACAACACACACACAGCACACACACAGCCAGATACACGTTATAACTACAGACACATGTTATACCATATGATGAATTTCATTAAGAACCAATGGTGCCATAACCTTGTAATAACACATAAAACCTGTTATACCATGTTAGGTTACAACACCCAGATTAATGTATAACTGAAGAACAGAGCTAGGTTCATAAGATGATTTCCTCTTGGCATCAAACCATTGGACAGTAGTTATTGCCCGTGGCCTATTGTCTCCAAACAAATTGATTATGGAAAACAGTTGTTTATGAGGCTGTTCTACTGTTGTCAACAATTAAAGTGGCAGAAAACAGAACTTACCTGTTGGAAACCATATCTGTGAATATAACCGCTCTGGGCATCCACATCCCAAAGCAGGACATGGTGGCGATTGCCTGAAACACACGGTGAACCACATTTAACTGTGTGTTTCATGTTTGAACATCATCTCAATGAGTGGAAATCACTGGGAGATCTCTGACCAGAAGCCTTTTCAGTTAACATCATTAAAGAGTCAAATGTATGGATGACTGCTAAATTGATCAACTATTTTATTTTTATTTTTTATCTTGTTTAATCTACTTTTAACTAATCTATTTTAGGAAAGTGTGTATATTGAGGATAGTTTATTCCTTGCCGTTCCTTAGAAATGCATCCCACAAATAATTTTGTATTGTTATCTTCCATAGTCATCGCCAGACAAGGAAGCCAGCGGAAGCATCAAATGATCCCTGTAAAGTGGAGCGTTTTGCTCTGGCAGTTAAAACAGTTCCATCCATTAAAGTCTGGCTGAGGGTCTTACGGGCGCTGCTCCATTGACCCACATGAGGGTGGCCTTCTTTGGGTAGGGCAGCTTCCTATAGATGTACACACACTGCTCCAGATAGAGCAGCAGGGATATCACTGACATGAGGGTCAGCATGGAGAAGAGGACGGTGCCAAACACACCCAGCCCTGTCCCGAGACACAAGCAACTCAGTTAGGATTGGTTAACCAATGGGATGATTGATTCATTCGTTTATGTTCCACTTTTACACTTACCAAGCAAAATTATCCAAAGCGACTTACGAGTGAGACTTGAGACAAGGTTATGAAATATAGATCAAAAATATATTTATTTAAATGGTTCGATGATGATGAAAGTATGACCTATTGAAATTAGGACAGAATGCACAGCAGCTATAGGAATATAATTAAAAAGAACGATTTTTAATGTACGTTAACATTGAAATATTTCAATAAGGCCTTGACTGGATCCATGGTGCTCCTAGAAAAGCTTTAATTTGTGTAAATGTGTTTGATGGTATTTTTATGATAGAATAGTTTATGATTCAAAGCTAAAACTGATGTTCTTCCCGATACTGAAGTGATCAGACATGTGGTATTCTATTAAATATGTGACTGTGTTACTATACACCAAGTAGGAGTTTTGGGAAAGAAGGTTGGAGTCCATTCATTCATTCCATTGTGTTCCCATTCAAGGACAAGCAACTGATCCCATGCAGAGTGGTTTGAACCGTTGAGGCTTCTGTTTGCTGAGTGTATTAGGGCAGCGATAATGAGCCACTATCTTTTAAAGAGAGATAAAGAAATATGGGTCACTTACCCGTTATCACGTCTATAGCCAACGGTGGTTCCTGCAAACAGGCTGGATCCACCGTGACGTTGTGTTCGTCCTCCATGATGTGTCGATAAAGATTTGGCTCTCACAATACTACTAAATGAGAGCAATGTTCCGTAAAGGATTCCCAAATTGAAGGCTAAATGGTATTAAATAAAAAGTACATTTGGATAGGCCGTCTGACAGCTTTTGGCTGTTCTATCTCTTCCTTAAAGTGACTGAGACTGAGAAAGCTTTTAGCTGTTCTTCTCTTTCTTAAAGTGAACTTAGGGTAATAAAGGTATGATGATACATAGACATTTACGAGGTCACATCCTCCAATGGCTCTTCCCCCATTCATTCAACTTGCAGGTGCTCTGAGAAAGTCAGTTGTACAGTCAGTGAGTACAACTGAGAAATTGATTATTGGGGATTTCCGCCAGTTCAAGGATTCAAGATTTTGTGTAGGGATGTAGTGTGACATTGATATTGAGAATGAAGTGTGTCTGTTTAGTAGAGCAGTTTCACAATATACTGCTCTTCTTCCCTGAGTGAATGTAATAAATAAGACAACATATACAATAAACTACGTTTGACTAGATTTATATAAGGCCTTTGTCCTATTTGAGTTATCAGACAACTATTACCTGAACTTGGCCTATTGGTCTACAGTCTGTGAACAAGACATTGGTGAGTTACCGGTGAGGGACTATGCCCTTCAATTAAACAAACATATTTGCTCAGGGGTGATCAACCACAGTGGTTCAACCTGAGATGGTAATCAGTCGTTCGATCATAATCTCAAGGTCAGATCAGAGATAAGATACTGAATATGGCCTGCTCATGTGATGTGATGGGCAAAAATTAACTTTCCCTTTTGTTTTTTCACAGAATATATAGAATTGTGCCATTGATCAACGCTTTGCAAAGGGCACGTGTATCAGTGCTTGAGTTACTGTAATTAACCCTTTCCCATATGAGTCATGTATTATGACTTCCTTTTATGGAGCTGTGGGCCATTAAACTTTAACCCAGCGGCTACGCAACATGAAGGGGAAGGACCTGCGGCCATTCACCTTTGAAAGCTCTTGTATATTCTCCTTGGGTTCAAGCTTGGAACAAAGCTTTAATAGGCAACAGTTTGAGATAGAGATTAGAGAATACTCCCACTGCTGACTGAAACCTGAAACCATACCGTGATGAAATAATTGAAATATCACAATGAATTTCTGTATATTTGTATTATTTTCTTCACATTGCATACTAAAACCATTGGGTGATGGTGTTAAGTTATGTCAAAAGTAGGCTTATGCTTTTATAGAATGAAAATAAATGAGACATTTGATTGGGTATTTAAAACAAGACATTTTAATTCGGCCTTTGAGCCATGTACAGAAATGTGCTACCATTGCCATTAACTATATACCTATAGTTGTCTTGATTTATACTGTGTCGGCTGTGATTGTGAAAAAGACCACAGCATATTTGAAAAATGACAGTTACTACAAGTAATAAGCGATATCCAATCTGAAATCCAACATGTTTTGTTATGGTTAATCTGGAACACAATTTAGTTTTGTTGTTACACAGTTACTTTTGTTTTAAATTTTTGAGCATCTATCAGTTGGTAAACCCATGATCCAACGATCACCATGACAATCAACACCTGTGACATTTCTCTGAATTAAATTCAACTGATAATCTGATAATCTGTTTGGAGTAGAAAAGTGTATACATGTACACATTTCAGACCAAATGTCTACAACCAAAATTGTAAGCAATAAACTTTGAGAAAAAAAACATTCATAAGAAGATTAGCTGATTGCCATGGCATCAGCTAAAATATTACAAACTGAAGAAAGTAATTTAAATAAATATTTCATCTTTTAGCATTAAAGGCTTTGGATTACAGAGCCACTGTGTTTTGCAATTACACTTACAATTACAATACAAAAATTGTATGCAACCTAATAAGGAAACATTTACTTTCATTTTGAAAAAAAGATTTCTAAAATAATCATACAAATAGAATCAGATCCACGTATGATATTTGTTTTTTTTATAAAAAGGACTTGATGTTTGTAAAGCTTTGGATAGTTATCTAGACTACGCACCTTTCCCTTTACAACCAAAGTCAACAAAAAAGCAATGATGTAAAAAACACAAAACATCAGTTTAACACTGAACGCTAAATAAATAATCTGATAAATAAAAATAACAAATATATGTAGTGCAATAAAGAATGGCATCTAACAACTTCAGCTGTTGTAGCAGTGTATATCATCTCATCAATTATCCTAAAAGGCTTGTGCTCATATCCTTTTTCCTAATTCCCATCCTAATATATCAAATATGGAATATAGCGCAGAATAAAAACATTATTATTGTAAACAGCATGACTTAGGTGGACTTAGGTTTTAAATAGCAACAAATCAAATCTAACTTGATTTGACAACACAATTAGATAAACCACAGCGCCAATCCCTGAGACAGGGTGGCGCGGTTTGAAGAAACTAACGAGTAGGTTAGTGAAATAAGTAGTTCTGTTATCTCTCCCATGCATGCTAATGCCTCTCTATCATCCCCAACACACACCCTGCCTCGTGAGCCAAAGGGACCCTTGTAAACCATCTTTTTTTTTAAATACTGGATTTACTAATGGCACCAAATGCCAAATATGAACAAATCGGTAATGTGAAAAAAATTGAATTGATAGCATAGAACCTAAAGAAAATTTTAACAAACGACCCGGACGAAGAACGACAAACAAGGGGTACTGAGACGTAACCTACGACCTCAAAGCTGTTTGAATATTTGGCAGGTTACAGAGCCCGGCTGGGTTAAAACGGTCGAACATCACCTCTGTGTAAGTCTGTACCCTCCGACCGTGGGGTTGGATTACCAAACCGTACCCAGATTACGTACGTACCGATTTTGCGATTTGCGCAAACTGGTTTCCACTCATTCCATTCCCAAATGTAATCCGTGTATACGGTTTGGTTATATGTACGCCCGAGTCGGTAATCTGCGTGTACGGTTTAGTAATCCGTGGCTACGGTTTATCAACAGTGTGTATGGATGGCTCGATTGAGGCTACAGATTTACACAGCATGTGTAATGTGTATTTCCCAGCATGTGACCCTAGCAGGGCTCCGTAGTAAGCTGGGAGAACCAATGGCGCCGTGCCCTGAAACTGAAGAAGATGAGAACGTAATCAGGCCTTTTACATTATACTTAAACTTGTAAATCTCAGAGGTAACTTTATAAAAACAACTCTATGAATATCTGACTCAAAACACACACAAACATACCTGTTATACACTCTCCATGGTAACGGAGACTGTTTGGTCTGCAGCTGGAAGGCACAACATTGATGGTTATAATAAAGACAGTTGTTTATTCATTTGTTGTTACAGAAGGGTTTTGTTTACATTAACATTTAGGGGATTTTGCTATCGCTTTATCCAAAGCGACTTACAACCATTCATACACACATTCACACACCGACGGCGGAGTCGACCCCGCAGGGCGACAGCCAGCTCGTCAGGAGCAGTCAGGGTGAGGCGTCGGGGGTCGAGTACACCTTGACACCAGGAGGAGGAGCCGGGGATCGAACTAGCAACCTTCCGGTTACTAGTCAACCCGCTCTACCACCTACTAACCCCCCCCACACAACATGAAACTATGTCATCATGTTTCTTGATGACATAGAGCCATGTTACTCTATTGCCCTGGCCACTGGGGGGATTACACACCAGCTTTCTCAGAGGTCACTGCCACCGTGTGCGCTACGCCATTCTGAAGCAGGCTGGAATGGTTTTCTCCGTCCGCAGGACTGAAATAAGAAGAAAATAAGATAATAGCCAAATGTAGACAAATCACTTCATTCACTTGTTTTTTATGATCATTTGAATATGATAGAGACATTGAATGGAACAAAATACAAAAATATAATATGGAATGGATTTATATAAATTGGCAACATCACTTACATTTTTCCATTTGGTTGGAGGATTTGATTGGCTTGTTCAGGATCTATGTGGACCAATCGTGTGACAAAGGTGTGTCCATCCCCAAGACTGTTCACACACACACACGCACGCACGCACACACGCACACACGCACACACACAAACACACACACACACACACACAAAGTATTAAGGGAAATACATCACTTTAAAGCCAGGGTTGAAGAACTTTGTGAGTCAACTCATGAGACATTTTGTAAATCATGGTGCGGAGTGGCGTGCAGGATGAGTTACCCTGAGAAGATGGGAAACAGCCAGAGTATCTTCCTGTCTCCGAACACCTCTGCGACATTCCGGCTGAATCCTAGAGAAAAGCCTTTCTTATCCGGACCATTTCGAAAGATTGGCGACCGCATCGCCTCTGCAAAAAGGACCACTTAACATTAAAAGGGGACAACTAGTAACAGGAAGGTCAAATGTGTCATGTCGGCTGCTAAGGGTCTCGTGAGGTAACGTGGTCAAAACTATCTTAGATATTATTATTAATTAGAATATTATCTTATTAAAAAGAACTTGCTGAGTGTTAATGATGTTCGACGCACTAGCTTGGCGGCGGGCATAAGCCACTTATAATAGTAAACTAGATCCATATGGAATGATCATGTGGATTACTGAGGCCTCAACTGGATAACAGCTCCCCTTCTGTCCCTGTAGGTCAGGGGGAACAGAGGATATGACGGCAATGAGAGGGCACTGAATGAAACGTACCTTCACCTGGAATAAAAAAAGATTTTTCTGGGTTGGACATTTTTTGAAAACAGTTGGGATAATGTACACAACTCAACAAAATAGATAAAATTGTTCTAATCGTTTTTTTGATATTTTAAATGGGAAATGTTACATCATGAAACCTTTAAAACATATTAGTATGCTCATGGAGGCATCTCATTTACCAGGGAAGTCTTCTGACCTTGATACCTATCTGAAAGAACCCTTGTTACACTGTTGACAGTAAACAAGCCAAGTCTGTCCTAATTTACACAATAAAAGATGAACAAATTCCAAGAATAACTGTCATGCGAAATTAGATATATGGTACTGCGAGACACACAGCCTCTTGGGATATCCTACACAGACCAAGGAACCTTTCGATGGGTAATGTATGCCTTTGAAATAATAATGAAATAATAAACTATTTCCTTATGAAATCTGGCGGGGGGGAGGGGAGGGGGGCAGTCCAACGCTGCCACATATTAAGGAATCATATTCCTAGCAGGAATATGATTCCTGCCAATAAGTGAATTGAAAGAACGGCTAGCATTGGCTCAGAGGTGACATTACTTAGTTGCTAGAGGCGTTGCTAGGTTACCGTTGGTGGTCCTGTTCTGGCCTATCAGCCATAGGTGGTAGCTGAAGAGACACAGGATGCTGAGGAAGAACATGGCCGCCACCAGGAACAGGAAGAGGATGTGGAACTTGGCGTGGGTGTCGGACAGTTGTTTCTGTAAAAAAGGAAGTGAGAATGTGTTAATAATGTATTCATTCAAAATTATTTACAAAAATCATTATTTTCTGTCAGTGTTTTTCAACTTGTGGTATGCGTACCACTGGTGGTACACACCGTTACTGCATGTAGTATTCTTGAAAGACCAAATTACAATAATATAAATAGCAATAAAGATAATTGAAAATATAAATATTGTAAAAAAGAAAACAGTAAATGTAGTATTATGGCTTGTTATTATTTCAAAAACAGTTAAGCTTTGTACATTTCATACATTTTCCATCAAAGTTTTGTGTTAATTGGTGTTTGCCTAATAAACCCACTTGGAGCATAAGCAGCGTTGCTGACCTTTTCTCTCCACTGTTTCCCACTAGACATGGCCTTCTTGCAGTAACAGTTGTGTATGAAGGGGGGCGCTAGCACTCTTTGCTAAACCATTGCATGTGTATTCATATATTTTTATTACGGTTTGAGGTGATTCAAGAGTGCTACACCTAAAGTCAAAGGTTGGCCAACGCAGTCCTAAAGGACCTCATTGTAAATAGATGGATTGATTGACAAGGATGGCTCAAGATAAGTCCTGTCGGATTCACTGCATTCAAAAGAAGGAAAGGGTGTAAAGTTAGCTCTTCATGGGGACAATGGGAGCTCTCATCCTGTCCCCTGGCTGAGGAGCTGAATAACAGCTGCTATTGTGTACAGGGAGGCTAGGAGAGTAGAGCTGTGGTACTGAGAGCAGTACTTTGGTACTGAGAGGAGCATAATGGCACTGTTGGCCTGGAGAGAGACTTGGCTTTAACTCGCACACCAAGAATCAACCATGAGATGGAGCCCTCCAGCAGTAGCTCCATGAACACAATAATTTGGTTCTCTCTTCTTTGCACTATTAACTCTTTAGTTATTTAGCAAAGGCCTTTATCCAAAGCGACTTACATTGAATTTGATTTTAAATACATGTCATTAAAGAGCAGGTAGGCTGCCGACATGGGGGTTCACACACAAAACCTTTCGGAGTGGACACCCCAACCAATAGACTACATGTCTCTGTAGCCTAAATTTGTGATGTCACAATTATATTTACTTCCTGTGGCAGCTGGGTTTAGTTTACATTTTTTGGTGTGTTTTGCAAGGACATGGACAGAGTTTAAGGCAAAAGTTTCACTTTAAAAAGTTGCCTGACGGATCATTGGAGAAACAAAAGTAATCTGCACACTTTTTACGATGATTACACATAAGAAATATGCCTTTACAGCAGAGGGACATAATTTGTAGTTCACAGGAGAAAATCTGTGCTTGAAGGTGAAAATATGCTATTAAACGATACATAAGCTTCAGAATAAAATAAAGTCATTTTTTCAATTTGTTACCTAGTTAAGATTTCATCACTTTTGTTATAGTATTATTTAAAATATAACACTGGAGAGGCTTGTGCCATATCACTTTTCTTGCAAATCAGTCTATATCTTAACAGTTAAGGTCTGACGGCAGACAGTGAAGGGGATGTTTCATTTTCTTTTGCTCAAAATTTGACCACTCATTCTCCCAAAAAGAGAATGGTCCAACTTCTGAAGAGGCGTTATTGAATAATGCCATGCCTTTGATTTTGGGTCTATTGACACCCTTCATTCTATTGCTCTGCGGTCAGAAATAAGATATTGTCTTGAACTCACGGTCCAGAACATGATGAAGTATCGGATGACGGTGGCCGAGATGACCAGACAGTAGACGAATCCGTAGCCAAGGAACAACACAAAGAACTTGTAGTTGGAGAAGCCCACGCAGTTATTCACCCTGAAGTAAAGAGCATGCTAAGTCATAATAATACAACAGAATAAACCATTCCATTAAGATAGTTAGTAGTCCCACAAATCAGACATTGGATTAACATCCAAAATTTGACAGCAGACAAGCGCAAATCTAGGGGAACTGGGAATGAGTCTCTACTGGAAACAATCTGACTGGCGGAACCAGCACACACGTCACATGGCTGAACATTGATGTCGGATCAAGAAGAGGTCTGATAAGTAAAACCATTGCATGGTTTTCGGTATCCCTTCTCGGCTAACATCTATCGCAACCTAGGCCGGCCCAGGTGAACTAAACCTTTCGTGTAGTGGATGGAAAGACAAGCCACAAAAGTAGTGTCCAGTCAATAACGTCCTTACACAAAGTGTCTGTAAAGGTTTAAAATCAAACCATTAGACGGGCCACTGTAGCAATACATTTGTTGAAATCGTCTTCTGAGACCTTCCCCTTGCACTAACAAAAAAAATGCATCTTAAGAAGAATATATCAATTATAAAACCGGAAACACTGCATTAGTCCGCCCCTTGCACTCTCTGGTGTCCGACCTAGGCGCTGTGCAGTCTGCCCCCTGACATTCGGCTATAGCATTGTGGAACTTGTGGATCTGAGGTAAGTCAGTTAGTAACACGTCCTACCAGGGACAGTGATGGTCCATCTTCAGAACACACCTATAGGGAGACAGAGAACCAGAGCCTCAGAGTTAGGGGTTGGTGTATGATGTGGGCCCGAGAAGCCCTTTGAGAACATGTCAATGTGATTAAGGGCTGTATTAAACAAGATTGAGTTGCTTGGAAAACGGTCCAGAAGGAGCAGAACCAGGAGAAGACCTACTCACATCTCACAGGTGGAGCAGTGATGACAGCGGTCGGGTTTTATCACCTGACAGGAGTCACAGTACCGCACAGCTGTAGGGAGCAAAGCATTAGCAGTTATTATCACGGTCTAGTGTGGGGCAGCATGGCCACACACAGTTTTCTAGAAGGGAAAGTTGAGCTGTGATTTGTAAAATTATGTTTATGGTAAAACAAGTCATAGAGCAGATGCTTCTAACAAAAGTGAATGTGGGGCTGACAGCAACCAAAGCATATGATCAATATTGGACTAACTACTACTAAAAATGAATAACCAAAACAAAAGAAAGAACTGGACTGATTGCAAACTAAGTAGCTATAGGATCAGAACGAAGGTTTTGCATGAATTGTGTATTAAATATCCATCTGTGTATTGATCAATCAGGATGCTTAGTGGGGCTACAGTCTAATCAATATTATTGGTGATTGGAATGGTACACACAAAAACCCAAATTCACTTGGTGTCACAAAACACTTGACAGGGTTCTCTTCTAAGCACAACATTTTCCAGTCATTTTCCATTACCGCTCTGTAATCTCAGAGGTTCATATTTTAATTTATAAAGTGGTAGTTTCGGCCACCCTAATCTCAATTTTATTTTCATCAATGAAAATTATGAACCAACTTCAGCCAGATATTACAACCCCTTGAAATAAGACTTTTTATAAAACTAATAAAAATATTAAAAAAGAATTATCCCCACAAATGTGATAAAATATGGATAAAGCAGGCAATGGGGCAATATTTGTTCCTATTAGTTCTTAGTACAGGAGCGGGGACTTATTCTGGACTTTGGCTTTCAATGTGGCAAAACAAAACAATGACAGATGTCCCTTGATTGCGGCATTGTCTTCAGGGCTTATAGTTTAATTTGACTTTGTGAAAAGAAGTATGCACAGAGGTCATACTTCTTATTGAAGTAACTCAAGTTACTGTGCAAAGACCCTTACACATTGTAGTTAGCTTCACAAGATATGCCAATCCCCCTCCTCTCTCTCTAGCGCCCAAATAATAATGCAGTTCGTTTGATCCAACTTAAATTGTGTTATTCTAAGTTTTATACGGACCACATCATATCCTGTTCATTCAGAATAGACAACAATTATTAAGCAATGTCTGGATTTAACAGAACGATTCATACTCAAGGTGAGCCAGACCTGATAGTTAACTCATTAGCAAACATATCGTTTGTAATTAGCATAAACGTTGTTCATTGTGAACTATCTACATAATAAAGATCACGATGAAGGCTTACGTACATGTGTTTAGTGTAAAGTTGTATTTCATTCCGTGACTATCTGCTCAAAAAGCATTGTTGACCACTGTGCAACATTGACTTGGTGACATAGTCCACACAAACATAAAATATGTTTCATAGCGTCACATCCTAAGTTTTAGTTTTTATGATATTATGTCCACTGGTAGGTCCTACCGCCCCCTGCTGTGCGAGTGTACACCGGCATCTCCAGAGCCACCTTCTTTAGGAGCTCTTGCTGAACCTCCGAACTCTGCTCCCTCTCATACTGCTCCTTCTCCGCCTTGGGAAGACCAAACTGGGACCACAGCAAACAGACCATTACCCACCATATCACAGGAGTGGAATGGAATGGAAAGACAAGATCTATGTTTCTAATCTGAGGATAACAGAAATTCAGCCAATGTGTACATTGTTAATGAACTTGCATTGGAAACAGGCTATAAAACTAACTCCTATATCTATATGAAATGATGTTGATGGATTTTGGTTTGCACATGCGCGTGCACACACACACACACACACACGCACGCACGTACAGCGTTGGAGGAGGGACAGGCTGGCGTGCTGAGGATGGTCTTCCAGTAAGACCAGATGAAAAGGAAGAAGAAGACGTGAAACACGACCAGGTAGCTGACTTCAAAAAACAAACAAACAAACAAACAAACAAACATATTCAGTGAAACTGTATCAACGTCGCTGGAAACCTTACCAGTGTGAAATAAAACACGAGTTTCAATGTGCTTGACATGAATATCACACGAGACAGAGGGTGTAAACATAGTAGCAGATGAAAACTATGAACTATTATTAGATTATAGTCCATTTCCCAGCACAGAGAAAAGACAAAATGCAATTATAACAGTAGAAATTACAATAAGACAAATATTAAACTGAAAGTGAAAAGTAATATTATCTATCTACTATCTAATAAAGGCCTAATTTATGTGTGACTTACCTCGTTCTGCATCTCCGGGGATCGTATCTATTTAAGAAAAAGCAAAAAAAGAAAAACGTACTTTGAGATGGGAAATAATTAAATGGCTATACAATAAAGCGATAGAATAAAGGCCGAGCTATAGCATATCTTTGACCTGCCCCCCACATGCCCATCCATGTCCCCTTCAGCCGCCTGGCACGACCGGCTCGACCAACCAATCAGAGGGCGCTTTGTTCGGTGCCCTGATTCTACTGTCCCGGTCCCCTAGCAACACGCCGCTACCCGGGTTAACGCACACAGGAACTGGTGATACAAAAGTAGTGGTTACCCAGTACAGGCAGTAGTCCTACTTATCTAATTACAATAACGTTTAAAATGTCGGTACGTTTGTGATATTTAAACGTTTGTTTCCATATGCAGGCCTATTGCGGATACACTTTATTATATCTATATATACCTATAAATTATACAATGCAGCATAGGCTATAAAAAGGGCAATGCATTAGGTTACGGTGGTCTCTCATTCATTGAGCTGACGTTTACATAAATGCATGAGGACGTATTATTGGCATTGCATATCGACGTGCTCTACTTGCATATGAAGAGGGTATTATATTAACGTTAGGGAAATTAACATTGTGCAAAACACGGTCGATTTTCTGATATGGCAAGGCTTGATGATAGATATTTTATGTATGTATCTCTTTGAAACAATTTTAAGTTATATTTAATATGTAACGTAAGCGGTTACTAATGGTTATAGAGTCGTATTACTGAATTTGACTCTGCAACTGGTTTAAATGACTTATACAATTGAATGGCCAAATTTAACTGTTTACACGACGAACCTAAACATTTTCTAAAGTTAAATGGGTTTAAGGTAGCCTACGTGCATAATGAGCGGGGTAAAGGGAGCTGTTCAAAACATGCTGTTTTACATGACTGGTGATACCAAACAGACTTTAAACTGCACTTCCCCATCCCTATGCATGACAAAGTGGCATGTTTTAACTGTGCACTCATGCACTTTAGGTTATGTTTAAGTTAATGGCATATAAACTTGTTGTTCTACTAAACATTTTCCATTCAAGTGACAGGAGTTGGCAACACTGGCCAACTATGAGTTACAAATGATTACTCAACATGAATATGAATACATGTACTTACACACACATAGCTCCACGACATATGCATAATAAGACCAGAAAACAACAAGATTTATAAAAACGACAGGTATCCAGTTGAGGAGCTTTTTGCAGGACTTCACCACATAAGAGGGAGCCATCTTTAATCCGCGTGTAGACAGGACATTTAGCGCTGACGTCACATATTTAAAGGGACGGCTCCAAGGTTGATCGAGAGGGCAGGAAGGGGGTCCGATCCCAGGACGGACTCTGCGTGGTGTGTACAAAGTGTATGTTTATATTTAGTTGTAGCCAATTCACAAATGTAAGTGTTCACAAATACTGAACTGGACACAAACGCTGGGGGAAAGTTGGTTTAACAGAGTACACTAATATTGCTCTCTGGACGTTATTTTCGACTATAGCCTTAACGTTTTCAAGAAAAACAAAAAGCTGTATATAGTTGATATAATTTTTTACTGTCATACCATGATCCTTTCTAATGTACAGTATACTATGACACGTTATTTTTTTTACTTTTGGACATTTAATATTTCAAGCAAGAAAGAAAAAAATATATTGTTATAAAATATAAAGTTTATTCTCATTAGGCTAATTGTCAAAAGTATGCCATGCAGATTACTTTATAACACATTCAGATACACATATCTTCACCAGATTTCTACCTTAGTACCAGACACATACACAGACTTTTGTGTTTTTTTAATTATGTCATAAATACGCCCACACGCTCTTCAGCAGATCACAGTCAGAAGCAAGTAAGAGCAGAATTTTATCAAACCAGATCTATTCTCTTCTCTCCTTTAGATTATTAAAAACTTTGCTGGACACCTTAACGACAGCATCGTTTTATTCAAGAATACAATTTTCCTGATTGGCCGCCGTGTTGCCGGGTAGGTCTGCGGTCAGTGCCTGCTCCTGCTGCACGGGACGAGGCGCCCCCCTTCTTCGTCCGGCGTGAGGTGGGGGAGGAGGGGGTGGAGACGGAGGAGGGAGGGGAGGAGGAGGAGGAGGTGGGAGATTGGGGGGAGAGGGAGCGTCTCCTGGTGGGACTACTGCTGGGGGAGCCCCGGGGGGAGGAGTAGGGGGAGAGAGCCTGCAGCATCCGCCCACTACGTTCCTGGATGGCATTCTGGGGGAGAGAGGGGGGAGGG
>NC_136939.1:18778056-18788056 GCF_949987615.1 Pollachius pollachius
AAAAAGTGCAGCTTCTGACATCTCAGCTAATCACACTTCCACCCGGTACGATGTGTCCCCTTTAAAGGCTGATTGAAACGATGCCGAGGAGGATAAGCGAGGGTCGATCAACCATACCCAGGCTCCGTCTGGGCCGAAGAGCTCCAGGAAGCTCCCGATGAACTCGCGGCTCTTCTCCTCCCACTTGTGGATCAGGTCCACGCTCTTCTCCTCCACCCGGTACACCAGCTGCATCGACTTCTCCTCCACCGTGCGCACCGTCTCCTTCATCTTGTCCACCTGGTTCTGCAGGCGGTACTTCTTGTCCTGCACCGTGGGGACATGGAGCGAGAGTGAGCGCGTGCTTCAGCGTCAGAATCAGCTCTGGGGGACAAATGTGCTTTAGGTATGGACGCACGCTGTGGGCTCTGTCTTTAACGCACAGACATGGGACATGTGGAAATGAGTTACATATTAACTGTAGCAATGTGCAAATTAGTCAGGCAGTAAGATAATCAAATAATATATGGAGTGGATGCAAAGAAAATGGACATTTATAAAATGTTTATAGGAATATGACAGAGGTACAGTAAAATGGATACATTAATAAACAAATGCATACATATGCTACATAGATTAACATGGACTTGTCCTAAGAATATAATGTAGTATTTTATATTTTTTAGATATTCTTATTCTTATTCTATATAAACAATATAGCTTATATAAATATATATATATTGATTATATTTGTTCTTAAATATATTATATTGTTTATATATTTTACATTTTTGTATATATAGGGAATGTATATAAGCAATATAGTATACTATATACTGTACTATAACACTTTGCTTGTGATGCAAGGAGAAGTCTAGTTCTGAAATCTCAGGAAGGGAAGGGTTGAAGAAAGGGCTGGACTAAGGAAGGAATAGCTTAGTGTTATCTTAGAGATTTGGGTGAAGGACTGTTGAGATTGTAATGACAGTAGGGAAATGTCAATAGGGAAATGTTTTTTCCTGCAACTAGATACAATAACAAAAAGACCGTATCAAGAGAAAGGAAAAGAACAAAGTTGCATTCTTGTGAAGGGATCCTTTTTATCACGTTGTCAGACACTTCTGTGTCTGTCAGTGGTCTGTGTTGCCCCATAGCATTACATTGCAGCCCGTTTGGCGGCTGCAACAGCTGACGCGCTCAATACTTCCGCAATAGTCACTAAAAAATCGATTCAAAAGGTAAAGTTTCCTCTCTGTCTCACAGGCTATGAACCCTCTGACTCACGTTGATGAAGCCTACGTTGAGCTCCCGGGCGGTGTACCCCCTCTGCAGGTTACGCCGGGCGTAAACATCGTAGTCCCGGACGATACGAGTGATCAGGTCCGAGGTGGAGATCCCCTCCGTCCGCTGGGTGGCCACGAACATCCCTGAGATACACACACACACACACACACACACACACACACACACACACACAGGACACGTGTTAATACATACACACGTTAATATACACACACACACGACACGCATTAATACACACACACACACACACACACACACAAGACACATTAATACATACACACAAACCTAAATACACACACACACACACACACACAAGACACGCATTAATACATACACACAAGCCTAAATAAACATACACACAAGACACGCATTCATAAATACACACACACATGCACAAGACACACATTAATACACACACACATACACACACATACAAACATACACATGCATTAATACATATACACACATAGACACATACACAAGACACGCAATAATACATACACACACATACATGCAAATATACACAAGACATGCATTATTACATATACTCACATAAACACATACACAAGACACGCATTAATACATAGACACACACATACATGCACATATACACAAGACATGCATTATTACATACACACAAACCTAAATAAACATACACAAGACAGGAATGAATACATAAACCCACACATACATACACACATATGCAAGACACACATTAATACATACACACAAACCTAAATAAACATACACAAGACAAGCATTAAGACTCGCAGCTGCGGAGGTCCTGGAGGTTCATAGCTGAATGCCCTTATTGTAAGTCGCTTTGGACAAAAGGGAAAAAAAGAAATTGTAATGTAAAAACATACATACACACAGAGACACATGCATTAACACATTCTTTCACACACACACACACACACACACACACACACACACACACACACACACACACACACATACACACACACACACACACGCATGCACGAACACACACACACACACACACACACACACACACACACACACACACACACACACACCCACACACGCATGCATAAACATTCACATACATAGACACACATTCCCAGAAGAAACACGTCGACACAGCCACGGTAAAAGTCCAGTCACCAAACACCGTGGCTCTGTGTGGGTGTGTGTGTGTTCACCTGCTTCCTTGATGTGTTTGTAGACGTCCTCCGATCCTGCCGAGGTGTACGGGATATCATCGTGAGCCACAAAGTCAATCTGGAACCACAAGCACACACCACGTCACCACCTAAACCACCTCCATTACCCCCTTCTCTTGATCATCACCACAAAGTCAATCTGGAACCACCACCACCACCCACACTACAGCACCACCACCACCACCCTCACTACAGCACCACCACCACCACCCCCACTACAGCACCACCACCACCACCCCCACTACAGCACCACCACCACCACCCCCACTACAGCACCACCACCACCACCCCCACTACACCACCACCACCACCACCCTCACTACACCACCACCACCACCATCCCCATTACAGCACCACCACCACCACCCCCACTACAGCACCACCACCACCACCCCCACTACAGCACCACCAACACCACCCTCACTACACCACCACCACCACCACCCTCACTACAGCACCACCACCACCACCACACTACACCACCACCACCACCACCCTCACTACAGCACCACCACCACCACCACCACACTACAGCACCACCACCACCACCCCCACTACAGCACCACCACCACCACCACCACCACCCCCACTCCCTCCTCTCCTGAGACACACTGACCGCATGGTCCCTGAGGAACTCTGGGCTGAGGGTCCAGGGGGCGTCCCGGACCACCTCGTCCACGTAGCGGCAGTGACGTAGCGCGTCGTAGCGCTCGTCTTCCGTCATCACCGTGTAGCCCTTGTACTTGTGGGTGAGCTCATCGCTGCAGACTGCACGTAAATAAGCAAACCTCCGATTGAACAAGCAGATAGGGCACCGTCAAGCAGATAGGGCCATGTCACACTGTAGATTTGTCATAGAGTTCACAGAGGGCTTTATACCTTACCTCCCACTATCAAGTGTGTGTTTGGGAACAGGTTCTTGGCTTGCATGAGAGCGCGTGCGTGGCCCGAATGAAACAGGTCGAAGATGCCATCGGCATAAACTCTAACTGGACGGTTTGCTGAAAAACAAAAGTTGGATGGAGAATTTTGGTTTTATTGCTGTTGCTACTGTTTCCTGTTGTTAAAGGGCAATCTCGAAGCTCTCCGATTAGTCTTCTTTGGCGGCACCTATAGGCAATCATAAACAAGTGCTTTCGATGGCTCCACACACCCTGGTGGAACAACCACTGCTGGGTGATGATAATGCGTCACTAACTGCACAGCTTTTGATTCAAATGCATTGGGCATTCCGTCGCCACGGACACTCAGCATGTTACTTTCATAATATTGCAAATGCAAGGGCTTTCATCAGTTGGCCATGGGCTTAACGACCGTTAGGTTACCTCATTAGGCCAAAGATATTGATTTAACTGACTTTTATTTAAACAAAATCTTTGCAGATCTTCAACATTGTACATTTAATGGACATTGTGTGACTACTTTGTATGAATAAATAATTAAGAAATGTATTATTCTCAATTGCCTCTATAAGGTTTTATAAGAATGTACAAAGCAAAATAAACTATCTATCCATCCATGTCAAAGATCATATCACTCTGCATTATCGCTGGGTAACTATGGTTACCCATAAGCCTTGTCGGTTAACAGTTAGTATTTAGTCTGTTTATCAGTTCCCTTTTACCCGATCAAACCCAATACCTTTGGGTTGGAAGTTGAACCCCTTACTAGCCACTACCCTACCCTGCCCCCTCTGTCAGCAGGGAGCCGGTGGACATGAGTACCTGGGGTTCCTCTCCGGGCCTGGGCCAGCGTTAGCTTCTCAGGAGGGGGATCGGAGGTACTGCCGTTAGCCTTAGCAAAGATGGCCGGCTCCCTCAGAGCCTGCATGAAGACAGAACGAAGAGAAATTAAGACATTTCTCAAATACCATACATTAATCAAAATTTTCTGCCATCTTTTACAAATGACCAGAGGAACTGAATGTATGTTGACAGTCATGTAGTTAATGATGGACTGACTAATGGATGAGGTGGACTAATGAATTGATCCATACTGTATCTTAAAAACCATCAAAAAGACATTATATAATCCCAGTGCAGAACTTGTTTTTTCAGTTGTACCATCAGTAGATCTATCTTGAGCCGGAGCATATAACTAGGCTTGAAGTAATTTTGTATTGTAGGTCGTAATAAGTATAGTTATAGTAATACATATAGTTATAGGTTGAGTATAACAGTGGGACACAGAGTTCTATAGAAGGATAGGATTTAAATATACATATCATAAAAGTAACTTAAATGCTGCAAATATGCAAAATAACAGTGCCTTAAAAAATAAATGGGCAATGGCCTAAAACACACACTAAAGTAGGCAAATCTATTAGCAGAGATAATAACAGGCAATGGTCTCTGTTAATGAGTATAATCCTACCCAATGGTATCTTAGCAGAAGGGATAACTGTAGTTTATCATCATGATGACTTTTTTTTACATTTGATAGCCTAATCAGCCTATTAACCGAATCAGGCACTGCGGAATGCCTGATTATAAATATATATTTAAACCATCACACCACCTTGGTAAATTTACCTCTTGCTCCTGAATACACATCCACACAACACCAACATACTCACACCACACACACGCACACGCAAACACACACACACACACACACACACACACACACACACACACACACACACACACACACGCACACACATTGAGCAGTTAAATTACTAGTAAATGTGATCTCTCAATAGTGAATTGGGTCTCGAAAGTTGACTGATTGACAGAATCATTTAACTTTCCAAAATGTGAGTCTTTATTGCACCAGAAAAAGGCAGCCTCACCCTTCCGTTGGCTCCCCTGGGCTTCTGTGGTCCCTGCTGGGGGGCGACGGTACCATTTCCACCACGTCCTCGTTTCCTTCCCCCCATCTTTAGCCGTTCGTTTTCCTGATTTAGTCGAAGAGGCCCGGAGTCCACCTGTCAGTAGTGCAACACTGATTGAAGGCTGCCCGGCTGAACCAGCGATCTCCACGTTTCTGTGAGGTTGCTCTACGTTCCGTGACCCGGTGACGAGAAACCGTGGAGACCAAAGTTCAGGCCAGCAGGGAGTTCAGATCGCAGTTATCGATACGATCCAGCACATCAGGCCCGGGCAGGGCAGTAAGCGGAATTAAAAACTACGTCATTGCATATATTTGTGTATAGATGTATGTTTTTTGTTTTGTATATATTAAATTGTTGTCTGAGAAATGTTTTTTTTTGTATTATTGGGGCGATATGTCGCTGCTTCTTTAATAGCCCTACGCCAACTGAATTTAAAACCGTGTGCTGCGTTGAACCTGACGGTCAGTCTTTGGACTCCGAGAAACACGATGTCCTACCACGGATCTGGCCGCTGGGACTGTATTTCTTTGCCTCTCGTTATGCATTTTTCTGTAGTGAAAACTTTCTAAGCAACTTGTGTTAAAAAATTAACTACCAAGGGTTTGTCGCCACCAAGTGGTAAATTATCCCCTAATAAGCTTTTCACATGCATGATAGCGTAGGCCTACTTGTAAGACAAGGGTTATCAGGCCAGGTTATCAGGCCAGGCAGAGGGTCGTGCCTGAGAAGTTGAGTCGTAATTGTGATATCTTATTTATTAAGCAAAACATATAACTATACTAACTATACTATAACTATAAATGAATTGACCTATAAAGGCTTAGAGGGTACAAACATGTGAGCTGGAGTTACGTACAATTTCAAGTTGTTCTTATTGATATCAAATTTGAGCATAACCGAGAACCGTTGTTAATATTCTTATTGCAATGGTGAAAAAGCTGTGAATGAACCGTGACGCCCTCGGACAGGACTGGGGGAGCAGTCTTGTCTAATAATGTCTGGCTGAATGGGTTTGTTTGAGAATGTGCAGTAGTTGTGGGAATTATTTACATTGTGCATACAATATAATACTGTGTGTGTGTGTGTGTGTGTGTGTCAGGGAGGGGGCAGGACAGTAAAGGAGGGGGAGGGAGAAGGTGGGAGAGTCAGAGGGGAGAGAGAAAGGTGAGCGCTTAGAGAGTAAGGCGTGGGAAAAAAGAGAGAGAAAAATACACAAGGGATTTCAGAGAGAGAGAGAGAAAGTCAGAGGGACTAATAGAGAGTAGGGTGAGAGAGTTAGTAAAGAGTTACAGAAAAAATGTTGTGTGTGTGTAAGTGTGTGTGTGTGTGTGTGTGTGTGTGTGTGTGTGTGTGTGTGTCTGTGTGTGTGTGTTTGTGTGTGAGAGAGACCTCCATGTTGAGGTATCTCCAGGCTGTCTTGCTCATGTGTTTTTTATCTCGCACCATTCTGGGACATGCTAGAACTCGCCCCCGGCAAAACATGCATGCACACAAACAAACATATCCATTACAGATAGTGGAATGGAAGTGGACTGGTGGGTTCTAGAGTTACACTGTTACATTAAGTGTACAAATCCATGGTTTGTCTCAACCTCAGTTTATGAATAGGGCTGAACTAATATTTGAGTAGCAGTGGTAGTAATAGTAGTACTTGTATTATGATAAGTAAAAACTCATTAAACATCAAAATCCAAATCAAAAGCATGAAGAACCCTTAAGGCAGCCGTTCCTTCAGTGAAGCCAAGCTCTCACCAAAGGCCTGAACAGCTGAGGTGAAACCTCCCGTTTTTCATTTGGTATGCGAGACTAGGAGGCCGTCTAGCAGGTTCGGAGAGGCTGTGTTGTTTTGTGACACGTCCTTATACTGTGGAAGAACGAGTCACATCCCAAGTGACCTGTAGCCAGTGCCAATAATGAAAAGTTGATTTGGCCATGAGTCTGCGGCCAATTGGAACCTAACCACTAGACTACCCTCCCCCGGAAAATACTCAACAAACTTTGAGCAACAAACGTGGGGAAACCCCAGTCTTAGATGAGCGGGAATGATCAAGTGACGCGGGCGAACGCGTTTCCTGACATACGAAAACGCCCCCAGGTTTCACCTTACAGGTGTCTGATAACGCTGAGGACTGGAATCTTTCACCTGTGTACAGGGTCAGGCTGGGCTGGGGCCCACAAGGGGCGTTGCCGCAGTGGAGTTAGACTTTGGAGTGGAAGAGGAGGAGGAGGAGGAGTTCCTCGGGACTGCCACTTCCTGGAACCCAGAGGGTGTCTTCAGGATGCAAACTTATGAAGTAATCGGGAGGGTTGACAGTGGAGGGAGTACGTCAGACGTGTCGTGTCAGGTCTAAGAGGCTAACTGTTCATAAATGCCCGGCGTTGTGGTGAGGTCCTCCTCAACCCTTGTGGTCCGTGTTCAGCTGTGGAGCTTGGTTGTTAGTTTCATTCTGAGTTGAGTGTGGGAACTTTAGGCTGACCTTTTTGTGTGTTTTTAACTGGAGAACAGTTTGCTTTTGGATCCAGAAGATGTACGCTCCGACATGTCTGTTGTACACCTTGGTTATCAGTATGTGGGTTGACACAGGTAAGGTATTTTGTTTTTGTGTAAAGGAATTTTTGATCGTATCTGTAGTGCGTGGTGAAACTGAAAATGATAAATGATGTAATTTGGTTGAAAAACTTGTTTGTTGTGGTGAGGTCATTAAGATCCCCTTTTCTCCTTCCTTAGTCCACGTTCCTCACATGTTCTCTCTACTTTGCTGCCCCTTCACCCCCCCCCCCCCTCTCGCCCTCTCTCTCTTTATCTCCCCCCTTTCCCTCTTGTCTCCTTCCTCACCCTCTCTCATTCCCACCATGCCCTTTGACTCTTTCTCTCTGTACTTTTCTCCCATAACCCCACCCTACCCCCATCCCACCCCTTCCCCCACCCCAACCATACCACCTCCCCCTCACCCCTCACCCCTATCAGCACCAGGCCAGGCGTGCGACACCTTCACCGACCTCGACTTACACCACGCCATCGTGGGCACGGAGGTGAATGTCCGCCTGCTGCTCTTCTCCCAGGCCAACCCCAAGTGCGGCCGCCTTCTCCTGCACTCGGCGCCCCCCGCCATGAACCTGTCGCTGCCCACCACCTTCATCATCCACGGCTTCCGGCCCACTGGGTCGCCCCCCGTGTGGCTGCTGCCAATGGTAGAGCTGGTGCTGAAGCACGAGGACCGCAACGTGGTGGCGGTGGACTGGAACTACGGCGCCGCCAACATCAACTACATCCGAACCGTGAGGAACTCGAAAGACACCGCCACCAACCTCACCGCCTTCATCCGGACCATGCAGGTTGGGATGTGGTCTGTTATGGGCTGCGTGAATTGGATGTAATGAAGCAGAACTTCAGGAGTGTTCAGTGGTTCCCGACCTCTGGGTCGGGTCCCAAATTGGGGTTGCTTGATACTCATATGGGGCCGCAGGATCGTTACAGAGATACGTTGTCGTGCTTTTTGGAGTCAAAACAATTATGTAAAAGGTTTGATGAATATCTCATAAATCTCCTAAGGTCTCATAAATATCCTGGGTATACAAGCAGTATTCCTAATGATCCATACCCACAAACTACTAATAATGCCTTAGTGCGGTGTGTTAGCACATTCATTCACTGGGATATTACTGAGTGATTTCGGAGCAAAAAAGTGTGTCAAAGGGTAAAAAGGATTGGAACTGACTTGGATGCAAATACAGTGAGAACTTGAGATGATACACATTTGTTTGTGAGGATTTAATGGGGCTAGGATAGTGAAGTGGCTAGGGTGTTCAATTCCCAGCTGAAAAGCTTCTGGGTTCGATCCCCAATGTCTACAACCTCCCTGTAAGCATCCTTGAGCAAGATGCCTATAGCCCCCACCAGCCCCCTAATGACCTGAACCTGAATATATTTGTTTGTATTTCCTTACATGGTCCTGCAATTCACATATGATTCCTCTCCCATTACTGTTGTGGTTTAGGGTTTTCTGTCTGGTTACAAAAACTCATCCTAGTTCTCTAGAATCTATTTGCCACTAGCAGACTGACCTGACCTGTTAACTATTTAGTCATTCTAGCAAGCAGCCTTTTTTATCACAAGAGACTTACAGTGTCATTTTATTTTAGATGCATTTAAGGAGCGATTAGGGGTTAGGGTATCTTGCACAAGGATGTTGAAAGGTAGCTGGCAGACATTGGGGATCAAACCCAGAACCTTTCAGCTGGGAGTTAAACACCCTAACCACCAGACTCAAACCAGACAATTGTTGTGAGGCCTTGGAACTGGACTACCAACCTTTCAGAGAACTCTGATCCCAGGGGATCACCAGTTCCGGTGGGCTCAGAGAGTTCTGCGCGTCAGGCCGCGACCCACTGACTGACTGGGTCACGGCCCTTTTGGGTCAGGAGTTGGCCCCATTAAGAGACGCTGCACTCCCCTGCTCCGGATCCATCCCTACCCCTAACTGAATGACATCTCCTTGTGTCCAGGAACATGGTGCCTCGCTCGACTCCATCCACATGATAGGGATCAGCCTGGGAGCGCACATATCTGGCTTCGTAGGAGCTGATCTGAACGGAAGCATCGGAAGAATCACAGGTAAGCAGACCTCTCTCTCTCTCTGACTCATTGTCTCCCTGTCTCTCTGTCTCTCTCTCTCTCTGACTCTCTCTCTGTCTCTCT
>NC_136939.1:18790556-19005556 GCF_949987615.1 Pollachius pollachius
CTTTTTTTCTAGTTGACTCAAAAACATCTGTATTTGATTCATACATACACTGTTTTCTAATATATTATTCTCGCTAGTTCATACGTTAGTAAAGTTGGGGAAAGAATGACCATGAATAATTATACTGTCTTATCAAGAGACTGTCAATTGCAATATGCATTATATAGAGTTTTTCAAGAGTTTTTACTAAATTCTTGAACTGTTCAACCGCTGTCCTGTCCAGGGTATGACGTAGTAAAGTGGAAGGACACCTTGCTGAGATTGGGACAAACCAAATCTTTCTTCAACACAAACGGCGCGCAACCGTACTGCAGTAAGTCACCAAAACGGCTGCATATGCAAATATGTATTTTATTGATACATATATTATTTATACTTTTTACCCTTCATTTATTCATTTTATTACGTTTTACGCACATACTCCTTAGCCTGGCAACAGCCATCCGTCGCATGAAAATGGACATGGTAAAGATCACGCAAGATGAACTGTAGAACCAAGTTACATACATCTAACAGCAACCATTATTATGTAGCATTGAATTCAAGCATTTCATTGCTGTTACTGCTGCTTGTGGTTAAATTTACGAACTGATACAATTATTTGAACCATAAAGAGGATGTTCTCGTCCTCAGAAACCAACTACCGGTTCGACGTCATGACGTGGAATCAGGAGGTGCAGTGGGGCTACATCACTATCAAACTCTACGGCAAAAACCAGTCAGCTAAAGCCACCATTGACCAGTACGTTTTAAACATGATTGTTCTGCCGTTACTATTATGATTCTGTTAACCCTTAACCTAGAAATTACTTTTCTGCCCCTAGCCCTAACACCAGACACACATTACCTTCGATCTTAGCCCTAACCCTAGACTTACTAAACATTACCTTTCTGCCCCTAGCCCTTGTCCTAGCTTCCCTAAATATAACCTTTCTGCTCCTAGCCCTTACCCTAGACTTCGTGAACAATACCTTTCTGCCATAGCCAAAGCCCAACCCTAAACTCACTTAACATTACCTTCGGTTCTAGCCCTAACCCTAGACTTACTAAACATTTCCTTTCTGCAATAGCCCTAAGCCTCCTGAATTATAACCTTTCTGTACAAAAGCTAACCCTAGCCTTACTAAACATCATCTTTCTTTATATAACCTAACCATAGGCCCCCGAAACCTAACCTTTCTGTACTAAACCTAACCCTGGGCATCGTAATCCCGAAGATGACCTACTTGCGCTAACCTTGACCCCCAACTTTTTGTCATAACCCTAACCATTACCTTTTTTCTTATCCAAACCCTACACAATAACCCTTGACTTAATACTAAACCGTTAAAACACTTTCTAATTTAACTCATTTCTAACTATCAATTTGCCTGTTTCCTTTTCAGAAATATTGAAATCTAATTATTTTTATGTATATTTTTCCGGTTATTAGTAAGCCGTTGAAGTTTGAGAAGTACACAGAGACTCAGCTGTTGGCCCAGTTTGACGGAGTCGTGGAGATGGTGGAGAAGATGTCTGTCACGTTCTCTTCTGCCATCGTTCTCGGCCCGAAGCATAAACTACGGGTTCTCCAACTTCGCCTCCAGCGCATCGAAGGCTCCCCCAGGTAGAACGTCAAACGTTTTCAGATTGTTAAACATGTTACAAATTGTTGAGGGTAAAAAGTTGGAGGGATTTTTCACCAAGCACCCAACTTTTCTGTTTTTACACGCATATCGCATTAATTGCCGCATTTTGTACCAAAATCTCCCTTCTCTATCTATTCTCAGTTTATCGAGGTCTCTTTGTCGCTACGACCTCCTGCTGAAGGAGAAGGAGGAGGTCACCTTCAGACCTATCCCCTGTGTGGATTCAAACTTCTGAGGCCTGGGTGGATTCCAGAAGTTCATTGGGAACACCCGAGGGACCTCCGCACAACGGATCAGGGCTAAGCTATCCACATGGAAATAGGGTGCAATACAGCCAACTGACTACCTTCTTTGGCATTTATAGGACAACACACACGCACGTACACACACACACACACACACACACACAGACACACACACACACACACACACACACACACACACACACACACACACTAATGACCTCAGTAAAGAAACTTTAGATCAACCTTCTTTGATTTAAATTCACATATCTTCCCTCTCGCTGATATTTAATACTTAATACTTAAGCATTTCTCTCTCCCTGATATTTATTTGTGTTTATTTGTGAATCAGCCATTTTTACACCATGAAAGGTCCATTGCAATTTAGAATTATTTTTTTATGTCTTTTCCTCTTTGGATAAAAGATGAGATGGAAAGTTGAGTTTTTAAACTGCATTAAAATATTGAATGTGAATTATTTCTGTGTTACAAGGATTTTTTTTGTATCTTAAAAAACTATTATTTTAATTGAGTACAATTATAACTTTGCATATATTTATTGTTGTTTTAAAGGTCCCATGGCATGCTACTTTCTGGATTCTTATATATAGGTGTTAGTGGGCCCTTAATACAGTGCATTACATTTTAAGATGTATGATGCAGAATTACAGCCTCTACGAGCCAGTCCCATAATGAGCTTTCCACAAACGTGCCGTTTTTTAGAGGCGGGTCAAGGTGGATGGTGGGGGTGTGGCCCTGAGCAGCTTGCGCCCACGGTATCATGCGCTCGTGTTTACAGTGGATGTATCACAATGGCGAGGCTCACACAGCTTTTTGCCGTGTTCTGTAAATATTCTAGAACACTCCGGTTGCTCCGGTGGGAGTCCTGGAGCTCTATATCTAAATAATATCATACATAGATATCTATCTCATATAATTTCTATTATCAAGGCCAAAAGGTGTGTGCGCCTCCAGACGATATAATGAATCTCAAGCAACTGCGTCGGGTTCTCCAACATCTCTGGTTCTTTCACTTCCACATCAATCTGAAGTAGACTAGACATTGAGGAAAAGGGATTGATGCCCATGATTGTTGACCGCAATTGTATCCCACTGGAGCCCTGCTGCCTGGGCAGCACCGAGGCACCACCGTCCCACGGCGGTGGTGCCTCGCGGAGGTAGTGCCTCGCGGCGGTGGTGCCTCGCGGCGGTGGTGCTTCGCGACAGTGGGCAGCGGGGCTCCGGCGGAAAACAATCGCAGGCAACAATCCCTTTCTCCTCCGTGTCGCGGTTCATGTACTCATGTACTACAATTCCTTCTCAACCATGGCTGAGATAACCCCCACTACAAGCCTCGTTGTGGAAATCCCAGAGACGTCAGAGAACCCGACGTGTTATGTGCCACAACACCAACAGCAGAACGGTTATCCAAATAACAAAGTGTACAGCATTTGCGTTACAGTGTGTGTATTCACGGACACACATGTGGCGCTCACACAGTCATAGCTCATAGGGCAAAGCAGAGAAAGGGGAGGTAGCATGGGCCGATTCCGCATATGCCGTATGACGACATACGCGGAATCCAAATCGGTGCGTCTGAGCTTTCTTTATTCAAAGGCAGAGCAGGATAGCTAGTGCTCGTTTTATACCTAACGCCATTTGTAGCTACTGGGGGACCATAGGCAGGCTAGGGGAACTCTAGTAATGTTAGAAAACCTCCTAAAGTGAAATTTTCATGCCATGGGACCTTTAAAAAAAGGTCCCATGGCATGGCTCATGGCTCAGTATATTTGATGATAATCAAATATACTGAGCCTGGATGATGGATTTTAATCCATCATTGAAGATCTGCTAATCCATCCATGATCTATCTTGCCATTGGGGATATTTGAGGTTTATTAACAATTATTGGCACATTTTTCTAGCTAATAAAAGCAGCCAACCTATGAATTTTCATAAATTATAGTTCTATATTGCTTGGATAATATCATTTATATACATTTTTACAGATATTTATTAAACAAGAATACATCTCCAACGTACATTTCCAAGCAGTTCAGGACATTGTATCTCCCTTACCCAGTTACTTCGATGCAAAGTATTTCTGGTTCAGGAGACCTAATTAAGGTTATTTACGATCCAGTAATTTTGACATTTGTTTCTTCATGCGCTGTACCTCCATCTAAATCGAACAAAAACAAAACTTTTACATTAAGCATCATTGAGTAAAAACGGAATTCAGTAAGCAATATATTTCAGCTTCAAAATAAAATGTATTTCGTAACTTTAGACAACATCTACATTTAATTAATCAGCAACCAATATAACACAATAAGACACATTTTACATATAGAGAAATACAATGTTAGTTTCAATGTTTCAATATTGTGCTTTTCTGACCCATGGTGGGAAATTGCATTGAATATTAATTTGACAAATTGTCTTTGCTGAGAAGCTGAGTGGAATGATGTCAGAGATGTATTAATATTCAAATCACAAGTTTAATATTGTATTCAGTCTACAAATATTTAAGTAATTTTGTTAAATATTTAACCATTTCATAGCATAAAATCGAAATATTCTAAGACCTACATACATTTAAAATAATATCTATAATGACGATTAAATGTATTATGATACAAACCTCGTGACACACAACTCTTGTGTGTCATTTTGAAAGATTATGAAACTCGTAGTCAAAGATTTAAAAAATATGATTTAAAAGGCATTCACACTTCATACCCTTGTTACTTTCTTACCTGTAATGTCAAGCGAACCCTCTTCTCTTCGTCTAGTTCATTCATCAACAGTTTTATCTCCTTGCTAAAACACAAAGGAAACAAGAGATCATTAAGGGTCAGAATAAAGCCAAAACAATTCTCAAAACACACTATTCCGTAATACAGCATAAAAAACCCCAATAAATACGCTTCTATATTGTAGGCTGACAGATATACTGATAGTTTGTAGTAATATGTTGTTGACAGTAAGTCGGGTGATACTGCTTATTGGCATACTATTACTACACATGCTTTATTTCAATTCAATTCTATTCTATTCTTTCTGTCTCATCTCTAATTGTTTTCTGTTACCCTATTGTGTTATCTGTCACCGATTTTACTGTGTCGGTTCCTATCATCACCCAAAGCACTTTGTAATACAGGTTCCGCAACTTTTCCAGATTAATCTATAACTTTTCCTCTGCCGAACGACATCTCGTCCCTATGGTTCCCTCAACACTCATCAACTTCCTTATGACATCACCACAACAAAAAGCAAGTTAACATGGAAGATCTGCAAACCTTAGCAAAATCAGCACAACCCCTCAAAAAGCAACATTATCGTTATCTCGCTGAGGTCAACACTCATTGATCAAAGACAATAACCTAGACCCTTGGACTACTTTTTCTTAACCAAACAGCACCCCCTGGAATCAACAATGTGGAAAAACCACGTGCCGAGGGACAGGCGGTTGGATTGCAATATCCTTTGTGATGTAATCAAAGCCGCTTTTATCTGCATCCCATCTCTGCACTCATTTGAATACATGGCATTCAAACCACCGTTGTCCTATTCCTCTTGTCACTGCTATCATCTCCAGTCCCCTCAAACCCAACCCATCCTTTCTTTACGACCTCTCCAATTTCCTCACCCAACTCTGATCTGCTTCTATCCTGCTTCCTTTTAACACACATTGACTTCACTCACTGCAAAACAGACATTCGGCATTCACTTAACGTCACTTCCCCCCCCACACACGCGTCACATTCTTGTCTTGAACTTCTCCACTGGACTCAGGATCTCTGGAGCCCACCACCGTTAACCTGAATAAGGCCTGTCTTCCCACCATCCCTCCCCATATCACCAGTAACACACTCATACCAGTCTAATGACTCTCATCTCCGTAACCCCGGCAGCCCCAACAATTTCAGACCTAACTCTGGAATCTACATCCTCATCCTGCTAGGTCTCAAAGCCGTCTTCCATCAACCACCTGGTTCAGATCATAACTCTCCGACACAGGCACCCTTGTTCTTGAACATCAACTACTTCAAATCAAAAACAGCCAACCTCCTAGCACCTCCCACCATGACCAAACACAGAACAGGGGCGAAAGGGCATCTAAATCACTGCCCCCACCCCCTGGAAGTCTCGCCCTCAACCCACCCGGGACGCAGTCTCCTCCTTCAAGTCTTCCCACAAAACCAACGTGCTTTGATGCATGGTCCTTTGTGAATTTGCTCTTGCTGTAACTTGTTTTTGAGTACTTTGAGAAGCACTTGCAAAATAAACAAATGTTTATTGCTGTTATTATTAAAAGCTGCTACATATGTAAGGGGTATCATCAAGTTATTATTAATAATAGTATTACTTATGCTGGCTCTTCATGTGATCCAGGTCCCCCCGGAGACTTTGTAGCTCACTGTGCAGCTGACCCAGAGACCTGGTGCTGGGACCCTGGACTGGACCCTGGACTGGATCCTGGACTGGATCCTGGGCTGAACCCTGGACTGGATCCTGGGCTGGACCCTGGACTGGACACTGGACTGGATCCTGGACTGGATCCTGGGCTGGACATTGGACTGGATCCTGGACTGGATCCTGGGCTGGATCCTGGACTGGATCCTGGGCTGGATCCTGGACTGGAACCTGGACTGGATCCTGGACTGGACCCTGGACTGGATCCTGTGCTGGGGGACCCTGGGCAGGGGGACCCTGGGCTGGGGGGCCCTGGGCAGGGGGGCCCTGGGCAGGGGGGCCCTGGGCTGGGGGACCCTGGGCTGGGGGGCCCTGGGCTGGGTGTCGGCTGCCGGGCCCAGGGCCCCCCAGGGCTGGTAGTGGTAGTGGGTGCAGGACAGCACAGAAGACTTTGGCGGACAAGGCCGAGAGACGAGGGCGGGCTCCCGGACCGCCGGGAGCCCCACAGCAGGGCAGGGGGAAAGGGACGTTGGCGGGGGCCTTGGAGGAGGTCGGTTTAGCTGGCTGTGGAGGACATTTGGTGAATGTACAAAGATCTACACTAAAAATTTCTACAGATATTCTTCATTCGACAGGAACACAAAATCCAACGTACATTTTCACATTGTCTAGCGGATCATGTGTGTGTGTGTGTGTGTGTGTGTGTGTGTGTGTGTGTGTGTGTGTGTGCGTGCGCGCGCTTACAGATGAGGTGGAATTCTGAGTGGTTTCTCTTAGTGTGAAAGGGAGTGAGTCCCGCCCTTCTCTCTGTCTAGTTGTCTGTCTGTCCACCTCCATCATGGGGTCCACCTGTACAGAAACATGGCTCATACACCCCTTTGTGTTTGTGTGTATGTGTGCGTGTGTGTGTATTATCACATCATGTTTGTAGCCCGAGTTAAGCTTAAAGGTCAAATGGCAATATGTTCAGCACTTTCAATTTCAGGGCTGTTTTTATTTTTATTTTATTTTTTTACAATTTGTAATAACAAAAGGTCATGATGACATATATTCAGATTTTTAAATAGGTTTTCAATTTGATATGCAAGCTACTTTACTGCTTTAAGGCTACTGGAGTTGAATGTTTAATGAACCAATTGGGTCGTTGTTATATTTGTCTGTGTGCGCACACTATCTCATATGCCTGAACTGAAAACGGTTAAAAATACCACAAGGACGAACGGGACATGATATGTTGCCACGCTTCAGTCCAGATTGTAAACAGTCGTCGCTGAGGTGACGTCGTACAATGCTCAATTTCATTGATTACTCTGTGGTGATTGACCGGCCAAATAAAATCAATGAAGTTGAGAGGAGACAAGAGTCTAGCATATTTCTATCAGAAACGCTTCTGTCAAGTGTTAACGGCGTGGAGACTCGTCGGTAGGACTCGATACGCTCCGGATTTAATATTTTATTGAGCCTGTAAAACACGCCGGTGTTAAATGATACTGTAGCTGTACCCGTCAACAAGGAGCAGGGCTACAGCTGTCCCGGGACAAGACACTTCCACGGTGACAGCTTCTATAAAACCATATCGCCAGATGATTTAACTGCGGAAAAAGGAAGGCAAAATCATAGTTATGACATTTTTACCCAGGTCAAATATTAAATTCCCATGTAGATACAATTAGAAAAACGCTTAATATTCTTAATGAATCACAGAAGTCTTTCAGGACAGTTTACGATTGCATCGTGTGTCCAGACTTCATTTATAAGAGCAAAAAGGCATACTAGGTTAGCCAATATATTAAAATATATATAAATTTAAAGAGAATTATCTTCCATGTTAGTGCACTGTATAATACGGTTAATGTGCTCACCGTGTTGGACCTCCGTTACCCGTCAATTGAACGTCCATAGTAGTAACGGGACACCATTGTAACCTACTGGTGTGCTGCAGGCTGTTATGTTGAGTTCAGAGGGCCACAAATAGCCAAAGACAGTGTAGGGACAGTCCCTCACTATGTTGGGTCTGTGTGTGAAACACAACATAGCTTGCTTTGTGGTGTGCGGTATATATTTGTTTTATAGATTAGAAAACGTTCGGTGGGTTATTAATATTCAATTTAGTTAGGCTACTGTTCAGAACATACAATGTTTTCAACTTTTAGAAGTACGACACACATCAAGTCCGGTTCACTTTATTTGATGTTTCAAATGAAAACTTTGCATGATTGTATAAGCATTAGGCTTAGAAGACCTACAACTACACAAATATAAATGCTCACGTTTAAAAAAAAACCCCAATAAGTCGACACAAGGACTTGGATTATATTAAATATTATAATCTTTGAGTCAAGCCCAATAACAGTTGTCCTGTTGCGTGGAAATACGATTGAACGAAATGATCAAACATTATCCCAAGAACATCCATCAACAAAAAAAAGAAAGATGAAAAGCGCCAATACTGCATACAAAAAAAATGTATTCAATTACATATATGTAGTGTAGCAGTTCTCAGACAACAGCAGCCCATTTCCCGTAATATACAGCTAGGCTAGGTTAAGGAAAAGTGTGCAATAGAAAAAGAGCAGCGCCGCGCCGTGTGAGACAGGCCGAGCTGTCGGCGTCTTGTGTGCAGAACCAGGCTTCGTACTGTAACGGGAAAAAGAGGAAAATAAGTCAACAATTAATGCTGCTCCTTGACCGACAAAAGTATAATATAATAATTCAGAAGTACCTTTACATTATTTAAAGATATAACGAACAACTAAATGTTAGAGGATTACCAACAAGTCTCATTCATACAATTTGTTCATTCAGAGTTTGTTTATGTACCAGTGGTGGGCGTGGTCGTGGGGGAGGGGTCACCAGCGGTGCTGGCTGGGCCCCCGGTGCCTCATGACCTGCATGTTGCGGTACTTGGAGCGTATGCTCTGGCTCTTCCTGAAGGCCGGCTTGTGCTGGGGGAACGGCTGGGGCACAAAGCTCTCCTGATGGAGAAACACCCAGAGTCAGGGTCAAATGACAACCACATCCAAACAGCGCATTATTTGCATCATCCCATTGAAGAACAGGTATTGGGGCATCTTGCAAATAGATGTTGAAAGGTAAGGCATGTTGTGGGCCTTGGGGATTGAACCCATGACCTTTCGGCTAGGAGTCAAACGCCCTAGGCACTACACTTTCCAATCCCTGACTAAACATTAATATATGAATGACGGTATTATTCTTACAGAATGACTGCATACCATGAGAGGCTTCCTGACATTGAACGGCTGAACAGGAGGGGCCATCCCTCTTGGCCCATTGGCAAAAGGCCTCTGCTGTAACAGACATGAGCAGATCTCATGCGCATGTATACCCACATGATGCATTCTGGATATGACTCTGGTCGTCTGGAAGGTATATAGCTCCAGACATTATTTCTGGCCTGTCCGGTTTAGTGTGCTTGGATTCATATTAAGAATTTCTGGACAGTTTCTAAGATGTTAGCGAGAGTTCTCTGAAACCGCACATACTGTAGAAAAAGGTTCTAGTAACCCGGTATACTAAGGGGACATGGCGCTGATCCAGCTCATATACAAAATGCATTAGTACTACACTTGCGACTGGCTGAAGTGACAGATTCTTCTTCAGAAAACGGTCAAATGAATACATATGAAGGTCCAGTTCTGACCTGGCTTGGTACTTGTCCTGGTTTCCTGAACGGCCGGTCGGATTGATGGCTCTCCAGCGCGGCATCCAACGGCCTGAACCAAATACAACAGGGAAACAAAAGTTCAGGGTGGTTGACATTCAGCAGCATCAGTGGGTTTACACCCCTATGGATGAGCCTGTGGTGGGCCTATGTCTGATTAACCTACCTAATCGGCCTCTTGTCTACGTAGGTTCGCTCTACGAGCGAAGGCCTGGAGCCGTGAAACTTGGAGAAGCGCTTGACAGAAGGGACCTCTGTGTCACAGGTTAGATCTGGGAGAAGGAGAAAGAACAGGATTACAATTATAGATGGTTACACATGAGCATTGAGATATCGAGGTACAGCCGCGTTGTGACTAAATCAAACAATTAACCGGTATGACAACATGGAATAAAAGCAGAAGATGGATAATTGTATCCACAAGGAATGGGGCCGTAGGTCTTGGGACTGGGGCCATGTTCTGGTGGGAGACCTTACCGTGGGAGGAATGGGGACTTTCGTCCCTGGGGGGAGAGCAGTCTTTGGTGCTGGACCCGGCCTGCCAGAGAGAGACCACCACCAGGTCTGACGGCAGAGGCTTGTCCGGGGGAGAACAGCTGAGGTAGAGTGGTCGACACGTCAAACATATACTTATACAACTTATATAGTTGATATATATATTAACTTGGTCTAATCCAATGGAAGGGTAACAAACATTGGTCCAAAAACATTGTTTTGGAATTTAAGTTTTTTTTTAACCCTCAGAATACATTCTTGCCATTCATCATAGCAAAACACGTGGGTACTTACAAACAACCACGGCCTCTCCATGCGTCGTTATTCCTACAGTACCCTCACTCAACCTGAGATCTCCTCCTGTCCCTCGGCCTTATGACTGTAGGGCTTTTATTGATCTCTATCAGTGTTGGACATCCTCCAGTCTCCGGTCACTCCATGTGGGTATAACAGACGAGCAGGGGTGGAGAATCCGAGGTAGGTACAGGTTGGTTCAGTCAAGGTCACTACAGTGATTCTTTGTCCGGTGGGTCAGTGTGGAGGACACTTAGTGATTCCCATTGGGCTTCTTAAGGCGTCAGGGCTGGGAGCTGGTCAGTGCTGGTCAGATCTCAAATCAGCGTTGGCTGGAGGCTTCGGGTGTCACGTCAAAACGTGTGGTGGTTTTCACATATGCAGGCGTTGTTTTGGAGATCTAGTCAAACTGCAATGCTGCCTCTACGACTTTGACTCACTTCCAAATAAAACGGGGTGGAACAATCGTGGGAGGGTGTGTATCGATTATCCTGTGACAGCTTGAGTGGCTTCGGGATGGCCCCACGGAGATATTAATATTATTTGTTGTTGAACCGCTTAGCCCAGCGGGCTGGTGACGCCATCACATATAACACATCGGAGGGGAATACGCTTGAGATGGTCGCCGCAGGTCGTCTTTAAGGGCCTAATTTGGGATTTTGATGATTATTTTTGGGTTAAAAATCGAGTCGTTGGGTCAGGGTTTAGAATGACGCGATTTGATTTAAGGTTACAATTTAGCATGCATGCCATCATCTTCGTCCTCTCTTGAGATATTAAATGGGTCGAGATGTAAACCACATCCAAGGACTCCTTTCCAATGGGTTGGGACTTCTTGTGATATTGCTGAAAAAAAGGGTATACACTCGAGGACTCTGGTTTACATTAGAATAAGAGGTTGCTTATCCATTGGGTGAGTATTAGACCTTTCTTTTAGACTTTACTTGACAGAATATTTGGCTTTGACTTGACAGAATACCCAACTGCAGCACTTGTCGACCTCTTGAAAGGTCCATCATACTTAAAAGTTGTCGGCGATAGTGGCATGACTTCATGGTCCGAGTGGCTCTTTCGCTCATCATAGCCTTACAGTTGGGGTCTAAGCACTTGTCATCCAGAGCTCAACCGTGTACACATATTCATCCATCTAGTCGTTGCCTTGTATGGCTTTACTCTGTTGAAGGTCTTTGGTGGTGTTCTCCAGGATCAAACTTGCTTGGGATCAATCATATGGTCATTGGATATGGTCTCTTCCACAGGGTTTTCAGTCCTCCAATTCGTTGTGCATCTGGACTGCATCTCAGGTCAACAAGGAAATGCAAATAATGGCAGATGGGGGGGAATGCATACATATAATGCCTTCTCCGGTATGAATTTGTAGTAACAATTTTTTCTTTGGTTCGTTTTTTGGAGTAGTATTTTAGTATCTGAAGTCCAGGCTTTTTTGCATGCACTTTGTGGTTTTTGGCACCGTTTCGTATAATGGCAAATTTTTCTTTAGCTGTAATCGCGTAGGAATGGACAACAAATGACTTTTTTCTTGCATTCTTCAGGAAATATATTTTGCTGCTGGGAATTTGGGCATCTGTTGGATGGAATCTTTCCTAAATTACCAAATCGAGTAGATCTTTGAAGGGGGGAATAGGTTAGTAGTTGAAGGCAGAGGGGAATGACGCTGACATTTAATGACATAACTTTGGTTGAAACGGAAACCTCCCATGATCCATGCCTTTTGGCCGTGTAGTGGCGATATGATTCAGTGATGCAATCCTCTTCATCCCCATCATGTGATTATATGGTAAGGTAACATTAGCCTTCCTTTTCGATTTCACTCTTCTCTTTGTAACAACTCGGATGTCTTCCACTCTTCATCTCAGACCACTTTTGCCAGTCGCTGCGGGACTAATGTGTTGTCAGAGCTTCAACACACGCAGAGCGTACGGGGCCGATGCACTTGATCTTAACATAGTAACTTCTGCTCAGCACATTTTGGGGTGTATACGGCAGTGAAACCCCTCTCAAACCTTTGACCCTTGCAGAAGGCCCGTCGCACGCATCGGAAGCTGGTTTCAAGCAGCAGCTTCATTCTTGCACATCATTTAAAAGATCAAGATATTCTCCTTTTTTTTTTTTCCATTCAACTTTTGACATGGTTACGTTTCTTCACAGCCCAACCCTTATCAAGCCCCTGCACGGTGCAATAGGAGTATACCATACCTGCGTGTGCTCACAGACCGTCGGGACTCCACCTGTTCGCTCTCCGTGTCAGACCCTTTGGGGGACTTGCTTGACCGGCTTTCCTCTTTGCTTGGGGATTCCTTCGGCGGCTTGATCCTCCTGAGCTCCAGGTTCCGCAGGGGCGCCGCGTCGGCCTGGAAGCGCTCCTTGCGGCGGGCGAGGACGGAGCTGGAGCTCTTGACCTCGGGCTTCTTGGCCTTGGGCTTGGTGGGCTTCATAGATGGAGGCAGGAGGGGGGTCGCCGGCCCTGTGGCGGGGGGGTTCATAAACATCGGGCGGACGGGAGGAAATGAGCGTTTCCGGCTGCAGCTGAAACGAATGGGCGGGGGCAAGAGGCCGGGCCGCCCTGTCTGGGCCAGCCTGAAGGGGCCGCGCTCTGGCGGGGCCCCGACGAAGGGCTCGTTAAGATCTGGCAACCTCCTTTTGCGAGGTGGCACCATGCCTGGCCTCTCCCGAGGGCTGCTGTGGAAGGACGAGGCGGACGAAGGCGGAGGCGATCCTTTCCATGCAGGAGATCTGTATGGGGGCGGGTGGGAGTGGCTTTGCTGAGCCTTATCCATGAGGGGTCTGTTCCCTTCTCTCTCCACCTCCCCGCGTGGCCTCCTGGGGTCCTGCTCACCAGACCACCTGCACAGCCATCAAACAATACAGAAAACATTACAACGGCAGATCCATGGCCAGGTGTAGCGGGAGACAGACATTAACCTTTAGCTCACCTCACTGCCCTCCGACCATAATGCCAGGATTGAAACTCATTAGGAGAGATACTTTTTTTCATTCAGTAATTACAGCAATGACAGTGGCTCTTCTCAGAAGCGGGTGAAAACCCCCCAGTGACCCTGTTTCCAGGCTTACCCTTTACCCGGGTTTTTAACTACCGGGACTTGGGCAGAGCAGAATACATTTTTATCGGGCCTCCCCTTTAAACCTTCAACCAGCCCGCATGGGGGCCGTTCTTTTGTACCTCTCTGGATAGGAGTTTCGCCTGTGAAACTCCCTGGGTTTCCTCTGAGGGCTAGGGGGCCCGTACTCTCCATTGTGCTGATGGGAGAATTCTCTGTCTCCACCCCAGCGCTTAGAGCCGTGAGCTGGGTGATCGCTCGGCCTCTCCCTGGGACTGTAATGTCCCCTGTGATCGGGGTTGCGTTGCTCTCCGTGGGGGCCCCCTGGGTGCCTGTTGGGGCCCCTGAAGGAGCCTCGGTACGGGCCAGAGGACCCCAGCCTCCTGTCGGCCGGGGACTTGTTGAAGTGCCAGGGCGAGGGGGACCTATGGCCTCCGTCTGAGTGGGCCTCACGGTACGAGGGGCCCCTGTGGCCGGGGGAGGCGTGAGGGGGGCTGTGGGGGGCGGGGCGATGCTGGGCATCGAGGGGCCGGTTGGGCCTTGATGGGGACGGCCTCCTGTGGCCGTGGTGGGGTTCATTTTGGTGGGAGTAGGATGATTGGAACGAGTCCTGGTGCGGATGTCTCCAGCCGCCATGGGCCGGCTCCCTACGCTCTGCCATTAGTGGGGTGCGCTTGGTGAAGGGGGGCCTTCCTCTGCCTCCTCTGGATCCCCTCCAGCTGCGAGGGGCCTTTCCAGTGTAGTCCGGACCGTCTCTCCGGCTGAAATGGTCGTCCCGGGGTTCAAAAGGAGGGTCATTGTCGTAGGCTCTAGTGTGTGTGTGAGTGTGGGGGGGGGGAGACACCAGAAATTCCATTATTCCAAAGTTGACAGACACACAGGGTGGTATAATTACATTATCAGCCACAGAGAATGTCCAGAATCAATTATAGACCATTAATTGTTAGGATATGTTTAAATAAGCACATGATTTAGAGCTTCTGATACTAGAAAATAAATACCTGGACTTGAAGCGTGGTGGTCCAAACTGAGGTCGGACCATCTTCGGTTGTGAGAAACGTAATCTATGGAGGAAATGGATGTTTACATGTTAATTTCGGCTTACTTCCAAATCCCTAGTGTTCGATCGTAGGTTAAAATGATTGTCTAACGAGATGGGACCCCATGAAAGAAACAACGTTGCCCAAATAATTTCATAATACCTACTGCATAACAAACCAGCATAAAAACATTGAATGACAGTTACAGAGCGACAATTACATGCGAACATATGCGAATCAGTGGTTGTCGAAATACGAGAAATAAAGCAGACGTAAACTACAATACAGTCCACAAGCATTCACGCCAATTCTGTACACGAGGCCAAAACCAAAATAGGTACGGTGATAGTTCACCAAAGAGATGAACACGACCCTGTATACTCAATAACTAAACTTAACATTTAGCCTCCGACAAAATAATATTACATCAGATAAGCTGGTACGACAAGATACAATCAAAACTAACGATTTTTTTCAATGAGCCCCAAGTTTGACATTGTAACACATATCCGCACATTCAGGGTCTTGTGCCTACGGCTCTGGGTAAGGCTCGGTCACACACAAGTCCTCCATTGACTCGTTAAGGGCCTCGCCCTGCGTGGCCCAAAGCCAAGACGTTTCGTGGATCATTAACCACAAACAGGGATAGGGAGTTACCGAGACTAGGTTATATCAACACAATAATTCAGCCGTTTTCTATTTGTAGTAACATTACGGAGAGAGCAAGCCTTAAGTCGCTCAATTGGACTTTACTCTATATCGATTCCCTATCATCGTCAATGCTGTTACTTCATAAAGTTGTTGCGTTAGGTTTCACATCTTTAACATTAGGTTAAATGTAATGAACAATTCTAGTCATTCCGTTTTGCAAATGCGTCGGTCGAACTAGTAAACTTGGCGTTAGCGTGTTGCTAATGCTACCACGTCGATTCTATTCCGTTTTCCACACGTCTAACCACGCATTCGTTTTATATCATACATAAAGACGCACAGGCACAGACATGACATATTTGTTGTACAAAATGAACATTACATACCCCTTAAAAGCGTCCTTTACGTGGAGGCTTCCAGCGACACTTCGGATCAGTGGCTGGCTCGCCTTCGTCCTGACTCCTGACTTCATTCTATTTCAGTGCGGCGGCGAGTTGAAGCGCCGCCTATCGGCCTGGAGGAGTCATTGCAGCACTCTGAACCACTTTAAATACGTACAAGTTGAAAATGATACGCCTATATATATATCAGGGTTTCTCAAACAGCTGCAGGTGCTTCTACAGAACAACAGCTTCTCCTTAGATCCAGCTGTCTGTGTCCTTTACTGGGTTGAATTTACTTTTTAATAACAATCTACACCAACAGTTTATAATCTTAATCTTTGACTATATTAATTACCCTCGGAGGAGAAACCTACTTTATAAACTTGGTATTTTATTATGAATCAGTTTCTGTCGATTTTTTAACATGGTACTAATCTCTGAGTCTCTAAAGTTAATCAATGGGATGTACTCAAGCCTACCTCCGTACAAGTTTCATGTATTTTTGCATTTCTTTCAAACCTTTTATTATTATAATGGCTGTCAAAGGTAATCAGAGAGCAGCTTAATCAACACAGTGCATAGTAGGCATTTCAGCTTTTATTGAATCAGATGAAGTAACATGCTGGTCATGCACAGAATGAGTACAATTGTTATATTAGTTTCAGATATAAGGTGACTTTATTTGTTGATTCTAAGATATTTATTGTATGAGGACTTCTATTTATGTCTTAACATTACATATCTATATATATTTGTCTATCTATTTATCTATACACACACATGTGTGTGGAATATATATATATATATATATATATATATATATATATATATATATATTCCTCCTAAATTCTAAAATCCTAAGGTAGATACTATAATATGCCTATTTTATTTTTGGATACATGTAGTTTAGAGTGTTAATTGACTCCATATAACAATACAAACTTTTGTCAGCTCATGAAGTCTCTCTCAGTGCCAGTCATTATTACAGTGAATGGTGCAGTCTTGGTGCATTTAGGCCCAGACTCAAATGTTGCTGCATGGCACACAGTCTACAGCTACAATGGCCAAACTAAAAGGTACATACAGATAATGCATCATATAATACGGCAACAAACCTGATTGTCAACATCCTGAAAACCAAATGGCCAGAAGAAAATCTTGCAAGTCTCAGAGACACCCCAAAATATATGCTATATGGCAAATTACATTGAACAATCACTGTGTACGATTCCACTAGCTGTTGTCAAGTTTACGCTGTAAAGTTGTGTTTTGAGTACATTCAACTAAACTATTTCACTAAAGTCTACATTCTTAATTGTACACACTGCCTCTTTACAAAGTCCCCCATTTACATATAGGGACATAGATAATCGGGGGCAGGACAAAAATCAAGACGCAAATGATTTCTTACAGCAAATACTGAGATACTGATTGCTAAGCTATTGAGGACTTTAAAGATACATGTGTCTTTGATATAGATCCTCCCTGAACTGCTAACAATGAACAGTTAATAGAATAGTGCAACATGCAAAATAAAATATAGATTGTTTGCTCAACATTATTTTTGGGGCAAGAAAATGAAACAGAAGTGGCATATATGTTAAACAATCATATGTTGTCGCATTACGGAATTTATGAATAGATTAGGTTTTCTTGTGAACAGAACCCTCCATGGAAGGACAGTGACTGGAACATAAATACACCATTTGTGGTTTTAAATAAGAAATACCAATTACCACCGGGATGTCACATTCATTGATTATTTTCAATAAATTGAGGGTGTAATCAAAGCCTCAACCAATCATAAACAGGCAACTTTATCGGCAGATCTGGTCTGATTTCATCTCAACAAGCAGTCACAGTACTGTGGATCTGCTGATCAGATCAATTGGAATTCAATCTGTTTCACTCACTCTCACATGCGTGCTTAAAAGGAGCTAAAAGGCGTCGTTGTGCCATTATAAAGAGCTAAGGAAGTCAGTATGGGAGAGAAGTAGCCAATCAGGGGTTGGAATAGACGTGCACTGCATTGCCATGCCTTTCTGTCTGTGGACTAGGTTTGGGTTTGATAAATAATGTGGACGGATAAGCACTTAACACAGCCTTCAGGATTAGCCTTGCAGCAGCCTCATCCAACAAGACACTAGACATAATATTACAACAGAGATGAGCAACGACACGAAGTTGTGATGAGCTCTGTTTTCTAACATTCTGGATGAGTAAAAGCCAGAGAAAAGTGTTACTTTGTTGTCGATCTACCCTTGTCTACCTTGAACTATTGGATGTACAAACACACACACGCACAGACAAATACACAAAAACACACACACACACACACACAGACAAATACACAAAAACACACACACACACACATTCATTACATGATCACATTTTGCTGTAATTTTCCCCTTCAAACCATAAAGCAATTACTCTCTTCTCTCTCTCTCTCTCTGTCTCTCTTTCTCTCTCTCTCTCTCTCTCTCTCTCTCTCTCTCTCTCTCTCTCCCTTCAAACCATAAAGCAATTACTCTCTTCTCTCTCTATCTCTCTCTCTCTCCCTCTCTCTAAACTAATTAACTACTGAAAACCTTCAGTCCAACAGCATAAGAGATACCTGAGCCTGTAGATTACTGTACACACACATACACGCACACACCAAACACACACACACACACACACACACACACACACACACACACACACACACACACACACACACACACACACACACACACACACACACACACACACACACACACACACACACACACACAAAGACACACACTCATATACACCTCAACCCCACACACTATCTCTAGGACCCTATGGACCTAAAAGACCTCTCCTCTGCTCTACTGGATGCTGAGTTTCTTGGAGGATACGACTGAAGCCGAGGAGGTGTGAATGACTTTGGACTCGGCCAAGGGGCTGACCACACCCTGGATCAGGTTCTTGTTGAGGTCTCCACCTCCGTGGCTTTCGGAAGTGAGTCTGGAGTAGGCTGCGGTGCCGGTCAGGTCTAACAGGTCTTCCAGGGCACAGCTGTTGCTCACGCTGTGGATCTGGGTCTCGTTTGTCGGCGAGAACTCAGGGATGGAGATCAATTCCTCTTTGGACACCGGGCTGAAACATTAGAAGGTGTGGTGTTCATATATAACGAACACTTTCCTCGCATTTAGCCAAATCCTGACACGTTCAAATCCCGGGTGGGGGTTTCACCAGTGGAGGTGAAAACCAGCTTGTCAGGAAAGCAGTTGGAGTTGAAAGCAGTTGGACCCTTACAGCTACCAGAAAGCCTACTCTACTCTACTCTCTACTTTACCACTCCCAGTCCATCCTGATACTGTGGTCTTTTAATGGTTTGATCACAAGAGCCAACACTATGAATCAATTCTATTTTAATTCAAAATCATGGTTCCAAATAGGTCTGGAGTCAGCTACCATATATGAGATATTATAACATAATGGTTATATATTCCCTAACCCAAAATTATTTTTTCAGCATACATTTTTGAAGGGACAGCTATGGTCAAGTTAAATTGTTGAAGTATGTTACATATTATAATATTCCCAAGTACGATATCTGGTAAAGTAACAGACCTTTTAGATCCAGCCACATCTGAACAGCACCGGAACCTCGTCCTCATTAGTATCAACACAACCAATGGGGAGACGTCAGTCATGCTCATGCAACCAGTTTTGGTCACCCTCCTTCTGGATGCTTCCAACACCCGGAGAGAGAGGGAGCTGGGGGGGGGGGGGGGGGTGGTTCTCACCTGACTTCCATGGACTGGACCTCGTCCCCAGACCCTGGGCCCCTGACGGTCAGCGGCTCCAGGGTGATGGTGGGCGTGGTGGGACGTCCCACCGACAGCAGCTTGAGGGACGCTCTCATTGTATCCTTCGTCTCCCCCGACCCCCCATGACCCCCGCGCTCAGGGATCGACGCCCCTGCGCCGCTCCCTTCCACCCCCACGCCGTTCTGCTGGCCGCCCTCTGCGGCGTTGCGTTGGTTCTGGGTCTTGGTGTTGGCCAGGTGCTCGGCGTTCTTCTCGTGGGGGACCACGCTCTCTCGTTGGTGTGCTTTGGTGTCGGCTTGCTTCGACAGCTCTTTGTTTGTTTGAGGGCTTCCCTGTGTGACGCCTTTCTCTTCTGGTTTGCGAGCGACCTGCTGTCTTTCTTGCTCCCTCGCGACAACGTTTGTGGTGACTGAGGCGTCCTGGGGTGAGGTGGACGCCCCGGGGTTCACTGCCTGTTCTGGAGTGTTCTTTGTGACACTCTCCTGCTTATGGACGCTGTTCGCTTCGACCGGCCCTCTCGTCAGCTCCTTCTGCATGGTCGTGGCTTCTGTCTTCACCTCTTTCTTTGGGGAGCCCTGGTTCTTCAGGTTGGCCTGGGCTGCTAGCTGGGCTCTGACCTGCAATGTGACCTTTTGGATGGCTTGCTCGTTTGCCATTTCACTAGTGTGAACGTTGGTCCTGAGCTCCCCTGTTGAGGACAAAGAATACAACGTTGTACTGACCCCCCCTCCAACTCAGAGTGGGAGTACTCCACAGACCTGGCCAAGGACATCCAGAAACTGGCCCATTTTTACTCATGCGTCCCGTGTGTAGTGTCTATAAATACACCCAGTCATTAGCTCAGTGCCTGAGGTGCCCTGCACAGAGTTAAAAATAGAAAAGAAGTTGCTATTGCTCATTAATCCAAAATCCTTTTTTTCAGTTCATGAACTCAAATGAAAGCCTTGTCACTTGCAGGAATTCATTTGATTTTGTGATCTCAACTGTCATCGAAGGATCTCAACTGTCATCATAGAACCTTTTTTTGTTTCTTTTATTTTGAAATTACTAGTAGTTCAAAATAATTCACACCAACACCATTGATAATATCTTGAGTATATTATTCATATGCTGTGTGAAAAGTGCCATGCGGTTTCATTGAAATAAAAAAACAAGGAGAAAACTAGCACAGCCAACAGCGAGGGAGTAACCTTCTGGACATGCTCAAATATAGCAAGACGGATCTCATAAGGAGCCAGCGTTCATCAGTATCACAGTTCTGAGATGGAGGGTCGGTGCAGGCAGGGATAGCGAGCCAAGCGACAACGGTTTGGACGTTGACCAAAGGACTTACTGTACCTGGTATTGAGAGAGACACCATCTCCACTTGTCCCTCCTGATTCAATATGGAACAGAGACCATGTGGCAGTAATTAGGACACAAAAACCACAGAGTATGGCCAAATGAAGAGTTTAATAAGGACATTTTACAAAAACAAAGAATTGAAGCAAAGACAGCAAAGGGCGGCCATCCTGGCTGTTGGTGGCCACGTTACAGCGTGGCACCGCCAGGGTCAACCCCCTCTCACAATACCTTCAAGTCTGCCTCGCCCTTCCTCGTTCTCTTCATGATCTCCTCGATGCGCTGTACAAACACACAAGGATGTTTAATAAGTCATAAAGTAAAAACTAATTGCACAATGAAACTTCTGTTGGCGTGTTTAGAGTTTAGAGAAATGGGAGTACCTTCTTCCTGAGGTTTCTCTCCTCCTCCTCCTGTATCTTCTGGATCTCCCGCTCTTGGCGCTGCCGTTCGGTCTCCTCTCCATCCTCTTCCTTACATTTTTCTTTCTGTTGAAGGACAAAAAAAGGTGGCTGCAGTTAAAGGCAGACATATAGAGAAACAGGGAGACAGACAGACAGACAGACAGAGAGATAGGGCCGTGATACAATCTGGCCCAGCCGGGGAAGCATTAACGGTCAGACCTTGACACTCGAGATCAGATCTTATGATGACTTTGTGATCCGATGTGCCGGGTCGTATTCTCATATTGTGATGGGATATTACAGTATTAAGTAGTGTGGACATAATCAAGAACAGATAACTGTCTATGTCCTTAAACAACTCCCCATGCCTTGAAGTCTGCCACTAGGCTCCCGGTAAGAATAGGATACTACCATGAACTTCAAATGAAATAAACTGCGGAAACTGCATGTAATACATTAATGCTGCTGTTGCACGCCTGTCATCAGCCCATCCAATCATTTAATTCGGCCAAAATGAAATGATTGGAGGGCCTGCCTATCTGTCTTCCTTCCTACCCAACTACCTGCGTTGACTTTGCCCATGAACTCATTGTGCATAACCAGAGTCTTCCACAAGGCTAGTCAGACCTATTGCTAAGACTAGCCAGCCTAAAGGAAGGGTGGGGTTTTGTCAGTTGGGTACTTTCAAAATTTGCTGACTCTGACTCTGGTTTGTCCAATTTGCCTTCCCTGCCTTTAATGCATGAGTACAAACAAACAGAAAGATGGACCAACTCTGACCTCTATCTCCTTCTGGATCTGCAGCTCCTTGTCCTGCGACTCCTTCTGTCGTTTTTTCTCCTCTTCCTCACGGTGTCGGATGAGTTCCTCCTGTTTGTCCCTCTCCTCCTTCTCCAGCCGTAGCCTCTTCTGTAGCTCCCTCCTCAGTGCTTCTGCCTTCAGACTGATGGAGAGAGGGAGGAGACATAGGCCCACGGATACAGGCAGATAGCATGTAACATCATATCAAATCATATTCATATACCTTCCTACTCTCCTACTGCAATATTTCCTTTAATTTTATGCTTTCTTATTCCTTTGAATTTTTTTCGGGTTCATATTTTCTCGTTGCCTTTGTATCCTCCAATCGGCTCCTCTCCTCCTCCTTAGGTCACAACAACATTAACTTCCCACTCGCGCAGGCACACACACAAACACACACACACACACACACACACACACACACACACACACATACACACACACACACACACACACACACACACACGCACACACACACACAGCACACACACACAAACACACACGCAGACACACACACAGCACACACACACACACAGTGTGAGTAAGGCTCACCGCTCCTCCTTCTCCAGCTGTTGCTGCTTGTCCTCCAGCTCCTTGTGCTCCCGGGCCTGGCGCCGGCGCTCCGCCAGCAGCCTGGACGCCTCCTCAGCATTAGTCGCACCGGCAGACACCTTCCCTGCGGGGGCTACAAAAGTAATTCATTCATTATTAAATTATAATAAAGATGAATCATCATCATCATCATTATCATTATCCTCATCATCATCACCACCATCACCATTATCATCCTCAACATCCCCCACCACCATCTTTATCCTCGTCATCATCGTTATCATTGTGCTCCACTCCCAGATGAGAGGTTTTGGGCTCTGACACAGATGGCGGCGGCCCAGCTGTAGCAGCCTGACCTCTCCCTGCTCGCTTTTTGCCTCATATGTTTTCAACTGTAACCTTTTCCAATGAAGTCTTTTTTTATTTGTGTTATGCTGAATAAACACACAGGGAGCATTAGCAGCGTTGCATATTTTTCTTTTCACTGTTTCCCACTGGCCATTGCCTCTTGCAGTGATTACTTTGTATATTGGGGGGGCTGGCACTCTTTGCTCAGTACTTTTATATTTTACCGTTTGCATATGAGGTGATCTGTGAGAGGTTTTGATGACAATTTAGTGGTACACTTAAAATCGTGTTGGGACTCTGCCAAAAGTGATACTAACACTGTGCGCATGTATGTGTGTGCGTGTGTGTGTGTGTATGTGTTAGTGTGTGTGTATGTGTGTTTGTGTGTGCGTGTGTGTGTGTGTGCGAAGTTATCGTTGTGACTTAAGGTTGGCAACCACTAGCCATTATGATACCTGGGTCAAGATCAGCTGTCAAAATGGGACCCACCCTTACCTGAAGTCTCATTCCCTGTGCCCTTACTGGTCCCAGCATCGACCAGAGGTTTCTCCTTGTTTCTCGCCGTCTGTCCAGGAGATGGTTCCGGGCTCTCCGCACTACTATTCCTCTTCACAGAGGTGTCCATTTTGGATTCCTCACAGTGGCCGCCGCTCCTTCTGGATTTGGATCTGTCGCCGTTGGTTACAAGGTTGGACTGGTGTCTTATTGGGGACGGAGTCTGGTGGCGTGCTGAGCAAGGAGATGCAGTTCTCATTTTGGATGTCGCTCTGTGAAAAAGAAAAAGTAGTTATTATCCAATGACTATTATCTTAAAAGTGAAGCATGTAGGATGAAGTGTCTTTTTTGGTTGCTGTAGAGACATGGTGGTGCAACATGGCGGGCAGCTACAGTGGCTGGAAGAGGACCTGCTGCCTATGTGTATACAAGGCTCAGTCTGAGGTAACAAAAATGCAACAATCCTTGGTTTCATGGGATTAGTGAAAACATACTTGAATATGAATATTGTATACAATTTATATTCTACACACTGCAACTTTAAAGGTGACAAAATGTACCACCAGCTGTTTTGAAAATCTGCCTCTTTTGACATCATAGGTGGGCGTGTCCACCTAGACGTATGATGGATAGATGAGCAACGTTTGCTACAGTCCACTGGGTTGGCTGGTTAACTGTCTATCCAGCGCACATCTAGGTGGACAAGCCCACTTATGATGTCAGACGAGGTAGATTTTAAAAGGCCTTGTAACGGCTAATCACACACACACCTGGTGGTAGAATATGTCACCTTTAAACACTTTGCATCATAGGATATGTTCAGAGTCTGCATATACATATATATATATATATATATATATATATATATATATATATATATATGTATATATGTAGAGTCAGTGCTACAAATCTTTTATGGTGCATTATGGGTATTTTAGGACAATGTATAGAACTAGATTTTTTTTAAATGGCGATGCCCCAAATAGTGCACTATATAGAGAAGAAGAACCAATTGAATCCCAGCAGGGGTCTTACTTGGAGGAGGACGGGCAGGTGAACTGCCTTCCGGAGTGAGCCGGGGAGTCTGGTCTCCTCAGAGGAGAGCCGAATGCTGGAGAAGCCGTCCGTCTGTCCCTCCGAAAGCGCTGTTTCTGAACCCAACCAAAAGTTTGGTGACATATTAACTAACGAGAGGTTGGCAGTTCCATTGCTTAGGTTGATAATGTTGCTGACTGATTGAACGTCATTCAGAATCAGGAAATACAAATACTAGTACTGCACTTAGAAAATATATATAATATATACCTAATATATAACGATTTTATAAAACAAATATGTAATTACGAATTACTGTTATTACTAATTCAAAGATGTTCAAAATGTACAGTTTTAACAAAGCACTACAGCACCCAAAATCACAGAAGTATTATTTTTTCCCAATTGCTGTTGGACCACAAATGAACCACGACAGACATGACAGGCTGGCTCTACACCTCAGTGTAGAGCCAGGTGGCCGGCTGACCTTGGGGGTGTTGGGGGTGGACTGAGAGCCTCCCTGGAGGCTGGCTCTGTTGTGGTCGGCTGGGTTCAGTGTGCCGCGGTACGGTGATCTGTGGGGGCTGCAGGGGGCTGTGACACATCCAACATTCAGGGGGGACCACATGTGAAGGTGGGGGTAACACTGGTGCAGTTAAGTAAGGCAACACGGCAGGGACATAATGCCTCTATGTGCTCCACCTGACTGTAGCCCTGATCGTGTGTTTAGACCTCTGGTTCCCAACACGTGGGTCGGGTACACTTTGGGGTCACCTAATTTGAAAATAAGGTCCAAGGAGATTGATGAAACTTAAAATGTAGAGTTTTCTTTAAATCTACTTGTCCCTTAATTTGGTGTGCCTGCGTCCACTCGGAAACAGATATTAGTGGCATATGTCCGTGAAGGAAGATGCACAAAACTATCAACATTAAAAGGAGATCATACTTGGTTAAAATGCAAGAGGTCACCTCTGTCTAAGTAGAATTTAACTGTTATTTTTGATGAAGATGTCATCAGAAGAACGGGGATATTGGGTGAAGACACCATTAGCTGAAACTGCATCTTGCTTGGCCAGCTTAGCCTGCAGCACACCCCAATCTGATTTGGACAGAGGGAGGTAATTATAGAACTCACCAGGAAGAAAACAGCCAGTAATGTTGATAGGAAATGAGCCTACCAGGAAGCTGAGGATCTTTTTTCTTTAATCCACAATTGGATTTCAAGTGATAATGTGGCTAATGATTTGGTTGCCTGTGTGGTTGGCAATTCTAGGCTAGGGTAGGATGAGGTGCAGAAAACATACATGCTTACACAAAGAACAATTAAATAACGCAATTCAACGGCATAGACAGTTTTCCTCCTTGCCATAATGAAAACGTCAGCACAACACATGGACTGCACGACTCACAGACACTCACACACATTCACGGCCACATACACCGAAACGTACAACAGAAACGGCGAGACAGAGACACGATCATTCTGCCTTAATTCTACAGTACTTCTATTTTGGACAACGTTAGTGTTCAACTACCAAGGCTGTCCAAATGCTCATAACCAACACAATCAAAACAGTGTTGATTATGTTCAAATAATAATAAATAAATACAATTTAAACTTTAAAACAAAAGCCAGGAAAGAAATTTGAATTGCTGGATATCGAGAGGCAAAGTGAAGAGTTTGAATGTTGGTTATGACATCTGAGTTTGGCAGTTGACCTTCCTCTTGCCTAACGGAGGATGTGTGTCGGTGCTGAAGTGAAAAGTGCTTGCCAAGCCACATGATTATTGACTGCAGTACGCAGTCAATAATCTGGAGAGGTGCATTGGGTGGAAATACTGGTGTAAGTGGTGGGAGATAAAAATCCGTAACCCCCCCGCTGTTCTCACACTGGCTCATTAGCAAACTCAGACTGGAGACACTAATGTCACCATTAAGACCATATCAACAAGACACTGGCTAAATATTTTGTCAAAAGTTTTCCATCACTTTCCATCCAAAATTATAACAGCAACAGGGTTTTCAAACCTTCCGTTTCATTCCTACACTGAAACGCCAGACAACTATTTTCAGAATGATCATATTCATCCACACAACTTGGATGCTGGAAGAAAATGCTGTTGTGGATAAAGGGTCATAACTGAGAGAAAAATATGAGCTTTCAAAAGTATCCGCATTAGTGTGTCCATGGCCTAAATAGACAGCCTAATGGTGCCTTGGAGAGATTAAGGTGGTGGGGATGATGTCATGGCTCTGCCTCATAATCAGGGCAAAATGTGGACAAAGGCAGTGTTTAGGAAGTAGAACATGAAAGTGAGTTAGTACTAGTAGTTAGCTAATACACTGTTATGATGCTAGTGGTGTACCGCAGTTATGCTGTGATGCACATCCTCTTAAAGGGGAACTGTCATACTCGGCTCATATCATATTTCTAATATATACACCTGTTTAAGTTTTGTTGCAATAATCGTGTGTTCCCCTCTAAAATAAGGTCAGACGAGACAATCTACAACCATCAAGAGACAACCACGCAGAAAGTACCACAGAGGTGAAGACTACAATATTCACAGAACACATAATCCCGCCTTAAAGACGAGGACTCAGATGAAACACAAGGATGACAACAACAAAATCACACAATGTCATCAAACACAGCATCACTGCCACAGCTCATCCTCCACAGATGATAACAAACCCCTGGAAAAGTTGGTTATCAACATGCATCATGGGAAAAAAAGAGCGAGCTGGGATTTGGACTGAGGAATGGGTTCTTCTGGACAGAGCAGGAGGGGGGGACTGGTGCGACCAGCGGAGGGAGTGGGGTTGGCCAGGGTAGGGGGGTAGCATGGGTCGGGGCCAGGGGTCGGGGGGTCATTGTTTCTTTACCAGATTCGCTGGAAGCAGGAAGGGGGGAGGCAATGCCATGGGGGAGGGCGGAGGCAGCGGAGAGAGGGGGTAGGTTATCACTGTCACCTACAGTGGATTGGACGGAGCAGAGCAAAGCAGAGACAGCAGAGGTTATAAAAGACTTTACCTGTGGTCCCGCCGCGGAACAGCTGACCTGGGCTGACATGCTATACCACACGGGGATGTAGTGCTGAGTCTGAATACCGCTAGCGCTGCGCTAGCAGCGAGTCCTTTGTTCTCACGAAGTGCCGTGTTTGTTGGAAAGGAATACCTTATCTTGAAACAGGTAAATATTGCCAATGAAAAGGAAAAATGTGTGTTTATTTCCAGTATTAAATAAAAGTAAATGCTTGACGGAATGGTATAGTGTTTCTTCATGATTTCTCCTTTATAATTGATTGTATTGATTGATTGCTTGGCTGCCTGAGCCGTGCAGTTGTACAGTAGCTGCGTAGCACCACATCACTACATCACCGAGCCCCGCGGTGTGGCGGTAACCTTCCCTCTACTGACAATCTCCTTCATGCTCATGCGCACCTCAGCAGTCTGCTGTATGCAGTAAGCATTCTGCTCTGGAAACACACACACACACACGCACGCACACACACACACACACGCACGCACGCACGCACGCACACACACAAACACACACACACAAACACAAACACTCATGCTTGCATGTATACACACACAAACACACACACACACACACACACACACACACACACACACACACACACACACACACACACACTTCTGCATAGTAGGCATAGTTCTACCTGCTCCAGTAGTCCTACCTGCCCTAGAAGCAGAGGTCCAAGGTAGTCATACCTGTCACCACAGTAGCTAGGTCTCCCCAGTAGTCCTACCTGCCCCAGTAACAGGGTATCCCAGTAGTCCTACCTGCCCCAGTAGTCCTACCTGCCCCAGTAACAGGGTATCCCACTAGTCCTACCTGCCCCAGTAACATGATAACCCAGTAGTCCTACCTGCCCCAGTAACAGGGTAACCCAGTAGTCCTACATGTCCTAGCTGCCCGAGTAACAGGGTAACCCAGTAGTCCTACCTGCCCCAGTAACAGGGTAACCCAGTAGTCCTACCTGCCCCAGTAACAGGGTAACTCAGTAGTCCTACCTGCCCCAGTAACAGGGTAACTCAGTAGTCCTGCCTGCCCCAGTTATCCTACCCCCCAGTAGTCCTACCTGCCCCAGTAGTCCTACCTGGGCCAGTAACAGGGTATCCTCGGTTCCAGCGGCGGTTCCTCTGCTCCAGCTGCAGGCTTCGCTCCAGAGATCTCTTCATCAGAGCCTCCAAACGCTCCTGGAAAGCAAACACATCCAGCCTTTAAGGCCTGGTGGCTTTTATTGTGCTGCGTGCTGTTGTGTTGTTGAGTCAGGGGTGGTGTGGTGTTTCGTGCAGTATTGTGTTGTACTATATTTTGAGCTGTGTTGTTTTACACTTTTTTAGTGTAGTGGGTAGGGTGAACTCCAAACCTTAAGGTTTGAGGGTCCATCCCCCATGATCTGGTGCAAGGGTTCTTCTCTTGCCCCAGATGCTCCCTAACCCCTACCTGCTCCTCAATGGCTTGTTTCTGGCTGTAAGCTCCTTTGGGATTCAAAGGGTGTGCTTAGTGGCTCAATAGGCTGTGTAAGCGTGTACGAACCTTTTCCTCCTCCAGCTGTTGCCTCCTCTTCTCCTCGACGGCGGACCTCCTCAGTTCCTCCTTCTGCCTCTGCTCCTCCAGCCTCCTCCAGCGTTCCTCCACCGTGCGCTCGTACTGCAGCCGCGCACGCCGCTCCTTCTCCTTCACCAGCTGGTCCCGTGCCACTGGGAGGGGGGAGGGGGGGAGACATGAAACCAACACCCATACTTTTTTTTCGATGTGAGCCACACTGTGAGCCACATCGAGATCTTCAGGCGGGTGATGTCAACGAGAAGCTGATATTCTCACAGATCGTTTCACTCACTGATGGTTGATGGATAAGTATGGCCTTTCTTATAAATTACACTGAAATTAAAGCTCTAAAATGTTACCTACAGCCCCCTTTTTAAAAATGATATTGTAGTCTAATATGTATGTAATCTATATATCAATAATCAACAGACTAACCCAGGGTTTTTTCTCTTTCTTCACGTCTCTCTTTGGCCAAACGCATTCGGTCATCTGTCTTCAGGTAGCCTTCCACTGGAAATCATTAACAACACATAGTTAGACGACGTACAGAGGTTAAACTGTTCGAACAACTTGAACAGATTGAGTATGCCTAATCTGTCCTGAGACTTACGCAGTGTATCATGGTTGTTGTGGCTCGACGGTAGATGTAAAGGTGAAGGATGCCCGTTGATCTGCGGCTTCCGTTCTGTGGACGGGGCTGACGAGACAAATAAGAGAGAAGAGTACGGTAATAAGTCCATGGGCAAAACACGCATAGCTTTCGGTAACATATGTATGACCTCAGCCCCACGGCGTCGGCGTGTAGTACCGACGATCATCAGCAGAGGGCGGTAACTTCATGCCCTCCGTTTCTGTAAATGTGATCTAAATGGCTTAGGGGGGCAAGACCACCAAGGGCGAACAGAAGAGCGAGGGGCAGAGAAAGTGCAATTCGCCCTTGGCGTGGTATTTATAGGATAGATGCTGAATATAAACGGTTTGTTGTTGCCATGGAAGGCTTTTGCTACTGAAGCAGTGATCGAACAATAGGCAGATGTATCGCTGCTGACATAATAATATTGTGGAATATTCTACCAAATGCGCAAAACCTTCATAAAACTAACATTATGATAGAGATTATTGACTGCACTGAATATACAACATTTTGTGTGTGTGTGTATGTTCGTGTCCCATGCATTCGTGTGTGTTTGTGTGTGTGCGTGTGTGTGCCTGTGAGAGAGTTTACACGTGTGTTTGTGTGTGTGTGTGTGTGTGTGTGTGTGTGTGTGTGTGTGTGTGTGTGTGTGTGTGTTTGCGAGAGTGTGTCCTACTTGTCTTTCCAGCGGAGCCCACGCGTGCCGGAGAGCTGGTCCCGCTGCTGTGGGACCTCTTGTCGGGGAGGAGACAGGGTGAGGTCGGGGTCATTGGGTCACCTGGGGCAGGAGGAAGAAGAAGCAGCATGGATGGAGAAAAGTCCTAAACTCTGCCTATGATGAGGTTAAAAGTAGCGTGAGAGGTTTCGATTGGGAAGGCTAAGTGATTTCACTGAGTCAAACACACACACAAGCACTCCACAATCACACACACACACACACACACACACACACACACACACACACACACACACACACACACACACACACACACACACACACACACAGACACACACACACACACACACACACACACATTATCACACAACACTAACAAACGCAGACACAAACACAAAACAAAAACATGAACTTTCAGACAAATGTTATTGTTTAATTTGTAACTGAGGGATAAACCAACTACTTTTACATGTTTCCAAATAAATAGAAACTTAAAGGTTTTTTGTCATGTGGTATTTTTAATTATTTTTATGTAGCAGAACCATAGGCCAGAGTAGAAAATGGACTAAAAGTTGAGATTCCAATGCAAGTCTACAAGGCAACAAAAGATGACAATCTGTAGTGTAATCCCCTCATTTACATCAACACAAAGTCATATGCCACAGAAATCATCGTAATATTGTAACCTACTTAAAAACGTCTGGCTTCCTACAAGAAACGTTCGTCACGGCATGAGGTCGTGAGAAACCGAATTCTCTGCTGCTAATATTTTCTTTCTTTCCATTCCAATTTTTGTAATGTGTTTGTATGTTATCACAATGAAAGCAATCAGCAAATTTAACAAAGAATATTAACCAGAACATTTTGGTTCTCAATGTGAAGGCTTGAGAGTGTAAAAAAAGACGCCTGTTCGAGGTGCGTCATTCGCATTTCAAACACAAAACATACCCTTCTCTGACTATCACCGGATAAAATTCATGACGAATCACAAATATGATATTTTTGGGGTACCTGTTATGAGTGTCGGTGATGTAGTCACTGTCTTCGCCATGGATGCTGTCACCGGTGGATTCCACCCAGAATAAAGGGAATACTGCCAGACCGCAGCGTCTCGAGCCGTCGGTGAAATGCAAGCTCCGGCTTTTTCAGCGCCTGGGCGATATGCGCTATAACGCGGTAACGCTGTAACGCTATCACGCTGCCATTGTGCTTCAAGGGATCTCACGAGGAGCAAAACAAATCTCAACGTTGGTCTTAAACCTCACCAAATGTCATTATAATCCGCGGATGATGATTTGTCTACGACACGCTGAAAGGCGTGTGTGCGCGTGTGTGCGTGTGCGTGTGTTTGTGTGTGTGTGTGTGTGTGTGTGTGTGTGTGTGTGTGTGTGTGTGTGTGTGTGTGTGATGACAGCAATCAGGGTGGATGGATGAAGAGAGGGATGCTCTGTAGCGGGTGGGAGGGGGGAGGCTGGGAGTGGGGGGGGGGGGGGGGGGATGGACCAGGGGCTGTTCCGAAATGACGTTTTTGTCTGAAATGCGCACAAAAAGAAACGCTTTAAATATGCAGCTATCACATTTCTCCAAATTGACCCTACACCATGTAATCAAATCATCGTATATTAGTCGAGTTGTATTATTAATATACAAGGACATTTGCCGACGCCGAGCCTTTTCTACATCAACATTAATCAGACCTGCAGACGCATTTGGATGTTGCGAACCTCCCGTCCGACAGGGGGCCACGCTTTAATCCCATCCGCCATCTCTAGCAGCGTTGCCAGATTGGGTCAGATTTCCATCAGAATTTGGTGTTCACGATTAGGAGGGAAATTGAGACCAATCTGGGAACACTGGTCTCTAGGTCAGAACAAGCACAACAGGAACAAGGTTCCCCGAGAAGGACAGAGCGACAGACCAGAGAAGTTCTGACTTGTGGCTCCCGACGTGACAGAAAGATGCTGACTAATATCTCCACTGTGCTGAGGACATGCGTCCAGAGAAATGTATGTACTTCTGCACAAGATCTGTGGTTCACTATGAATGGGATTTCTGCATAAATTCCGATATTCATAGGTCTTCTGACCTTGTCATATCCATCAGAGGCCGGACTTTAGCTACCTGGGCTAGCGCCTCTGCAACTGCGGCTGGATGGTGTTTTTGCGTGTCATTTGTCGCTCGTACTCACATGATACTCCACTGACATTGGCTTTGTACACCGCGTCTCCCAAACCCTTTATTTGTGATAAAACAGCATACATATTAGAGACTTTGGCATGGTAATAATAATGTTATAAACGCTGTCAACAGCGATGTGTGTATGGTATCTTTTGCCAATGTTGAATACGGCTGGTTAACCAGAGGTCATTTGTGTGGAAAAAAAAGAAGTATTTTATTAAAGCTATCCTAACCTTCACCTGTCAGGGGACCGCAGCGGTCGCGTCAGCCCGTACCTACGCTGACTTCACCCAGCAGGCGTCCTTTGAAATCAAGGTGGGCATCCAAACAAGCTTCCCCTGACCTATATTATTATCGTCGTGAAATCCGAGATCAACTCACATCATGCACCTCACTTAACTTTGGTTATCCCCCATACGAGTAGAAATGTGACGTACACAAGTTGGACGAGTCCCCGGCCACGGAGGTGGTGATGACCCGGGAGGAGGGTCTCAAGTACTACCGCACCATGCAGACCATTAGGCGCATGGAGCTGAAGGCCGACCAGCTCTACAAGCAGAAGATCATCAGAGGCTTCTGCCACCTGTACGACGGACAGGTGAGGTTTCCTGTGTACTAGTTAGAAATGGCATATACACCTGGACATTTAACATCCTAATTTAAGTGGATACACCTGTTATGGTGTTACTCTTCCATATCCAGTGAGACACTGGCTCTTATAAAATACATGACTAGACATTTCATGACCAATTATGTGCATCACACTTTGGAAAAATGTCAGAGCTTTTGGGATTTTATTTTCTGGACATGTGAAGAAAATGAGATAAGTGTCTTTCAGACATATTGATCATGGCCCATGTGTTGTTACGTGTCCTGTAGGAAGCGTGTGCGGTTGGCATCGAAGCAGGCATCAACCTGTCAGACCACCTGATCACCGCCTACCGCGCTCACGGGTACACCCTCACCAGGGGCGGGACTGTCAGGGAGATCATGGCTGAGCTCACCGGTAGGTTGTCGGTTGCTTATTGATCCGGCTGTCAAATTATTTGTCAAGGAGTCTTGATGGCTCATGGTGTCTTCCAGTTGAGACTGTTCTCCTCGTGCCCTCATGCCACTATCCAGCTTGTTGATGCTACGTTCAGCCATGTTAACACGCGTGTGTGTGTGTGTGTGTGTGTGTGTGTGTGTGTGTGTGTGTGTTTTTGTGTGTGTGTGTGTGTGTGTTTTTGTGTAAACAGTATGCACATGTTTGAAGACAACTTGTGCAGAATCATTATTAAGGCTAGATGGCGCTTTTCTAGACAGCCCATGTTTTGTACGGGGGCATTGTAGATGGGTGGGGGCCCTTTTTATGATGATGGTTTTGAACCCGTGCTTCTGTCTCCCCCCCCCCAGGCAGAAGAGGAGGTATTGCTAAGGGCAAGGGGGGCTCCATGCACATGTACACCAAGAACTTCTATGGTGGGAATGGTATCGTTGGAGCTCAGGTAAGGACTTCACAGAACCTGCTCCTGAAATTATTGGTTGTTCACTTGGACTCATTTATTAATTAATAGGGTTAGTAATAATAGTAATAATAATGTTGAATAGTACTTTGTGATTGCAACAGGATATAATGATTATAAAATATGGGACGCCATAATTGTATTGCAGTGGTTTGGTTGTTGTTTGACTCCCAGCTGAAAGATGCTGGGTCTCCCTGTAGACTTTCTTGAGCACGATGGCTAACCCTTTTTCAGGAAAAAGAATAAAAACCGACTGTTCCTTTTGTTCAAAGTATCATCTGAGCGCCAGAATGGTTAATCTGGCTGTTGTCTGTCCGCCCCAGGTTCCACTGGGAGCCGGCGTAGCTCTGGCCTGTAAAATCCAAGGGAATAACGAGCTCTGTGTCTCTCTGTACGGAGACGGAGCTGCCAACCAGGTAGGACTCACGTACTTAACGACTAGTCTTTAAACTACTGTAGTTTTGAAATTGTAATTAATTTGGAGATTAATCAGGATGTATGGGAAAAATAGCACAGGGCCAATGCATTTAATCAGAATCAGAATACAGAACACTAGTGTCAATTATGCAAGTCAAGTAATACATTTAACCATTGTTATATTTCAGCCGTGGATATATTCTTTTATAACTGTTACGGCCCAGCTCTTACAGGAAAGGGAAGCAGCAGAGAACCAGATGGAGTTGTATTTATTACTAGGAAGTTGTGAAAGATATATATATATATATATAGACATCCCAAAAAAGTCTCTGTGCTTTGATTCACGCTGAGGACTAAAAGAGATCTAAAGCCGTGAAAGACTAGGACAATCGGCGATCCAAGTCTAGCAGTTTAAATTGAAATCTGAAACACTGAAACAACCTCATTAAAGAGGAGAGAGGGTTCCAGTCGGTAACTCGGCCACACCTGGGCGAGTTGGACCGCTGAGTGAGGCTTTCACCTCCCGCTTTAGAACGCTTTATGCTCTGTATGGGCTTTGAGGGCAGTAGCGTACACTAAAGAACACAAATCTAAACGACTGGGATTACGCACAAACGTCACACAAAAGGATTCTTTCCATTGGTGCTCGGTAGTGCATTTTAGTTATTCTGCTGAATTGATTGTGCCACATTTGTTCTATACACTGAAAAACTTCATTCACATGTCCCGCATCATATTTGATTGATTTGCGGGAATCGATTAAATTATGCACAATACACGCAATCCCGTGTTGAAATCAGGCCATAGAACGATTCAAGAGAAAAATCAGAACCCTTTGGATCCCGTCACGGTCGGGGCATGTATGTATTGTTCCCTTCATTTGCCTCACAGATTTCAGTCCAAGGCATGCAAAGCCTTCAAATAAAGTTATTGGTGGAAAAAAGGCTGTGCACCTTAATTACAGTATCCAGAGGTCCTTCTTAGTTGACACGGAATGGTGTGTAGTCACTGTCCTTGCAGGGCTCAAGACATTTTCTACTGGTGGCACTGGTGCTATAAATTGTTTATTTGGTGACACCCTTACAAATTTAGTTGCACCCCTTTTTTTCACTGCTTTATCGCAGTACTTGTGAGTCCTTTGTCAGGTACCATCCATGAGTGTAAATTACATTATATATTAATTTGTCATGTACAGTATGTCATACTGCTAAATGCCCCAAATGTAAATGTACTGCCAGCGCCTTGACACCTCTTTCCTCATGAGCCAACTATTCGTTCACTCCTTCCTATATCAAACAGCTCTACCTACTAATTATATAAAAAATAAATCTATTGCTCCGTTATCTACAATACTGCATTCATTCGCATCTTGACCAGCACTAGTGCTGCAGTGCAATTTGATTGCAACTTTGTACAATGTAACTGAGTTGTGGTTTTTAAATATGAGCTCTCACACAGACGTCGCCCTACAGCTGTGCTACATCTTCCAGAGCTTCTCAAAACCTTGCCGCACATCGCTGCTCCATTCATTGCCACCCAAGATCAAAGCCAGAACCAGACCTAAGAACTAATTGGACCGTTTCAGAAATGAAATGTCTGCGTCGCGACAGCCCTATTTAAAAATGTTGGATAGTGGCGATCGGCCACTGTTGCATTGTTTGAGTTTTAATATATATTTAGATTTCTACAGACACTTGTGTCCTCTCCTGCTTTACCAAAAATATACCTTAGTGAACCCTAAACGTGACCCCAAAACCAAGACGAGAACCGATCCATCCCCACCATGTTACAATGGATCGTTGAGTTCTTACTCCACGAGTGCAGCCAGCAAAGGGGAAGCCATGCATAAACCAACCGCTCTGTTAATACGGAGCCTCCTTCACATCACAGGGTCAGATCTTCGAGACGTACAACATGGCGGCTCTGTGGAAGCTGCCTGCCATCTTCATCTGTGAGAACAACAAGTATGGCATGGGGACCTCGGTGGAGCGGTCCTCCGCCAGCACCGACTACTACAAGAGAGGAGACTACATTCCTGGTCTGAGGGTAAAGACTGCCCTCCTCTGCTGCTGGTTTTGTTATTAAAGGCCCCATATTTTACCACCAGCTTGGACGTTGATTAGCCATGAAATACATTTCTATCACCATGTTAGTGCATTTTGTGATGTCACCCTTACCAAGGCTGCATGGGATAGTTAGAGAAGCTTAAAAATAATGTTTACTCTGATAATGGTTAATAATAAGCTAATATGGTCGTTTTCTTTGTTTCTAAGGTGGATGGTATGGACCTCCTCTGTGTCCGAGAGGCCACGAAATTCGCAGCCGATCACTGTCGAGCCGGAAAGGTACGATTCAATACATTATTTAGTAGTCACATTTCAGTAAATGCACTGTTGAGTCATCGATCAGTCATCTTAGCCGTCAGCACTGAGCTCCTCTGCCTCACTACCAGGGTCCAATCCTCATGGAGCTGCAGACCTACCGTTACCATGGACACAGCATGAGTGATCCAGGTGTCAGGTAAGGAGCCACCTCTTCCTAATAGACTACTTCAGCAGTATCCAAAGTGACTAGAATTAACTTAATAGCCGATTCTAATGTTTAGAACAGCATTTTCTATTATTTTTTACCAAATGTTTAAGGATCAGATACCGAGAGTAGCAATATGTCCAGGGCTGCACATAACTGGTACGCATGCGCACCCATAATCAGGGATGCGTAACGTCACTTGTGTCACTGCAACACTTTTGCGTAACTGACGCAAAAGTAGAGAAAACTCGAGAAAAAATTGAAAAAGCAAAATACATTGAGCAGATACTTTGGTGTTTGCCTCCTGCAAAGAAAAGGCAAACGGAGCCGGAGCAGAAGAAACTTTGTGGCGACGTGGCTCGAAAATAATGATAAGTGCACTGAAATGTGCTCTCATGTGCACTGTGTGCGCTGCAAAATCAGCTGATTGCAACGTTCCTTACTGTGAGATATTCAAACGCTCCGTAGTCAAGCTGCTGCAGTTTATAAAAACATATAAAAACATTGCTGTGCTTAAGAAGTTGTGTATTGAAAATGGAATCTCCTTTGTGAAACTGGGTAAGTTTCATAAGATCAGATGTTACATGTGGGGCTTTGTGTGGGGTGCGTACCAAACACCATCTCCCGGTACTCACCTGAGTAACTCACTAAAAAAGTTATGTGCACCCCTCAATATGTCAATTGCCATGTCTACCTGCAAATTCTTTATTAATTTAACCACGTATCACTGGTATGCAAGGAATCTGCATAAATGGCGAAACTTGATTTGTATTGCCTCCTAACCCTAAGTCCCTGTTCTCTGTGTGTCCTACCGTGACAGCTACCGTACCCGTGACGAGATCCAGGAAGTACGCAGCAAAAGCGACCCCATCTCCATGCTGAAGGACCGCATGCTCAGCAACAACATGGCCAGTGTAGATGAGCTCAAGGTAACCTGGGACCCTCCCCTACCCTTCCATTACTGTTAAGAGGCTTACAATGGTGTCCCTGTGATGGTTCACCCTCAAAACCTTAGTCAGATTGGTCTGATTCTGCTTTTCTTTAAAAGAGTGATCAAAGGCTATGATTGAGCCATAGAAAAGGCCCTAAACGCAGGTTATGCAACCCACATTGTGCGATGTACTGAATGATCGGCCACAGATATTTTTTTTATCAGCCATAGTACTTGCATGTCAGCATAGTTTCTACAATGTGAAGCAAAGGCTCGACTGAAACCTAGACTTAATAACAGTGCTGTAGCTGGACCCGTGGTGCTAATTAGATGGGAATGGATGTCACAAAGAGTCACTGAGTTACGGAACTTTCCCCTGCATACTGGTCATATATTTTGTTTAGTTTTCGCTCAATTTATTATTCCCGATGATACATTACAACAGCTTTTCCCGTGTGCAAAACTACATAAAAAAACATAAATTGATATAATGTGTCATATAAATATAATTACGTTTAGACAATGTGTACTTTTCGAAGTTATTTGACACCACGGCTACTAATAACCTTGTCTGTCTGCGGCCGGGCTTTCTCTCCTGTCCTTCTCCTTTCGGTCGGCTTTCTTAAATGTAATTTCTTTCTTTCTTTGTGTAGGAGATCGACGTGTCTGTGAGGAAGGAGATCGAGGACGCGGCCCAGTTCGCCACCACGGACCCCGAGCCCCCGCTGGAGGAGCTGTGCAACCACATCTTCCACAAAGACCCCCCCATGGACGTACGCGGCGTCAACATCTGGAGCAAGCTCAAGTCCATCAGCTAGTGGATCGCTCCCTTCCTCATCTCCCTCTCTCCTCTGTCTATCGCTCTCTATCTCGATAAAGTAACACCTTTCTCAAGTCACATGCCTCATTCCAGCCCCTCACCCTACGAAACAAATTCTCTACATGTTTGTTACACCAGTCCGGACTTTTATAGTCAATGATGTGGTTTGGGGTGAAGGGTTGGCTGCATCCTCGCTGTTTTTCCAGTTGGACTAGCCTTTAATGAACACAAGTCTGTATTGAGTGTCAAAACAGTTTTGAAGTTGAGCTGAGGATTTCTCTGCCTAAAACCGGCCATGATGCAGCCGATCTAAACACTGGGATAATTTGTCAAGGAGGGAAAAGTTGTATCTAAAGATGGAAGTATTTGGATGAGGTTTGATGCTATTGGTGCAGGAGTCATTGTAATGAATGTTTGAGGTTAAGTCACTATTTCAGTTAGTTAGTTAATAAGCCATGGTGCAAGAACAGTTTCAAAGCTCTAGATCATAACTTGATCAGCAAAAAGAAAAGTTCCTCCTTAGGGGAAATGGTCAAATGGAGGCTGCACAATTAAGGGAAAAATAATAAAGTTTACTTTTATCGGTTCATCTTGCCAAATCGGAGGTGTTGCTGTAGTTGCTTCAGAGTTTGATTTTGATTTCAAACACTCTGGAGTTGTTCACCATTGTAGATTATTTGTGCAACACTATTTATGGTTTCAAAATGTACATTCAGTGACTGAGGGGGGGGATATGAGCTTCAGTAAGTCGATTATTGTGACCATATGCTGCCTTTCAGCGAGACCTTTGTTTTAAAAAATGGAAAATGTTCCCATTTGAATACATTACTCTAAGAGACAATTACAACTAAATTGTATACCATTGTCTTGGTTTGAAGATAAATATTCTAATGGAGTACTTCATCTAAACTTTCATCAGAAAATATAATAAATGGGGACACATGTCGGCCGATTTAAGGGACCCCTTTTTGTTTAAATTATTAAAAGAAAGGCAAATGCCATTCCATAAAATATTAGAATTGTGGTTCTTGGCACTGGGAAGGTAAATATATATGGTCACATACGCTGTTACGGTTAAGATGTCACAGCAAGAAGCAATGTTGCATTGACACCATGTTTTATTATTAACCGTATGTATGTCCTGAATATTAAAATACATATGTTGAAAGGTTCGCATTGTGAATGTTTGTTCTCTATTCTGCAACGTCCATGAAATTACATTTTGTTCTACAAATTGTGTTGTCTCAAGTCACAAAGTAATAGTTTTGTTCAAAGTCAAGTATTTATTTTTTTAATATATTTAATATTACTTATTACTTGCAATACAATGAATCCTACAATCTATATATACTATTTCCAAAACACATTTTCCCTCCGTTTCCCTGTCAGTTTAAATCATATAATTCATATAAGACTTTTATTGGGAAATGCAATACCGGAAGAAGTTGTACAAAATGTGGCTCTGTATGCGTTGCCTGCAGGGTATCCAGACGGTGGCGGTTGACTACTACGTGTTGTTGTAAACGCGGCACCATGGAAGTGAGGGGCTATCCGGGCACCATGAGGGGGCTTTTTTACACGCTTTGTGGCCTTCTCATCATTACCAAGTTAAGTTCTGCAGAAGAGCGAGCTAACGGCAAAAAGGAGCAAGAATGCCACAACTATGCGGGAGGACATGTCTACCCGGGGGAAGCTTTCCGTGTCCCTGTGTCAGATCATTCCCTGCACCTCAGCAAAGCTAAAAGTAAGCTCTTTTTAATTTTCATTATCCATTCAAGCTAGTTCTGAGATGCCTATAAATGTTGTCCCAGGAGGAATAGTGCTGTCTGCAGCAGCTGCTGCACGGTGCTAGGGCATGTATCCCGTTAGTAGCAGTGCAGTGCACCATAAGGAACAATAGATAAAAACAGCTCGCAAATCCCAGTAACTTAATTGTAAAGACTGCATACACATGGTCGAAAATACAATGTCCATCCTGGATGCTTATCATTTAATTTGATAGAGCATAGTTATGAGGCTACCTTTCATACAAATGGCTGTGAGAAGACACGTCATTCTACAAAACTCGGGGGGATTGTGGTACACCAACAAAGATCATCTCCATTATGGTCAGTGAAATTCTAAGTAAGAATGTAGGTCATCATGAAGCCATTATTTCTTTCCTTTTAACATAAATAAGTAGGTATGTCGTTGACAAAACGACATTGTTTCATTGGTGGAATTTCTGTGAATGTCCCATAACTGGTATTAGCCCTTTATATGTGGTCGTTTTTATAAATGCATTCTTTTTTTATGTTTTGCCTCTGAAAGTTTCCAAACCATCGCCACACTGGGAAGGAACAGCTGTCATCAACGGTGAATTCAAGGAGCTGAAACTGACAGACTACAAGGGAAAATACCTTGTCTTCTTCTTCTACCCCCTGGACTTGTGAGCCGGATTCTTTACTCACAGCTTTCATTTTAAATTCTGCTTATACACAGAGTCCTAATGTAAAACCATCCTGTATTCTTCCACAGCACATTTGTCTGCCCCACTGAGATCATTGCATTCAGTGATCGCGTCCACGAGTTTCATGCCATCAACGCGGAGGTGGTCGCCTGCTCCGTTGACTCGCAGTTCACGCACCTGGCCTGGTAAAACAGGCTTATACATTAAAACTGCTGTCCTATTTTTCATTGAACTTAACTTTATGACAAATGGGCATGTGGCCAATATTTTACTGACAGGGAACAGTGGTAGCTTTATGAGATGCTTTCTGAAAATTACTGTTCAAAGTCCACTTCTTGTGATGTAGAAAGAGGAATCATTTAATGTTTTCGATGAGTATTATGAGCAGGATAAAGATGCAATACTGCAATGGTATTCTGTCCCAAAGTGATGGGATGATTCTGTCCCCTGTATATCTGTAGATTGCCTAATGAATTGTTCCCATTGGGATCTACAGTATGTCTTTGTTACCAATTACCACAAATTATTTGTATTAAAAGGATCAACACGCCCAGGAAGCAGGGCGGACTGGGAACCATGAAGATCCCCCTGTTGTCTGACCTTACACACCAGATCGCCAAAGACTATGGCGTGTTCCTAGAGGACCAGGGCCACACACTGAGGTATGACATCATCACAGTCACCGGGGGTAGAATATCCTCATATACACACTGAGGTATGACATCATCACACAGTCACCGGGGTTGGGATACCCTCATATACACACAGTCACCGGGGGTAGGATACCCTCATTAAAACACTGAGGTATGACATCATCACACAGTCACCGGGGGGTAGAATACTCTCATATACACACTGAGGTATGACATCACCACAAAGTCACTGGGGGTAGGATACCCTCATGTACACACTGAGGTATGACATCATCACACAGTGACCGGGGGTAGGATACCCTCATTAAAACACTGAGGTATGACATCATCACACAGTCACTGGGGGGTAGAATACCCTAAAGGGGTGTTCATGGTCCTGGTGATAACGAGACGGCTCGCCAGTGATGACGTTCACGCTTACGCGTGTTCCCGACAGCGACCGTTCATGTGCACTGCGTGGGAATCTAAAAGTTCTTCACAGCAGGTTTTTTTATCCGATAAAAAAAAGTCAGAACTAAACACACTGCCAACAGATGGTTGCAACGTCAATCAATAGTAAAGTATGTGATATGATGGTTGATTCTTTTATAATGAGTAAAACGTTCATGTTCCGACATGTTCATGCACGTCACTAGTAAATCATGCGTCACCAACTGGGCAACTCTGTTATCAAAATCTTGCCCCAGTTGTCGAACGGAAGTAGAATCATAAGAGCGTCATGAGGTGTCGTTCACGAGACATTTCCGACGTCGTGAAAATGTTTTCCCCATAATTTCCAGCGACGTGAACGCACCATAATATACACACTGAGACACTGGGGTTACATCATCATACAGACACTGGGGTTAGGATACCGTCATAAACCCACTTAGTTATGACATCACACAGTCACTGGGGGTAGGATACCCGCATATACACACTTATTTATGACATCACACAGTAACTGGGGGTAGGATGCCCTCATATACACCCTGAGGTATGACATCACCACACAGTCACTGGGGGTAGGATACCCTCATACACCCTACTATTATACACCCAGAAAATAAATTGAATCCAATTTTGATAATCGATTAATCGATTAAAGGTATTTATCAAGTAGAAAATCAAACATTTTCTGCTTAATGTAGTAGTTCAATTCAAATTTTTGCATCACAGATCATTTAAAAAAGAATAGTTGATTTTCTTATCTGTCAGATAAAGCAAGCACTTTTAACACATCACTTTGGACTCTGGTAACTCGTGGTGGCCTTTCCTATCATTATGACATTTTATAGACAAGGAAGGATTGTTTGATTAATCGACTAGAAAATTAATCTGTAGTTCCAGCCCAACAAGGATAAGTGTTCTCAAATCCTGAAGGATAATTAAAAACCCACTACAATCTCCTAATCATTTAATTGCAAATGACCCATACGTTAGAGATTCATTAACATTTTAGTTCATGGATATGCACTTTCTTTAGTTGGTATTAAAATCAATTCTGTCAAGAAGGAGTTGGCTAAATTGATGTCTGTCACTTTTTTCAAACCAATCCACTAGATGGGAGCAAACGGCAATCCACAATCGAATAAGCGTGGCTTCCTGTATAGTTTAAATGTTTAAGGGCATTGACCACTAGTAGATAAAGGGCTAACACAGCGATCTCGCTTGTTTCAACACTTACTTTGAAATACATATCACGGACGTTCGCATGTCTTGAGAAGGTCTTGTCAGGGTCATGTTGTGGGTGGTTTTTGAGTGGCCGTGTGTTGTGCTCTAGGGGTCTGTTCATCATCGATGATAAGGGAATGCTGAGACAGATCACCATGAACGATCTCCCTGTCGGACGCTCTGTGGACGAGACCCTACGATTGGTCCAGGCCTTCCAGTACACAGACAAGCACGGAGAAGGTCCCGCACACTACACTTTATTTACCTTTTTTAGCATATGAAATGCTGTACATTCAACAGAAAAAAATGATAACCACTTAAAACAGAGGATGATTTTTATATATAGCGTGTGTTAATATTATTTGGTTGTTAACTTTAGATGACTTTTCTCAAACTTTTAATTTTGTGTCTTGCAGTTTGTCCTGCGGGATGGAAACCAGGCAGTGACACAGTAAGTGTCTAAATTAAGTGTTTGCGCCTGTCCGGTAGGCCTTTCTTTGTGTACTAATTGCTTCATTCTCTTTCACAGATTATTCCGGACCCCTCTGGAAAGCTCAAATACTTTGATAAACTCAATTAGGCCATTAGCGACACAAAATAAAAACCCTCTCCTAAGATGTTGATTGTGTTGTATTTACTAAGAGAGATGTACCTTTTTTATCTTGTCATTTCAACAGCCAAATGAGCACTTGAACATCGAAGAGAAAATAAACTACAAAGTCGCTTGTGGGAAAACTTAGTTTGAGTATTTTGTAATGCACTGCTTAAACTCCTCATAGGATCATAAAAATAATGTAATAAATGGATCGATAAAGTTGAGGAACATGCATTTCAAGATGTGTTTATTCAAAATAAATTGGGTAATCAGGAAGCAGCATTCTAGCCTTTCTTGTTCACAGAAATGCAAGCTCGGCTGATTCTGCGGTTTCCAAAGTCCTCTTAATAATAGAATAAGAACATTGTAACCTAGCCCTATGAACTACATCCGACCCAATCAATTTACTTTACGACATGAATTTGATACCATGAGTCCATCTGAATAAAAGGTCGAATAATGTCTGAAAGATATATTATGTACACATGCATGCTCGAAGTCACTATACCTGCACACAAGGACATAGGAACCGGGGGGGATGGAGGGGACGTGTCCCCTCCAATATTGGAGACAGGCGCATCTGTCCACCCTAAAAATTATACCGGGGGAGAAAAATATTTTTGTTTTATTTTGAAAGCGCAACACAGCGTCTGGTCACCGCTTCTTATTCTAAAAAACTGGATGATTGAGCGTGCAATTAAAGAATTGATTTGATATTTATCAGTTCATTACTGCCATTCAAAATGTGTTTTCCTTTACATCTACAAATGTATTCTTTTAGTAGAATAAAATATATATTTTTTCAGTGTAGTTAATTTATGACATATTTCTGTTCAAACCATTAACGGATCTGTCAGGTTTCTGATATGTGTCCCCCCCAATGTTAAACTCATTCCTACGCCCCTGCCTGCACACAAAACAAATTGAAAGGAAACTAGATTTAAGCGTCTTTAGGCGGTTAGTTATGCAATTGACACTTACCCAGACAATTTTTTATTACCGTGTCATCATCGGTCAGGCTCACATGACAGCTCACGCGCTTTCTATACGGATTATGCTAATTATTAGAGCACCGGATGTGACTCATTTGACGTCACAAAGAGCGGAGATGTTGGTCTTTAAGTGTTTACTTTCATAAAATCGAATAGTCTAATTTTGTGGCATTCATAACCACCGCAGACCAAAAAAAGTAGGTTAACACTTTTTTTTTAAATCCAACGAACATTTTCGATTCAATTGAATCGCAGACTTCAACCGAGTTTTGGTTCTTCAGAAACGATTTAGCGATTCACAAGGTCTCATAAATCATTAACACATTTCTTCAGCGGTCAGGTGAGGTACGTGAACAACATAAAGATAAGGAAGCATAGGGGGAAGCACATCATCCGTGCGTAGTGTACCACTGGAGGAGTAGTACATGCTAATGAGTCAGCTTCTCATTTCTGGTCAACAGGAGGAGCGTCCGTCAGTCCGCCTCGGAGAAGGCTCAGCGCAACACGCACTGATTCCCATGTAATTCCATATTATTTGTTTTTTCTCTTTTTGTCGGGGGTTGAACTCCTGAGGATCGAATGAAGAAACAAGTTTTACACATTTTTACGTTTAGAGGAATTATCAGTAAAGGTAAAAAAGGTAAAAAGAGAAAATGGCTAACTTCATATTACGAAAGGCCGAACCCAACGACGTGTCCGATATATTGCGAATGATCAAGGTAATTAAGATACGTTTTCGTTTCGATATAATGTTTATGACGAATACAGAGTTTTTACGGATTTCTTAAATAATAGGTTAATGTTTTTATCTTTGACTTTCTATCTGTTGCTCTGCTAATCTAAGGAACTTGCTAAATATGAAGAAATGGAAGAACAGGTCATCCTAACCGAGAAAGGTGAGTGTTTTCCTCATTAAATCTGCCTGGGATTAATAAGGCCCAGTACTGAAAAGTGGTATTCACTATGGATATCCTAACAGAACTGCTCGAAGACGGATTTGGCGATCACCCTTTCTACCACTGTTTTGTTGGCGAAGTCCCGAAAGAAAAGCAAAGCGCAGAAGGTATACATACTTTTGTTTCCCCTCTCTTCAATACATACATATATCTGCTGTTTTGATGTAGGCCTTATAACCTAACGTCGAAAATAAACCAGTTGATTGAGTGGAAGCATTTCTATGTTTCTTATTTTAGGCTTTACTGTGGTGGCCTTTGCCATGTATTACTTCACGTATGACCCTTGGATTGGAAAGCTTCTCTATTTAGAGGACTTCTATGTCATGGAGGAGTTTCGAGGTAAGTTAATGATATAGACCTACAGTGCATAGTTCACTGGATCCCAGTCAGAAGCATAATCCATGTCGTATAACAGCAAGTGTGACATGTCTCAGACAGTCTGGGTTGATTACTATTTTAATGTGCAACTTTTTGTGGAAGCTCAGATTTTTCTCAGAATTTGCTCTTTACAGAGCAAATTCCATGCTCTGTATAGATGGCCACTTTATACTGACTATTGGTCACTTTTGATGGTGTAATCATTTTGCTATCCTGTACTTTAGCTGTCCGGCTAATTTGAAGACTACATTTCCTGTGTGTGATTACTGATATTTATTTTATTTTGAATTTTAACAGGTTTTGGCATGGGCTCCCACATCCTGAGACTCCTGAGCGAGGTATGAAGGCCTTCAAGTATTAGCCGCCAACAGTTGATATATATGTAACCAACTCTGAGCTTACTCAGATAGCATTAATGTTAGCCATGTTCAGATTCTTAATTGATACCGTACAGTAATTCATCAATCCTGAAGGAAATTGGCACAAACTCTCTACAACAGATATAATAATATAAATACAAAAAAGTAATAAGGGTAAAAATACAAAGAGAAGTTAGCATATGAAATATAGAGTTGTGAAGTGGCTTAAAAAAGATATGAACATATGTTACTTGAATGAGTGGCTCAAATACTTGGATATTGCACAGATATGGCGTATACAGTAATTTCAAGTTAAAGATGTGTTGGATGTCCTGCGTTGTCCAGACTGCGGTGAAGACACGCTGCAGCAGCATGCATTTCATCGTGGCCGAGAACAACACTCCGTCCATCGAGTTCTACAAGCGGCGTGGAGCCTCCGACCTGTCGAGCGAGGAGGGGTGGCGCCTGTTCGCTATCGACAAGGAAGACCTGAAGAAGATGACCACCCCAAAATAAGAGCTAATTCAACATGATTGATTAGTAATCTAGTGGATGCCTGCAGTGATTTGCTAGGCTTACAATAACTGCATTAGTCAAAGTTGTTGTTTTTTCTTCTGTATGTGTAACCATTAAAAATGGGGTATTTGTGGAACATAATCTAAGAAGGGAAATTATCAATGATAGAAAGGGAGTATGAAATGTTTCAATATAGCTAATATAAATGTATTATTCAATGTTTATTATGACACTTAATCTTTGTGTTTTATTATACTTTGACACTATTTTAAACCCTTGTGTTGTGTTTAGACCGTAAACTAGTGTGCTGCAGTATTCAACATGTCAATCATTAATTAATCATAAAAATGACTAAAGCTGAATGGAATATATAATATAACTAACCCTTTGGGTGATATGCCCGATTAAAAACTACACTAACTTTGACCTTTGTTGCTTGGATGCATGTCTAATGCACACTGATCAGAGTGATCTGTCGTTTGTTTTATCTTTCAACGTATTCAGTTGTGTCTGCTTGTTAAACTTATGCATTTGCAGGAGTTTTTAATGTAATGGAATATTTGATTTTTTGCAAAAGAAATATATTGATTTTTAAGGCTTCATTAAAGAGATGTACACACGCAAGACTTGCTGGCATGTTATTTGTTGAAACGTTCGACCACTATTATACTATGACTTTTTGATATAGTTTTTGCAAAATGTACAATATGTTTATAATATATTCACCCATTATATTAGAATTGAAATTGAACATGGAAATAAAAAGAACATGAGAACATTGTGTACATCTGTCAGTTGAGGATATTTAGGATAATGTGTCAATATAAGATATATTTTAATTCGATTTGTATAGAATCATTTACCGGACACATTGGGAAGAGGCAAACTGCAAATGGTGGACATATTAGCCATGCTATTAAAAAAAATGGATCTGTGCTTTAGGGCCAGGTTACCTTGCTAAACGTGACCTGGACAGAATGTTATATATTTAAACTTTTTTTGGGAAGGAGAAAAAAAACGGTTTGAAAATGATGGCCTTCAACTCGGTGGCTACCAGTTGGTTTTCCACAACCCTTCCGCATTTTCCTACAAGTTTGTGGCTGTGACGTGTAGTGCTGACGGCGGCCTCGGAGCCGGCGGAGCAGGGGGCTGTAGCATGAGAATATTTGGCTTTAGACGTCCGAGTTTCAGTGGAGCTCCCTAAACAATCGGCCCCTCCTTCTCTGCCTCTCTCTGGCCCGCCCTGACGATACCAAATTCCCGATCCAATCCTGCCCGAGTCTGGGGAAACAAGGCGGCCTAGGGAAACCGAGAAGCGGGTAGAGGCCATCCTTCCCGCATAAAAAGGGTATGCATGCATTTTTCTCGCATTATTTAGAGACCACGGTAGGCCTTTGTGCACATTGGTCTCCGGGTACCCGTGAGACATCGTATGCGCTTTGTTTTTATTCTGTGGGAGAGGCCAGGGCCTTCTTTAGGCCCAGGCCTTTAGTGGAGAGGCCGTAACGATCAGAGGGGGCCTAAGCTAGCTATTTAGCCCGCTCGAAACAGGAATTTGTACGTTGGTTTGATTGCAATTCAATTAAATATCTGCGTTGAAGCGTTGTAATGCACAGCGCAATGGTTTATGTCTTGAAAACGGGTATTGTTTCCACCGTTCTCTAATTACATGCTGCTGTTGGCTATTGCTAAAAAATGGCGCACGGACCACGGCAGGGTCGGACATTAGTCGTGCAAAAGGCGTCCCTGCATCCGTGCTAACATACACAGTATATGGTCACATCAGGGGTAAGTGCGCTGCTGGATACAAACGTTTACTAAGCCGGGGAGAAAATGCAGTTTAATATCATCACAGGTGTCCCGCATTACCTATTTTGTTTATAGGTTTTCTGTCGCCGTCCCATAATTACCGCTATTTTTGCTAAGGTAGATAGACTACGATACACTTTGAATGCTATATGCATTCATATGCTAGTTTCTAATTAGCATGATAATATAAAGCGCCGTTATTAAAAAGCACGCGAGCATCTTTCATACATCTCTGCACTGCGTTCAGCTGCTCACGCGCTTGTGCGCAGTCCAGATACACACCGTTGTCATTTCCCACCTGGAGGTGGGGGATGGTTCTTGCAGCGATAATTAAATGGCACCCCGCCGTCCTCTCTTAAAAACCTTTCTCAATACAACTGTCTCTCAAAAGACCATTGTTTACAACGCTCTTTACTCTCCTACTGTCGCGCATCTGCCTTGGGTAAATGTAGGCTACAAGCAGGACAATGTCTTTGCTTTGAGAATGCATTGTCCCCTGTAGGCAATTTCGTTTTCAAATACTCCCCCTGCCGCAGAAATAATAAACCCTGTGTTAGCTAATGGTTACAGCATTGCACTACTAGACGCATATTTTGTGTTTCATAACAAATTATTCTGTAGGGTGTTACAACCATACATGTTGCTTTGTATGTTTTTGTATTCCTTCATATCATGCAGCGTAAATGCTAGCCAGTTTTCTATTTTAAATGTCTATCATAAATGGTTTCAAGATGTAGTAGTGCTAGCTCTGCATGTTTTTGCATTAGTGTGTGTGAGATTTATAGACATAAAACATTTTTCTTACTTAGTATTAGATCACCTATTCATCACATCAAAAACAATGAATCATAATGTACACTTTAGTTACGTTTGCACTACTTTCACTGGTAGAAGACCTTAGCGCCAGGCCACAAGTGCAAGAGGCATAAAATGCTTGTCCAGTTACAACAAACATGGACCCGATGTTGTGAAATCTGTCCAATCACACACAGATCAAACCTCATCTTGTTGGTGACCATTGTTGGATTTATTTATACCGTGATCTAAAGTGTACTCACTTACATACTGATTTTTCACCCTCGCTCCCTTTTGCTCCCCTCAAGGCGTTGTTTACACGTGTCCGGTTCTGTGCACCTTTTAAAAACTACTTCTGTGGTTTCTTTGAGGGCAATCGTCTCTGATTTATGAAAACAACTGGTTTGATTGTCTGTTTGAAGACAGGACGTGGTTGTTGTGTGTGCAGCGGAGGTGTGTTGTGTTATTAAATGCTCAAACAAATCTTCCCTTGTTCACAGCCCTCCGGAGACAAATGCAGTGCGAGGACAATGGATGAGGATGACGCCCGGCTCGCAATACACACTCAGGAGCCCAAAATAATCCTGCACGGATCGGGTAAAACCTGACTCTGCTACTATATACTTTTACTATACTGTATATACTGGTACAATACGCACTAAGGAGCCCAAAATAATCACTTACTACTAATACAGCTACTACTAATACTACTACTACTACTACTACTGCTACTACTATTACTACTACTACTATATCTTTATTACTTCTAGTACTGTTACAAAACACTCCTGTACGGATCACCTAATACTACTCATACAACTACTTCTAGTAGTACTACTACTACTATATCCTATTACTTCTATTACTGTTACAATACACACTCAGGAGCCCTGAGTGTGTATAATCCTGCACAGATCGGATACTAATTCTAAATACTGAATGCTGTTACAATGCACTATTACTATACGATTGCTATATACTAAATAAACACTCTTACTTTATTTCAGTACTATCGACTACATTCTGTTACTGTATACATACAAAGAGACTATGGTATACTTCAGAATTGTTACTTACTACCATTGCTGATATGCATAATAGTATACTTATTCTATAACACTTTTACTGTTATCCTTACTATATACACGTTATTCTAGTATATCGTATTCGATAATGTAATGTCCTACGTATGAATAGCTCAATATACTAATGAAATGGTGCATATCTCGGTGAGTATTCCCCATCCGATACGTGTGGCTGCCTGGTCGTGAAGCCCTCCCTGTCTCCCCGCTCCCCCAGATGAGGGTTGCGCCGGTGGGCAGGAGTTTGTCGTGGAGCTTCAAGAGACGGTGCTGGTGTCCGAGGGCGAGGGTGAGGGCATGGCGGTGCATCGCTTCGCCTCCGAGGAGCTGGTGATCCAGGACGCGGTGGAGGACGTCGTGTCCGACTACGTGCACTGCGAGGAGGACGAGGACGTCGCCGTGGAGACGTGCGTGATGGCCCTGGAGGGCGAGGAGGAGGAGGAGGACGAGGAGGGCGTTGCCATGGAGGACGGCCTGGACCACGAGCAGCAGGAGGACGACCAGGACGGATGCGGGGACTACCTGATGATATCGTGTAGGTTTTTTTTTTTCTGTGAAAATGATAGGGTCAATTTGTTATCACAAGTGTAATCGCTCCATACTATGGTAGGAAATATAAGTCGAAAGTCTGGAATTAAAATAAAATGTATCTTAGTATTTAGACTTTTGTGGTCCGAAAGCTCTTTTTAGTATCTGGCAAACCAGACATTGTACATCTATAGTAACCCAGTTAAGTCTTGTTTTAACACACCCTCTCTATCGCTCTCCCTTCAACCAGTGGACGAGGCCGGCAAGATGGTGTCTGATGATGGGACCGAAGTGACAGTGGAGGGGGCGGTGGAGGACCAGGAGGTGGAGAAGGATGAGGACGGCCAGGAAGTCATCAAGGTCTACATCTTCAAGGCAGACTCTGGGGAGGACGATATGGGTGAGCGCCGGCAGCAGGAAGTCACGCTTAAGCTTGAATTATACTGCTGAAAGGCTGGTGAAAGAGTAGCGTGTAAGGGTGACATTGCTGATGCGGCCTAGGCTGTAGGCGTCGCTACACAGAATTATAATTGCACATAAACTTTTAAGTCAGGGTAAATTGAACCAAATGTTCCAGGGATATTTATTGGCTGTATTTATTAGCTAATTTAGTTTGTTCATTGTTAATTTTCTTTTCAGGAAATTAATTTTGGATGTATTTCTTGAACCATGATAGTATAATTGGGTAGTAATTTTCGGTTTCAGCCACCAGAGAATTAATTTTGTGTTGTAGTAGACTGAGTTTTGTTGGAGTGTTGTCAGTATAAACGGATTGTTGTTTCTGCAGGAGAATCTGTTGACATCAGCGATGGCGACACGGAGAGCATGGCCCTAACGGGCAACCAGCCAATCAGAGAGAAGATGGTCTATATGTCCGTGGGCGACTCCCACCACCATGGAAACCATAGTATGTGCACATCTAGCATTCACTCTTCGCTCATTTAGCTGACATTTCATCCAAGGCAACTTTCAGTGAATAAAATAACTTAATAATAAATGAGCTGGTTTGGGTTCGGGCAAGTATTGCCCTGGGATGAACTGCAGGTAGACTGCTCACTGTGGGGTTCAAACCAAGTAGCTTTTAGCTGGAAGTCAAGAGTCTAGACACTACACTACTCAAAATCATCTACATGCCTTATCTGGAGGAGGCATTGCTTTCTACATCCTTAAACACTAAAGGAGAGATAGCATCCTTCGATTAAAACATGTTGATGTTTATATTGAAGAATGTGAACGTGTCCTTTGTAAACAAAGATACAAAAATCAAGTGTGTGTGTGTGTGTGCTGCAGGCGCAGAGGAGAGCGAGAGCTGTGAGAACCGAAACGGAGCTGCCAGCGCGCTGCTCCACATCGACGAGTCGGACGGCGTGGACGACCTGAACCGCCAGCGCAGCAAGAACAGGCGGCGGTCAGAGCCCCGCCAGGTGCAGACAGGTAGGGCTGATGCCGTCAACGACCAGAGCATCTGCCTGTGTCTGCCTACGTTCCCAGTTTTCACCTGTTTCTCCCCCCGCTGCAGCCATCATCATCGGGCCATACGGCCAGCCCCTCACCGTCTACCCCTGCATGCTGTGCGGCAAGAAGTTCAAGTCGCGGGGGTTCCTGAAGCGCCACACCAAGAACCACCACCAGGAGGTGCTCACGCGCAAGAAGTACCAGTGCACCGACTGCGAGTTCACCACCAACAAGAAGGTGAGCCTCCACAACCACATGGAGGTGCACACGCTGAGCAGCAAGGCGGCGTTCGAGTGCGAGGTGTGCGGCAAGGAGTTTCACCAGCAGGCGGCGTTGTTCTCCCACCGTCTGCAGCACCACCACCGCGAGCCCAAGGGCCAGCCGGCCTCGCCGCCTCCCGCCAACAAGATGCACAAGTGCAAGTTCTGTGACTATGAGACGGCGGAGCAGGGCCTGCTCAACCGCCACCTGCTGGCGGTGCACAGCAAGAGCTTCCCGCACATCTGCGTGGAGTGCGGCAAGGGCTTCCGCCACCCGTCGGAGCTCAAGAAGCACATGCGCACGCACACTGGCGAGAAGCCGTACTCGTGCCTGTACTGCGACTACAAGTCGGCGGACTCGTCGAACCTGAAGACCCACATCAAGACCAAGCACAGCAAGGAGATGCCCTACAAGTGCGAGCGCTGCTTCCAGACCTTCGCCGAGGAGGAGGAGCTGCTGCAGCACGCGCTCACGCACGAGGAGAACAAGACGCACCACTGCGACCACTGCGACCACAAGAGCTCCAACTCCAGCGACCTGAAGCGCCACATCATCTCGGTGCACACCAAAGACTATCCCCACAAGTGCGCCGTGTGCGGCAAGGGCTTCCACCGGCCGTCGGAGCTGAAGAAGCACTCGCTGTCGCACCGCACCAAGAAGCTGCACCAGTGCCGCCACTGCAGCTTCAAGATCGCCGACCCCTTCGTGCTCAGCCGCCACATCCTGTCGGTGCACACTAAGGAGCAGCAGCAGCAGCAGCAGCAGCAGCAGCAGCAGTCGTCGCCGGAAAAGGCAGAGGTCAAGAGGACGGCGGAGGCCCCCCACTCCCCCCCGCCGGCCCCGCCTAAGAAGGCGGCGGCCGCAGGCGGTGGGGCGGGCGGGGTCGTGCCTCCGTCGACGCCGCCCGCCCGGGTGAGCGCGGCCAGCCTGGCCAGCAGTGTGACCGTGGTGATGGGGAAGGGGCAGAAGGAGTGCAGGATCTACCAGTGCCAGTACTGTGACTATAGCACGGGCGACGCGTCGGGGTTCAAGCGCCACGTCATCTCCATCCACACCAAGGACTACCCGCACCGCTGCCACATCTGCTCCAAGGGCTTCCGCCGGCCCTCGGAGAAGAACCAGCACATCCTGCGGCACCACAAGGACGTGGTGCAGGAGTGATGGACGCAGTCGGGGTATGCCAGTAAAGGACCCCCCCCCCCCCCCCTCGTAGCCCGGGAGCGGCCCCCCTTCAGACTCCTCCAGGATCATCCGGCTCCCTCTGGCGCTCGGTGGGGCGCTGCACTTAGTCCGTTCGTTGTTGTTGTTTTCCTGCTCCTCCTAAACCAGCCTTCCGTCAGACAATTGGTCGTCAGAAATGTGTGAACGTGTACATACCGTTGGGCTCTCATCTGACAGAACAGGCCGGGGGGTGGGGTTGGGGGGGGGGAGGGGTCGTCCGTGTGAGGCTTGCACTTCGGGCTGCATGTCTGTCGGTGTGCATGACACATGCAAGGTGCGGAGAACCTCATTTTGTAGATACGCCCTGTTTTTTAGGTTGTTTTACAGGCAACATACTGCTCTAAACCACACTGGTCCTGATTAGTTCTGCCGTCATAAAACACACATGTTACACAGGGATCATTAGCATTTTCACGCAACGAGACGTCATGTTTATGGTTGAGAAAAACCTTTTCAAAAGCACTTGCCAATTTTTATTTTGTAATACGATGATGGATGCAGTAATGATTTGGTTGTTTTTTGTGCTTCCATCGGCTTCCAACTAATTGTCTAACGTTCTTCCCACGTGTCGCAAAAATATATAAAAAGGCACAGATCGTACAAAAATGAATTATATACTAGTTAATGTTCAGGCATCTTGTTTAAGGATTGACTTGGCGATATGAAATACTGAAACTGTCACAATAGTAAACCAACCAGTCAATGCCCAGCTAAAGGACTTGTGTAGTCCTCAATATATTCAATCATTACACTAATATCCCCATTCTCAGCCTCGTACGTTGAAGAACAGCCCGTTGTGTTTAAATTATGCCATAACCGGTGGTGTTAGGGGATTAACGTCAAATTTAAAAAAAGTTTCCTTTTTGTTTTTGATGTTTATACTGCAATAAAATGAGTGGGTGATACGATCAGCAGTATCTGTCTGTGGGAGCTGACAATGTCACGACCCACCATCCGTGAGGATTTCTTTCTGTCGGGCCTTAATAGGGTTAGATAACGGTTAACATGGTGCAACGTTTTTATTAAAGAGACAAACTGAACTCATGTCCGAGTGATTGACGATGAAGTCATTGTCGATGGAAAGGGAACTGTGTTGTTAGGCTCAGCGTCAGACGGCAGGGTCTGATGGTGTATCTGTACTATGGCTTTTACTTTTTATTTCACCTGTGACTTTTTTTGTTTTTATATTTATTTCATCATTTACAATGTGTTGTATAGTTACATGTAACTAGACTTCTATGGGACGTAAATTATTGTTTTGTACACAACTCTGTAAAAAGTGTGTAGATGTAAAACACTTTACAGAAACAAAATCAAAACTGTGTTGTTATCGATGTACTTCAATGTATTTGTTAAGAAAAAAGGTAATAAAAGCCAAGTATTTTACCTGCATGTTGGACTATTTTATAAATCACAATCAGCAAGCTTTGTAATAACTTGTGGGTCTAAATGAACTATAAGCTGTATTCCTCAAAATTAAAAAAAAACAAAATGTTTCTTAGTCTTAGTGACTGTGATCCATTTTAAACCCATCTTTCGATTAAATGACAACGAATATACACCAAATAGTTTTTTATTATTTCCACTGAAGTGAAATACCATTGTAAATATGCATCAGTGGGCATCAGGTAGTCTCGGCGCCACGTGCAGAGAAGATGCTTCTCGCTGTAGCCCGTTGCAGCGATCAGGCCTCAGCGCACTCCCCTAGAAAGAAGAGCCGTAAAACAAAGGTTAAACATTTTTTGTTGATTTTGGATTGATATTGTGATTGAACTCATGTTTGTTTAACTGTGACATCGATATAGTTGGGGTACCCTACCGTTTTGAGGGAGGATGGCTATGTTTTCGGGCAGAATACCGTTCTCCTGGGAAAACTGCTTGAACTTTTCCAATAGTTGGGGGTTGAGCTGGGTCCCTCGGCCTGCCAGGGCAAACTTCAGTTTAGTAAACTGGTTTGTGAGGGCTCTTATAAAAATCTTTTGTCAAACTACAGAAATGTTTTACCGTATAATTTGTTGAGGACAGTAGAAACGCCGCCGTTGGTCTTGAGGGTGTAGATGAGCGCGTACTCGTCGTACTTGACATCGACCACGCGCATGTCGTTATCGTTGTCCATTCCTGGAAGGAGAGAATATTGATGACAAGGATTGTGTGTGTGTGTGTGTGTGTGTGTGTGTGTGTGTGTGTGTGTGTGTGTGTGCGCGCGCGGGTGCATGCGTGTGTATTTGTGAGGGAGACTCACTCTCGCTCTTGAACACGAACTTTCCAGGAACATCTGTCTTCTTTGCCAGGTGGCTCATTCTCCAACATGATGCGTCAGATCTGACCATTAATAAACAATAGGGTCGCATTATTAGATTATATTATTAGAAAAAGTTATTCATTGAGAATATTTTATATTATAGTCGCTAGGCCTGCTACCTGAGACTAGCGTAGGACATGTCCAGGTCCCCGGCGGCGGTTGGGGTCAGCATGGCGGTGCCCATCTTCATGCTGGCCCGGTGGTCCACGAACCACTGGGCGTTGGTGGCGAAGCCGATCAGATACCATTTCCCCGCCACCTTTAATATGCAGACACACACACCCGTGGGGTTAGGGTTACATATTTACTCAAATATGACCTCAAATGATTAATCAATATTCTCAAAGTTCACGGCCAAAGATAATTAAGCCTTCAGTTTAGTGATTATTCTTTATTGTTTCTCTACGCTGAAGCCTTACTAGCCTATGCAAGACTTTAGCAGAAATACGGTCTGGTTTCGTCACGATTAGATTATATGTACTTCATCAAATGAACAAAACAAGTGGCCTTAAGAAATTATGGAATTCGTCAACGAATGGCAAGTCAGTTCAAGAGAAAAAAAAACACTGATATGTATATGCCTATACAAGGAGATGCCTATTAGTAAAGGATCTCATTTTTCGTGATACAATAAAGTAGAACTAGACAACAAAAGTATTCCATCTGCCTCATCACCAGCTAATTTAACCTAGGAAGCTAGATGCATTTCAATTTATCATAAATTGGTAAATATTATTGATCATCAGCTACAGTAACTAAGTGGCTTACCGCCTGGATGTTAAAGTTGTCCTGAGGTACAACATCAGAGGTCACAAGCAGGGAGCACAGCAGTATCCCCAAAACGCTCAACAACGCTGTTGCCATAGTTATGCCGATTCTGTCTGAATACGATTTCTGGGTCTAAGGTTTGCTGGTCACCCCCTATATAGTACAGTAGGGGAGTGCACGCACACACAAACACACACACACACACACGCACGCACGCACGCATGCACACACACACACACACACACACACACACACACACACACACACACACACACACACACACACACACAAACACACAGCCCAGAGGGGGAATGGGTCTAAACGTGCAGAGCAATTGATTCCATTCGTTACTGGTAAGAAATATTTTCCACACGTATATGAGTTGAAATACCTGAGGTATTTTAGGGCAAGATATCATTAAAAGTAGCCGAAGGTGATAAAGAGGAAATGGTAAACAGCGCAGAATGTGTGTGTGCTGTGTGTTCCAGTAGTTTCTGTTGACTTGACATAGACGATACAAATTCACTTGTCAGCAGTCACAACCGAAAACAGCATGCTGTGCGTGTGTGTGTATAGTTATTTGTGTTTGCGCATGTTTGTATGTCAGTGTTTATGTGTATGTGTGTGTGTGTGTGTGTGTGTGTGTGCATGTGTGTGCGTGCGTGTGTGTGTGCGTGTGTGTGTGTGTGTTTTGTGAGTGAGTGTATTTGTGTATAAAAAATATGTGTCTGTGTGTGTGTTTGTGTGTGTATGTGTGCATGCATATTTGTGTGTCTTTAATAACCTTGTAATTGTGTCCATCCACTTTTTTAACAATGCAGACTTAATAAAGGTATATTTATTATTCCATTAGTTTGTTTGCAGTTGAGCCAGGCCGGGGGATTGGAGAAGAAAGGAGTCAGGGTTTTAGGGTTTGCTGTTGACAGCTATCTGCTGTGCTTTAGAGGATATTGACCCTATAGAGCGCCAGTCTGGGCCTGTTGCCAGGTAGATCTGTAATCTGCCCTGAGCTAACTGTCTTAATATGAAGATTGATAACAACACCTTTCATCTATGGTGCAGGTGCTGGTCTCTCGCTAATCTTTTGATTCTATCTTAAACATTGTTTCAATCAGGGTTCGTGATGGCTAAACTCTCATTGAACATTCATTTAAAACGTCACCATTAAAAATATTGTAAAACATGACGGCGGGCTCCAGATTTAGAAAAACAACATATCACTTATTCTAACTAGTTCTCAGAATGTTCCTCTGGGTGTTGCTCTATATGACTTTCTGATGTGGTTTCCTTGCCTTGTTTGGACAGGCCAGGGAATACAGACAAGATTAGTGGGTTGAAAGTGAATAGGAGTGACATTTTTGATGTGATTGTGATATAACCATGTTCAATACATCTTGTTTCCCCATGTGTCGCCTGTGTAAATGACTGCACATTTTCTAACTGACTTTATAAGTGTCCTTGATCCCCCATTTTGTCGGTTCCTTCGTGTTTTTACCAATGTGGCAACTAGCGATATGAGCATAAAATGACTGAAGTTGTACTTTTAGTCTGATATTGTTATAAGGCTGACACATTCTCAAGGTCAATGGTTGGTCGTTAAATCAGCTAAAGCTAAGCCTGATGACAGCCGCTCTTCTGGCTCCGGGGTTCACTAGCCGGGAACATTTTTATATACGTGCAGTCCATTATAAACAGTACACGTGTGTGTTTTTGCTTGAAGCTACAGAGGCCTGTTGAATGTGCAGTTATCAGGTGTCAAATTTTTTTTCCATTAAGGAGGGCCCCAAACTCCAATCTCAGTAGACAGATGTGGACACATGCACACACCCACACTCATGCAGGAATTCCTTCAAGGCACCTCTGCCAACATAACCGGGATAAGGTACAAACACTCTGCCCCTGTCTATGGGCCTTATTCATGCAGCCATTGTGGCATCATTCCACATTCAGTTCCACCCCTGATGTAGCGTTTAGAACCTAGATGGCTGCTAGGTGAATTTTATGATTGACTTTTAAGGGAGTTAATTGGGTAGCATCAAATAATAAGAAAGCACTGTGTGTGGGTGGGGCATAACATTACACGACCAATAATAATAATAATGATTATACCATTTTTCTCTAAGGTCAAACTCAAACCTGGAATGTTCTAAAGACATTGTTTCCGATTAATATTTTGTCTTTATTGGATTTACATGGATGTTGTTCACATTACAGAAATGTGTATGGCATTTCTCTCTTGGCATTATTGTTATTGAATGTACTTTACAGTAAATGAGAGGTAAGTGCTCAAGAGATGGATATAAACATCATACATTGCCACCAGAGGTCAAGCTTGCATTGGCATTATTTCAAAGGCATCTCAATACTTACTACCAGTAAGTTGTATGTAGTAATATACATACTATGTAATGTCACATATGTATCAATATATGGTAATGTGTAGTATATATAGTATACAAAGAAAGGAAGATATTTAAATTTATCAGAAAAAGTAAAAAGCAAAAGTTAAGCGAAGTTGTAGAAAGGGTTGTTGCAGAAAGGTGCATTGCATAGAATAGTCTCTAGGGCATAGTTGGTCGACTTTGAGTCTAATCCTATTCTTAATGGAGATCTATGATTGTATGGGAGGTACATATAAGTGTATATATTCATGGCATGCATCCATCTAGTATGAATAAATTATTTATGTGCATGATTCGCAAAAAGTTGCTTTTCTATTCTGGGAATTACTGTAAATGGAACCAGATAAACGAAACTTTTCAATTATGTATAAAACGATACAATTATGTATAGTATCGTATGTTTGCTATACATAGCCTATGTATTAGTCTATTCTATTCAATTTCAACGTAGCAGAACTTGAATGACAAACATATTTTATTGTGGAAGACATCAAGATGGTGGTATCTAGGTGACGTCATAGAGATGGTTGTCAGCCTATCAGAGTAGAGCAATTCGTTTTTTTTTCAAGTTCATAAAAAAATCAATAAAAAGAGTCCTCTGCAATTAAATAGAGGAAGAATATGTTGTTTCATAAAAGCCTAGAAATGCAGGTGGATGCCATCTGAAACCTGCTCACGAACACTGAGACAAAAAACGAATGGTCCTGAGGTCCTTATTCAGACCAAGTTAGCCTGTCTGATCGGGGCCAAGCCACTTGCAGTGCTGTCCGTCATGGTGAGGAACTCCAGCCAGTTGTGGAAGAACCCCCTGTAGTACTCGCCGGTGTCGACCACCAGGCCGAACAGATGGCGGCGACCCGTCTTATAGCGCAGGGCGACTTGGGCCTCGCGCTCCGTCACGTTAAAGCTGATGTTCAGGACCTGGAAGAACAGCAGGTGGAGCAGACCCAATGTCACCATGCTGCTGTACCAGGCACAGGTGAAGCACAGCGCCGTGCTGGGGAGAACAACACAACAGGAAAGGTTCAGCCCCTAGGACCTTTGACCTAGGGGAGTATGGGGTATGGGGTACCTTTATAGAGTTTGGGGTACCTGTATAGAGTATGGGGTACCTGTATAGAGTATGGGGTACCTGTATAGAATGTGGGGTACCTGTATAGAGTATGGTGTGACTGTACTAGTTGTAGACCCTAGGACAGTAGAGCAGGGCAGTGAGGAGGTGCTGCAGAGTGATAAAGTATGGTGTACCTGTACTGGTTGTAGACCCCAGGGCAGTAGAGCAGGGCAGTGAGGAGATGCTGGCGAGGACACAGGCTGTGCAGGACCATAGTAATCCCATACACGGAGGTCAACAAAAACACAGACAGGGTGAACAGGAAGCAGCGGTGGTTGCTCTTTCCAACACAGCTGTTTATCCTAAGGTACGCGGTGAGATAGACACACCAGACATACAAATACACAACACAACACAGCGACCGGTGAACTTTAATCCACACCCATCGAACCTCATGCACATTTATACACAGGTTTGTTGAGAAGAACTTGAATTAATGCTGTTGTTGACCTAGCAAACATTGGTCTTGATTCTGTGGAATTTAATTGATTTTGTTTCCAGCATCAGAAAACCTAGTAGAATATAGTTAGGCTTTTCGGACTCCGAGGTCAAAAGGTTCTGGGTTCGATCCCCAATGTCCACATCCTTATATGTAGTCAACCTTGAGTAAGATGCTGAAATGAACTGTATAGCACTTTGCATAGGATAAAAGCCTCCGCCAAAGTAATAGTATATATTATCTCTTGGAAAATAAAGATGGGATTCATAACGACATAATGTGTCTCATGGAGAGCTACCCATTGGGGAATGAACCCTGGTCTCTAGCTAGCAGGCAGGGATAGGCGCTATATTAACGAGGTACCATATCAAATAAATGACATGTGAGTCCTGCAGCAGCATGCAGGCCCATGAATCTGAACCCTTGAGCACTAGTCTACCAGGGAATTGAACACCAGCCTCATGCGGGAAAGGCATGCACAGCACCCTAAACACATTAACAAATTAACACCATCCCACGTTAAAGCAGGACTTGGAATCTCTCAGAACCCACCAGATGCAGTGGTGGTCAAGTCTCTGGACGCAGGACCCACAGATCCGGCAGTGTCCTGCACGCGGCGGCCGTACCACTTTACACACCGCACATCTGCTGCCCTGGCCCTTCACCACCAGGGTTTGCGCCTCCTCCCCTGTGCTCCTCACCTCAGAAGGCCCACCTCTGTTCATCTCAATGCTGCGTTTGTCCGGCACCGCCGGAATCGACCCTGCCACCACGAACCCCGGCCCCCTCTTGGTACGAACCAGCGAGACGACGGTGATCACCACCCCGGCCGTCACGACCAACACCTGCTGGGGGCCCACGTCCCCCCGAGGCAGGATCTCGGTAAGGAAGAGGTAGTACATGTAGGCCAGAGAGTAGAGGGAGAGGGTGAGGAAGAAGAGGGTGCGTTTCTTGCGGCGATGCGTGGCGTAGTAGTACCAGAGCAGGAGGCAGGGCAGAGCGCTGAGCACCACTACGCCGAGCAGGACGTGGAGGGCCGCCAGGCGCAGCAGCAGTGGGAGAAGAACCAGGACAGGAACCATGGAGAACTCCAGCCTGTCGATCACAGCGTTCAGCACAGACGGCCTCCGACCTCCGGAAGGACCCTTCAGCCACCTGGGCCGAGACGAGAGACGGTGTCAGTGATAATGGTTTGAGCAGGTGAAAGACCCAGGGGACATTACAATCACTGATTGCCTTTGACAAGGTTCAAGACCTTTTTTGGCATAGTGCGTCTCGTCCTTCTGACTTCTAAAGCTACTCTGTCCAGTTCTAATTTTTCCATTTGATTTTGTGATGTGATTGATATGGCTCTTTGAATGTAGATCACCATCTATGATTACACCCAGATTTCCGGCTTCACTGCTGTTCTCCAGAGACAGAGAACTGAGATGAGCAGCAATTATCTGTCTCTTTGCGCCAAAGATGGCTATCTCAGTTTTATCAGTAAAAATTGTTATCAGGAGATATACCTCATTGAGGAGAGCCATTTCCAAGGCCTCAAAAAACCAGCAGCGCCTCTCCTCAGTCCTCACCTGTTGCAGGCCTCATCCAGGTCCTCACAGTGGCAGGAACATCCATACTGGTGGCAGTCACACTCGCAGCAGCACATGGAGTCGTCTGGCTCCGGGGGCTTCAACTTCTCCCATTTCATGATAAATCACTGAGGAGCGGCCGCGCAGCCACCTGCCAACAGACTGGGGGTACAGCTCAACATGGCCTAACGTGACATTTACGACGTTGTTAATCATGGTACGATACAGGGACACTCAGTGGTGTTCAACACGATGTCCATACTGTTGACTTGGCGATATTGGAAAGGATACAGCAATATAGGTCACTTCGCTACATGTGATGAATAAGTTGCCTTCCTTGCCTCGCTGAGTAGTTCAAGGAATAAGGGGAATGGTAAATGGTCCTTGTTGTAATGGTAAAAGAAGTTGGCTGATCAATGACATCCTGCAGATTTATTGATTGATGCTCTAAGTGTAACGATGAGACTAAACGTCTGCGTAAAGGTATCCCACATCATCTAAGAAAAGGTGTCCACTACACTTCAAAATAAAATAAAAGAGGCAAAATAAAAGGTATATGTAAACCCACCACACAATGTGCTGCCATGGTCTGATGGGAATAGGGGGAGCTTGGTTAGGGGAACAGTCTACACAAACTGGTGGCCACACGGAAGTCACTCTCACATATTGTAGCACTCCGACTCATTTAAAAAATATATATATGTATGTATGTATATATATATATATATATATATATATATATATATATATATATATATAACATACAGGGATTGCTCGAAATGGATAGCTATTGAAATAACAAACTACATAAATATGAATGTCATACGTTGCCATGTCCTCTTTAAAAACCTTTTTAAAGATTGCCCAGGTGCCATTTGGTAGGGGATTACATATTCACATATTACTTTCATAATTGGATTAGTTCCCTGATCTATTAATTCCCTAAACGCTTATTTCATTTGTTGAAACAAGGCCACTGCGTCCATGGGGAACACTATCTGGGCCAACGACCCTGGGTCTATATGCTGATGAGATAACTATTTACGTTGAGGATAAAAGATCTCTATGCCTATATCCTATATCTGTCCTACAGAGACATTACAGGAACAACACATTTAACATCTTAAATAAATATCTCCATCCTATACGTATGTACAATATATGACTGAATTTACAGATTTAAGAAGATACTTTTTTGTCAGAGTCAAGATAGATATCAAATAAAATACATGATTAAAATATAAGTAGAATTTTAGCACTTTCTTGATTATTAAATGCCACATACTGAAAGGTGATATACAAAGTAAGTCCATTAACATGCACAATATGATGATAAAATTATAAAAGAAAATTCAGACTCACCTTTTAATTTGTATGCAGATTAGGCTTAATTCAGGTTTCCACACCCAAAATTTCAGATCTTCGTCCTCTTCTTTCTTTAACAAGCTATTCCCAACAACAAATACAAGTCTTCCTTAACAGCGGAAGGCTCTTAAATCGAAATGCAATTATGTATTTGTCCTCCAAGCTGGGAACAGAAGTGAGGCAGATTTCTCCCCTGGTTGCAGCAGACGAGGTGCTGTTTGTCTTATAGCAACCCACCACTGAAGAGTCCTAACACTGCATAGACACTTTGAGAAGGGCAGGCTACATAACCGGGATTCCTGATAACAAGTGCTTTGCTCTGTGGTCGCATTGCTCTCCACCTTCCTTTGGAGTCAGCTGTCATAAAACAGTGTGAGTTGAGCCATGGCAGCACTCGGGCTCTTTCTGCCCCCCGTCTGTATTGAGGATCTTTGGCTGTACAATGACTGGTAAATATAGGTACATCCCAGTCCGATGCCAAAGTCCCTCCACAGCTCTGTGTGTGAGGGTCTGGTTGTTCTGAGTCCACCACTCTTTGTAACTCCGCGGTGGTGGTGGTGGTGGTGGCAGAGATGAGATGGGGATCCACGCTGGGAACATGAGAACACTGAAACGCTGGAGATTGAAGACCAGGAGACCCAGGGTGGGAGGCCCCGTCCTGTTCACTCAAGTTTCCTCCCCAGAGACACCTGACCTCTAGGAGAACACTCTAGAAGTGTGTGTGTATGCGTATATTTATGTGTATGCATGTGTGTGTTTGTGTGCGTGTGCGTGCGTGTGCGTGTGTGTGTGATGAGACAAGACCAAGGCTTAAGCTATCCCCTGGCATAATTCAGTGCTTATATAATATTTTTTTAAAGCGTGTTCATTATGCATTACATAGAGTGGAACATGGTTCAAGAATGCAATGTCTTTCTTCATAATGTACCTTAATTAACAATAATCAATATCATGGAAGGCTACCATTATAGGCTAATCATAATTAAAAATAGTATACTATCAGAATGAAAAAGGAGTTGAACCAACAAAGGCCATTTCACTGCACTATGTTTAACTGAGACAATGGCTGGTTATTATGTGGCACTTTTCTACCAGATCCAATCACTTCCTTTGCCCAAGGGAACAAAAACACATAACCTAATCATGCACTTGAGACCAGCAATATCATCAATAGTAATATATATAAATATATATAAAACATTAACTGATTTTATCAACACAGCCCCTTGTGAGGCACCAGGCCATTTCGTGCATGTACAATTTGAATGCACTCCTGCGAGTACATCTGGTTTACGATAACAATGCTTAGGGTATAGAGCGCGGCAGAGGTGGTCAGGGTTGAGATCTGCTAATGTCCAATGTGAATGATAGTATCCAAAGAAAAAAATCAATGTGGAGAAAAAGGCTTTACCCAGCTCCTGAGAGAGCATCCATTAGCTCTGATGGAGCCTGGAAGCAGAGATGGGAGTAATGCAGTAAAGGCATTTATACACTCACCATGTGGCATTCATTGTAAAAATTATAAATAAATCAAACTACAGCGGACCACTCTATGGCTGGTTAAGCTGGAGCCAGCCACAGAAGTGAGAGGATGCTCTTCGTAGACGGTTTTTGCTTTCATACCACCACTGGAATGCTTCCTATAATTGGGAAATGACCCAGACCGTCCTGATATGTGCCTCAGATTTCCTTTAACTACTACTACTAGTACTGGTTTGTTTTCTGATGCCATTGTAATGATTTATTTAAAAAAAAAAAAAAAAGCCTACAGAATAATGAATAAGAGGTTTTCCTGTTTCAATGTTTTATCCAACTATAAAACTATTGTTTAAATCAGAACAAAATATTTTGGGGGTAAAGAAGTCAGATCACATGTACACTCAAAGATGGCAACTTTTAACTATTTCAAAAACGGCCCTGTTTTACTACCTGGGGTCAGCTGGATTAGCCACTACTTTATCCATGCTATTGTGACTTCACAAGCACTTGGAAGGAGATTACTGATGGACTGTGTGAACTGGTAGGCTGGAGTTCATCTGTTGATCATGCGTCTGAGTGGACATTTCTCCTTTTGATTTCACAAATGGCTGATCAACATGACATCTGGTAGTGAAATGGAGCCCTGTTTAAATTTTTGGGGGTTGTGCTCTGCGAGGGCTGTAACAACTTTCAAGCAACTGACCCTAACCTTTTCTTTCATTTGTATATTCACAAATCTTATCAACTTTAATTTAAAAGAATGCAAGAAAGAAATATTGACAAGACTACAGTGACTGGAAATGAGTTTAAATATGTATGTATGTATGTATGTATCAATAAGAAGACGCAACAATTTCCACATCAATGTACTTATAGTTTAAAGTAAACCTTAATACAATAAAACACGTAAACCGAACAGAATGACTATCACAACAACTCATTTGTTCTACTTTTTTCACAATAAGAGAGCAAACCAAGACAAAATGACCATAACCCCTGGGAGGTAGAAGACAGGCGAAAGCTTTCACAGATACAAACTTGGGTGTTTCCATCCCTTTACCCCTTTACCAGTACGGTTGCGTTTGCTGTGCGCTTATCTTTGTGCGTTAGTCAAACCGGGTGGACCAATTCTTTGTTGCAAGTGTAGTACAGGGGACACCATTGATTGATTACCGGCTGACTGATTTGGGCGATTTCAACTTAACTCATGATTAACTCACAAGCGGGGGGGATCAAGTCAGGATAAGTGCAACACAGAAGAAAGACCCAAAAGCTTTTTCTGAAGATGACTTGCTGATTCCCTTCCGAGTTCCGTGGAAGCCGACAAGCGAAGGTTGGGTTGACACCAACCGATTCTAAGACGATATGACAATAAAGCGGAATGTTTCAAGAGTGCGAACCGCTGAGTACTGATTGGTCGGTTGGGGGAAGGGGGGGGGGTACGAGGGACCACTTTGATATGTACCACACACACAAGCACACCACACTGAGAACGATGAAGAGGAAGAGCTTTAGTCCTCCAGCGAGCGGAAGGCGTTCTGCATTTCCTCCAGCAGCTGGGCGTAGTCTGCTTTGATTTTAGCCTCACCGTCCTTCACCGGGTCCTGCATTCAGAAATAAAATGTACATTTTAGTCATTGTGTAGATGCTTTTATCCAGAGCGACTTACAGTTAGTTCAGATCAATGGCTTTCAAAGAGCAGCTCAGAGTAGGGGCATACTTAAGGAGACCTTCAGACATAGGAGTAGACATTCAGAATCGAACCCAGTACCTTTCAGCCTGGAGTCACACTCATAGCCACTTCATATTGATAAAATTGATCAACCCAAAAGGCATCAACTAAATTCCCAACAATATTTATAGTCCTGGCCCAGGGCGGGAGAAGGCACAACACAGAGACCTTGAACTTCATGGTGCTGATCTTGTACAGGATCTCTCCCATGCTCTCCCGGATCATGGTCCAGGTGATCCTGTGGTCGCTCTGCGCCGTGGTCTCCACCACGTGTCGCGCCAGGTCGTAGAACGCGATCATGTTGGACAGGATGCCCACCGTCTTGTAGAACGGACAGAACCTGAGCCCCAAGCAAGAGAGGAGAGAGTTGGGTTTTTTAACAGACGTCGAAATGTATTTGAGATTTTTACTGTTCAACATTAGGAGAACAGCCACTTACACACATAAAAAATAAATATATTTAATAAATATTTAAATCGTAAAAAAAAAGTTAAAAAAAAAAAAACAGCAGCACAATAAGGCTATGAAAGTCTGCAAAAAAGTAAAAAATAAAGTGTTATAATTGTCTTATCTTTGTAGGACTAATGCTGTTATTACTACAAGTGCTCTTACTGCTGGGTTGACCCATTTTCTTATCAAAACATTATTAAATAGAGTCGACGATCAGCAAGTGATTCTAGTGAGACTTAGGTTCAACCAGACTGACTGTCTCCTCTACTGCTGCAGCAGAGGTCATGGTGGGCCTACAGTGGGTCGGGAGTTTAATAAAACAACTAGGAAGGTGTACGGTCAACAGGGTAGTGTTAACCGTCCAAGATCAGCAAGGACAGCAGTTACAGTCACAAGGTGCAACTTTAGGACTACGCATTGAATCAATATTTCAAGCACTGCACAATGACTTTAAGCGAACAGCAAAGTAGACCCAAGATGTTTATCCATATAATAATGCCGATCTTAATTGTTCTGTTTTGCCTGTCACCAGCTATGTAAAGTGAGTTTTTACCTGTCAATAGGTGTGTGGGAGATGCAGAGCCAGGTGTTTTACCTGTCATAAGGTGTGTATCCATTCTGCTGTAGGAAGTCATCTTTGATGAGTTTAGCCACTTCTAAAGTGATTTTGTCGCTTTCCGCAAGGGAGGCCTGAACAAACACAAAAACGTATTGAGTCAATGATCTATCTATTAAGTAATCAAAGAAAGTAGTGCCATTCCATTAGATTGCAACAACATCACACAATAGATACTCCACGATACATCTGGTCCTAAACTCTTTGATTCAACTATAAATCAACAATGTTGCTCCATCGTATCCGAGAAGGACCAATGGCACGGGGAGGGCCGTTACCTTGCCGACCAGCTGCACGATCTCGGCCAGGTCCTCCTCCTCCTGCAGGATCTCCTTGGCCTTGGTGCGCAGCGGCACGAACTCAGGGAAGTGCTTGTCGTAGTGGTCGTCCAGCGCGCGTGTGTACTTGCTGTAGCTGATCAGCCAGTTGACCGAGGGGAAGTGCTTCCTCTGGGCCAGCTTCTTGTCCAGACCCCAGAACACCTGGCAGCGGCCAGGGATGAGGAGGGTCACACGGAAAGCAACGTCAACAATGACTTCACCTCATTGGCAATGATCATAACAGTCGTTGAAATCATTCCATAACCAGCCCATAAAATTTTGTTGTATTGTAGTTTTACCCAGTTTTTCCACTGGTGCTGGGCTGTTGCAACATACAAATTTCTCCAACGGGGGATAAATAAAGTTGTATCAAATCTAATCTTAAGAACACCTGGGAAAGGTGAAGGAATGGAGCCACAATGTAGAGCGTTGGGCTATGTCCATTTGTATGTAACAATACCGTGGCACCTACAATCTAATGTATGTTAAAAAAAGTCCTTACTAAATTAGTCACTCGCAACGCACCTGTACAATACCCAAGGTTGCTGAGGTAACGGGATCCGAGAAGTCACCACCGGGGGGCGATACACTGCAAGAGAATTAAAAGAGTGGAGGAAATTCTCACAACTTTATAATGTTAAGTTGACGGATGTAATACATTACATCCATTAATTGTATGCAATATACAACGCATTGCGTCCATTGATTTCAATGCCCTATCCATTAAAATCACCCGGCTGTTCCAGGGAACAGATGAGTAGAAACCAAACAGCAAGATGGTGGAATGTTGCAGAAACGTTATACTGCACAGAACTCACGCTCCGACGATGCTGACACTGCCCTCCCTCTCCGGGTTCCCCAGGCACTTGACTCGCCCCGCCCGCTCGTAGAAGGAGGCCAGCCGCGCGCCCAGGTAGGCCGGGTAACCGCTGTCTGTTCACCATAGCACAAAATAATATATACAATACAATGACAGACCACAACCACACTGATACAAGAACAGTCCATTAATATCTTCTAGGAACATCTCAACCCGTCAGCTCCACTCACCGGCGGGCATCTCAGCCAGTCTTCCGGAGATTTCTCTCAGGGCCTCGGCCCAGCGGGAGGTGGAGTCGGCCATCATGCTGACGTTGTAGCCCATGTCCCTGAAGTACTCAGACAGGGTGATGCCTGCAGACGCAACACAGAAACCCAGTCAAACCACTGGCCTACTGACCCAAATATGGGTCACCACTATTTAGCATTTTAACAAGCACTCATCCAAAGCAAGTTAGTGCGACTCATTCAGGAGCATGTGGGGATGGGTGGCAGGTTGCCTACAGGTAGGCGGTGGACACTAGCTTTGAAACCGGAACCTTTGGCTGGAAGTGGAACACTCTACCTAGTCCTCTCTGTCCCTGGGGCATGGGGATTTCACTCAAGTGTTGAAGAATGCAGTTAACAGGTGGACAGTACATGTAACAGGTGAACACTACATGTAACGGGTCACTCACTAACGGAGCCCGTTAGTGTGTTAGTTTGTATAAAAGTATACTATATGCAACATTATGTGCATTGAATGGAATTGTGGAAAAGATTTACTTTTGATTAAAGTAATGCAAATAGTCACTTGTCCTATGGAAATCCTACTGATAGGGGGTTCCATTAAAAATGTGCACCAGGCGCGTCGTTAGACCTGGGCATTCGAGGCTATAGCCCCGGATCTTTTGGGAATAGCCCCGGATCGCTGTGCCGTCAAAAAAAAACAAAAAAAAACATAATGATGAAAATAGCCTTGTAGACTTTACTTCTTTGTGGTTGCATTACCAGAAACCACAGATGCAACATTGTAGCAAGTGAAAACCACAAAATTCTGACGTGTCCATATATGGGCAGATTTAGAATAATTTGTTGCAAAATGTTGCAAATTCAGCGTCGTATTCTTTCTTCTCTATGCATAGCGCATCTCGTCGATATTACTGTTTCGTGCTGCTAGCTTTTTAGTGAGATCAGAGTGTTGAGATGGACAGTAATAAGATATCTTTGGTAAGATGGATATAAGAAGAGAGACCCGCAGTGAATTCAACCCGGTCTACTTGACATCGGGTCGGTGCATGACAGTGGTACCGTAAAACTTCCAATAGCCCGGGCTTTTATTTGTTTCTATCACTGAACTTTCGAACAAAACTCTTGCTCAGCAACAATGGGAAATACTATCAAATGTATTATTTAAACCAGTATGAATATTACCGTACATGTTTACCAGGCAATCGAATAACGCCTGCACGCCTGCACACACACACACACACACACACACACACACACACACACTTTTAAGGAGTTTTTCACTCGCTCCGTATCCAGCTTCTTCCACGCTTAAAGCACCCAGGCTACTAGTATGCGGCGAGCTGGGGCTCTCATGTTCCCCCCTGCGGTGTATTCCTTGTCCGCATCCCCTGCCATCCAGTTGTCATACGATTCATGCAGACTGGCTTTGAACGGCTGATTCCATGGATGTACTTTGAGAGCTGCTGTTGAGAGCTTAAATAAATGGCCTATATAAGTTGACTATGAACAATTATTGAAGTTTAACATTTTGTTCAGCAAATTTGACAACTTACAGATGCAATATTGTAGCCAGGGAAAACCGCAAAATGTGTACATTTATGGGCAGATTTAGAATCATTTGTTGCAAAATGTTGCAAATTTGATTCTCCATGCATAGCCCATCACGTCGATATTGCTGGTTACCCGGACCACTTGACATCGGGTAGGCGCATGACAGTGTTTATTTGGCTACAGGCTTTTCTAATGTCTCATTTTGGCTGCTGATACATGTGGTGCACTTTCCTATCCTTAACGTCAACAATAACCTACTCAGTAGGCCTGCCCTGACGTGAGTCTGACATGACGATTGGTCTTTCCTTTACTTCTCAAACGACGTTACAATTGCATGTTCATCAGCCGATTTTCAAATTTTCTCGGGGGACAAACCCCCGAACCCCCGTTTTAAAAGGACTCTAACTTCTGGGCTACAGCCCCGGACGTTTTCAATTGCTAGCGACGCTCCTGATGTGCACTGCCTCTACCTGGGCAGTAATGCAGATATTATTGTAAATGGTCGATTGTAACCTATTTAAATGTGCGTATGTATATAAAAAAAAAAGAAGGTATATGGACTATATGTCTAATGAGAAGAAGAAAAAGAGGAACCATAGTGTCGATAGTGTAAAGAGGAGCCTCTTCAGGAGTGCGTGTCCCTTACCTGTGTAGATGGAAGCCTCTCTGGCGGCTACGGGCATGTTGGATGTGTTGGCGACCAGGGCTGTTCTCTTCATAATGCTCTCCACCTTGCCATCCACCTCCATGGTCAGCTGTTGCCAGGCAACACAAACCACACATTAGTGATAAGACATTAGGATAAACGGGGGACATACTGCCCATGTGTGATTTGCCATTTGATCCGTTTTAAGAAAACACTGATGTGTGTAAAACATCTCCACATTATCAGTTTTACTCCTGCTAGGTTCTGGCGCACAGCTTGATTGTCCAACAACAGTGGACAATCTGACAATCTGTGCCTCTTGTTAGTCCCCCTGCGGCAATCAGTAAATAGACCCTTTTTCAACAGATTACCGGTTTAGATAATATGGAAAAAGCAAACAATACATTTGCCATGTCAATATTTGTGAACTGCAAACCAATTTAACAAGTGAAAATGTAGCCACAAATGCATGCCATTTTGTCATACAACTATGAAACCTGTGATTCTTTGAGTCACATATCAGCTTTGGTGTCATTTGGCAATCTTATCCTGTGGATACAAATGTATTCCCTTAGTATCCGTCTTGGTTCCATTTTTGTGCGGCAACCGGATTACGAATTAGAACCAAGATGGCCGCCAGGTGAATAGAACCCATAGCAACCCAGAAGATTGGGGCTCAGATCGACAGTTCTTTCGACCCACCTCGGGGAAGTCTCGTAGTACTTCTGACATCTCATTCCCCCGCTCTCCACAGCCCACGTAGATGATGACCTCACTGTTGGAGTACTTGGACAGGGACTGGGAGATGACCGTCTTGCCGCAGCCGAAAGCTCCGGGGATAGCCGTGGTCCCGCCCTGCACACACCTGGGGCAGGACGTTGGGACGAGCGTACAAGAAAGAGCTATCAGTAGAGGTCCGCTAATGTCAATAAAAGGCTACACAGTTTGAAAGATTTTAACAGAGAGACTTTTACATTTTAGTGATATTTAAAAATGTTAATTATGTATCAAATCAGTGCATCGTTATTTAGCAATACAGTACATTATTTGCTCAATTCTTTCAGATATGTGTCTAAAGGCCAACAATATTCAATCAGGTATACAAGTTTTTGTCACAGGGAAACACTTCCCCTAGCGCCCCCTCTTCCCATCAAGTAATTCCTACTGCCAGTCTGCCAAAGTAAATTAACAAATGGTTCATTTACAAAAGTCAACGGGATGCACAGACTACGGAAAATACAAATTTTAAACATGAGCAGTTCTACTAAAACCGACTGTGAAACTGAACAGAATGCATTCTAGACGTTGTGAAGCCCAATTAACCATCTGTAGACAGTATTATTTGGAATTACACTAAATAAAATTGTTTTTATTCCTACGTTTCTATATTGATATCCACGAAATATAACTACTCACGGAAACAGAGCATCCAGCACCCTCTGACCGGTGAGCAGCGGGTGATTGGCTGGCAGCTTCTCTGTAACTGGGCGGACTTGGCGCACAGGCCACACCTGCATCATGCTGAACTTATCCTTCACGCCTTCAAACTCCAGCTCAAGAACGACATCCTAATGAAACAAGACAGAACCAAAAATCAACCGTCTTGTTGAGATCCTGGTCAACTGCAAAGAGTCAGAAAAAGCGTATTCATAAAGCTGTATTATTTTTATTTGTATATTAGTTCATCACAATGCTAGTCTAAAAGGGTGTTATAAGCTTCCTACATTAGATATTGCCAAACTCTACGACCAAGGGGACTTTTATTCTGAAAGAAATGACTCACAGTGACATCGTAATTTCCTGCTGGTGCGACCCACGTTACGGTCCCTCTGTTGCGTGGCGGGAGCATCAGCTTGTGTTTGATGAGAGAGTTCTCATACACCGTCCCATAGATGTCCCCACCTGTAATGTGGCTGCCAGCCTAGAGAGAGAGAAAGACATAGGCAGAGATAGAGCAATCAAAGTTAAAGACGAACATGTATGTTGTAACAACAACATACAAGGAAACCAATTATCCTTATAAACGACAGGTCATAATAAATGGTTTATTGTGGCCATCCCACGACCCATGATTGTGAAGGTGCGAGGCGTGTCTCTCTCTTACTCTGATGCTCTGACCGGGGGTAAACTCCCACTTGATGTCTCTGTTCAGGGCTCCGATGTTGACCCCTCTGGGGATATAGATGCTCTGGGTGAGGTCGTTGATGTCCTTCAGCGGCCGCTGGATGCCGTCGAAGATGGAGCCCATGATGCCCGGGCCCAGCTCCACCGAGAGGGGCTTCCCTGTGCGGAGGACAGGGTCTCCCACGGATACACCCGCTGTGGCACCAGGTTCAGGAGGGACAACAAGAGACCACAACTACACAATGACCCACACCTAGACACAGGATCACAACCAGACACTGACCAACACCTACACACAGAATAACATCTAGACCACGGCCCACACCAAGACAAAGAAACACACATGACCAGGACCCATACCTAGACACAGAATCACATCTAGACAAGTCCCATACCTAGAAAGACACGCACCTAGACACAGAATCACATCTAGACATGTCCCATACCTAGAAAGACCCATACCTAGACACAGAATCACATCTAGACAAGTCCCATACCTAGAAAGACACGCACCTAGACACAGAATCACATCTAGACAAGTCCCACACCTAGAAAGACACGCACCTAGACACAGAATCACATCTAGACAAGTCCCATACCTAGAAAGACAGGCACCTAGACACAGAATCACAACTAGACAAGTCCCATACCTAGAAAGACACGCACCTAGACACAGAATCACATCTAGACAAGTCCCATACCTAGAAAGACAGGCACCTAGACGCAGAATCACAACTAGACAATGACCCAAACCTGGACACCGATCCACACCTAGACAGATTCACAATGAGACACAGCCCCACCAAAATAAATTGTGAGTAAGGGATACAAGTCTCTTCGTAGACCTGGATAGTGGCCATGTCCCCCTCCAAGCGGATGATCTCTCCCACCAGCTCACTGTGGCCCACACGCACCAGCTCGTACATAGCCGCTCCCGCCATTGAAGTGGCCGTCACCACTGTTAAGGGTAACAGCAATGGATGTAGAGAGACAAAAAGAAAACATCAAGCACCTTTCACAGGTAAACAACTTAGATATTTATTCATTCATCCGTTTGAATTTGTTATCATGGGGTTTTAGATTCATGATTAAGACAACTGGTGTTATTTCCATGGATAAATAACACACACACACACACACACACACACACACAGTGACAGTTTCCACACCTGGACCAGAAACGCCGTGTACATATCCAAACAGGCTTTCCCTCTCCTCATCCTTGATCATGGGGAGATTAGCCGCTTCCATCCTGACCCAAACTTTTCACTGTCAGATGATAAGAACATGCATTGTAAAGAGACACATAAAACGGAAACATAAAATACTAAGCAACAATACAAAGTCAAAAGCAACAGAAGCTACGGTGGCCTGTACTGGCCAATAAATTGACAGAACGTAATTCCCAAATAATGACATTGTCCTCTACGATGTAATCGAGTAGCCAAGCGTCAACTTGAGGTTTTTGAGTTTTTTCCCCCGGTTATTTTGTTATTTCGTCTGTCAAACTAAAAGTCCTAATTTACAAGTAAATGTAAGATCTTTAGATAACTAAGATAAGCTAACAAAGCCGTTTTCGAGTTCTGGGCTACTATAGAAAAATGACATGTTAACAAAAGGGAAAGTTACGGACTGAACACTGTTTTTTATTTGTACAATATCGCGGTTATAGGATGTGATTTTATTGATAACATTAATACAACCATTATCGATCAGCATTGAGTACAGATATGTCGATGTAATTTTATGCTACAAGCAAATTGGATAATAGATACTACAATTTTAATGTGCCTACGTGGTACAACTTTAATGTGCCTACGTAGTACAACTTTAATGTGCCTACGTAGTACAACTTTAATGTGCCTACGTAGTACAATTACAACCAGCCAATCCAACGACCGACGAGCACTACCCTACGTCGACCTGTACAGTAGCCGAGCAAGCTACTGTACAGGTTATTCTACCACTGCAAGAACATCACCTTGTCGTTTGAGATGAAAGGCACACAAACTATCTTTCGCTAACTGTAGTGATTTATATATTAACTTCCCTCGTTGGTCATAATGAGCGTGGTTGTATTTAAGTCGCAAAGCTGATTTGAGCGTATAACGTTTGGTCATGTGACCAGCTAGCCTCTCACTCCAAACTTGATAGCTTCGAGATATCGATTGCTAATTTAGATGACGTAAAGAATAAACGGCAAACTACGCCAAAATGTGAGACATTTAACGTTAAACAAAATAAGAATTGCAGCGATTGGATACACACATACCTTGTGTTGATATGAATGGTCCAGGTAGCTTCCATCCACCGTACAGAAGAGGGGATCAGGAAGGGGGAGGAGCTTGAGCTAAACTGTCAGACATAGAGCTGGGGTGAGTAGAATGTGACTGGAGCCCGGAACAGGGTTTGGGAGGAGCATCACAATAAGAGAACATAGAATGGGACTCAGGCACGTCGACTCTTTAATTTTCTTTAATTGAAGATGCAGGTTGTAATCAACAACTTTTTGATTATGTATAATATTATGAATAAATTGTTTTGAATTTTTTCAAAGTAAGAGTCAAGTGAGCTGACCATTTTGACATTATACATGCCTATTTGAAATTGCAGTGTACAATTAAATACCTTTTATTGATTGATTATGCATTTTTCATCTTTTGTCCAATACTAATTGAGCCACTCTAACATCAGATTTTTAAAGTAGAGGCCTATCCTCCCACCTACATAAGATCAAATGGAATTGTAAATACAGGATTTATACAAAAAGGAACAAACATAAATGATAGTTCATGTATTTACACACTTCGGTCATGACACAAATTTTTGACATGACACATTTACATTAATTGTAATAATCTATGCTTATCTTTGCTAAACCTTATTCTGATTGTTTTATCTTAAAATGAAAGTATGGAAAAATGCATTCTTTCATTCTTTTATTAACTATTTTGAGGCAGTTTCAGACAATTTTAAACATTTTCTTACAAGTCACCCTTTCATAAGAAGCACTAAAATCATAGGGTCCAACATTTGAAACGTATAAAATGAGCCAGAAAAGGCCCAATTCTACCAGAATTATACCTTTGGCGAATGGAAAGAACTAGGTCCTAACCATTGTTTTATAGGATTCATAACAGCATTCACATCTCCATATAAAATCAAATGGTAGACAGAACAAAATATTCAGACATGTATGACCTGAAACTAGCTCCCATTTATTGTAGCTCACCACACAAAAGATACACAACTTAAACTTTTCAACATGGCTTTTAAGTTAACTGACTTAAATAAATAACGAGCAAATAAATAAATAATGATGTACCTATCACATTTTGGGAGAACATACAAGTTTAAGAATAATTCCACTAGATGGCGTCAGATACACCCTGTTTGTTGCCGGGGGCTGGGTTCTGTAGACGAGCGTTACATGCAACGAGTTTCCCCAAGAAGTTTAGCTTTAGCATTGTCAAATTGCTGGATCCGAGATTGTTAGACCCCAAGGTTCAGTTGACGGATTAATCCGACCAATCATTGTCCTCGAGCTCTGATTCGTCGTCGGAATCGCTGTACTCTACGGCGATGCGTCGTGACAGAATGGTCGCCACGTCGTTCCCAACCGGCTTGTTCTGCTGCTCTTGAAGCTCCTGAACCTGCTTCAGCTGGATACCTGTGCAACACATAATATCATTTAATAAAATACACATTGTGTAACATAACATCTAATACAAACCTTCTTCAGATGGATTCCTGTGCAACACATAATATAATGTAATACAATCCACATTTTGTAACATAATGTCTTAAACAAGCCTTCTTGAGATGGATTCCTGTCCAACACATAATCAAATCTAATCAAATATGTAATATAATGTCTAAAATGAACCTGATTCAGTTGGATTCCTGTAAACTATTAAGTATCAGGAATTCTGATATATAATACCGTACATCACCATAACTTGCCATTTGTACATCCTTAAGAATGAATCATTTCAGTTTGTATTAGCTTACTGCAAATGTCCTGTAACTCTGGAGGCCTAGATCCTGTGCATCTAGGATGATGAGGCACATCTAATATATATAACATTATAATAATATTCACATCTGGCTCTTAAAACACGCTCTGTCAAAACAAGCCATTGGTAAAGCGATATCACTTCCAGGATTGACTGACCCAGAGATTTCTTTAGCACAGCTTCTCTCCGCCTCCACTCACCCATGTGTATCGCTGAGAGCAGGTCACTCCTGGCGTCTCCCCCAGGCTTGGAGTGCGGCGCCATCGAGCCTCCCTTACCGTAGCCCGCCATGCTGGGGGGAGGGGCCGGAGGAAGGGGAGGAGGCGGGGGTCCGGGAGGGGGTGGAGCCACGGCCATGCGACTACCCAGGGCAGGTATGGGTGGGAGGGAGTAGCCTGGGCCAATGTGAGGGGCGGGGGGCAGAGCACCCACGGGAGAGGCGAAGGCAGTCAGGGTGGAGGGGATGGAGGGACCTGAGGGTGGGCATCTGGAGCTGGTGGGGAACTCTGCTGACCTGGCAGGTAGAGAGAGACAGGTTACTTTGTTATACAGGTAGAGATACAGGTTAGTTAAGGCAGGTAGAGATACAGGTTAGTTTAGACAGGTAGCAATAAAGGGTTAGTTTAGACAGGTAGAGATACAGGTTAGTTTAGACAGGTAGAGATACAGGTTAGATTAGACAGGTAGAGATACAGGTTAGTTTGGACAGGTAGAGATACAGGTTAGTTTAGACAGGTAGAGATACAGGTTAGTTTGGACAGGTAGAGATACAGGTTAGTTAAGACAGGTAGAGATACAGGTTAGTTTGGACAGGTAGAGATACAGAGTTAGTTTGGACCAACAACAAAAGAGTTCTTACATTTTACACATAAACCTTAGCTCAACATATCTCAAAACAAAATTGAATATAAAGAAATAAGGATTTTATTCAATCATTTATATCTTGTTGCCTTTGTTATGTTGTTTTTTTTACGGTATTTTGGTTTGATGAATGCACTTTATAAAATAAAATACTATATTATATTGTGCGTTAAAATAATAAATGAAACAAAATAGAAATTCATTATTATATCTTTCTAGATCTATATTATTTTAATAACGACGATTACAGAGCCATCGGCCAAAGCCCTTCAGCCCGGCCACCGTACTTGTAGTCCACAGGTGGCAGAGGGAAGCCGTTGATTGGCTCAGCGGAGTGACTTCGTTTTTTGGTGTATCCCGGAGCCCCGCCCCCGTGGTGTGCTTCGATGCTCTGATACTCGTGCTCTGCCGGGGGCGAGGGGCTGGCTGCCACGTAGCCCTGCCCCTTGGGATGATGGCTGGCATGCGGTGGGCAGGGGGGCACTGGGAAGTCTGGGAGGTCCCGTCTGGATGGTCAGAGACAGGAAGAAACGCTTCTTACGCTGCTGACTTTAACTGCCTCGAGGGGAAAATAATGTTACTTTAAGCACTTCAGAGAATGAAATATGCAGATTTGGGGAGTTCCTTAAATGGTTCAGGGCTCAACAAACTAATGTCACAGTACAAGCGAGAGAGATGCATTTTGTGAAAAAACATATACATTGGATGTAAAAACTTAAATAAAAACAAATACATGACCAGGATAATATTTTTAAAATACATAACAGAATATGTATTCTCAGTGTAGTGCCTCACAAAGATATATAAGTATATTACTATATCACATTTCTAAATAAAGCAGATTTATTTAAGCTTTTATCCGTTTCCTTCCTCATTTTGTCTAAGTGATTTGGCTCCGTGGCGCCTAAAGAATACAGAAGACATGCCTTCGGTCTGGGGACAGAGACCCCTCCAACGAGCCCCCCCGCCGGAGGCTCTGGGCGCGGCGGGGGTCCGGGCGGAGCTCCTTGTCGAACGCCATCATGTTCCACTCCTGCCGGCGGTTCCCCGCCTTCCGCACCTTCTTGGCCTCGCGCTGCAGCGTGCTGCTGTCCACGAAGCGCTTCTGCTCCTTCACAGAGAAGCCACCTGTTAGGTCCTTGTTAGAAGATATCCACCATCTGCTTGTTTGGTTGTCCTACACAGCTATTTGAGCATCAAATGGGGAAGATTCCAACCTGCAGCCCTATGTTACATGTCATTCCATCTCACTGTTATAGCAACAAAGTCACATAAAGCTCCTTACACTGTTGACATGTTTACAGTCAAGCTATAAAAACCAATCTGCTTGACGAGTTGGGTTAAAGGAAGAGACTCACTCTGAGCCTCCTCCGCTCCTTCTTCTTCTCCTCCGTGTCCTGCAGCATCTTCTCCTTCCACAGGTCGAAGAAGTACGACGGGTCCGTGTAGAACTTCATGGCGTCCACGTTGTCCTCTCTGTAGTGGGGTTCACAGAACTGCAGTTACCACATAGAAGATCCAAATAAACTCACTGCTCACTGAGATAGTTCATTTGTATGAAGGGGTGAAAGAATAAAGACAGATTCTCGTGAAGAATCACCTAAATTCTTTCGAGCTGGCAGGGAGCGATGTAAATACTGTCAGGGTTGGGGGTTCAATTACCACTGGAGCCACCCATTCTCTTTATTAAGACGTTCTCTTAATCTCTTGAGGTACATTACTACAGTTTCCGGGCCTTACCTGAAGGCATTGAGGCCGCCAAGGGGCGGGGGCGGTTCGCTGGTGGTGTACAGGTGGTCCACGGAGGTCGGTGTAGTGCTCTTGGACACCACCTGCTGGTCCTGGAGGGTGGAGCTCTTGAACGCTTTCCTCATGTTGATGTCCTGAAGAGACACTGAGGTGCACAGAGAGGAACACAATGACACACGCGACCTTCTTTGTACTCGTATTAATAATCAACGGTAAAATCTTGAACTTTGGTTGTTTAAAAGTGCATATTGCAGGAGGTTTGTGTGTCATGAAGAACTATAGGTTTATGTCTGAAAACTAAATTATTTGCTACATTTTCTTAATCCCACAATAAGGTCGTTAAGATCGTTAAGGAGCAGTTAACGGTAAGGGAATCTTTGCTCAATGCGGTCTACAGGTTGGATGGTGGACATCTTACTGAGATGTCCACAAGACAGGAATGAGCACGATTCAGACACAGGGACTAGTCATCCTGAGCCACTCACGGCCAGACCCCCGTCTAGCCTCCTAGGGCCTTCTACCCCCGGACCCACCCTCCTCCACGTTGGAGTCCAGCTGGGTGACCTTGACAGCCAGGCGGTCCACGCGGTCCTGCAAGGAGTTGGCGCGCACATAGAAGGTGTTGGCCTCGTCGAACAGCTCTCCGAAAACGTCCTCTGCATGTTTGCCTGAAACCAGAGGAAATGTAAATAAGTTCGATGGATTATGATGAAATTCAGCGTCAGGGTCAATGTTGACAATTCACGGTTTAGTTTGTTTAACAACTAACTAAATACATCTGATACATACATTTATAAATACATGTCATGTTCCACATCTTTTCAAGTCAGACGGTAGATGCAGGACTGCATGTTTCTTGTGTCTGTGGACCACATTTAACCAAGCACTGCCGCCTTGTTGTTGCTACAAGGAGTCAATCTCATTAATACAGATATTCATTTGAATTAACATGGATCAGGGGCGTTGGGCGCTCAGTAGCTTTTATTTAGATTGTATTTTATCATTTGTGGACTCAGAGCGTGAGCAGGTTTTTGGGGTTCTGGTAGACCATTCCTCAGCAATGTATGGACTAAAGGTGGTCCTCTGGTTTGGAGTTAGTGCATAAACTTCTTTAACCATTCATGATTTAGCGGATGGAACCCAGAACACTTTGTCCTTAGGGAGACACCCTCCTAGGCACTACACCACCCTGCCCAAAGTGGAACAGTAGACTTATGGTCTGTGTCTCTGCACTCCTGACTGGCTTTATTCTCCTCTAAAGCTTTACCGGAATCCTAAGCCCCTCTAACTTCACTAAATCCTGTCTCTCACACACACACACACACACACACACACACACACACACACACACACACACACACAGTAAACAACAGAGTTCCTGAACCAGATATGGTTTGGTTTCCCTTAATACAACTACATTATTTTGGCACTTATGAATACGCTTTCCATGTTTCTTCATGACCAGGCATTCATATACCGAGTCATCTACAATAAATGAATTTAAATGTCAATAACAACTTGCATGTCGAAATAGCTATCAAACACACAGCAGCAGCAACAAACTCCCCTCAATCAATTCAACGCAAGACATTAACCATAAAAAATAACCCTAGATACGTTTGTTTTGCTATTCGCCACAGGTACTCCAAAACTACTATCCTGCCCCACCTTTGTAACAGACATTTTGGTAACGCCGTGTGGATAATGGTTGTTATTTTCTGGTTTCTGTGTCGTAGGACTGCGGGTGCCATCAGACAACGGGACTCACTGAGGCAGCTGAGCTGGCGGATGATGGCAGACAGGGAGTTGTTGGTGACGTACTCCAGCTCCCCGCCGATGCCCTGAGGCAAGGCGCCGTGGCAGAGGTGGCGTGGCTCGATGTTTCTCTTGACCAGCGGCATGACGACCCCTCACATCTCGACCACACCCCGCCTGGCAGAGAGAGAGAGAGAGAGAGAGAGAGAAACTAAGAGGTTAGAACATACACATGACACACATATAATATGATACCAATATCTAACGGCAGTAGTGCTAGGGGGCAGGATAATCTGCCAGATAGAGTGTTAATATAGTGAATTAACTAATGGACATGGTGAGCTCCATACCTGTAAGCACAAACACCTGCCTCCTCCTTGATGACCTGTATTTAGTGTCTCTTCCTGTGGATGAATATGTGTCTCATGTCATGATTAAATAAAACTAATAGCTCAACTAACTCAACAACTCGACCAGGGTCACAAGTGGCAGCTGAAGGAATGTTCCGAACATGTAATGAACATGTTCAAGTTGAAAGAGATGTTTTGAGAATACAGAGTCAACTGTCCATTCAGTTTATTCAACTCAATTGATAAGATTACTGTACACACACACAAACACACACACACGCACACACACGCGCGCGCGCACACACACACACACGCACACACACACACACACACACACACACACACACAAACACGGACGCACATCGTCTTGAGTGATCTCCTGTAGGCCTACCTTGTGTCGCGGCTGTGACGTGCACCGTCACGATAAAGTCCGTCAATGATCAGCTTTGTCTTTTCATTTCTCTCTTATTTAACTCCTTAATTTTAACATCCATCGCTCGTCTCTAATGTCGTGTATCCCACTGTAGGTCGTGACTGATTAATAACAGCAAAGCGTATCGCAGCGAGTTACAATTGAGTGATTCATTAGTGAGAGTACTTCTCTAACCTAGTAGCGAAAACTTTCCGAACTAAAAAAAGCATCGAATTCCTGCCTTGTTTGTAGTAACCTACTAGAGAATTGAATACATTCACTCCTAAAGAGAACGCACAGCGCATAACGTTGTCCTGGCTAAAGCAGCTCTCTGGCCGAGGGATTTGGCAGACAGATTTACTCCTGTCGTCCAATCATGTCCGACACAGCAATCTTGTCAGGCTGTTTAATAAACGCAGTAGGTAAGCCACGTGTTGTTGATGCACGTCACTATTCCTGTTTTAAATCAATGATGATGATAATATTGAGTAAATTAAGGCTACTATACAACGACGTAAATTATAAATTATATATGGCATTGGCTATGTAGGTAATCTTATCATCATCATCAACATCTATTAAGTAAATTACTAAAGTTATATTGCTTTGTTATTGATGCATCCGTAAGCCTATTACAAATCAAATGGAGAGCAAAGATGATCAACTATGATGATCGGTTATAGATCAATTATTAACCGATAACTAAAGCTTATCCGTTAATATCCCTGAAAAACAGTAGCCATACACACATCTCTTGCAATTATCCCTTCAGATGCTGTTTGCTGCTACATTTGTGGTATCCATAAGTTAAGATTTTCTTAAGCTCTTCTGCATACATGTCTGAACCTGGAATGTCGTATTTAGTAGATGACTTTAACTGTATGGCATGTTTTCACTAACAGATGGCTTCATCTGGATGGATGGGGGGGGGGGGGGGGGGGGGGGGGGGGGGGGGGTGTAGCCTAGATCTATAGGCTTAACCCCCTAGCTCACTATGAAACCATTTGTTATGTAAGTACATGGTTATGCTAACACTTACACCACTGCATAAGTCAGACAGCTTTTGATTCTGGGAGTGCACTCAAACAAACCATCAGTATACCTGTTTTACATCACCAATACATTTTATTATGGTCAAGCATTGTCAAATCTGATTTTTACTATTTTTGGCTCGGCAGTAGACAACATAATTGCTTTTGAAGAATCATTGGGTTTACTCATTTAGGCCTAATGCCGTGAATGTAGGCCCATGTTCAAGGCCCACAGCACCACTGCCATCTAACCATCATACCATGATTAGTCATTTCTTTAGAGTGTGTGTGGGTGAGGCCCCCTCTCAGAGAGATAATGGGTTTGAACCAAAGCACAGTGGTCTTCAGTCATTCTGACATCCCATAATCTCTGGACAGATTAAAAGTATTAACCCCAATAGGTGCTAACTGGCCTCATTGTATCATTAACTTGTTTTCCCACGACAATGCTGTTTGGCCTATCGCTGCTCCCTCAAAACAAACAGCTGCCTGCATTGTTTTGAATTTATTGTGGCTTCATCTATTTGTACTTGCAGCAAAACATTGATTAATTGCACACGGTCAATCATATGTCCCATAAAGTGATATGTTATAATAATTACCTTTATAATAATACTGTGTAGTAATGCCTCCTCTTACTTTTCTACCATTCCATAATTACGAAGGCAACTGGGCCATTGATTGCTTTAAGTAAGTGAGTTAATTGAGAGGAATGGTTTTGCTTTTCTTATTGGAAAGCAACAGGTTTCCAGAAACTTTCTCACCAGTTTGACCGGTTTATGTTTTTGAAATAGTGCTTAGCTCAGCTCATTCACGAGAAATGAAGCCAGCATGTGAATACGATACAAAACACACAGACAGAAAAACACAAACACACACCCTACAAACACACACAAATACAAGCTGCAAAAACACAATGGGATGGAGGAATTGCTTGTATTCTTAAACAAATGTTGTTTTTCTTCATACATTGAAAAGGGGTATCAAACAAAAAACGGGACAATGGTTTTATGTGTTCATGTTTATGTATGTATACCATTCTTTACAATTCCTTTAAGATGGAGAGGAGGGGTGTTGATCTGTTTAATATATAGTCCTTTATATCTGCTGCTTTTCCCATGTGTTTTTAAATTTCATTAACATTCCCGCTGCATTATCGTTATTGAGCTATCATATACTAATTATCACATTGTTTGCTCGTGGGGGCCTTTGTTTCCATCCACAGCCCCTATTGAAGGGGACATACCACCACCCCCAGGTTTTCCCAGCACCAAAAACACCAAAGCGAATCACATGGCAGCGTGAAAAATAAGCACCCCGAGCTTAAGCTATCAAAAGCCTCGCAGGGCCTCGGATCCCGCCCTCCGAGGGGGTGACTCCTCCAGAGGCTCGCCTTGTTTTCTCTCATGCATTTCAGTGGTGAACAAGTCCATGGAAAGATCATTAAATCACGGTTTTACCAGTCCACTTAATCCCCCCACCCACCCTTAAAGAAACAGAGACAGATGAGACCCACTCACCCGTGAGGAAGGGAGGGAGAGACGGAGGCAGAGGGAGCGTGGGGGAGACTGAGGGGGATGGAGGGGAGAGAGAGAAAGAAAGAGGGGGAAAGAGAGAAAGGGAGCGAGACGGGGAGAGACACGGATGAAGGGATGAGCTTAAGGAGTAGCTTGATGGATCTATTCTGACGGCCCTCTCCCAGGGTTGCTAAGGTGAGTTAGGGGTTTTCTAGTACAGGTTCCCCCCCAAGGCACCCAAGGAGGAACCCCCCCACCCCCTCCCAGCCAGTGGCCGGTCTCTGGAGCGCTGCGGAGCTCCAGGGGCCATCTGGCGGATTAAGCAGCAGGATGGGTTTTTATAGAGAGCATCCCATTCATCTGCTGCCTGCCAAGGTTTACATTAAGGTTGAACTCGGGTGCACTTACAATAGCAGATGAAGTAGGCTCTATCCTGCTACTAACACCCCCCCCACCTCCTTCTCTGTCGCTCCCCTCCTCTTCCCCACCTCCCCTTCCTTCCTCCCTCGCTCTATCGTTCCCCACCTTCTCACCGTTTGATGATACTGATAGTAGAGCCTTCAACAGAACAGTGTTGCTCATGAGAGACAATCTCAGTGCGATCATCTGGCTGTCCCTAGCACTCAGGTTTGTGATTGGTGTATTTTTTGGGTGTGTGACCCCCGGCACGAGAAGATCATCAAAAACAAAGCGAAAACAATAGAAACACAGAAAATCACGAGGCATGTGCCGCGTGGGACCAGGTTCCCTCCTGCCCATCGTCACAGTGAGACAACACCAGCCGCGGGCTGACCCCCTCCCTGTGTTACCATACAGGTGAAGTGATTCCTGGGAAAGAGTTCTCTTCGTTCCCAGCGTCGGAGGCGTGGTGGCGTCCTAAAGGGATTAGTCTTGGCGGTGCGGCGTTGGCCCGGCGGTCACGGTTCTGTCTCCTTCCCGGAGCTCCCCCTGCAACCTAATGTGATTAGCCCGTACCCTGTGGTCCAAACGGTTCCTCCTCCTCCTCCTCCTCCTGCTCCTGCTCCTCCTCCTCCTTGCTGTTTAACTCACCATCACTGACACCTTTGTCACGCAGGAAGAACTCGGGTCAAAGGTCAGGCCACCGAGAGACCGAGGTTCATTAGTGTGGTGTGTGACGTGTGGTTTAGTGATGGAGCGGGTGGCTTCAGGAGTCCATCGATCACTGGTCGTGTGGGAGAGTTCATAGGCACCTGGTCCTGCAGATTAACAGACACATATTTTCTCATGTGTTTCTGTGCTGTGCATTACATCTGCTTTGAATCCTAACAAATATGTTCATTCTTTACGTATTCAAGTTCATGAACACGATCGCTTGTTTAAGAACTTTTTATTGTTGTTTGTTGACTGAGTGACTTCTGAAATTGTTTCTTGTTATTTATCATTAGTAATGACCTATTTATAGCAGTTGGACACATAGTATAACTAGTTGATTACACATGTATAACTACTTGACTATATATGTATAACTAGTATATTACATATGTATAACTGGTTGCTTACATATTTATTACTAGTTGCTTACGTATGTATAACTAGTTGATTATGTATGTATTGCTAGCTTAAGCATGGGGAGATAATGATGACCTCCTTGTCAGTCGTACGCAGTTCACGTCACGCTCATTTTGGACCCGTCTGTCAGGGGTCTTCCATCAGGGCATCTGGTGTAGAGAGGAGAATGCACGTTTTATCTATCACATGCTCACGTGCACACCTCCCCCAGAGATGGACATGAATGGAGGCGCTTACCTCCCGCTAGTTTAGATTATCTGTTGGCCACACGTTCCATTGTGAAACCCACAAACTTCTTAAATCGTAGAAATAAATCATGCCTGAATTCAAATTCCAGTATAATCAAACATACTCTTATTTTTATTTTAATTACATTACATTACACCAGCACTACCACCTCCACCTAAATACCACCACCACCACCACCACCACCACCACCACCATCACCACCACCACCACCACCACCACCACCATCACCACCACCATCACCACCACCACCATCACCACCACCACCACCACCACCATCACCACCACCACCACCACCATCACCAACACCACCATCACCACCACCACCACCATCACCACCATCACCACCACCACGGCCACCACCACGGCCACCACCACGGCCACCACCACCACCACCACCACCACCACCATCACCACCACCACCATCACCACCATCACCACCACCACCACCACCACCACCACCACCATCACCACCACCACCACCACGGCCACCACCACGGCCACCACCACCACCACGGCCACCACCACGGCCACCACCACCACCACCCCCACCACCCCCACCACCACCACCACCACCACCATCACCACCACCACCAACCACCACCAACCACCACCAACCACCACCCCCACCACCATCACCACCACCACCACGGCCACCACCATCACCACCACCATCACCCCACCACCACCACCACCACCACCACCACCACCACCACCACCCCCACCACCATCACCACCACCACCACCACCACCACCACCCCCACCACCATCACCCCACCACCACCACCACCACCACCACCACCACCACCACCCCCACCACCATCACACCCCCACCACCATCACCACCACCACCCCCACCACCATCACCCCACCACCACCACCACCACCACCACCACCCCCACCACCATCACCACCACCACCACCACCATCATCACCCCACCACCACCACCACCATCACCACCACCACCACCATCACCACCACCATCCCCATTCCCACTTCCACCTCCACCAACACCACCACCACCATCACCACCACCACCAACCACCACCAACCACCACCAACCACCACCCCCACCACCATCACCACCACCACCACGGCCACCACCATCACCACCACCATCACCCCACCACCACCACCACCACCACCACCACCACCACCACCACCACCACCACCACCCCCACCACCATCACCACCACCACCACCACCACCACCACCCCCACCACCATCACCCCACCACCACCACCACCACCACCACCACCACCACCACCCCCACCACCATCACACCCCCACCACCATCACCACCACCACCCCCACCACCATCACCCCACCACCACCACCACCACCACCACCACCCCCACCACCATCACCACCACCACCACCACCATCATCACCCCACCACCACCACCACCATCACCACCACCACCACCATCACCACCACCATCCCCATTCCCACTTCCACCTCCACCAACACCACCACCCAATCACCACCACCATCCCCACCACCACCACCACCACCACCACCACAAAACTCACCCCTCCACCACCACTTCCCCCATCTCCATCTTCGCCCCCACCTCTCCACCACCACCACCGCCGCCGCCGCCGCCTCCAGCGCCAACAACAGCAGAAGACGGTGGGACAGAGGGTGCGCGCCCCCATGCGGTGTTAAGCGCCGCGTCACGTGAACCCACAGCGCCGGTCGTGCGACTGCATGCAGAATTAGCGGTCTTAATTAAGATTTGCTACAAGCCTGCATGTGTGCTGTTCACGGGTGAGACAAGAGGATGGCCATGAAAGAGAGCAGCGAGGGAGGGGGCTTTAAATCCTTAACCAGCTGCCCCTCTTTCCCTTCCCCACTTAACACAAGGCTTCGCCTGACGCATCACAACGTTGCGCTTCATGGAAAATGTAAATGAATGAGTCTAATAATTCATAATGAATGATAATCTGTCCGCGTCTGGGTGCATTCTTTGTGTTATGGGTTTAAACGAACGAGCGCGGGGTAAAACAATCCAACATTGTGACTGGAAGATTAAAAATCTTCCAGGGGGCCAGGGGAGGGTGGGGGGGTGCTGACACCCTCTGTGTGATGAGATTTGGTCGATGTCCAATCCTGATATCCTCCCAGGCACCGTGTAATGGGAGCTGGCACTTATTGTATTAGTATGGGCTAATGAGTGTCTAAATGCATGTGTGTGTGTGTGTGTGTGTGTGTGTGTGTGTGTGTGTGTGTGTGTGTGTGTGTGTGTGTGTGTGTATGTAAAGGAATCTCATTGTGTATGTGTGTTTGTCTACGCATTAAACAAGCACATTATATCAGTGAAGAGGATCCCCCGACACCGACACACACACAATCGGAGACCCCAGGGGGCCTTCAGGGATTTGACGCAAACAGAACAGATATTCAGAATAAATAATAAATACAATATACTAATGATGATTCATGATTTGAGACATACTTTTACTTTACCTTTACTTTTCTAGTTGTATGTTGCTATAGGGCTTCTATGCTTTGTCTTTCCATTGGACCTACACTACTCTGCCTTCTCCAAGCCTACATTGGCTTTTTCCTTGTCTTTTAGCAGACTTATAGGCTTTATATCGGCTGTGAAGCTCTTTTAGACTGTAACTGTGACCCGAGCTGCGCAAACGATATCCTGCATTTACAGTTGAAATGAGTGGGATCAGATGATGCCGATGGATTAGCCTAGCATGGCATTAAAACACATCCCGCTGGCCTTCAGTGTTGTTTTACATGGCTTCTCCCACGTTAGCAGCATATGATAGGATGTGTCTGGATAATAAGAGCTGGATGGATCCTGTATTGCCTGGTTTCATGGCAGTCTGGCCCCGGGTCGGGCTTATCTATAGTGACTGCAAGTGCTTTGGACTCATGACATCACATTAACACTGTGTGCCGTAGAAGTGTCACGTGATGCACTTTCAATGTTAATGTAACATTACAAATAGGTGAAGTGTTGTTATCTCTGTCCTCGCAATCTCTCAGAAGGGGTCACATAGACAGTAAGTACATGCATCCTTATGACCAAATATGTAAATAAGAGTTTGTAGGAGGAAGCAGAGTGTTCATCATCATCATCATCATCATCATCATCATCATCATCATCATCATCATCATCCTCATCATCATCATCCTCATCATCATCAACAACAGTCATAACGTGAAATGGAAGAAAAGGAAATTCCTGAAATTAAGTTAATTTAAATTTATTAAGAAAGTAGAACCATGATGTATTCAGACGTTAAATACGCAAGTGCAAATGTGATACGTTTAAATGTTCAAATTATGATCTGACATATTAGGCATTAAAACATTCTAAATCGTACTAAAAACATAAAAACACATTTCGACGTTAGACACGCAAACATGCAGTAGTATGGAAGGACCACAAGGTGGACTATTGTGTTAACTTTGGACGCTGTGTGTGTTCTGTGCGTCAGGTGGACTTAAGCTTAGATGTTGAAATCCTGGATTGCTGTCAAAAGTCCCTAACTATTGCAGCAGAACTAAATACGGTTAAACATATCGTTGTTCCTACTTTAATTGTTAAAGCTTATATTGTGTTTTCAAAGAACAGACTTGGAAAAAGAGTTTAAGTATATAAGTATAATTATAGGTATATAAGTATAATTATAGAGTATAATTAAGATGACCCAATGTTTTTGAATCCATACAATCTGGATAATATGATGATAATAGGCTAATATAAAGGAAATTAAATCTAAGCTTTGATAAAAACCCATTATTGAAGTAGGCCTAGATACGTAATTCGACACTTAAATATTATATTATATTATATATTATGTATATTAAATATTAAAAATGGAATCCCAGTAATCTAATTAATGCACATAAATACAATCCATCTTCTAATCTGAATAGCATATATATTTGTATTATTATGTATTAATGAATAGTCTGGACTCTTGATTGTGTTGATCAAGTACATATTGAAACGTTTGCAATGTTTTATTTAAAACTCTTTATGCATTTGCTGTGCAAAACATATTCACCACAGGCATGCATCTTGCATAAGTTACCATGGGGGTCCGTCCATAACACCTAAAAGCTCTGGTTTAAGCCCAAACCTAGCTGGTTAACCCCATAATCTCTATATGCAACACCCCCCTTCCTACACCCTAAGCTCCAACCCTCTGCTGAGATTAAAATCATTTTATTATATTGCAAGGATAGGACCTGAAGATGCAGAGAGGGGCTGAAGTAGACCTCTGGACCTCTACTTCCATGTAGTTTTGGTTTAGCCTCAGTTTATGTGTGTCCTTTACCGGTCGTGCCTGCTGTGTTGAAGCTGTTGAAGCACAAGGCGTGTGGATGGTCCAGAATGTGATTGCGTGTATGTGGTTAGAGTTAGAGATAGAGATATTGTGTGTGCCTATATATAATATGAAAGAAAAGATGCTGCTTTTCCTTAGAGAGGAAATTTGTTTGTGAATGCTGATTTCACTGTGAGCCGTAAGGATACAGTTTGTCCGTGGTGAAACAGCTAAAGATCAAACCTGTATACATGTAAGCTGTAAAGTACAATGTCACTGTACACAGTTTAAATCAGTGAAGCCATACTTGTTTGCGTGTCATGAATAATCTGACACAAATTATCCAGGGGAGTTATGCTAAATGTCTCTCAGGACTGTAGATCAATCTGAGAACACATTTCAATCACATAATAACATCCTCTACACTTCTATTCTCAGATGTGGAAGCAATTATTTTGAATAATTCTCACAGTTTAAATACACATTTGTTTTCAGCAACGTTTGGGTTCCAACCATCTTGTTAAACCACCAGTTCTATATCTTACACCAGTAGATAGGCTGTTGACTCCCAGCAGAAAAGGTTCTGGGTCCAATGCCCAATGTCTGTATACTTGCAAAAACCCTAAGCAAGATGCCCTTACCCCAACATACTTTTGATACTGCTAAAGGATTAATATTAAATTGTTCAATACATTAATAACCTTCCTTTGCACCTTCTTCAAAACAATTCTCTTGTTGTGTTGTGGTTCCAAACCATACTCAAACGAATGAGATACAAGCTGATTCGTTCAGTAAGGCAGGCAAAATAAACTCTTCTTTAACTCTCTGTCTCTCTCTGGTCTGTGGAGATTCATTAATAAATCAGTCGAAGAGAATCATGACTCGTCGATGACAACCGACAACCGCACAACCCAGGGCCCTCCACCACTGCAGGCAGGATTTCCCGTTGCACACGCCGGGACACACACTGGGCCATTTTTCAACCATCAGAGGGGTCTGGAAAGGAAACAAGGCTGTCCAAACCAGCAGTGTGTCTGTCAGCTGAGACTACATGGCTGAACGGAGACAGAACCACATCAAGGACGTGACATGAAAGCCGGTGGGCTCTCTTTAAACCGGCCCCGGCGCGAGCCTTTTTCAAGCCGGTTTCCACCGGTGCACTCATCTGAATGTAACCCAGGTTGACACAATTTGACCTGGGCAAACACCCCACTCTGCTGCCCTTTGTCTTCCATTTTCCTTCCTGAGAACTGCGTTTAATACCGGCCTCAGAGTTTCTATAAACTGTTATATAGTCCACTCAACTCCATTCCAAACAATTGGTTTTCTATTTGGGCTAAGGACTCCCAGTCCTCTGTGGACCTTTGTTGGGGATTGTGGGCTTAATGGAATTGTTTTTCTTGCGGCTATATAGTATTCAAAGGGGAGTTCACTGAGACTTCAATAGGGGAAGCTATTGTTGTTAGCTTAGCTTAGATGTTGTGAAAATGCAGGATAGATCCAAACATTTTGCTTCGATATTCACACCGCTAAATATATTTAGAGAGACTTCCTAAATGTTTCTTTAAATTACAAAAACAAGTGTCCTGGTGGAAACTATTTATGTGAAGAAGTTTCTTTGTAACACTGGCTCTGTCAATAGCACCCACACTGGTCCTTAGAAACAGCCCTCCCAAAAGATTCACAGTCAGATGAACAGCTAAAGATTAATATGTTTGACGCAGGCCAGTATAAAGAAACACTAATCTTGGCTTTTTTCGTTCAATGGGTTTAAACCTTCATGTCAGCCATGGGGGTGGAGCTGTGTGAAAGGGCCCCGAGTCACCTGCCCATTCCACAGGTGTGCACTCCCCTCCCCTCCTTCCTCCCACCAACGCCGCCAGGCGTCGCTCAGCCAATGGCGGGGCTCCGCCACATGAATGGAAAGGTCAAAGGGTGAAGGGAGGCGGTGGCAGTGTTAAAAGTGTAGCTACCGGCTCTGTCGTGTGCAAAAGAACCAATGATGTGGGCAAGGGTTCAACAGAAACACGTAAACACACTCTGCTGTTTTATTTACTTCATTTGCTGGTCCACTCTGCCATCTGTTTCGGCGGCGTGGCTGTGTGTCTGGGGAACAAGAGGACGTGTTTACACGGGGTACATTTCAGCAACCTGGAGCAGGGTCATTCAGGGGCTCCATTCAGCACCGCACTGGCCAGCGGACGGCACGTCCTGGGGCGACGTGCTTTACATTGAAAAGCCATTTATAGTCTGTTTAAAGGAAGGAGACCTCCGCACCCCCAACAAAACAGTCCATCATTGGGAGTAGCAGGTGGATAATTGTGCGACGGTTGACTGATTTAAAAAAAAAAAGAAGCTTGGAACCCATGGGGGGGCATTCAGAGCAGACGTCCCTTATTTCCTAATGAGGTTTCGGAGTCCACTTCCTCTGGCTGGATGTCCTCCGTCGATGAAGAACGGTTTAGAGATCTTTTCAGGGACAGTTTGGGTTGTGGGTGACAATGTGGTCCCTGCGTGTTTATTTTAGTGCTGGTGGTGAATGGGGCGGCGGAGGGCTGGGGGGTACGGAGCTCTCTGCAGGGGGTCTCTTGGGCTCCAGACTTTATTCTTGAGGTTTTTTTTCCTTTTAACTCTGACTTGGTAAACACTAATAGGGTCTGGTCCATAGAGACAAGGAAGAACTTTCTTAGTCTGTGATAACCCAAGGGGAATTGTTTAAATATTTTATTATATATTTTACGTTGATGCAAAATAAGTACAAAATAATTGAGGACCCTGATTCTTTGTTTTCTTTTTTTCTTGGTCTGTGAGTTAGGTAGTTCCAATGTGATCATACTGCTGTATAAAGAAACTAAAGGGACTCAATCTATATTGCATATGGACTCCTTCTGTGTTTATGAAAAATACTAATTTTCTTGAAATGCCCAAAACAGATTATTGTGTGGACCGAAGAGAAGATTCATGGGACCACTTTTCCTTATTCTCAATAAAACCAAATTACAAAATTGAGTTGTTTTAACCCCAAAATGGCTATATATTTCTTTATATTCAACATTTTATTTATTTTAATATTAAAGGGTTGGTCTTGCTTTTTCCTTATCGTCTATTTTAATTTTCTAGTCGGGCACCGTAATTGTAGAATTAAGATGCTGCTTAATCTGCATTGTAGGTCAAGGTTTACTTATAAACCTATGTTTTTTTTTATGTCTACGTTGTCCAGTAATGCTATTTATCGATAACTCGTTATGGGCCATGGTATTGTCGATCATTAGGCCTGCGTTGAATAATGTAATTACTGGCTCATAGGATCCGATTCCAATCGATTCATTGGGTTGAATCAACACCTGGAAGCGTGTGTTTGTTCTGTTTATTGGGATTACTCTTTAAACTACCGATGCCCGACCTTCCTCTAGGCATACTAATTAAACGCATCGATGAGGAAAATTGCTCGCTTTATGTTGCCTTCTATTTAAAGTATAATTGAATAAGAAGACCTGAACTAATAATATGGTTATTAACTCTGAAAATAGAAAGACCTCTGCAGCCAGATTTCTTAATAGCGAGAAGCAGGTGGAATTGGTCCTTCATTTACTCACTTTTATGACGTAAGGCTAAACATCGAGGTAGGAGGGTCTCTGTTCACCTTATTAGGCTTTTTTACATGGGTTAATAATTTATTTACTTTAAGTTGTTTATCAAGCATCGCTCTTGTTTTGCCAGCTTTGATTGTTTTGACAGCGTGCTGCGTTCAAGTAGGCTTACAGGACATTTTGCAGTCCTGTAAATCACTACACTATAATGTAGTTATATGCACTATAATTGTTTACGATCTCCCACTTTTTGTTATATTGTCCTAGCGGATTCTCACACATTAAAAAAGCTCTTATTAAATGAATATGTAAGCCTACATCTATGTATTCTTATTAAGAGGTTTAGCAATAGTTCATATTTTCGGTGAAAACAAACCTGCACTTGCAGAAAATGCCATAAGGTGTCGCAATATAGACTATCCAAGGTCATACGACTGGACCGTTGTGCTGAATCCTATTTAGTATTGCATCAACTCTTGCCAACTTCTGGAAAAATCTAAAATAAACTTTGGGTGTAATGTTTGTAAAAAATTAAGCAAACAATAAGAGACAACAGATGATTAAGCTGGATGCGCTTTTGCTCTGCGAGAAGGGCAGTCTTATGTTATGTCCAACTTCTTTGTTCAGGTAACAATTTAACAATGAGCAAAAATGCCTTTTAGAAATCTCTCCAAACCTTAGGAGGTGGTAGTGGTGGTGTTCTTCAATATGTTCAGAATCCCGCTAACTAACTCAGGTGAACCGCGGGGTCCAGCTTCCACGGTTCATATTGAATCAACCTTTTAAATCAGGGTGACAAATAAACGGAGCATTTAAGCCAAACACCACCCTCCTCTCCCACGTCACCTGCAGCCCGCACACGGCCACCACAGCGGTGTCTCTCACACAATAGTATTTTAATGCGCCCAAACTCTGCAGGATAGACACAGACATTCTGTCATCTCAAACCCCCCGGGATGAAATCCACCAAATTGCGGACGTGGTGTCCATTAGTAGAGGGGGGGTTGGGGGGAGTGTGAACGGGCTCTTCAGATAGGGGTTAGCCCCCTGACCCGCTCAACGTTGGGACACAAGGCTGCTGCGATGGTGTCTAGCGGCGGTTGGGATGGATCAGGATAATGCTTTAAAATGCTGCTGCTCGGGGAGACCAGCACCGGCTGATGTGTTAATAAAACCAGCCGTGTGTGTTTGAGTGTGTGTGTGTGTGTCTGTGTGTGTGTGTGTAAATCTATCATCTCTGGTGCTTTTCCCATCATCGTGTCTGTGTACATCACAGCTGCATTACTGCTTGATGTAGGTTTTTATTTACTGTGTCTCTGAAATGATAGTCTGCAAGGTGTGTGTGTCTGTCTGTGTGTGTGTGTTTGACTGTGTGTGTTTGACTGTGTGTGTGTGTGCGCGCGCGCGTGCGTGCACGCGTGTGTGAGGGGGTGTTGGTGTGTGTTCGTTTGCGTGTGTATTGTGTGTGTGTGTATTGTGTGAGTGTGTGTGTGTGTCTGTGTGTGTGTGTGTGTGTGTGTGTGTGTGTGCGCATGTGTTTGTGTGTACGTTGTGTGTGTGTGTGCGCGCGCATGTGTTTGTGTGTGTGTGTGTGTGCGCGCGCATGTGTTTGTGTGTAAGTGTGTGTGTGTGTGTGTGTGTGTGTGTGTGTGTGTGTGTGGGTGTGTGTGTGTGTGTGCGTGTGTGTGTGTGTGTGTGTGTGTGTGTGTTCGTATCTTGTTGGTCGGTGGTATACAGTTAGGCCTATTACAATATAATCCGTTACGCTGTTTGTCAGAACAGCTGAAAGTCTGGCTCAGTGACTTGTTCCTTGTCCTTCATGTATAATAATGAAGTCATTTTAACGAAAGATATCGAACAGATTGTTACAGAACCTTTTCGAAAGTAGGAATCCTCCTTCCTGCCTTGCTCCAAAGCTCCCTGAGCAAGGCGGCAGGTCTATCCCAACATGCTTCAGGGTAGCTTAACTGACCCTGTTGCCTCCATGTCCCAGTGGAATGGGCCTGTCTCGAGGGGACTGAACATTAGCACTAATTACACTCATTATTAAGCTTCTGTTTAGCATTTAGCAGAGCCGCAGTCAGCCGTGCTGCTCAATGAATCCCTTATACGGCTGGGCAGGTGCGGGATCGAACTCCGGGTCCTTCTGACTCGGAGTCAAACACTCAGCACTTCATTAAGTGTGTTTGCGCAACATCTTACAAGCTTAAAGGATTTCTATTTGCAGACTTTGCCGAGCTGAGTAGCAATCAGCCGCATGAAAAGAGCAAAAATTAAACATGTCTGTGGTGGGTATTTTTAGCCGTCACGCGGTCACCCCGGAATTGCGACGGCTGTTTATAATCCAAATGAAATCGCGGCTAATGCTTCATTATGGGGTATTTTTACATAATGATCCTCATGCTGCCGCTGTTAATTTTTTTTTATTAACGCAATTACCTGGCTGTTTAGTGGCTGGGGTCGTCGGGGTGTAATTGGCCCGCAGGACTCTCTGAGCAGGTGGGCCCCGTGAGAGGGAAAGAGGGGGACACAGGGGCCACGGGGAAGCGGAGAATCAACGGATGAATTTCACTTTAATAAACGCCGAGCTGCATTTGGAAAATCAGATAACGCAGCTTTCTGACTAATGGGTACTGCTGCAGCGCCACTTGAGCAAGAAAATGATCTGAAAGAGGCTTTAATTAACACCAGCTCCATGATCCACGGGCTGCCTGGCAGAATGTTACAGCGGGGTGGGGTGGGGGTGTGGGGTGGGGGGGGCAGGAGGATGACAATTGGTGAGGAGGAGGAGGAAGCGGAGGAGGAGGGTGAGGAAGAGGAGGAGAAGGAGGTGGGTGAGCTGGAAGGGGCAGGGGACCCGTTGATGTTTGCAAATTATGAAGGTGGTGAGTTGAACCTAATCTGAGTTTGCTGAACACTGGTTAGACGACGCACAATGAACCCTGAAGCTTCGGTTATAAAGTCTGCAGGGATTGTTATGAAACAATCTGTCGGGAGGAAACTCTTTGAATGGTTAAACAACAAATCAGTTGACCAAATGAGAGAGTTAATCTCTGAATTCATTTTTCTCAATGAACATTACCAGGTTGCAGACCTTTGATACGTTTTTGAGAACACTTGTATGAGAAATATCTTTATAGACCCTCAGCTCCTTAAACCCCCCTAGTATCCTACCCCACCCTGGTGCCCTACACCCTAATATCCCAACCTAGTAGTGGCCTACAATGCCCTAGCATCCTACACCCTCGTTTCCTTAACTGCCCTAGTGTATGACACCACCCTAGTGTCCTACACAATCCTACACCACCCTAGTAGTGTCCTACACCACCCTAGTAGTGTCCTACACCACCCTAGTGTCCTCTAACATCACCCTAGTGTCCTCTAACATCGCCCTAGTGTCCTACACCACCGTAGTGTCCTACACCACCCTAGTAGTGTCCTACACCACCCTAGTGTCCTCTAACATCACCCTAGTGTCCTAAACCACCGTAGTGTCCTACACCACCGTAGTGTCCTGCATCACCCTAGTAGTGTCCTACATCCGCCAAGTGTCCTAAACCACCCTAGTAGTGTCTGACAGCACCGTAGTGTCCTACACCACCGTAGTGTCCTACATCACCCTAGTAGTGTCCTACATCAACCAAGTGTCCTAAACCACCCTAGTAGTGTCTGACAGCACCGTAGTGTCCTACACCACCGTAGTGTCCTACATCAACCTAGTGTCCTACACCACCGTAGTGTCCTACACCACCCTAGTAGTGTCCTACATCACCGTAGTGTCCTACACCACCCTAGTAGTGTCCTACACCACCCTAGTAGTGTCCTACATCAACCTAGTGTCCTACACCACCCTAGTAATGTCCTATACCATCCTGGTGTCCTACACCACCGTAGTGTCCTACACCACCCCAGTAGTGTCTGACAGCACCCTAGTGTCCTACACCAGCCTAGTAGTGTCCTACACCACCCTAGTAGTGTCTGACAGCACCCTGGTGTCCTATACCACCCTAGTAGTGTCCTACACCACCCTAGTAGTGTCTGACAGCACCCTAGTGTCCTATACCACCCTAGTGTCCTATACCACCCTAGTGTCCTACACCACCCTAGTAGTGTCCTACACCACCCTAGTGTCCTACACCACCCTAGTGGTGTCGTAAAAAAAACCTACATCCCCAGGGTCCTACGTCACCTAGTGCCCTTCAGCACCCTGTAGTGTCCTACACCACCTTAATTGTGCCATAGTGTCCTACACCCTTTTGTCTTACAACACCTTAGCATTCTAATTTAGCACGATAAACGTTTCATACACCATCATAGAACACCCTCCTACACCACCAAAACAATGTCCCAGCCACCCTATTATCCCACCATCGTCCATCTGTGTCACCTTCACACGTGTCATTGTTGTCAAACTGTTAGACTAGTTAAGGCATGTTGTGATTTTTTGGTTTTGTTTTACCCTTGCTGGTTGTTTTTCTTCTTCTTCTCCTTCTTCCAACAAACCTCTGCAATATATTCCATGCTGAGCATCGAAGCAGAGGCTATTGTTTGGCTTAAAACAGTCAGCGTGTGTGTGTGTGTGTGTGTGTGTGTGTGTTTGTGTGCGTGTGTGTGTGTGAGTGTGTTGGTGTGTCTGCCTGCGTGCTTGCGTGCGTGCATGTGTGTGTGTGTGTATTTGCGCGCGAGCGCATGCATGTATACGACGTGCGTGCATTTGGGTCCTCATAGTTTTACGCAGCGCGCAGGTTTTTTCCGCCACTCTCCAGCGGAGCTAAAAGCCTCGAATCGGGACGGTAATTGGCCAATTAGGGCCCTCGCTCGGCGGCCCACGAGCCACTGTTCGCCTCCACATGCTCACAGAGTCAGATAATTGAGCTGAAAGCAAATGAACGGATGGCAGACAAACAAGCTACTAGAAAATAATTACTTGGAGTGTTTCTTTTCACTACCTGTACACCGAATTTCATTATTGTCAAAAGCCCCTAAAGCTGCTCGAAACGCTGTTATTTGTCATTTTCATAGAGACTTCATAATGACATTAATTTTTCTTAATGGGTCGGTTCTATTGTTAAAAATAGTCAAATGAGCAGAAATTGTCTTTCTCCCGCAGGTAGAGAGAACTTCAACCTGCTCCCGACGGCCACCACGAGATAATTTGGTGTGCTTGTCAAATTTCCAATAATTTGTTATCTGGAACATGAGTAATGCTAACGCCATTAATGTCCATTTTCCTCTAAATTTATTACTGCCCTTTTTCCCTTTAATGTTTTTAATGCCTCTGCCATTCCCCGGCGCTTCGAGAGGTTTGTATTGAGGCTGATTACCACCAGGAACATTTGGACTCGCCAACATCCACCACACAAAGGCAACATTTACACGCACACAGGTCCAAACTGCTTTTTAAGATGTCAAACAGCATCTCGGAAATGAGTTGAAGGTTTCTCCCATTCAGACTTAAGTCCTGAAATGGACTTAATAGTTAATGATTGAGAAGATGATGAACCATTAATATCAGCAATATCATTATGATATGATAGCTAAAGCCTTCACCAACATCAGATTGAACTCAGGCTTCTCTCAATATTGCTTATTATGCTCATAATATTATTTCTTGTTTTTATGGTAAACAGAGGCTATAAACTGCTTTTGAATTGTTTAATGAAGTGCAGTTTTGATTTTTTACATCTTTATTCAATGATATCTGTACATGTTCTATGCCAAAATATGCATAATCTTGTTGAAGCTGAAATATACAAATGTGTGTATGTGTGTGTGTGTATGCGTGTGTGTGTGTGTGTGTGTGTGTGTGTGTGTGTGTGAGAGAGTGAGTGTGTGTGTGTGTGTGCGTGCGTGTGTGTTAGTGTATGTCTGTGTATGTCTGTGTGAGTCTGTACAAGTTCCTTTGGGTTGAGAGATATTATTATTATTATCTCATAAGGACATAATCATATATATAATATCTCTCAACTCCAAGGAGTTCCTCTTCTGTCCATCATAATGAATCATTTATCATAAATCAACACTACATGAGACATCTATTTTCAAGGGTGTCTCCTCCTCCCAGACCAGTGTGTGTCCAAACCAAAACTGACTGGCAGGTAAACAAAGTGAGTGAGTAATTTAAAGAGAGATCTCAGTGCCACAGAGGTGGCCGTGTTAAGTAGCCATCTTGGGGAATGAACTCCTTCCATCATTGTGTCGCCAGCCATTAGGGAGCGTGTTGTCAAGTGGGATTAGGAGGCTCTAATCCAGCTAAAACCCTGACCATTGTCCTGAGTCACGTTCAAGTTCAGCACACGAGCCTTGGGTGTTTGTCAAGAGTGTTGGGCAACTGAGTGCGGGTGCCGGCTGCATCTCTCTCTCTCTCCACAAGGAATTGTGGGACAGCCCTATCTCCTTTCCTTTCGCAAAGGACCGTCCAGTGTTCCCTATGCTAAGGAGATAAGAAAGATGGTATTCAATTACCTTTCCTTTGCATTCAGAAAATTCGCCCAGCTCTTATCATGACTGCCACTTTCCTCTCGGTCATATCATTCAGTTGGTAAACTTCCTAAACAAATAGGACTATCAGACCAGAGACCTTCATTTTGTAAAATTTTCTCTACAGTACGCTTTACTGTAAACTTGACTGTACATTTTACTGTGAACTTTAAGCACTTGATCGGTAATCTTGATATTTACAACCCTTGCCTGGAATCATCCAATTCAATCTGGGCTCTAAATGAAAAAAAATTAAAATAATATGACGATATGGGGATTGGAGTAAAGAGCTTATTTAGTTATTAAGTATTCTTTTGTGTTGTTTTGTGTCAGTGATTCCACCTGACAATAAGTGACATTCTCAAATAGTTTAAACGGTAAAACATTATACCCTTTTATAAAATAAAGTACAAAATAATTTTTTAGATTTCATAGAAATTTTCTCAAAATATTTTTTATGATGCAATGACGATTTGAAAAGTTGAAAAGGAAACATTACCTATTAGATCATTTTATGTGGTTCAATATTGTATAATAAGTATTTCCTTTATTGTATTATAAAACACGTGAAATGGTCTGTTGAGGTGTACTCAGTAGCGATTGCTGCCAGTGGTTTGGAGATTAGATATGTGACATTCAGTGGACCCTTTTATCCAAAGTGTGTACATTGTTAGGAGGCTGATTTAGACGAGAAAAGACAACAGCAGTTTGTTTAGAGGCTGTTATTGATATCCATAGGCATGGCACAGGTCTGCTTTGAGGCTGTTGTGGATATCCATGTAACATATCTGTGTTGTGGGTTTAGAAGCTGTTGTGGATATCCATGTAACACAACTGTACTGTGAGAACAGAGGCTGTTTTGAATATGTTACAGAACTGTACTGTAGGATTATAGGCTGTTGTGTATATGTAACAGAACTGTACTGTGGGATTAGAGGCTGTTGTGTATATGTAACAGAACTGTACTGTGGGATTAGAGGCTGTTGTGTATATGTAACAGAACTGTACTGTGGGATTAGAGGCTGTTGTGTATATGTAACAGAACTGTACTGTGGGATTAGAGGCTGTTGTGTATATGTAACAGAACTGTACTGTGGGATTAGAGGCTGTTGTGTATATTTAACAGAACTGTACTGTGGGATTAGAGGCTGTTGTGTATATTTAACAGAACTGTCCTGTGGGATTAGAGGCTGTTGTATATGTAACAGAACTGTACTGTGGGATTAGAGGCTGTTGTGGATATCCATGCAAAGGAACTGTCCTGTGGGATTAGAGGCTGTTGGATATGTAACAGAACTGTACTGTGGGATTAGAGGCTGTTGTGGATATCCATAGTCTGGCTATTGCCAGACCAAGCTCAATCGTAGATTGCACGTGGTCTGGGGAAGCTGCTGTCATTTTCTTTAGCACAAGAGGCGTCATCAACGGGCCTAGTTCAGCTGACTCTGTACGCGATTGGCTGCTTGCCGTCGCTTCCCTGTCGTCATTGCCTTAAACCAGCCAATAGTGCGCCAAGGGGAAAAGCCAGCTTGGTGATTGGCTCCCGCAAAACCGTATCAGAAGCAGAAAAAAATGTATTGCCCTTCTCCAGACCCTTGTGCACGGCGAACTCAAAGGCTGTTGTGGACATCCGTGTAAAGGCACGACACAGGTGTTTTTGAAGGCCGTTTTGGTTTCCCTAAAACAGAACAGTGGGTTTGGGATGTGAGAGGACGATGGTATGTTTAGAGGGTGGTTTAGGTGGACTGTGGAGTGGGGTTGACTGCTGCCCTAGAAGAGTAATGAGCAATTTTCTCTGTTTTATTACAGCTTGAAACTTCTTATGTAACACCCTACTGAATAATGCTTTTTAAACAGCCCTACTCTCACTTGAAATAGCCATACTCTAACTTTATATGACGCACTGCTTGCACAAAATACATTTCTGCCAATATATACAGATATTAATGTCATGTTTCAAGATATATTGTCATATTCAAGTCATAATATTTCCTTACTTTTTGCAACTGGAAACTTATACTTCTGTGTTAAAATGTATATTTATATTATATACTGTTTTCAAGTCGCAAAGAATTGCCATAGGTAGTTCTTGCATGGCACTGTGATCTATCTTCTATCTGCTGACAGACAGACTCGCCTACTGATTGCAGACTGATCAATGGCTGTCAATTAAAACCTTTCACCTCTCACACAAACACTCTGTAAAGCCGATTGGGCTGAGCTGAATGTCTCCCACCTCCACCCGAGTCGCCTCCGGCTTTGGTTTGGCTCTGTACTGTATGTTATCTACACAACGGGTCAAGATATCTGATATACCTCATGGCTTGGGGTTGTATGGTGCTCCCTGCTGTCAAATGTTTGTATGCTGTTCGTGTTCTGTATGTGACACTGCATGGCGTGCTTTAAATCCTACAGCAGGGAGCACAAGAAAAGAGCCATGCCAAACTAAATTGTTTAACCATTTTCTGCAATACATGGTTAAATTCATGACATGGGTGATTTATGACTGAAATGGTTTTAACATTTCCTCCTTTCTTGAATCAAACATTTGAACAATTTAAATTAAACCTTCTTTGATCATTTTGCTCTACTTTCTTTGAGTCAGTTTTGATATCTTCTGTATCACCTGATGATATCCACACTTTTTCTATTATATTAAATGGCTTGTCATTCTGGTCAGTGTTCTAACATGTATTATGAATAAATTTTCTCTAATGGCTTAAAGAATAACGGGGAAAGAAATACAGCGACCAGATTTAGCGCTGTATAACCAATTGGTCATTGTTTTTCTTTTGTTATTATTGTTCATTCGGGTTGTTACGCCTTATCATTAACATCCCATTCAAACATTTAACGCTAACCCTTAATCTGCAGTAGTCATATGGTGTGTTTCTCCAATCTAATTGGTTAATTGCACTAAGTAGTGGCGATATGGTAATTGAACTGCAGTCATCACCAGACCGAAGGCAAAGATGGCCTACTTGTTGTCCCGTAATGAAAAGCTTATGCATATAAAGCCCATTTAGCATGTTTTATGCACGGCACATGCATAATTCATGGCATCATTTAACGCCAAGCCGGCAACACATCTCGAGAGACCAGCTTCAAGGAAGGAGGCATCTTCAAAAGATGGCTATATATTTATATATATATATATATATATATCCATCAAAGGGCGAACCCAGTCCAACAATAGCAACAATAACACCCCCGTTTTACATTTAAAGAAAAACGGGAGGATACGCCCGATATAACTTTCTAAACGTGTATGTCGCCGACTCCTCCGTGCTCCGGTCCACCTGCTCCCTCCCGCCCCCAGCACACAACCACCCCCCCTCGCATGCGGCATGCATGCCGCATGCGAGGGGGGGTGGTTGTGTGCTGGGGGCGGGAGGTGAGAGAGAGGGCCCCTCTTGGCCTGTTGATTTGGGACACGCTCCTGGTAAATAAAATCAGAGAGGGCCCTCAGATCCTCACAACAGCTGACGGAGCGTCGCTGACTTTTATTGGGCCGGGGGATAAAGGGATGTGCTGAAAGGCTGAAAGGCCGTCGCGGAGAGGGAGGGAGGAGCAGGGTGGAGCAGGAGAGTGGCCGATACAAGGCCCCATCCATCACACAGGCCCTGAGAGGAGGAGGAGGAGGAGGAGGAGGAGGAGGAGGAGGAGAGGAGGAGGAGGAGGCATTCCAGCGCTGTATGCAGGGAGGATGCATTCACTCACAGGCTACAATAGTGGGGAGGGTGGAGGGTGGAGGGTGGAGGGGGGAGGGGGGAGGGGGGAGGGGGGAGGGGGGGTTGGCGCAACACCCATCAATGCACAGCACCTCTTCCCGGGCTCCCCTGTCCACACACAGGCTCAAAGCTTCTTCCAGGCTGCTGCACAGCCCCTCTATGGGCATGACAAATGTATATTTTGCTGTCGCCGTCGGCCGCATTCACTCTCTGGAAAAAACAACATTGGGGATGGTGGAAAGAGAAAACGGGGGGGGGGGGGGGGGGGGGGGGGGGGGGGGGGGAGACTGGACCGAGTCCCAGTGGTAGATGGAGGCTTGAGGTTAGAAACTTCACCTCCTTCTTTCTGCCGTCCATCATCTCTATCCCTCTCTTTCTTTCTGTCTATCTCTGTCTGTGTGTGTGTGTGTGTGTGTGTGCGTGTGTGTGTGTGTGTGTGTCTCTCACTCTCTCCCCCCTGGTTTTTTTGAGGCTGGGAGCCGCTAGGGGTCGGTGTTGGGGGCCGCTGTGTGGAGGGGTGGGCGGGCTCACACAGCCTCTCTCTGGCAGGAGTGGTGAGGCTGGCAGGGCGGGCCGAGCAGGTGATGGCTTTCTGGAGAGCACCCATCAATCGGCCGCCTTCCTCTCCCCAGCGGAGCCAGAATGAAGAGGTGGGACGCCCCTCTCCCTCTCTCTCCCTCCCTCCCTCCCTCTGTCTCTCTCACTGTCTCTCGATCTCTCTGTCTCTTGCTCTCTCTCTTTCTGATGGGCTGCACCTGCCTGGATTGAATCTGGGGGTGAAGGGTGAGCTGGTCGGGGCGGGCTGGATGGGGACTGGTGGGAGGGGGTGGGGTGATGTCATTAATTGGGAACTGTGACTTTCTACGTTCTAGAAGGCTTGCGTTGATCACACGTAGTCAGACACAAAGACAAAACACACATGCCCCGTGTGTGTGTGTGCGTGTGTGTGTGTGTGTGTGTGTGTCTGTGTCTGTGTGCGTTTCAAGTGTGTATGTGCAATGCTCTTCAAGAACTACTTGAGCTGTTACTTGAACTCATGTTCTATTTTATCTCACTTGTGGCATGGTTGTTATCTTCACCATACAAAAGTAAAATTCCTTTTGGTGCAGGCATCAGTATTCATTCAGAGATAAAAACAAGACAATGAATTTATGGTTTTTATGGTTTATTTACTTGTATTTGAATGGCTTATCAAGGGAGACTAAAACTTGAGAATACAAACTAAATATATTCATACGTAATTCAATAAAGTTTCATCCAGATGGCGGTTGATCAAGCCCTCATTGTTTAGTTCACTTTCCTCGCTAACATAACTAACGTTATTAAGATGGCGGTTGATGTATCCCTCGTTGTTTTGCTCACTTTCCTTGCTGAAATAACTAATGCTATTAAGATGGCGGGTTGATCTATCCCTCATTGTTTCCCTCTCTTTGCTCTCGAACATTACTAACGTTATTAAGATGGTGGTCGCTCTATACCTCATTGTCTCTCTCTTTCTCCTCGCTAACAGAGATATTAGCGATATTAGCACGGTGTCCCGCGGCGACGACAGGGCTGTGATGGTGTGTAATGGAGCCTCTTTATGTCTGCGAGCGCTTTACAAACTACAGGGCCTTCACTCAAACGCTTGCATCTCTCAAGCCTGGCGTTCATTATGGGAACGTCTGAAAGAGCGGAGCCTGGTCCTCGGGTTCTCCTCGTCATCCCGTCACAGAGGGGCCCGTCATGGAGCGGAGGGGCCGTGTATTCTCCCAGTCGACTGTGATCTAATGCTTATTCTTCCACCAGCTCTATGGCTGTGCTTGTGAGGATTCTGCCGAGTGTGATTGTTGGCTTGGCCGGACCCCTGGCCTGGTCGTTTCTATGGTAATAGAGGGGGGGCTGGGCCATGCCGCGTGTCCCCCCCTATAGTCCCCCCCCCCCACCTATCTGCACTGACCCGGTGGTGAGGAGAAAGTTTCTAAACATAATTCTAGCACACAAACACTCAGACACACACACACACACACACACACACACACACACACATACACACAGACACACACACACACACAGACACACACACACACTCACACTCAGGCACCCCCCCCACAAACGCACACTCACACACACAGACACACAAAAACACACATTCACACCCAAACACACACACTCACACACACACACACACACATAAACGCACACACACACATAAACGCACACACACACACACACACACGCACGCACACACACACACAAACCAGAAAAGGCTAGTGTGTGTGCACATTCATAAAATGTTCTGAATATAATAATATACATGCAGGCACACACGCTCACTCAGACACATGCACAGATACATACCCACACAATCACACAAATGAATGTTTGTCCACAAACAAACATGGATACACACAGACACACAGGTCTATGCAGACGCTCTCACACAAAAACACAAACACAAACACACATACCCACACACACACACACACAAACACAAGCACAGGCAAACACATGAAAGGCTGTGCACACACACGCATAGTCACACACATGCTCATGTGCAGACACACACATGGGCGTGCACACACACACACACACACACACACTAGGAGATGAAGAAAGGGTGCAGAGCAGAGGGTGTGTGTGTATATAGTCTTTCATTGCTCTCACATTCTAACCTTGAGGAGCGTCTGTAACGGAGTGTGCGAGGGAGCGTGAGAGGAGTGGACACGCAGGTCAGGAGGAGAGCTGGGGCTCTAAAGACTGTCCACAAAACATCTGACAAGCTGCTTCACACACACAATGATGGAGAAGTGAGGAGAAAAGATGATATTGGGTTATTAGAAATCATAAAAGAGGAGGCTGGCTTTTTGTACTTTATGCTGATGTCTTAAATTCTGTTTCATTGGTGTCGAAGTGAGGTGAAGTGGTACCATACATGGATGGAAATAGAAAGATATTAATGTTAACATTAACCTTTCCTGTCAGGTCGTGAGAGCAGAATTAAAGTTTCTGTTACCCAGAGATAAAGTGAAATCAACTCAGTGAATCAAGCAAAAAGATACATTCTAAACAGGGGCCTGTGTATTCCCTGTTTCCAGCTGTTTCACTGCATGTTAAAGGTGTTCAACTCTCTGCTTACAGCAGACTTTCACTTTTACTGGCTGTTCCTGCAGCGATGAAGTGACAGTACAGAACCACACAACCCCACTGACCCGGGGCCAAACTATAAGACCCAAAACGAGGCAATCAGGACGCACTAAGTTCAAAATCAGCAAGGAGGGGTAACAAGTCTGCTGAGGACTGCCCCTCCCCCTCCTTTACTCTCTGACCTCACCCCCCCTCCACGCCCGGACACCCCGTGGAGGTTTCCCATGGCTTTCAAATGGATTCAATTAACTGAAAACACAAAAAAACTAATGACCAAAAGATGTGCCTTTCTAAGGAACACCAAAGGAAAACCAAAACACTTAACAACTTCACACCAGGACCGCTTTCTGCCATTTTTTTTATTGTTGCTTTTCAAAAACTATCGTAGAAGTTGGGCTGGAAAAGAGCATGGTAGAGATCATAAGAGTTGGTAGTGAAGGGTGGAGAACTCGGAGCAATGGGTGGAGAAAGCAGTGAGATGTCAGGGAGAAGAAGACGGAGGCAGAGGGTTAGGGTTAGGAACAGTGACAGTGAATGAGTACAGCTGAATGAAGGGAGAAAAACAAGGGAGGGTCTGACAATCAAAGGCGGCGACCGAAGAAAAGAATGGTAAATTAGGGAAAGTGAATAATTCCTCTAAAATGGCAGTTTTAGAAACGTGTTTGTTGGTTGGTTGTTTCTTTCTCTCTCTCAAAGTCTTTTCGCCTTGGCATTTTTGGCGAAAAACTGTGAAAATAGCTTTTGATTCTGTCCTCGGTGGCGTTTGAAAGTTCCTGAAAGAGAAACACAAACAGAGACCTGAACAAAGGCTCCAGTGTGAGGAGGAAGGCACCGTCACTGACATCGTCAATACTTTAAACAACTTGTCAATGCAGATGCTGGAGTGACTTCATTCTCTCCCATTTGTGTACAAACCCCTTTGAAAGGGGCTTGCTGGCCTGCCCATACCCCTTTATCTGGGTTCAAATGGCAAAAGGCAGCCTTTGTGTCTGGGAGAGTTCATTAAATTCATTGGTTTGACCTGTTATTTCTAGGCCAAAAGTCTGCTGATTTGGAGAAAATGTGAGCCAGCCATACGTAGTAGCCTACTGACCTCCATAGCCAGAGCAGCTCTTTTGAGGGACATTTCAAGGCTGTTGTGTGAATACGTCCATCAGGGTTGGCTCCCGAGTTATCCATACCAGAACCAATGGATTTACATCAAAAGGGAATTTGAAATCATCAAACGATATTTAGTCCCTTACGATCTTGTGCCCATTTTTTTGTGAGGAAATAACGTGGTTATTAAAAACATTTTGGAGAAGCTTTTAGAAACGTGGGAAACATGCGAAATGAAGTTGTTTAAAGTTTCCTGATATTCCTTGAACCTTGCTAGCCGTAACGACCATTCACAATAAGAGGCTGTTTATCTGGCTATTCTCATAAGGTGCATAATAAATTCTTGCTATTACTACAAGAAGTTAGTAGATGAAGTGTGCCTATTATTTTATTTTTTTCGCTACCCACAGCAAACCATATCTTCTGATACATGACAGTCCTACTTCTCACGTTGAGAACCAATCCTGGTTTGAAGAGCAAAATAATCACTGAAAAGTTGGACAATTTGCGCTATTGCTCCTTGTTGGACAAATAGAGGACAAATGACGAAGACAAATGACATAAGCAGTCCCACTTTTCCATGATCTTTTTGAGGAAACAGAGTTGATGATGAAGACTGTGAAGAGCTTGAAGGAGCAGGAATTGTTTCAGACCACGCTGGGAGGATGACTACAGGTACATGACTACACACACACACACACACAAACACACACACACACACACACAAACATGATGGTTTTCAATTCTGGTCTGAAACATCAAAACATCACAGAAGATTTGCACCATTCATGTCATTGCTCCTATTTGTACCAGTGGAGAACGCAAATCCCAGGCCAGTGACGTCATAATCCAACATATCTGTGTTCTTTTGGCAGAAACCGAGAAGATGTTGAAGAATTGGAAGATTGCTGAAATGTTGACAAAGTGTATTAAGCAGTGCTTTCTTAAACAGCAGCCTGTGATGTTTCCCCTTTAATAAGCAGGTAGGAGTTTAGACATCGGGAGGATGACCACAGGTAGGTGGACATTGGGGATTGATCCTTTGCTCTGTTCCATGTTTATTGACTTTCTGTTGGCCAACAAGCCTGCTTCTGATTGGGCGGTTATTTTAAATCTGGCCCATCCATACACACACGGCTTTTCAATTCTTGACCTATAATGCAACATTATATCAAAAGTTATGCTACACTTGCATATAGGAGAGGCTATTCTAGCCATCATTCTGGTTTACAGTTGTCACAGTATCTGACTTGTCAGTCATGGACTTCTGTGAACCTTGCAGGCTCCATTTTAATGCAAAGCCAAAACAAAAAGCATTAAGGAAGTTGGTTTTATGCTTTTATTCTTCGTTTTATATTAAATGTCTTTGGATAATTAATACTGAGTAAATCAGTTAATAATTCATGTTATTTTGTTTTTTTACTTTAAGAAGGTGTAGGTCAGAGTGAAGAGCCATCATTTGAGTGTTAGTTGTTAGAAATTCCAAATCCATCTGTCAGCATTGAGTGAGGGAAATGCTCTGTGCGAATGTTCCTGTTTTACTGTGCGCCTGACTCTGCCTGAGACTATCTGGATTTTGAATACTCCTGACTAATTTCTGATCAGGGCATCTCTTCCCTGATAGGTTTGGGGAATCCATCAATCACAGTTGTGCACAGTGTTCCAATAGCTCTGCCGCAGGGGAATGAATGCAACACATTTTGATAGTGGAGAAATGTCAGGAGGAAGGGGGGGTTTGCTTTTTCAGGATTCCAAATATAACCGCATGCTGCATTTTCACCTAGTGTCACATACATATTAAATCGAATCCGCCAACATTCATCATGAAAGATGAGACCCTTTATTACTCTTCATGCAGAGTGCAAAAAAATGTAGCGCCAGTCCATCTGAACACCCTGCGGTGAAGAACCCAGTTCTGAACTCCCCAGCTCCCACCATGCTCTGAATACATCACTGCAGGTGGTTGAAGAGATATCTGCTGGGAACCATCACCCCCACCCCCACTCCCCATCTACATGAAGATTACAATACCTCAATCACTATATGCACTACACTGCAATGATACATTTAATCTGTCAAATTAGTTTTGGTGTAGAAAGTATGGCTTAAGAAGACATCTGTGAAATAACAATAATGGGGATCGTAAAGACGCACAGAAAATGTAATACGTACATTTAAATGGATACACAAGTCAGCAAAGAAAGGAACAGCATGGAATGATTCCAATCATAACTGAAATGCCAGAGAGGTTACAAATTGTAGTATTGAGCTTGTATTACTATACTTTATTTACTGAAGAAACATTGACCAAATGTTCTTCTTTGTTTTGTGATTAAAGTGATAAAAGTTTATAATAAATGATACTGTGTATCAGTATGAAAATATAGAATTTCTGGCCTCTTCTATGAAATCCGACAGCAACTATAAAAACAAAAACAACACATTTACCATATATATAATTATTATCAATATCGTAATAACAAAACATTACTATACTAACAACAGTATATTGAAAGTTAATAATTATAAATTAAATTATTTTCTTATGAATGCATTTTTCCATCAGTATAAGTTCCTTTGATTGGAACAAGGTTTATTAACAAAATTAAAACAAAATTAACAAAATTCTATAACATATTTAGTTAAAAAAATATCTAAACTAAATGCAGGTATGAATTTTGACTCACCTGTCAGACGTCATCTTGTCTAACGAGGACCAGAGGAAACAGTGAGACTCACCCCACACACTTTTAAGGTAATCAAAACCTAATAATCACAGTCTCTTTAATGTGATGTCTGCTTCTCACTCGCTTGCTTGAACATGAGCTCACAGATTGCAGGCTGCGTACTCAGAATAAATATTACATTATTTTACATATAATCATGGCAGAGCAATTATGGTAATGAGTCGCTGATGTCACTTATCTCCATCTTCATGTTTACCCGACCCACATAGTTCTGTCAAATTGTGATTTTTAAATCAACCCCTCACCCGCTCACTGCAACTGCTTCTCTCTCTTTATCTCTCACCCCTCGTTCTCCAATGATTATCTCCCTCTCTAATCATCCCTCTCTCCTCTCTATCTCCACCCATCTCTCCCTCTTCAACTGTCTCTCTTTCTCTCTCAACTCACACTCTCCCTCTCTCACACACACACACACACACACACACACACACACACACACAAGCACACACACACACACACACACACACACACACACACACACGAGCACACATGCACACACACGCACATACACACACACAAGCACACGCACACACACACACACACACACACTCTCTCCTTTTCCCTCCCTCTCTTCTATCCTCATCTTTCTCTCCCCCTCTCCCCTCCCACTCTTTCTCTCTCTCACCTTCCCTTCCTCCAAGCCTCTCACTCTTTATCTCTATTCAATTCAAATACTTTATTTAGCCTAACAAATTAATCATTTATCAAAGCAAAATGAGCAATGAATATTCTATCCAACCCCCCCCCATCTCTTTCCCTCCCTCCATCTCTCATGTGTTTGTGTGTGTATGTGTGTGTGTGTGTGTGTGTGTGTGTGTGTGTATGTGTGTGTGTGTGCGTGTGTGTGTGTGTGTGTGCGCGCGCCCCCGTGTGTGCTCACACCTGCGTGCGAGTGCGCGCCTCGCCACCCCATATCGCCCCATTGAGCCGGTGCTTGTTGACTGTTTATGTGTATGACTGGTGGCTCTACTGGTCATATGAATGATAATCAGCCTTTTGTGCGTCCGGAGCGCAAGCGACGCGCGGAGCGGCGTAGCGGCGCAGGCTGTCGGGCCCGTATAGAGAGCGGAGGCCTATAGCCCGGGGGGAAGATTAGCCTTAGCCGGCGCGCACCGGCCCTCTGTGTCACGTCGCCAGTCACAGAGCCCATCCACAGCTGGCCCCCCGTACCCCTCAGGGACCTTAAATCCTGTTACACTGTCAGCTAAAACCATCATTTGTATTAGCGATGTGTGGGTGTTTTAAGTGTGTATGTGTGTACATATTAAGCGAGGGGGATAGTGTCTTAAAACTATGAATAATTCATAGTGGAAAGAAAAGGAGTTATTGACTACATCTCCATAAACAGACTGCTCCCTTTTTGTCACCGGGCACGAGATGTGTTGAAATAATTACATTAAAGCGCATGAAAATGTGCTCCTCCATACGGCGCAGCTTTATCACCCGGGATGGGTGTGAGTGACGGCGATTGTTCCCGCTTAATACTCATAAATAATTTACAATTTAAGACACATTGTGGGGGTTTTCAAAATATACCCCTTTTTAAATATTCCTAATTTATTTATCATGGCGTCAGTTGTATTTTTACCAGATAAGTACTGTATAAACGGTTGGTGTACATTGCGTAATCCCTTTGTGTGTGTAGATGTCGAGTTTCTCCAGCAGGCCCTCTGTGTGTGTGCGTGTGTTTTAATACGTGTTATGCGGGGACTTAGCAGGTTGCACGATTCTCAACCATAACCCGTCCGGAATACAAAAAGTGAAATAAATAGTCAAGAAAATGTGTGAAAATATACTAATACAGTCCATTACGGGAATATGAATACACGGGATCATTTCTTTCTGAGTTTGCCACCATTACGCACCGTGCTTCGTGGAGCGGTACCCGTGTGGGTTATTTATCTCGGTAACAACAAGTGATTCTGGCCAATGAGATGCTTTGCACTTCAGCCTCGCGCCTCCAGAGGGAGGTCAGGTCTATTTGTCGGTCTCCAGTCGGGCTGGCAAATTATTAGGATGAGCCGCTCTGCGTGACGACTCGAGAGACCTCTATTGATATCCACGGGGAGACCGCTGCGTACATCATTAGAAAATTAGGCCCTTTGGTCAGATCAGCAATAGGCCTCCGGCACCTCGCCACACACACACACACACACACACACACACACACACACACACACACACACACACACACACACACACACACACACACACACACACACACACACACACACACACAAACACACATACTCGTTCTCTCTCCCTCTCTCTCTCACGCACACACACACACACACACACACACACACACACACACACACACACACACACACACACACAAAAACCACACAGCTAACCACACAATTAATGGTGCATTTACAGGCTTAAGATCACAATCCAAACAAACAAGAGAGACAATCATGTTGAAATCCAACACATTATTATTGTATTTTGTAGTTCAAATAGACAGTTCATGAACAGAAAGCCATACAAAGCAATGTGCAGGTGCATAAAGAAATGTACCAAATTTGGAGGAATGACAATTTATTTGGAATGATTATGCCTGCGGGTCGTTTGCGTAATGGTTCGACTGCTTCTTAATTGTAGTATTCTTTGGATTTAAATTCCATGACTACTGTTTCTACGGAACTTGGGCTGGTCCAGGCTGTGGTACGTCTGGTGCCCTCCCTCCTCTGGCTGGCTCGGTTCTCAAAGCGATGTCAAACGTAAGGATACCGAAAAGCCTTCACTATTTGCGACCCAATTCAATCGAAGTCCCAGTACAGACGGAAAATGACTTGTTGGAGAAATGATCCTGAATATCTGAGTGATACAAAAACGATATACTCCTAAAAGCAAACTTAAGATGATCTATTACTAAAATTGATTATAATCTGACAACGCATACCGAAATAGCCTGTCTGTCTAACCTGGGCATATATGTGGACATTATCTCAACTATTTCTTTATCTACGGATTTTTTTTTTTGTTGACATTTTAACACCGTGGTTTAAACTAGGCTTAGCAACACTTTAAACAGTATTGTAACACATGGCAACACGAGGAGAAATGAAAGGAATTCGGCTAAAATGAAAAGAAATGTCATTTTGCTCCTAGCCCTGGTGTCTTTGAAGGTGTTGTTGAGCAGGGCCCTAAAGTGAAAGAAAATGTTTTCCTATTACTTAATTCAGGCCGGGCGGGGCGGGGCCCTCCGCTCGGGCCCTCTGACAGAGCGCCCTTTGTGCGCCTCTATCCGCCGCTGTCACACACTTTAATTCGAGTCTCTTTCTCTCTCATTGAAAAGTCCCCACAATGACATTCAATAAGGGCCGGCAAGTGAAAACCTGGTTATTTTTACATATTCTTTCCCCGGCCCCGGCAGGGGCCCGGGCTAAGGAATTAATCACTGAGCATTGCCTTCGGGGGATGACTTGTCCTTTTTTTTGTGGCCAGAAATGACACATTAACCCTTAAATTAATATACATTTATACTGAATACGATTTAATTCATCAACAGCGACGTTTATTTATGCCGGGCGACCAAACGGCCCATCATTTCAACTAGAGCATTGAAACGTGGCTTTAAAAGAACGGGTTAGGCCTGCTTCTGTGTGCTTCCCAAAAGGTTGAATCTTATTCTAGATTTTAATGAAGAGATTAGTGTTAGTGGCAGCCCCGCAAGATAAACAACATTTACCGGAGAAACGTAAACGATGGGATAAAGCATTGAGTGTCAGATCCATCAGGGGCCACGCTGAGAATCCCCGTGAGAACTGGCCCCTGGTGTCTAAGTTAGGGACCCCAGATAGAGAGAGCGCAATAAGACGCTCTTTATCCATATCTAACGCACTCCATTTCAAAGACCCAACCCACTCCAAATGCATACGGCGCCCTTCCCAAATCTCGCTTCAATGTATTCTTTCGTAAACGTGGGCTTTATCTCTGATAAAATAGGTGATAATGAAAATGGGGGGGGGGTGTCGGGTAGTGCCGCCTCTCGCGGTGTGGGTGGGGCCGACAAGAAAAGACTACATTATGCAGTTCATTTAGTTAACAACTGAAATAATGGGGAAGCGTGCAGTGGGAATGCCAAGAGAAAAGCAGCAACCCCATTCAGAGCTCTCACCGCATCACCGCGTAACCGTCACATGTCCGGAGCCGCGCGGCCCCGCCACCGGTGCTATTTAAGGCGCTCGTCGCTCTCATCAGCACCAGTTCGCTGTCCACTCTCTTTACGCGAGCACTCCAAACTGCACTGACGACGCGCGCTACGAATCTCTACCACTCTTTCTCCACACACCCACACGCGCACGCAAGAGAAAGTTTCTACTTTTTCCTGTCAACATGCCGAGGTCTTTCCTGGTGGATTCGTTGATTTTAAGGGAGGCCAATGACAAGGGCAACGAGAACAGCCCGCCGCTGTTCCCGTACGCGGTGCACTCCGGCCACCACCACGCGTTGCCGGGCTCCTGCCACTCCAGGAAGGCAGGGCTGCTGTGCTTCTGCCCACTGTGCATGGCCGCTTCGCAGCTGCACCCGTCCCCGCCGTCCATGCCTCTGCTCAAGGCCTCTTTCCCCGCCTTCGGCTCGCAGTACTGCCACTCGGCACTGTCGAGGCACTCCTCAGCCAACGGCGCGCACCTCGGCCACGGCCCGGGGATTTACCAAGCCACCTACTCCATGCCCGACCCACGGCAGTTCCACTGCATTTCCATCGGTGAGTTTAAAAGATGGTTGATTGATTTTTTTATGTGCATCACTTAGATGTGAGTTAGCAGACCAGGATGAGCGAAACACAGAACCACGCACGCCGTTAAAAAGTTGTCGTTACGCATTTATTTTTGGGGTAAATCGTGATCTGATTGTTTGACTTATGTCGTGTTCATTGTTTTCCTTCTCACAGAAAGTAACAACGCCAAACTTCAGAGCAGCAAGCGCATGCGCACGGCCTTCACCAGCACGCAGCTTTTGGAGCTGGAGCGGGAGTTCACCTCCAACATGTACCTTTCGCGGCTGCGGCGCATCGAGATCGCCACGTACCTGAACCTGTCCGAGAAGCAGGTGAAGATCTGGTTCCAGAACCGCCGGGTGAAGCACAAGAAGGAGGGCAAGGGGAGCGGACACAGGGCGGGGGGCACGCACAACTGCAAGTGCTCGTCCGCGCGGTGCTCGGAGGAGGAGGAGGAGGACAGCCCCGTATCTCCGTCCTCCTCGTCAGAGAAGGACGACGTGGACCTGTCCGTGTCTCCGTGAGATCTCCGCTCACTCGCACGCACGCGCGCACGCAATCACACGCGCGCGCACACACACACACACACACACACATACACACACACACACACAATATGACTCTCTCGCGGTTACCGTAAAACTTTGAATGCAGCCAAAAAAAGACTGTTACTTTTGAGTGCAGTCGTCTGTACATAGGAAGAAAAAATATATATGAACAGGGGGTTTCTCTGACTTATTGTATAGTTGAATACATGTTGTACGTTTTCTATGTAGTTTTTTTTTTACGGTTTGTAAATTTGTTTTCGCCAATCTATCTAAGTATGCTAGAAAATGTGTAATGATGAACAACCCAAATGAAGAAAAATAATTGGAAGAAGTTGTTTAGTTTTGGGAAGAAAGCAGTATTTTGTATTGATGTTAAAAACTAGATTCACTCTGTGTGTGGATGGTACAAAAGTAGGATTCCTGACATTACGGCATCGTCGCCACAACACTCTGAAATTATATCTTCAGTGTCATTAAGAAATATTTATTTATTTAAAATGTTACATGAATAAACATATTTCTGAGAAATCTACCCTTGATGTTGTCGTGTCAATCAAACATTGCCTTGATGTTTGTCATGTCAATCAAACGTACCCTTGCGCACCACTGGGAGCGCGCACTGGGCGCGCGGCCGCGATCCACAGCCTTGGACAACTACTGAAAAACCGAAGCTTGAGTTTACTAACGAATAATGTACTTCAAAGTGCACATTTTCTTTCATAAAATCTTGCTTAAAGGCCAATACATAAGGGGAAACAAAAAAAGAACAGCAAATTTACAGTTGTGTATATTTGCCTTAAAGTATAGTGTATACGTCCCTTGGATTTCCTTACATATAGCAATATTGGAATACTATTGGAGTTGAAGTATCCAAGTGAAAGGTGGACAGGCAGCGTGCACTATAGCGGGGAAAATCCAAGACGCCAAAGACTAACTTGGTTAAAAAGTTTGCAGTGCGCCGTTTGCGTGCGATGATCTGATGCACCGTGCAACCACTAAACCTAACCTTCTCTATGACTAATCCGAGTGCCAGCAAACTGACGGATTGCCTATATTTGCACATAAAACGTGCCGGTGTGTGCAGCTAGGGGTAAACGGGGGTCTATAATAATCTTAAAATATGCTTATCTATAGAGTCGTCTCGGGTCTCCCACTATATGAATAAACCATGTGTCTTTTGTACACACACACACATATATATATATATATACATATGTCCTCCCAGGTTTCATAGAACGACCTGTCAGACTCCGTCTAAACCTGTCCGGATCCTCCTCGCGTGACTCTGAATCAATCCTCTCCACGCAGTCCGCAGAACATCATATAGGCGCGCGTCCTTCTGTCGGAGGTTCAAGGTGCACCAAGAGCCAGTGGTGTGGATGAGAAACCTGTAAACACACACACACATACACACACACACATGGTGTGTGGAAGTGGCGTGGTCCGGAGTAATAAAGGATGTTTCACCTCCAAATGTAAGTTATATCATTCCTCCTGCACAGTCTGTGAAACGTGTGCCGTAATTATAAGAACCAATATATAATAGCCCTATAATAACAAAACAAAAATAATGGCTTTTCAGTCACGACACAAAATTAAAAAAAAGTGAAGGACGCACAAATACATGTATGTCTCTTGGTTGTATGTCTCTTTCAGTTAGGTTACACACATTCATTTAAAAAATAAACTCCCAAATATATATTTGTGTAATTTATCAGTTTATTGTTAAAAAAAGTTCTAGATTATTTGGAGTTCATATAACCAGATTTACGGAAGGATAGTGCAGATGGCCACTCTGTAAGTACTACTTTACGCATCTATCCTGCTGCCTTTAGATCCATGCGTTGCCTCTTCTCATCAACGCGCCCTGTGCAACAGGCTCTAAAGAGCAGAGTTTAAAGTGTATTTACTTCGTTAAAAACCCATCGCCAGACTCCACTGCCAACAAAAAAGCTGTTGTTGAGTTGGGGTGCCACAGCACCGCATCTCATGGCCCTTTTGTATCACCCTGGACGTGGAGTCTCTCTTGTAAACTTTCCTTTAATTGTTCACTTAACCATTTTAACAAAACCCTAATATTTGCATTTGTTAAGATATGGGATTAGACTATTTTGTTAATTGCACCATAGAGTCCCATTTTGCTCACTGGGTCCTCGGCAAAGCGCTCTTTATCCGTTCAATAGCCCCGGGGTACGCGCCCTGGGGGAGCTTATGGCCGCTCGCGGTGCTCCAAATGCTCAATTTATTTATTCTTAATTTTGTGCCTATCAATTCATTGTAGCAGAAAAAGAACGACAGTGTCTTTTGGAGAGAAGAAAGGCGAATTGTTGACGTAACCCTGACGGAGCCGGGGAGAGAGGGCTCCCTCGGAGCTCGAGAGCGGCTTGAGCCAACAGGCGCCCATCTAGCAGACTCGCCCTTGTCTTTATACCGGCTAATTTTTTATTTACGGCCTTTCTTTGACATGTCTCTTATCTATCAGATTAAAAGACCAGCTTGTAACAAATCAGTCTGCACGATTTACAACAGCATTACAAGGGGACAAAGGGAGCCGCCGTCAGTACCTGAGAGTCTGGTAGACGGAGCGGCGCTGCAGCTGATTCGATGGTTGGAAAATACGCACGAAACAAAATACTTGAATCCTGAAAAAGAGCCTTTGTACGTTTCTTTAGAAATCAAGCAATTCTGCATGACAAAGGACAATTAATAAGCCGTCTTTTCACGACCAGCAGCTGGTTTCCCCGTCAAGGAAAGTTGGAAAAAAATTCAGACTGAATGCGCGCAAAAGCCCTTTGCGCGCAGACAGAAACCCAAGGTGACCCATTTGGCACAGTTAAAATAACCAAGCCGAGGTAAAAGCGAGGGAACTGTCAAAAACATTTAAGCTGAAATATCTTGAAATTGCAAATCCCTTTATGTGAAGGGACGCTGCCGATGTGGGTTAGTGGTACAAAGGAGGTGGTTAAGTTGGACACTCTTTGGAGGCGGACACGTGGCTTCTCCATGAGGAGCCTCTCGGACCCGCGCGGCCCTCCGCGGCACTACACATGCACAACCGCAAACCTTTTTAATGTTTCACGTTGTTTAGGGATATATAATCCTGCGGAATATATCTACAATGTTTGATGAGAACACGATAAAGTTGTTTAGGTACTTTAAAGTATAAACGAATGGGGTTCTTTTGTTGGTTTTCCCGGAGGAGTCCGGCTGCTCACAGCTCTGCTCCCGTCGATGGCTGCTGGTTGTTGCTGCCTGCTTGGAAGGTTTTCACTTGTTTGTTAAGGGATATAACTTAGGTGTTATGTAGTTAAATGGCTCTAAGTAAGTTGATAAATGTTCATTACTCCACTTGAGGAGCGTTTTCAATCGCTGTTTTTTTTCCAAGATACAAATACATATTTAGCATACTTTATTACTATGAAGTAAAAAAAAAAAAAGTACTTGTCTATAGAGAGCATGTTTTTGTTTTTTAAGGAGCCACAACCTGTGTCAGATAGTTAAATATTCATTTTCACAGTCGATGAGACAACAGCCGTGACCATGAATTGACCTTCAACTACATTTCACTGTTTAACCCTTGGGAAGTGAAGTTCCCCATTTATTTTGCTATTTGCCACATATTTGGCACCAAATCGTTGAAAACAGCTTTGGTGTACAACGGAATGGGAATGAAAAAAATAAACAGCCAGTGAAACTTTGCCAAAAACAGAACTTCACACAGTGAAGCAGTGTTTTAATCCCAGGGGCACTGATTATTCCCTGCAGGCTGTATAACGGTCAGCATTTCCATATCCACCAGTGAGATGATGAACCTCCTCTCCGCCTCCCGTCAGCCGGCCGGCTCTAATTGAAATGCAACATGCACGCCGACCTGTTCTGGGATCAGCGAGAAGGAGGCTGCTGCCTCATTATGGAGCCATAGACTCACGTGTCAAGGGTCGAGGAAATAATGAAGTGCGCGGACTTGGAAATGACCTTTGAACGCGTATACCTTTTGCTTGAATAGAATACGGTGCTTTTCTTTTCCTCCTAGAACTGGGATTGTTGTTGCCCCGTTTGGGATCATTTGATTCGTTACAGGTATCATCTGGTTGCTTTCACTACTGCTGCGGATTCGTCAATTCAATTAATGTTTGAATAATCACCTTTAGGGCCTTATGGTTGTAGGTTGATTACACGTTATGAGGACATTTCAAGAATGAGTTGATAGTTTTTTCCAAGGGCCAAGCAATGCTAACAATCAAATGGTTGTATATTAAAATGATTAATGTAATATATATATAATATAGTTTATCCAAGTGGCCTGAAGCCTAATGAACCACGTGTTGCCCTGCAGTCAGCGGGCCAGGCCTGCTAGAAATACTCGACTTTACTTTATTTTGTGTAATTTACTTTCTTGGGAAAGTTTGCAGGTAAACTCAAGGTCGTCTCGTTAATTGAACCTTAATTCAAACCATATTGTCCGAATAGGACTTTTCATTTATGAATGCATTAATAGATTCTGACGATGATCAGAGTTACATGTTTGTTAGGGGTTTAAGGTATTGATGCAATTTTTATATAATTAAAATTACAGCCTACAAATAGATGCAGACCGTATACAGGGATCGTTAACGTGCACACACACACACACACACACACACACACACACACACACACACACACACACACACACACACACACACACACACACAGGCACACACACACAACATAATTTGTGAATATCTTTCAAACACACAGCATACACTGGTAGCAGGTTTAAAAATGTGGGATGTTTTGATTTCCCATGCAAAGAACCACAGGCCTCCACTCACTGAAATGATGAGTGGAGAAACCACCTCGAAAATATTGAACATGAGTGACACCCGGTGGCGACAAATCTAACTGCAGTTTAGTGAATACACTGGGTGCTTGTGTGTATGTGTGTGTGTGTGTGTGTGTGTGTGTGTGTGTGTGTGTGTGTGTGTGTGTGTGTGTGTGTGTGTGTGTGTGTGTGTGTGTGTGTGTGTGTGTGTGTGGGGGTGCTAGAAGCTAAATACAGAAGAACTTATAGATAAGAGATCTTGACTTCCTTTCTGTTGCTCAGGTTAATTTACATTTATAGTTATGGCTGAAATGCCAGATACTGGTAACACATAAAAATTATACAGCGTCCAGAAAAATGTAAATATATATTTTTTTATTGACAGATAATATCCACATAGAGGAATACCTGTTCTCATTAAACAATACAAAACAAAACAATAAAACATCAATGAAAACAATCATTGATGGCTTTGAATACTTCCATTCGTACATACAAACACACCCTCTCTTAACTAATATTAATGGCCAATAAGGCAATTTATTTTCATTGAAGATTTCTGTAAAGAACTAAATAAAAAGCAATGTAAGATTAATGAACACTTAAAATATTCGTCTTTAATTCAAGTTTAAGACCAAATGATGGCTTGATTCCAGAATTATAGATGGCATTTTAGCCAAAGTTTGGTTGTGATTTTGCTTTAACTTTCAGTCATGGACAACGTCTAAGAAACGTGTATTTCCCTGAAATCTGGCAAAATGCACAAGAGGGATGTGTCCTCTCATATCTTTAAAATAGGGGCTATATTTACACTTTCTATATCATGTTTCTGTTGTACAGTAAGAAGCAGATAAGGGCAGTGTCCTGTACATCATTTCAGGTTATGTTACAAGTGCACATAAAATGTCAGTTTGTTTGAGGATCACTATCTCATTCACAGACGCACTGAGAAAATATATCTATAAAAATTCAGCTCTTCAGTCAAGGAGACACAGGAAGTAATTCACAAGAATGTCAATAATGTGATAGCATTCAACTGAGCTTTGTCCATTTCAATTCATACATAATTCTAACCCTTATAAAATAAGAAGAAAAGGACAGAATTGACACAGTAAGATTACAAAATAAAATTAACTTAAATCTTTAGGTCAACATATAATATAAATCCAGTATGATGTTGTGGTTAAACAAATGCAAAGTATTTGTCTTTTAAATATTGAAATACGGTCATCTTATCTTTGACACAATTAGTCACTTCAGTCCCTGTTTTGTAAAATAGTATAAGAATAAATAAAATAGTTTCTAGCGATATAGACTACAGTAGAATCAAAAAGCAAGACTATGTTGAAAATACGCCCAGAATTACATGCAACAGTGATGCGTCTTCCCTTTATTTAACGCATGGTGATGCAATGGGACACTTCAGCCCGATATGTACAATAGCATACTCAAACTACTCAACCAGTAACATAGTGACATACAAACGTCCATCTAAAAGTAGTCTACTCTGGTCTCAATCGGTTGGACAACAGCGAAATCGGAACATATATAAGAATAAATTGTCGACAGAATACATTTCTATTACAGCTCTTGAAAAGGGGACAGTACAGATGCATTTGTTCTAAAGTTGCAAGAGGAAATCTGAAAAAGGAAACACTCTAGCATGTAGATCCACTTTCCAAGACGTAATTTCACCCCCACTTCAACCGTTTGGATATGCCTACCCTTCAAACTGGATGTCTTGTTCTATTCCATCCTTATATAACAATTCATAATCACAATACACCTTTAAGCCCCATCTGCTAAGACCTTTCACTGACCTTTGATTCCTCCACGGCTTCCACACATACATCCTCCTTCTAAACAACTGTAACTGGTAACCAGTCTGTTTTCCTGGACCCACTAAAAGACCAAATGACCAGCGAATTAACCCTTTAAATACATGATGTCATTCAAAAATTCCAGTGAAGTGTGGGTGATTTGCGAATAGGGGGGCTGAACGAGTCATTCGATCTGTCGCTGGGTCCGGTTCTCAAAGATCATGGAGCGTCTCTGGGGCTGGTAGAAGCAGCTGGTGGACGTCTCCAGCCGCTGGCCGCTCTTGGGGATGGTCATTTTGTTCTGGAGCCCCTTGCCGTCCCCCGTTGTCTTGCGGAGGTTCACCCCCGCGGTGGCATCCTCCCGCCTGGCCAGGGATGTGGCATCATTGAGGCTTCTCTTGGGGGAGAGCAGCAGCTTGCTGTCGTCCAGGGGAGGGAAGTCCATGATGGGGAAGGGCGGGCTGAGCAGGATCAGACTCTGTGGCCTCTGCCGGTTCCTGAAGGAGGGTCTCTGGAGGATGTTGGGCCGGTTGGGCCGGGGGCAATCCAGGAAGACATCCGTGTCTGCGGGAGGGGTGGGGGCGGCGGCGGGCTTCCGCACGGTGACCTGTGGTTCCTGGAACCGAGAGGCTCCGTTCTTGGCTGTCTCCTGGGGGGGTTCCTGGGGCTTCTCCGCAGGGGGATGCTTCTGGTGTCTCAGCACGGGCTTCTTGTTCTCTAGCTCCTCCTTCTTCCTGGGCGCCCCGGCTGTGGTCGCCGCCGTGGTCGCCTGGGCGGCGGACGGAGCTGGCAGCGGGGTCTGCTCCCGCGTGAGGTCGGCCCTCTTGGGGTTTTGGTTCTCCTGTTGGCGGGCCGTGCCGCGGTGGTCGCCATCCTGGCGCAGGTGAGGGATCTGCGTGTACTGCACCTTGGGCGGGATGACGGGCACGGCCTTGGCCTGGCTGGTCTTGATCATGAAGGCGGTGCGCACCGAGGACACGCTCACCGGGGCCGAGTTCCTCCGCAGGGGGGCGTGGCTGTTGTTGAGAAAGAGCTCCAGCTCCAGGGCTTCCTGTCCATTGTCTCCGGGCTGCGGGCCGGGCAGCGGGCTTCGCTGGAAGGGAGTCGGCTCCTGGAGGTGACGGCCCTGCTGCTGATTGGAGATGTCTCGGATGCAGCGACGCCCCACCAGGTCCAGGTTGAGCGAGCACGGCCGAGCGTGTTTTGCCGCTGAGCCTTCCTCTTTCCTCACCGTCGTGGGACATGCCTCCTGGGACAACTGCCTGCGGAAGCGCTGAGGGGCCGGGTTACCGTTACCGTGGGTGGTCTTTGGTTTTATTGCTGAGCCGCTTTTACCCGTCTGCTGCGGTGCAGTGTTGGGGCCCGTTCCATTCGTCCTGGAGAGTAGAGGTTGGAAACTAGGCACTTTGGGTTCCTCTGGTTCGTCTGCGTTCCGCTGACCCTGAGAGACGGGGGTGCCATTGCTTGCAGGGTACGACTTGTTCATATTCAGTGGATGAGATGAAGTTCCTCCTCCTCCTCCGTCCACTAGGCTCAAGGTGGAGCACGGTGGGGCGGGCAGGAGGTGGTTGCTCAACAGGTCGTCTATATCGGGCGTGTGGAGTGGACTGGTGACCCACTCTCTGGAGCAGGAGCTCAGCTCGTCCCAGGTCTCCCCCAGGTCCAACTCCTCCGAGGGTCTCGCGCACGCCTCGTCTTCATTCAGGTGGCGGAACACCAGAGTCTTTGGTCTGTCCTCCAGACGTATGGAGGATATCCTTGCTCTGGGAATCTGGGCCAGGGGTTTCGGACCACCTTCAGAGGAAGTCCTGGGACTGTCTGCCAAATGTTTAGGCGATGTTGCCCCTTGCTGAACCTCTGTTAGGTGGTCCTTTCCGTCTTCAGAGGACGTCTTTGGTCCGTCTACCAAACATTTGGACGTTTTTGCAGCTTTTTCAACTCCTGCCAGGGGTTCCTGTCTGGCCTCAGATGAAGTCTTGGTGGAAGTGGTTACAATCAACACCTCCTCTGATGGCTTGTGATTCTCATACGTCTCTATTTCCACTGCATTGTTACTTGCTCCTGCTAATAACCCCCTGTCCCCAGTGTCATCCACCGGAGGCACTGTGTTTTCAAAGAGATTGGCTTGAGTGAAATCCAAACTTTTATTCCCAGAGAGGCCCTGCCAGTGTTTGATATCAGTAGAGGTATCCAAGCTCGCAGACTTCACCATTGAGGCTCTGTATACTTTGCTCATCTTCTCCTCTTTTGAAGGAGCGCAAGGAAAAGGGTTCAGCTTTTTATCTCCGCCCGCAAAGTCCATGTTTTGGTAGAAGGGAAGCAAGATGTCCGACTCCGAGGCCTGCTTCCTGACGCGGCTGGGTCCTGTAGACCCGGAGGGGATGTCGCTCAGAGTGACGGTGGAGGCTTTGGGAACGCCGTGGAACACAGAGAGAGTGGGGGAGCTGGAGCTCCTCTGGGACGCTCCTCCTCTTCCAAACCTGGTCTTCAGGTCTCCACTGGAGCTAGAGCTCCTCTGGGACGCTCCTCCTCTTCCAAACCTGGTCTTCAGGTCTTCACTGGAGCTGAGAGCGGAGCTCTTTCGCAGAGAGGAGATCTCGTAGGAGCCCTCGGGGCAGAAGATAGGCTTGAAGGTCTTATCCAGGAGGTCCAGCTCAGGCTCAGTGATCTTCAGTTCATTGTGGAGCTCGGACCACAGCTCTTGCACGCTGGGAGAAGATCCCTTGTCCTGGAAGATATTAAAATGATACATTCATTGATGGATATAGCCAAATTAGGAGACAATGCAGCACATTTATCTTAGTTGATCTTATATATTCTAATTGTTTGATGTTTATTTATCTTGATCAACAGAGTGCATGTACTCAAAATGGCAAGGGGTGATAATGATACATTATAATCAGCTTAATTCGAAATGCATATTTCTTTATTATCCATTATTATCATGATGAACACTACTATACACACCGATACTGAGAAGAACACCTGTAATCAATATTAGCATTACCTAATATGATATGATGATATGATGATAGTATGATACAATAATAAAATGTATTTATTATTGAAAAATGGGTTAGGGTTGGGTAAAAAAAATATGATTACCAGTTTCCCAGGAGATGATGTTAAATGTTCTCCAGAACATTCCAGTTTAGAAAGACCCTTCCCTTCTCCAACATCTTGTGCTGCTCTTTCATTGGAATCTAGAGTGATTAAATATAAATTATAATCAAAAATCAGTAATTCTCCTTAGTACTTTGTACTACACAATCAGGTATATGTGGATATGAGCATCAAATCAATAAAATCATATGATATTTTTATTGATTTATTTATTGATATTTCCAGAATTGTCCGTCTTGGGACAAAAAAGTAGGCCACTCTCTTATCTTATCTTCATCTCTCTACTATATCATAATATGTCATATGTCATGTGTCATATCATGATATAAAGAGAGAGGAGAGAGGAGAGAAGAGAATGCAGGAATGTGATCTGAAAAAGTTCAAAGGCATCCCATCAGGGAATAAAAATAACATAGAACAGTACCACCATCAACTATATTGACTAAATAGCATAATGTTTAGATATTAGTAGAAGTATACTACGGGAGTTGTTGCGCTTAGGTATTACAAGGTTTATTTTAAGAGGTGATGTAGTTAAGGTGAGGATCTGCCCATAAACGATGCATCATCGGAATAATCACCAGAAATATCAGTACAACGTCTCACAGCCACAGAATGTGTCTACCGTCCCGGCAGACTGACTTACAGTGCCTGGAGCACCACCTACTGGTGTAAACGGGTACTACCCTGACATTTGTCGTAGTCAGACACAATCAACGGCAGCAGCAGTATCCTACTGGTCGAACGCTAGCCTCCCCTACCTGTTGAGCTGAGGTCAGAGGTCGCCCGCTCCGGGACGTCCCCCGCTGGTCTCATCCGTCCCCCCTCCGTCTCCAGCTGCAGCAGTGACGAGGAGCAGCTGGAGCTGCTGCTGCTGCTGCCGCCCTCCCCCAGGAGGGGCCTGATGCCGCCCGCCGTCCTGTCCTTGACGTGGGCGCGGCACGGCGTGCTGTTGGAGCTGATGACCGCCGAGACGCGCAGCGGCACCGACACGGCGAAGGGCTCCGAGATGTTGACGGCCTTGCGCTGGTGCCGCGGCGACGAGGACTCCAGCGGGAACAGGCTGCCCGGGAAGGAGGGTTTGGACGCGCCGTGGTGGTGGTGGTGGTGTTGGGTGGAGCCTGAGTACAACATCCTCCGGTTCTTGGGAGATGTGGGTTTGAACCCGGGGAGGTCGTCTCCCTTGAACACCTTCAGCTGCTCCGGGAGCGCCTTCTGAGGCGGCGAGGAGGAGGAGGAGGAGGAGGAGCCGGCCGTCTCTCTCTGATTGCTCGTCGGGGTGGTCTTCCCTTTGAAGTCCCACCGCTGGTCCTCCTCCCTCAGGTCGTACAGAGAGTCCGAGCCCAGCGTCCGGGACTTGGGGTCCGGGGTCAAGGCGCCGTTGGATCCGCCGGGCAGGCTTCCCGTTCTGTCGTCGTCTAGGGCGTGAGGAAAGGATTCTCAGTTACAATGCAAATGAGGTTTAATCAAACGAACGCATGCCTCCGCCTTGCCAGGAAGAAGTCAACACGAAAAATACAATCTGTATACATTGTAATATACAAGGTCTAACTGCTGGTGAAGGCAAAAGTACAACTAGCAGTAAAGCGTTGTGTGTATCCGAGTGTATTGGAAAGTATATATATGATTTGATTATGCTGATATGCTATAGGTTACCTATTTGTAGAGAGCACAACGAGTCCATACTCCTGGCTGGGCGGAGAGCCGCCTTGTCTGTGAAATAATACAATCAGACTTCATCAAACAACACAAAACGACACTCTGTCTCTGTTCTAGCAGATATCTTTAGAATATATGATGAGTTCAATTATGAAGGTATGATCTTAAGTCTAAATCTGTATCACATTTCAACTTTATGGCCTTTGTATTCATTCACCCTTTGCCTATTCCTATCATGATATGCTTGTATTCCTGGTAGCTTGTAGACCAGTGGCTGCAGTCCTATTGTACAGACAATAACCTCAGCCCCTTGCATACATGGTTCTTTGTTCTACCGTTCCATCACTGTGGGTGTTTTTCTATCTTTAAACTATAACTACTACTTGTGGTTTAGCCTTGCTCTTAAAGGATTCTTGGTTAGCCCCTCTGAGTGTATTGCTGTGCATCTTCCCAAGTTCCCACGGCCATGCTCCCATAAAACACACAGTATATTTAGTACGGGCCTTTCAGAATGGAGTTTTCTTTAACAAGGACCTGACACTATTACATGTCAATCCCAAACTTTGGTTGAATAGCATCAAACTCCACAGATTTCTATCGCAATATGATAGTCTTAACCCCGATATATATACGTAGTCATTCATTCAACAGACACCTAAAGTGAACTCAGATAATATATACTCTATATGTCAATAAGGAGCGGGTAGCTCAAGCAGCAAGCCACTATGGTGGCCGGCCCACCTTAGCCGGAGGACGTCGTATGTAAACCGTTGGATGTTGTAAGAAGTTAGAGAAGTTACCTGTGTTTGGTCCTCTTATGAACACGCTGCCGTTCCGGCTCAGCTTGCCTTTGGATTCGTTCACAGACTTCCCCAGGTTGAAGATGGACTTCCACTTCTTAGATTTCCCAGAGAATTTCCTCCTGAAGAACAGACGTTCAGCACTTTTAGCACTGAATGTATCTGCATGTGTTTGTTTAGCCCTGAATCCTAGTTGCAGTCTCAAAGGTCCTTATTAACAACACCTCCTAAGGAATATAACCTCCCACAATAGAGGGAAACACCTTGGACCAACTGTACAGTCCAGGGACCATGAGAAGTGCAACAAGTACTAAAAGGCTCTTTAGATACCTTCAATAAAACTACGTTCAGCAGCACGCCATCAACTCAATCCAAACCGCTCACACATCATGACCCATATCCACCCAAACAAGCCCTGTGTTTGCTCGCTTCTGGTACAGTTGCCACAACCAGTGGCCACACTTGGGTAAGCTGCCTGAATAAAGGCTAAAGGTAGACAGAACACACTGGGATTCAAACACAGAACAATCCGTCTGGGATCCCGCGCGCCCCTCCATGCCCCTGGGTGCCTACTTGCTGTCGGAGATGTCCAGCACGGTGTGGTAGAGCGTGGCGGTGCTGGCGTCGGGCAGGCTGTTCTCCCGCTGGCGCTCGCGGTGGACCGGGTGGTTGGGGCCTAGGGAGCGGGCCTGGGCCTCCTCCAGGCTCATCAGCTTCATGGGCCCGTGGCCGTGGCCCGCGCTCAGCGGCAGCGTGGCGAAGCGCTCCCCGCACGCATAGCTCGGCGCTGGGAGAGGGAGGGGCACAGGGTGGGCCTTATGTCACCAATAGGAGGACCCGAAACATCTTAGCATGGCGCCAATTCATTTTTCTTGCGTCTTGCTCTTGGATGCCTGCATACAGCGGGGATCGAACTCAGAACCTTTAGGCTGGGAGTTGAACACCCTAGCCATGACACTTACTTTTTACGATGTCAGTTTCGGTCATTTAGCCGATGCGTTCATCCCAAGAGACTTCCAGGGATTTTTAAAGATACATGTCATCAGGAAGTAGGGAGGGGTCCGATAATCGTCCCCTGTACTATTTAATTGCCAATACAGTGAGGGGGTCGACAGCAGTACCTTTGGGCTGTGGCTGACTCTGTGTGCGCAGAGTCTGTGGAGGCCTACCTTCTTTAGCCTTGCAGAGGCCGGTGCCGCGGTTGAAGATCTGCTCTGTGTGGTTGAGGATGAACTCCACCACCGCCTGCTGCACGCGCACCTCCTGGAAGGCCTGGTCCCCGCTGCATGCTGCCGCGTCGATGTCTTTACACCTGGGGGATGGGTGGCGGGGGGAGGGGGGATTAAGAGAAAGACAGGAAAAACTTCTTTACAGACATTGCTTAACTGGTCTTGAGTTGTCACATAAGTGACCAAGGGAAGTACTGAAATGGTCGCCAGTGGGTGAAAACCTATCAAGGATGGATTTGGTCTGAAATCCATCCGGGATAGTTGCGTTGGATTGGGGCCTAAATTAACGTCCATTGATATTAAGGATAAACAAAGGACAAAGTCCTTTGTTTAAATACAAAAGGACGACCAAAGGACTAAGTCTTTAGTGGATGCAATATCCATGCACACACATACACTTAGCATCGTTTGGCCCAAGCAAATCAAGGGAATTTAATCTCCTAACAATGGTCTTAATGCCATGTCCTTCCAAGTCCGCTAGTATAGCCTAGCAGCTAACAGAGTCACAGGTTCAGGAATAAAGAAAAATAACTCCAAGTGCCGTTGGACACCGCTCTCACCTGAGGAGGTTGGGGGCCCAGACCAACGCCAGGTTGCGGGCGTGCATGTTGGTCTGGCTGCTCAGAGTGGCCAGGTACGACAGGTGTTTGGTCAGGAACTCCAGGGTCCTGATAGGGAGAGGAAAACAAAGTGTGTTTTATGAATGTTATGCACATGTTGCTGGTACTGGCCCTTTGAAAGAAAGGAGGTCTTCTGATTGGATGGCAGTGAAGTAGCCAGGTGAGGTCTGAGTCCCTTTTTTGGGCTGGAATGGAAAGGACAGCGATGAGTGTGTAAGGAGCGGGAGAGAGAGAGAGGGGATGACATGTTGCCTAGGGACCACAGGATGGAAGCTAACCTGTGGTCGGCACAAGGCGTGTTGCCTTATTATGAAGCCCTGGCGGCTGGAGCTAGCGGGCCATGTCCTGGTTGTGCTCACCTGAAGTGGGAGACGGGGAGCTCCTTGATGACCTGCTGAATGTGCTCCAGCTTCTCCTGCGGCTCCTGGATACGAGCCGCCTCCTATTGGGAAGAGTATCACTGTGTTACATTCAGGGGTCCTGTGTGGGGACAGGGGTAGAGTATCACTGTGTTACATTCAGGGGTCCTGTGTGGGGACAGGGGTAGAGTATCACTGTGTTACATTCAGGGGTCCTGTGTGGGGACAGGGGTAGAGTATCACTGTGTTACATTCAGGGGTCCTGTGTGGGGACAGGGGTAGAGTATCACTGTGTTACATTCAGGGGTCCTGTGTGGGGACAGGGGTAGAGTATCACTGTGTTACATTCAGGGGTCCTGTGTGGGGACAGGGGTAGAGTATCACTGTGTTACATTCAGGGGTCCTGTGTGGGGACAGGGGTAGAGTATCACTGTGTTACATTCAGGGGTCCTGTGTGGGGACAGGGGTAGAGTATCACTGTGTTACATTCAGGGGTCCTGTGTGGGGACAGGGGTAGAGTATCACTGTGTTACATTCAGGGGTCCTGTGTGGGGACAGGGGTAGAGTATCACTGTGTTACATTCAGGGGACCTGTGTGAGGACAGGGGTAGGGCTGTGGGGGTTAGGGGTTCAGTTCTCACTGGGACCACCCATGATGAGAAGGTATGCATACATGGTATTGTGAAACGCTCTGGATAGAGAGATACTAACAGCAGCAGACCTCAGCACAAAAATATTTATTTTACAGTAGACAAATAAACATATGTATAGGGAGAGAACATCAGCTGATTGTGTGTTATCATAAAGTGACCTACGGTGAACTGGCTGTAGAGCTCATAGGTGTAGAGGTGAAGGTGTTTGACGGGAGGAGACAGTGAGGACCTACGGTGAACTGGCTGTAGAGCTCATAGGTGAGCAGGGGGTTGGGCAGCTCCCTGAAGTAGAGCTTGCATAAGGAGCCCACACAGTGGATGTCCTGGAGGTACACCTCCTTAGTGAGGTCAGGGCAGGAATCACTGCTGAACTCCTGCCTGGGTACACACACGGTAACGCACAGGCACGCGCGCACACACACACACACACACGCACATGCACAGACGCACATACACACACACAAACATACATATAAAGTAAATATTTACTGTGTACTTTTTGATGTACAGTATCATTCAGTATATCAACATTTTTCATTTAAGAAATAAACATTATCTAAAAATATGGACCTTGATGTAGCTTCAACGTTACGAGCGTTATCCCCAGACAAGTACACATTTTCTCCCTCATCACTGCAACAACCTCCGAGACCCCCACAGGTCCTCATAAGTCAGCAATAAGTCACATCAAAGTCATGAGAAGGAGGAAAAACTCCCCTTGTTATTGACTGGAGACTATTTTATCAGATATAACATTTTCTTATAACCCCAACCCTGTCCCATGTCTCTCTCTCTCTCTCTCTCTCTCTCTCTCTCTCTCTCTCTCTCTCTCTCTCTCTCTCTCTCTCTCTCTCTCTCTCTCTCTCTCTCAGTAGTTCCTAAGGAGCCCCTGATTTAGAATGTAGCTTAGGTAGCTAGAAGGGCAGTTTGCCCATTCAGTCAGAAGATTCAGAGTAACCTCTGATCTAGAAGATAGCTAGGGTAGGCTTAGCTTTCCATTCAGTCCGTTTTTCCTGAGGGAACCTCTTATCTAGAGGATAGCTAGGGTAGGTATAGCTTCTCCATTAAGCCAGTGGTTCCTGAGAAACACCTGATCTAGAGGGTAGCTAGAGAACGCTACGCCTAGCTTTCCTATTCATTCCTCCTTCCTACCTGAGACGCTGGATGTTGGAGGTGACCCCAGACAACCGGTAGATCCCGTCCACCACTCCATGATGCTCAATAAACTCTGCACATTTCTTCAGAACCTGGGGGACTGAGAACACACACAGGATCAGGAAAGACAGTTTAAACGCACATTGGAGGGTCGTGGATAATCGACTCGGCTACGTATACAACATTGGTCTGTACTTGGATTCTTTTTCGGGAAGCTATTATTTCCGTTACCTTCCAAAGCAAATAGTTGAATCTTAATTTCCTTCCATTAATACAACAAATTCAGGGACTGCATAATTATTTCACCAAAATAAAGATTTTCAGCACATTTAAGATTATGAGCCACAGTCAAGTCAAAGGAAGGGAGTGGAGTGACTATATTAAGTCCCTCCAAAAATAAAAACTGGGAAAGTATAGCGGGGTTGATATAATAAATAAGAAGTCGAGTAACGTCAACAGTTCTAGTATAGCCCATAATCCAAGTTACACTCTCAAGGGGCTTCACATCCTGCACATAATACAGCACCTCTTCACCCTAAACCCTTCACTGTAGGACGTGGAAAAAGTCCCTAAACCCAGTGGGAAGAAACCCTGAGAAGGACACACACCAGGGATCTCTCCTCCGAGCGACGGTGACGAGTGCAATAGGCCATAGTTACCGAATGGGCAGAAATATAACGGGAGCACACAAGCAAAGCAGAAGCTAAGGTGAACTCAGCACTAAATGCATGCTCTATAGGGGACAGTGTGAACAGCAAAGGCTGCGCTGCGCGCTCCAACTCTGTTGGGCTGCAGAGGAGAAGGTGGACCTCCACAGGAAGTTAAAAAATGGTTTGTTTGTTTCAAAGGAAGCCTGTCCCACCCAGCCCTTGTAGCTGGTAATACTTGCGACATTTCCTCTAATAGAAACAGACTTTTGAAAAGTTACCACCAACCCCATGCTGTAGCCTTTATGATTGTACACATTACAAATCACCAATGGTTCATGATTGAGAATGCGGTCTAGAATTGATGTGGGTAATCATTGTTTACCATTGTGCAGGCAGCTGGCTAAACCGTGTTCATTTCAAAGCCAAAGGGCACCAGTCATCTCTATAAGGTGATATTTACATTTCTAGCGTATTAAGCCAAGGGCCTTAGTTGGAATATTGGAAAATGTAAACAAAGCCTATAAATACACCTATAAAGGTGCTGGTTAAAAGTGGTTTTGGATGTATTTAGTATGGATTGCTGTACAACAACGTTGTGAACAAAGGAAAGGGGGCCTTGTCTATTTATAATTTCTTATTATTTTTTAAATGAACCTAGCCACTTTGAGTCCCAATAGTGGCTTTTCCACTAATATTAGTTGTATTATGCAGAATCATGCTTTGTCTCTCATCCAAATTTGGAGGCTGGGGCAACATCAAATCAAACTCTTTAAGAAACCTTTAAGAACCAAAATTGCTAATTTTACACGGTGCTGTGCGCATGAAACGCTGGATGGAGCACAAGCTATAACCGCTGGACCCGGTGGAGAAGTCTACCCTTATCTCTCCTGCTCTACGAGATTGGAGCTCTGGTTTCCACTGGACTGTCAAAACCTCGCTGTGCTGTGACAGTAGAAGGAAACCACTGGGGTGGCTGGAACCATCACAATGACAGGAAACGTTGGGAGAACGCTAATTGTTTTGCCAGATTTAGCGCCATGTGAGATCGATGTGTGGAGCGCTGCTCATGTTGATCATCAGTGCTCATGTGGGTTAAAAATGTTACTCATTAAATCGTATGGTAGATCTTATCGTAGATCTTAACTTAAAATCCCTCTTGGGGGTTGCACAACACAAGTAAATATTAAGACAAAATTGTAATCAAAATGATAGTTGTAGGTTGTGGTCGACAAAGCCTGGCGGCTTCTAAGCACTGCAATCCACAATGAACCGATTGATACAATTGGAGTCAAAATAACATGTCATATGACTTATTGTATGCCTTATGACAACCTATTTATAAGTTATGTGTGGGCAACAAGTTTTGTTCTCATTTAGTAAGACAGAGTAGACAGACTAAAGACTTTGTGGCCAGTGATTTGTAAACCAGGGCCTAAAGCTGCCATTTTGGGGCAAAAGTAGTACTTATTCAAAGGCTAAATCTGTACACATGGCAAGGTGGAGCTAAGGTCAAGCACTGGGCCCTGCGCACAGAAGCAGACCAAATAATTGTAAGGTATTCTGTGGTTCTCAGCTTAGTGCTTTTAAATTGAAGTGTAATTTCGTGGCTCCTCAGGTTTTCCAGTAATCTGTAGAACAAGTGTTATACATTCTCCAGTGACTCATCTTTTTTTAACCAGAATAAAGTTGTTACAGTCCTGTGCTTAAGTTTATCGACACTATCTGTCTTCCCCTGATACAACAACAAATGAGTTATGTTGGGGCCAGACACAGTGTTGAGTCACATGTCTAGTTCCAGTCTAGTTCTCCGTAGAAAAGTAATTTGCGGCAGAGAAGACGATGAAAGTCCTGTTATTCTAACTAGTTTCTGTATTTTCACGCCCTGGCTTGTAACTGTAACACACTCCCAATTAAACACTTTGCTCCATTCATCCCTGACGCAATTACAGAGTTTCAGTCTACGCCTCAGCCCACTAAACAGCACAACAGAAACAGCACAGACCATGTTAAATATATAGGTCAGGGCGAGAGAGGGAGAGCACAAGTTATAGTTACACTTGTAAAACCAAGCACTTTAGAGTCATATCAAAGTTGAAACGTTTTGTTTCTCAATGAAACTGGGATGATGGGGAAAGTTTCTCCAGGGCTTCTTTTTCTTATGTTTATTTCTGCCCCGGCTCACCGCTAGCTCGGCAGACCCCTCGACACACACACAGGCTCCTCAGTGCCCGGAGGAAAGAAAATACCACAGCCTCTGAGCCACGCCCTGCATGACAAATCCCTCATTTTATTCGCTCAATGCTTCTTGGATGAGTTGTCATTCAAACACGACAGCTTTGCCAGGTTTCTTGCTCGGTACGGAAACTTCCACTAAGAATTCCCCCAGTCCATTTAATGTTACCAACGATATATCCACAATATATGACTCTTGCCTTTTATGTACTTGAGTGATTCTAGCCCTTTTTGAGTTATATCTTTATTGTCGAATTGTAAGTCTCTTCGGACAAAAGTGTCAGCTCAACAAATGTTATGCAAGTCTGACTTCTGACTTCATATTCTCTGTGGGAACGCAACAAGCTGCACAACGCCACAGTATATATAAAACAAAGTCCTACTGTTCTCCCTAGCGAGGCCTGTATGTGTACAATCAACTCTTTCACCCCTGCCCCGTACGATTGTGCTCATTTCAATACAGCCGATTCACACCAGACATAAGATAGAGCAACAATTTTAAAAATAAGACTTTACCATCTTCTGCTGAGCTCTGCAGATGTTCGATCAGGTCACAGCCAAACACATTGTCGCTTCCTTTCTTCTTAGACTTCAGTTTCGACCCCTTGTTCTTCATGTGGATCCTCCTCAGATGTCCAGAAGACCTAAACAGAGAAATGTCTGTGGACGCGCTGCAGCGCCTTCACATCCATAAGATCTCCCCGGGAAGAGAAGGAGAGGTCACAGACGCAAAAAACAAGGTTCTCCACCACGAAGAGGTCGATAAGAAGAGCCCCACGGTTTCCAGTGTTCAGAGTCCGCCAGCGTCTGCATCCATTCACATCTTGACCATCCTCGCCGTCGTGGGATGACAAGCTCTCTCCCCTCGCTGCCCTCTCCCAGATGTGACGTCACCTCTCTGCTCCAGCTCCTCAGCCTCGACAAGGAATACCAGAGGGAAAAGACACAAGTTGTAATCTCTGTTTGTTTGGATAAAAAATAGTCTACAGAGTCGGTGTCCTGGTGGGTTTCAGCGCTATGTTGGAAAACTGAGAGGAGGGTCTTTTCTCCTTTGCAGCGAACAGCGTTAGACACGGTTTCCTGTTGTTTTTTCTTCTCCCCCCCCCCACTTCCAGCCTGGCCCTGGTTATCTCCTCCTCCTTCTGCCCTCACTCCACACAGACCTCCTTCTCTTTCTCACAGCCTCCTCGCTCACCCAGGCACTGGACACGCACACACGCATGCACGCACGCACACACACACACACACACACACACACACACACACACACACACACACACACACACACACACACACACACACACACACACACACACACACACACACACACACACACACACACACACACACACAGATTCCAGAGGACATATTTTAGGTTAGTTGAAAAATTTTGCTTTCACACCCCGATGTTTCTGTGTTTATGGAGACATGGTTTTTGAGAATGACATTACCGCCAGGGTTAAGGGGAGGGAGGGAAGGGAGTCAGGGGAGTAGAAGAAGAAGAAGAAGAAGAAGAAGAAGAAGAAGAAGAAGAAGAAGAAGAGAGGAGAAGTTGTCTTCTTTATTTCCTTCCATCCATTTCCTCTCCCCTTTTTTATTTCCCTCCCAGAGTTCGACCCCTGACGGGAAGGTTGCTCGGCCTTCCTGAATGCTCCCAAAGTACACAGCTTCCTGTCCAGAGACTGGAGCCCGAGTCTGGACAACAACAACACAGCCGCTGTGGCTCAGGGGAGAGGAGGAAGTGGGAGGAGGCGGCATCGAGGAGCTGAAGGGCACGGATGGGAAAAAGAGGGGAGGGTGGGGGGGGGGGGGGTTCGCACATGGTTCTTGTTAAATACACTGCTGTGCAGTTTCAATCTTTTCTCTTTCACACTGGAATGCAACGTTTAGTGCTCGTGTCTGGCCTCCCGGTCGATGGGCGAGCACAGTGGCAATCAGCCATCAGCTGTTGGAACGAGGAATTAGAATGGTGATGGCTAATTGTTTAGCACGTTTGCTAGCAGGGAGGGAAAGTGCTTTGTAGTAGCGCAGCTTTGATAACAGATGAGATAAGACTTCCTTCTTATGCGAAGTTAAGACTTTTCTAAGAAAAAGAAAGAATATGGAAGAACAAAAATCACTGGCATAATGTTTGGATGCGCTACATCTCAGTACGGTGTCATAGTGAAACACACGACTTTCTATGTTGAAATGAAAGCAGAAGAAGGCATGTGACTGTCTATTTTAGATTAGTCAGAATGGTTTCATACAATAGTGACTGGACAAAAGGAGTACTTTAGGTCAACATTTGTGTTTTTTTAACATAGCTCTTCGTTTATAAGGGACCATTTTTCCATTTAGCCTGGACAATGGACCAGCATCAGACCTTGATTTCAGATGAACATTGTCTCCCCGACTCCCTTTATAATCCCATAATCCTGTGTTCAGTGTCAGCATATGGGAGGCAGGCCGTAATATAGGAGCGCACGTTTAGCAGGAAACTAGCAGAATCATTGCAATATGTGCTTTTGTTCCTCCCTTTTCTTTTAAAATACTTTTCTTTGTCTCAGCCCATTTCAGACGTGGCCGGTACAGAACATGGAGTGCTTCTGCTGTTCTACAGCCAGGCAGTTTTTGGTCCCCTTTTTTTTTTTAAGTCACAAGTGAGCATGATGACCCATCCTGGCCCCGGCGAGACAAAGCACTCATTCTCCACCAATCGGAAAAGGACATGACATCATCTTGTCCATACAAAGGTCCAAATATCACCCCCCTGCTACGGTTGACCATGAGTCTGTGAGCAAACGTTTCACTCTGGCTGTGAAAGTCATTCGGTAATTGAGAATATGTTTGTGTGTTGTGGGTTTGCTTGTGTTTGATGCGTTTTGATGGTTTGGCGCACTACATCTGCTGTCCTCATACAATTATCAAGCAAATGGTGATACATACCCATGTGTAATGTAACCATAAATAGTAAATAGACTTGGGATGGTATTAGTAAATCTGCAGCTTATCAAATAGGATGAAGTAGGATGGTGATATTACAAAAACATGTTATCCGAAATAATTACATTAGGGAAGAGTTACGTTGATATACTCAGATTGTACTACGATCATAATAATGTATCTTTAATAGCTTTAGAGAAATATAATCGTCATCACATATATGTTATAACATCAGAGAATGATCAACGCCCTACTCGAGCTTCTATCCCAGTTCTCAGTCATGTCTTTAAGTTGTAAACTTTCTTATTGACTTGGCCAAGCCCTACCAGATGTAATGTAACACTATTGATGGAAGTTGCTATGCAACTCGGTGGCCATGCACAGACGCTTGTGACCACGTTAGTCACCAACCATGCTCAGCTGAGCCACTAGTGGGAACAGTTTTCCCCAGTCCCAGAATCAATAGATTGTTCTTGTTTCGATTCACCACATACTGAAGTGGATGCGGTTGAGGTTTAAAGGTGTAGTGTATAGAATTCCGTGCCATCTAGCATAACAGACTTGGCAGAAATGTAATATAATAATCATATGTATAATTTAATTTGTATATAATCCCATGAAAATAAGAACTGTGTTGTAGTTACCTGAGAATAAACCTTCTGTATCTACAAAGGGAGCACGGTCCTCTTCCAAGGGGGCCACCATGTTGCTACACCATGTTTCTGCATTAGCTCATAACAAACAAAAGGCTCTAGAGATTTTATTTTAATTTTAAAAATAAATGGGCAAAGAGTCTTCGGGAGAGGGGGTGTTATCCCAATGGCTACGATCCTTTTGTAATTCTTTTTTCGTAACATCATCGTGTAGGCGTTGTCCGTTATTCAGATAACAATATATGTTATTTTATCTATTATATAATTATTATGAGCAATGTTGGATATGAAATATCCCCACACACCTTGGTGTTATTCCATTTGTTTCCTTGAAGCTCAACCATCTCTGAGACGCAGCCATCAAAATCAACTGCCTGTTCAGCGTTATATTAAATGGGTGTGCGTTCTCTAATACACTTGGGGACGTTTGTTTTTGAGGTTGTTTCGATGTTCAATAACCAAGAGTATCACTCTTTGGCAGGAAGTTGGTATCCAAAACGAACTTTTGCGATACAACTTTCAAAAGGCATTATCAAAAGAAACCTAATATTCAAGAACTGCAGTGCAAGTAAACACTTGTTTGTAGCACTGACTGCTATTGATAAGAATAACATATACATATACATACATACATACATACATACATACATACATACATACATATATATATATATATATATATATATATATATATATATATATATACATATAACAGATAGTGATAACTATAGGTCTATGAATTAAGTTTACAACTATGTAATCAAAGAAGCATTTCCTGATGCATGTATTTGTAGCATTGGCTGAAATCTCAAAATCAGTTGAACGAGACACCACATAAGTTTTGAAATCAAGTATATATTTCATTTGTATTTGAATGCACAAGGTCCCTTTTTTGAAATTCCCGAACATAAACAAAAATAAACACCCAAACATACCCAAATTCCCACACAGTTTCACTCATACAAATCCTTTCATTTATTGCTTACTTCTTTTTCTTTCACATTGATTCCAGATATATATGAAAATAAAATACAAAATAAACTCCAGAGGGTAAACAATGCTACATGTTTTCTACGGTTAGAATGGTACAATAATGGAATCGGCTATTTATGGCAATGAGAACATGACGTAGTGAGATTCAAGACTACTTAGATCTCGATACGATTTTCTTATCGCCAGAGAACGTAAACCGTCCCTGGTTCTTAGTGGATAATAAGAGAGTTAAGCCGGACAAGGCAAACATCAAGAGGAAACGTGACAAATTAGTTTGTCTCTATGCTCACTGAGTAAAAATCCCATATATTTGCTGCCGCTAATAGCTCAGGAAATGCATGTGTTTGGTTTTCAGATTAAAACAACATTGTGTTTTGGTTGGCTGATCATCAGACAAAGAAAGCTTACCTGTGATGGCCATTATTTAAGAAATGTCAAAACCTGCGTGATTAATTAGAAAAATCAATCACATATTAATTCATTCATTATTGGTTAAAGCCCCAAATCAGATCAATGTCCAGTTGTAAAAGATTTAGGCAAGTCAGAGTGAACCAAACAATCTTTGAGACTTAGAAGCTTTCAAATACACCACTAGGACTATTCATGAATAGGACATGTAGTATAGCTCTAATGACATGCCTGTTCAGTAGTTAATCATTGATTTACAAATCAGGGGATTAAGTGCACATTTCAGTTCATATTTGCAACGTGCCCAAAAAAGAATGAGAATCACATGTTTTAAAAGAGAAAAGCACACAGAGTTTGACGGAACACAGTGTTGCTCGTTTTGTATTATTAATTTTGTAAACGGAAATGTGAAAATATGACTCTGTGTCCATCCCGAAACAGTGGTATGCTTTGGGAATAAGTCATTATCGCAAAATAATTAGTCAGTATATCTGTCACTATGACAGGTAGGTTGGAGCTACATAGTTCAACAAAATACTAACAGACAGTAATGCATAATTCCGTCATTGTAAAAATTTGTGGATATGCATGCATCAATTAGGCTGATACGCCATGCAATGATTTAATAAGGCATGTTGGTTCTTTACTTTGCCTTAATTATCAGAAAGTTGTTGAGGATTGAAGGAAGTTACAAAAAGTAAAAAATGTAAAAATAAAAGTAATAAAATGTATATATTTAATAGCCTTTTGTTAATGGCTATTAATGCAGTTGTTAATGCTAAATTTAATTTTAAATTAATACCATTACCCAGTAAGCACAAGTTCTTTACCAATCCTTGAAAATAGATCTTCAAAAAAGGATTACAAAAAAGGATATGGATAAGAGATTAAGAGATTCTCTATTCATTAAGTATTATAAAATGGTTGGTCATTAGCATCTCATAGTTTAGCCTATGTTGTGTTATGCTACGTGATATAAACTTGGTATGGATAAAGTAAGATTAGCATGTTGCACAAATCTACATCTTACATCTTGATCAAGTTTAGCCAAATCTATGCATCCAGTTAGCATTAAGATTAGCCCTGCTAACACACGGACTAATAGCCGCCAACGGAGCTAGTGCTAGGCTACATACGAAGCTAGGCCTGTACATGAAAAGTGCAGGGACAAACAGAGATGGCACACATAATCACCTCATGTTTGAGGCTGTTCAACATTAAGTAAAAGGCTTTGGTAATAAGAAAAAAATTCAGGATATCAAACTAATGAAAGATATGTGTCCCCCTGGGGGGGGCAAAGACCGGTTTCGATTCCAGCTTCCATATGCAACCAACTAAATTTACACTAATTAACAGGTACACATCCCTGAGGGTATTCTGAAGGATGTGGTGGGAATGCAAAAGTTCTCAATAAAGCGCTTCTCTACCCTCTGCGGTCGTCCTTAACGTTTCCACGGTAACATCCCGACTGGTTCACACACACTTTCACACACCAGCAAGGCGGTCCACCGCACAGGGCCGCCACCGGTTCACCGGGAGCCCTTAGCTGTGTCAAGGTGCCTTGCTCATTGGGGCACCTCAACCAGAACAAAACCCGGGGATCGAACCTCAAGTGCGGTTACCGGGGAAAACCCGCTGTGCCGGCGCTCAGTGTCGGGGCGGCGTGCCGATGTCCGCCGTGATGTTGACGTAGAGAGGCTGTCTTTCCACCGACAGCATCTTGTAGGAGCAGCTGTTCAGACCGTCCTTGCGCCACACCTGGGGCGTTCGTCCCAGCAACCGCATCCTGGAGCAACAGGGAGGGAGGAGTGATGGTGAGATTCGAGCGGGCCACTTGATATCGCTTGTGGCCTCCCAGGCTTCTACAGTGGTGAGCTCCCTGTGCACCAGTTCAAAAGTACCTACTAGTTTTGGGCAATTTCGTGCTGGCGGTAAATAGAAACAAGTCGGAGAGCGATGAACCGAATTGGGAGACAAGCCTTTTCCATCTCGCTGGTTTTAAAAGAAATTCTGCTTCTGGCAGGGGGGGGGGGGGGGGGGGGGGGGGGTCATAGGTTATGCAATTAAGAAAAAACAACGGTGGGCCTCTTCATAACTAATTTATATATTTTTTTAATTCAATAATGTAATAATTATTTTTATTTTTTTTACAAACCATAATTTTTGGTGCCCCCCCAGGTACTTGGTGCCCTAGGCACTCATTAGCACAGTCAATAATAGTGCATTCAATATTAGCGCTCTCGATGTCGAAGACAAGGCAAAAAAAGCCTAAACAATATAATAGCATAACAATGCAAGTACACCCTTTCAAAGAGTAATTATTCTTTCTTCCATAACAATGACCAGACATTGGAATTGAACGGGAAATGCTTTTCACACAGAATAGAAGCAGTGCAGAAGACGCAAATATGAGTACAGTTTTTGTTCCCAGGTTAACTTGCTCGGTTTATGACCGACTTGTGATCTTTCAAATCCTGTGAACACCTTTCAATCTGGAATGGCATGGTTCAATCGGGCATGTGGTCTCAGTTATTGTTTAATAAATTGTGTGATAAACCATTGGACTGACATTTTTTACACATTGGCTATCTGTTTGACTTGACGACATATATTGATCACTGAGATGGCAATAAATTTCCATGAAAAGAAGGAGCTTCTGTGTGGTGAGCTTCCTTTAATATAGAGTAACTGGTAGCTTAGCTCACTACACTTTCCAAGAAGCTTGCCGAACTCTGTGTAGAGGATCACATTTTAATGGAGTTAGACTTTCTAATCCAAGTGCAAAGGCAGTTTCACCAATGAGGGGGGGATGACGATAAATGGGTCTCGATTCTTAAACACATCAGTGTTTGTGAGACGTACGTTTTTGAGAGAGACGGTATCCAAAACGAAACAATTCAACTGCACACGGTCATCAAAAGCTAGATGTTTTCATGTAGTGCACTGCAAGTAAACATTAGCCTGTAGTGACGACCGCTATCGATATGAATGAAGAATACATAGAACAGATAGTGTTGACTAAAGGTCTATGAATGTAGTTTAACCTTATAAGGGGATTGTGTGTTGAGAAACTTAAAGAAACGTAAATAGTACATAGTTAGCTCCATCATGTCGTATAACATTTACAGTCTCAATAGTGACTATGAAAAAGATACCCGGTTAGGATTGGGTTAACTGATTAATTCAGAGGATAGAGACAATTAAAAATATATATCTACCCTGGTGCGAAAAAAGTTTACTTCAAATAGAAATTGAGTCATACGTGTCCAGTTTGGCTCCATGATTCTTTTAAATTCTTATATGGACGTCAATGTTGAAGGACCTATATGTAAACCAACACGCAAGGGAGCATAATGGCCAATATTGAGGTCACGTCCATACATACTAGACTATGCGTTCTTCTGCAACGCATAGTCAACACAGCTGGAAGGATCATTGGTGCCCAACTCCCTTCCTTGAAAGACACATACATCCCCCGCCTCACCCAAAAAGCGACCATGATAGTGAGCGACCAAAACAGACTGAAATTGCTGCCATTACTGACACTTTTTTGCACTACCACAACTCAAATGAACTTATAAAGAAACTTATGCTGCTTCTCTTAGATTTTATTATATTATTTCTCTAAAAAAAAATGTGCATGTGAACTTGATCTGTTCACCGTGGGCCAGTGAGAAACGTCATCTCGATTGCTTTGCATGTTTACATGTGAAGTAATTGACATTAAAGATGACTTTGACATCATACAATAAGTAGATTACGTAATCAGCCTGACAGGCATACAGAGGAACGCAGCGCTAATGTTCTAATGCAGGAACTTTGACCCTCTGACCACCCCAAAGGGGCCACCTACCGGTCGTTGTTGACCTTGTTACCGCTGTCCCGCTTGTGGAACACCATGGTGTAGCGCGCAACCTCGGGCGGAGGACGCACGATCTTCATGCCCTGCAGCTCCACCCTGACACACACACACAATAACAATAACAATTGTAATATGTCCCCCTTTCGACCATTGTAACATAACCAGTCATACTCAATCCTCAATAATACCTCTGATAATGCTGATAGTAATACTAGATTTGAATCCATTGGGAATATTTGGAAACGTGAGACGTCTCCGGTTTGACTTCCATTTAGTTCAGCTATTGTCTAGGGAAGAGCCCTCTGAAATTCACTTGTTATGGAGAAATATTGATCAAACAAATTCTCATTTAGAGAGGAGTTCTGCTGCCCGACCTTCTCCTGGCCAGGTATACACCGCTAGACACACGGGAATCGTACCGTCGATCAAGACTTTATTTCTGAGTTATATCTTCCCAACAAAAAAAATAACATCATTTAATTCCCCACACAACATTTCTGTCTGGGTAAGCGACTCGTCTAATGGTGAGTTAGCAAGTTAACCTTTTGTTGTGTCCGGTAATGATTGAAACACATTAACTCGACTTTGGGTAGTTTTTCCCGTGATAGTAGTGCAGGTAACAAGTCCCATGATACAACTTTACTGCATGTCATTACTCATATTGTTAATGTTTTGATTGAGGGACCACTAGCGGCAGAAATGACTTGTTATCCCTCAATCAAGTGGAATGTGAAAAGTTAATATTAGCATTGAGACATTTCCAAGAACACCCTCACCTTATGGATGTGGCAGAGGAATAAAACAACACCCACAACGTATTGTTAACAAGGCACAGGAACACAGTGGTTACAAAGTGGTAACAGGTCTGGTGTTTATGTCCTGAGGCGGCGGGGTCTGACCTGATGCGGAGGTCATCGTCCTCGCCTCCCCAGCCCCAGTAGGTGTTGGGGAAACCATTCACTCGTTTGAACTGCTCTTTGGTCAGCGCCGTGACTCCTCCGAAGTAGCCTTTGTAGCGCAATCTAGAAACAAGTGGAAATGTACCACAATGAGATTGAGACAAAACTAAACTTAACAAAACTATCGTTCAGATCCTGGTCTATTCGCAGTGGATTTATTAAGTCACATGGGCCATCAGTAAAGACGAGAACTGTCGGTCATGTGATGTTGCTGATTCAAGCAGTTGAGAACTCAACCCTGTCTGTATGGTAATGTGTTTCCACACACACACACTTAATGTTCTTTTTATCATAGCCTATCCCAACAGTGACATTAATCCACTGCACATAAGAACTCCACTCCGCAGGTATGGAGATGTGTGTCCGGACAAGAACCCATGCATCAGTTAGAGCGGCATTAGTGGACTTGGTGGTAGAGCGGGTTGACTTGTAACCTTAAAAGTTGCTAGTTCGATCCTCGCCTCCTCTCCTAGCCTCTCCTGAGTGTTGAGGTGTCCCTGAGCAATACACCTAACCCAAACTGCTCCCGACAAGCTGGTTGTCGCCTTGCATGGTTGACTCCACCGTCGGTATGTGAATGCATTTACCATCAATAGCATTTACATAAAGGCCACACGCACATAAACCAATTGTTTTGCCCCAGGGCAATGAGGAAGAAATATTCCCATCACAATAATTAAAACACACAGTTATTTGTAACGTTAATCTGTAAATGCCAGTTAGTTTCAAGGAAGACATTTTGTGGTGTCTCAAGTCCGTGTGACTAGCCTTACTAGCCTCAGTGGGACTAGCCTCAGTGTGACTAGCTTCAGTGTGACTAGCCTCAGTGTGACTAGCCTCAGTGTGACTAGCCTTACTAGCCTCAGTGGGACTAGCCTCAGTGTGACTAGCCTCAGTGTGACTAGCCTCAGTGTGACTAGCCTTACTAGCCTCAGTGGGACTAGCCTCAGTGTGACTAGCCTCAGTGTGACTAGCCTCAGTGTGACTGGCCTCAGTATGACTAGCTTCAGTGTGACTAGCCTCAGTGTGACTAGCCTCAGTGTGACTAGCCTTACTAGCCTCAGTGGGACTAGCCTCAGTGTGACTAGCCTCAGTGTGACTAGCCTCAGTGTGACTAGCCTTACTAGCCTCAGTGGGACTAGCCTCAGTGTGACTAGCCTCAGTGTGACTAGCCTCAGTATGACTAGCCTCAGTGTGACTAGCCTCACACTGACCAGCCTTCACACGTACTTGTAGCCCGTGGCGTTGCGGCCCACCACCATGTGTTTGGGCTGGCTGTCGCACATGTACAGGTTGTGGTCGTTCTCGGGCACCAGGTCAACGTCGTGGAAGATGAAGCAGTCCCAGTCGTGGTCCTTCAGGGCCTCCAGATAACCCACATTCAGCAATTTGGCACGGTTGAACGTTGCGTCGCCTGCCTTCAACAACATGCAAACAAATAAACGATAAATATACCCTAGCACATTTTACCATAAGCCCACAATGGTTCCTAATAATAAATTATGAAATGATATATACTTGATTTCGCTAGTAGTTCATTTAAATGCGTCTGTAATTCTGCTTGCACCTAGAGATAGCGCTCTTCCTCTCTCAAATTTAAAGGTGTTCAATTTGAGTGTGAATGCTCACTGATATTTGAGATATCAGGGAGCATGCACATTGCCACTGTAGCCACAAAGTCTGTTATAAGGCCGCTCCAATCTCCTCTGTTTAATGTGTATATTCCTCTGGTTGCCTTCATCCTTGCAGACTTGTCCCCTACCCCGAGTAGTTTATTGCAAACTCTCTTGGTCTCTCCTGCCAAGGCTATTCCTGATGGAAACTCCCCTCACCTTTGTTTTTACTGCCCACAATGTGAACATTTCCCGATAAGAATCTCCCATTGTCTCATGGAAGATGCTTGGTGAATGCTCGCAGTGTGTATTCCCCTGACCATGCTCTGAATTTAGATCTTAAATCAATACTGCCGCCTTACTTGAATAATGGCCTGTGAACAAATTCCGGTACGGGTGGGGGCTGCGGTTTACCGTTGACATTTCTCATCGGATTTCATCGAGTCGTTTTAAAAGGTCCGATGGCATCAAAATTTTACTTTATGAGGTTCACTTTATGAACATTAATATGAGTTCCCCTAGCCTGCCTATGGTCCCCCAGTAGCTAGAAATGGCGTCAGGTGTAAAACGAGCACTAGCTATTCTGCTCCGCCTTTGAAAAATGGCCCCATATGTCGTCATAAGGGGCAAAGTCGTCTCCCCTTTCTCTGCCTTGCCCGCCCAGATAATTTGGCCCGCCAATGAGACAATGAGCCACGATCGTGCAAGTGTGTGTGTGTGTGCTTGATTACACACACTGTAGTGTTGTACACTTCTTTGCTATTTGGATAACCGTTCTGCTGTTGGTGTTATGGCGCATAACGTGTCGATTCTCTGACGTCTCTGGTATTTCCACAACAAGACTCTTTGGCTTTGACTCCCTGAAGTACATGAACCGCAACATGGAGGAGAAAGGGATTGTTGCGCACGATTATCTCCCGCCGGAGCCCCTCTGCCCGCCGCTGCGAAGCATCCATAAAGTAGCACGCCATGGGACCTTTAAAAGCTCCTATTTAAATTATATTAAATATGAAAAACTCATGAAAATATTTTTTGATTTATATTTAATATCATATTACGTATTTTTTTAGATCAATCATAGGTTTTTTTTTATACTCCACGTTGATCATCATTTGTTGAATAAACAATGAACTAATCAATGAAATCGCCTCTCAAGTAGGGCGACAATGCAGACTACATATCCTATATATCTCTGTATATATAAGTTCTATCCCTGTAACTGTTAATTGACATCAATTCCTGTCTGAAAGGGTTCTAATAGCACGTTCAGATCGCTGGGAATTATGAGGAAAAAAATTCTCGGCGTCGGAAAAAGCTCTGATGATTCTACTTCCTTTTGGCAACTGGGGCCAGAGTTGCCCAGTTGGTGATGTATTGCAACAGAGTTGCCCAGTTGGTGATGTATTGTTTACTAGTGACGCGCATGAACATGGTGGAACATGAATGTTTTACGCAATATAAAACAATCAACCATCATATCACATACTTTACTATTGATTGACGTTGAAACCGTCTGTTGGCATCGACTTTGCTCAGTTTTTAACGTTGTGTACTGGTAAACCAGCTGTATAAGGGCAAGTCTTGCCTTCCATACAGCGGCACTACAATGTGCTTCTCATAAATAAAAGCAAAAGGATAGCAGGTGGTAGGATCAGTTTCAAGTTCACATGCCTTTTTTTCTTGTAGCCTATCAAACCCTGCTGTGAAGAACTTTTAGATTCCGAACGCAGTGCACATGAACGGTCGCTGTCGGGAACACGCATAAGCGGGAGCATCATCACTGACGAGGCATCTCGTTATTACCAGGACCATGAACGCGCCTTAATCCATTATCTGTTGGATGACATCACTTCCTGTCCGAAAGAGTTCTGATCATGTGCCTGTGGTACACTTCCCGTCTGAAAGAAAGGCAAGAAGCCTTACCTCTGTAGTCTGAGAGATGATGTCACTTCCTGTCCGTACCTGCTGTATGACGTAGATGGCGTAGTGGAGCTGCTGCCTCTGCAGAAAAGGGTGTAGGTGATGCAGGAGGTAGAGGAGGTGCTTCTCGCGGCTACGCTGAGGGACAAGGATGGCCACGCTTTGTCTCGCCTTGCATTCTGGGGGCTGGTACTGACCCCCGACTACCACGCTGTTCTCATCTGCCACTTCCTTCATCGTAAGCGAAGGCTCAAAGGACAGCTTCAGGGAGCCATCTTGGAGGGGCAAAAAGAATAGGATTTGAAAGAACGAGTCAGATGAGGTCTGTGTTATTAGGTAGAACATGTGATGTAGGACAGCCCTCTCTCCTTGTCAACAGGATATGGGCCCAATACCCCCATCTCTGTCCTGAAGGCTAGCTCGGTGGGGGAACTGATTGCAGAATTCCCCCACTCAGCTCGCATTCAGTACCAAGACGGCCACTAGGTGTAAAAGGGCCTTAGGACACAGAATATTGAAATATATGCTGACATGCAGCATTAAAATGTGCGATTATAAAGTACACACTGACAAAAACATTTATTTGTGTCTCTGGTATTTCTGATCCAACAAAACATTAGAAAACATTACTGATTTCTGAAAAACACACGTACATATTGTCACTCTCGCACTTTACATCCAAATGATGGCATGAAAGCAGTAAAGTGATAGTATGAGATGTAGTTGGTATGGTTGAAGAAGTTGTATCAGCTGATCACAATAAAGTAAACATACCAAAGCAAACTCAAGGCAACAATTACGAAGTTGCGAGTCGATTCCGAATCGTAGAAGTCCTCCACATCTACAATACTCGCTGATATTAAGGACTAAGATCTTGCCCAGGGAAAAGTTACCTTTTAGCATCACAACTTTTGTTCCATAAGCGTGCAACCCTGTCCACAACTCTGCTTAGTCAGGAGACCTTAGACTGCTGTAGAACGGCCCAGAACTGGGTCTTCTGCCAATAAATGTATGCTGCCTTACAGTGGCTATACTGAAACCTCCATAAAGGTTAGTGTGTGATTTAAAAAACATTCCACTAACAGGGGGGGGGGGGGGGGGGGGTATTCAGAGGCAGACCACACCCCTACAGTCTTTACGTCTTTCCAAGACTCAGCTGATCTTGAAATGCATATTAATATACTTTTTAACATCTTCAGTAAGTGTGTAATGGTATTTTTGAGATCATGTTGTCAACCCCGTTAACACCCTGTTCACTGGTGACGTTGTTTACTCACGGAGCAGGGGAGAACTTTCCGGGCACAGGGCCGTGGGCACACGGCCACTCGACGCTTCCTCTGGTGACGCTCCCTCTGGTCTCAGATCCACCCGCGAGCCATCCCCTGCAAGCGGGACCCTCAACGTCACGGGGGACCACTGCAAGGCCTTCACCGTGTCCCCCTTGTTGGTGGCAATCCACGCCAACGCAGAGAGACACAGCAAGAGGGCAATGACGTACTTTCCTCTCCTGGAGACCGTGAGCATAGAAGGACAGAACCCCATGGCCAGCCCCTCGATTAACTATTTGTTTTGGTGTTGAGTAGTCTTCTCAGCTTTTGTTTTTGTGCCGTGCGCAGGGCACTGTGATGAAAACAGCTCCAAGGATCTGAGATAATCTGCTCATGGCAATGGATTTAAACATGTTGTTTGTCAGCTTTGAGTATCCATTGTTCACCTTACATCAGAAAGGGTGTTTAACACACAACTCTTAATGCAGCGCCCTCAGAAACTGTTGAGAAAGAGAGAAGGAAAGGTTAGTGAATTTAACCTCAACAGATTGGATGGCAAACAACCAGGGTGTGCCACACACCACAACAATGTCGGTATTTGTCAAATGTTTTTTTACTGCAAGCAACCTGATCTCTTCCAGGAAACCGAACGCTTTGTTCCCATTGGACCAGACATTTTTGGTGCAATTTCTAGTCTATACAATATCCGTCAAGTATTTCACTGCTTTTCATTTCAAACATGAAATGAACTGATCTTCACTAGCCCATCTCCCCCTTAAACAACAGCTACAGCTAACAAGGTTTTAGGTTTTTATTCTATAGAGAAGCATCTTGAGCAAAGCTCGAGTTTAGGATACCCCTCCCCTCGCATTCACCATGTCCAGGAACAAAATCTCTAGGTTAATACCCAGTTCGCCTGTACCCCACCCTGGGCTCTTCAGACATGAAGTTAGGGCTCAGCTGATCAACCATCGTCAGCTGAACAGGTAACGGGGGGAGGGTCTGAACATACATTCATGACAATCTTACTTACCAATTAACAATAAAAGGTGAAAAAAAACGATAGCCAAGGAATCAACATGGAGAATGTTGCAATCGACCAAATTAATAATCCTAGAAACACATAAGGAACCGATGTAACAACACGTTTGTTTCAAGGTAACCCACCCCTCACACACCGCCCATCCATGGAGGTGCAAACGTCTGATGATGGTTCATGGTACGTCTAAAGGTGTGCTGTCATTTTAACATCTCATAGCCTTATCTAAGCCTTCGGAAATAACCTATGTAAATAACCAATAACCACTAAGATTAATTAAGACGTAGCGTTAGCTACAGACCTAACAGTCATTGAAATCGTTTATGGACGATTGCTCTTTAAATATATGTTGACAAAGTTGTATAGACTAGGCTAGAATGGCTACAGATACGGTGCTTTCTTAGTCGATCTACGTTGATGAGTGTAGTAAAGTTACTTTACCTCATTTCTTCAAGCTGCTGCACTAGTGATACCACAGCGCCACGACTTGGATTCAGTTCAAGTATTGACAGAGGAGGAGGAAAACAGAAACTGAAAATGACTTCCGGGGTGTCTGTTTCACAATAAAAGCCTATAAACGCAATAAAGTCTATAAACACACGTAATTAACGTTTGCAATCCCTTAATTACCGTTGGACTTCTTACTACTTTGCCAGAACCACTACTTGGCCATTAACAATATTCTTGGTCTTTCCTTTTCATAAACCTTGCTTCTGTTTGTTTGCCCTCCTGTGCCCGCAGTGTGATGTTCGCCGATGACAGCCACGTGTCAAAAAGTGTGTGATCGGTGGGTTGTGAACGTTGATTGGCACGTTTTGTTGTTTAAACAACAAACAATAGGCTCCAATCTAAAAATTTCAGTCTGAAAACTTATATCCAAACATGCCATGTAAATCAAAAAACGTAAGAAATTTCCTTGAAAAAACTTTTAACTTATTATCCAGTATTATATCTAAAAATAGTATTAAAGTAGACAGTCTAGTAGGCCTATGACATTGTATATACTTTTATATAGGTTTTATACAGTCAATCAAATTAAATCGAATTGTCTACTAATCTTTGCAATCCACTTGATGAACAAATATAATATCAAGCAAGAATAAATACAAATACTCATTCTTTGATTTGTATTGAACTGCTTTGCTTTTATTGTAATAATTAATTATTTACCATGTTGTTATAGTTATTGAGAAAACGAGAATACAATGTACGGAATATTTTATAAGTAGACTAATCTAAACAAATTGCATCTATTACATAGTCAAATGAAATGTGATGATTTACTTTACAGTCCAAATCATTTCAATAAATATTCCATGTTGATGTTGATTGCTAATGAAAATTATTTACAATTCTGAATCTCCAAGTTTCAACATCTACAGTATGCCATCTTTGTCATCATATCAGACAGACATTGTAATGGTTATGGACTTCAAATAAGGGAATTGCCAATGGATTCGCAATGGGCTTGCAATGTTCCAAACGTGAGGTTACATCACATGACTGAATTCCTTCTCGATTCTTCGAAGCTCAAGGACAGAGTGACCGTTCCACTCCCGAAGCTCACCCTGGGCCTGTGGATCCTGGGCTGGCCTGCACTGGGCTCACAGTCGTTACCGTTGGTCTTGAGGCTTATGGACGAGGAGGGAGACGAGCCTGAAGACCCGCCGTTGCTGCCTGACCTCTTCCTGGATGCCGTGTTGTGCTTGAGGGTGGCCTTGGCAGCCACTTTGAAAGCGTGCGCTGCGGTGCTGCAGCGGACCTCCTCAATGGTGTTCCTGGAGGGCTTGAAGAGGATGATGTACACCTTGTGGAAGAAGAGGCAAGCCAAAAGGCCGAAGCTGGACGCCAGTATAGCGATCACCTCCACCGCCGACACGAACTTGCCGTAGGTGCTGAAGTACGCCGGGATGAATGAGATCCAAACGATGAAGAATATCAGCATGCTGAACGTGATGAACTTTGCCTCTGTGAAGTTCTCCGGGAGTTTGCGCGATTTGAACGCGAAGAAGAAGCAAATGGCGGCGAGGAGACAGGTGTAGCCGATCAGAAAGCCCAGGGCCATCATGGAGCCCTCGTTGCAGGTGATGAAGATGATCTCATCGATGTCGTGGTTCTTGGAGCTGGCCGGCGGGGCGTTGTAGAGCCAGACCACGCAAATCATCACCTGGACAAAGGTGCACAGGAACACCAGCAGGAACTGCAGGTTCAGGCCCCACCACTTGCGGTGGAGACTGGTGGGGATCTTGGCCTCGAAGACGAGCAGCACGCGGTTGGTCTTGACCAGGATGCAGGAGATGCAGAGGACGAAGCTGATCCCGAAGGCCGGCTGGCGCAGACGGCACGTCCAGTCCTGGGGTTCACCGATGAACATTAGAGAGCTGGAGAAGCAGCAGACCAGGGAGAAGAGGAGGAGGTAGGACAGCTCCCGGTTGGTGGCCTTCACGATGGGAGTGTTGCGGAATCGGGCGAACACCCCCAGGACGAAGGCTGTCAGCAACACTCCCAGCACTGCGAATATTGTCAGGGCTATGCCGAAGGGCTCCGTCCATGAGAGGAACTCGATCTCTTTCAGAAAGCAGAACGTGTGGTTCCCGTTGGACCACGAGTTGTTTGGACACTTGGTGCAAACACTGGCATCTGCATGACGGATAAACAAAATCACATGCCCGCCTTCACACTGCCACAGTAACAAGTTGTAATATCCAAGATTCAAAATTATTTATAGCCCAAAATATTAGACATACGGGACTAAGATGTGGCTGAGATTCTTACATTCAACATTTGACTAGTTGTAATAAATCAGGGCAATCTACAACCAGCGGACGGAAATGTGCAAACAACAAAACAAACAATGAATATCTAGTTATAAAGGCACTTAAATGCAGCAGCAACAGTGTATTCTCTTAAACGACAAGTGAGTGTGAAACAATGGGAGTTTAGGTATTTCATGAATCCATACCTTTATGGTTACTGTATTCTCCATCAGAGCACTCTTTGCATTCAAAACAGCAAGTGGGCTCGCTGTCTATGATGCCCTTTCTGGTGCCTGGGTCGCAGTCCTCACTGCAGTTTGAAAACGGCAGCTGGAGTGTATGATAGCAGAAGAGCATGTGAGAATGGAAATTAGTATAATGGAACCTGCAGTCACAACAGTATCATCTGTCATCCAAAATCTCTGCAAATCTTCCTTAAAGGGTTATTATTATAAAAAATATATAGTTATTAATTTGTTTAATTGTTAACTTACATCACATTATGTATGAGAGAGAGAGAGAGAGAGAGAGAGAGAGAGAGAGAGAGAGAGAGAGAGAGAGAGAGAGAGAGAGAGAGAGAGGGAGAGGGAGAGGGAGAGAGAGAGAGAGAGCGAGAGAGAGAGGGAGAGGGAGTGTAATGGAAAATATTTCCCTAAGTAGGTTAATAACCTCTGTGCTGTATCCATTCCACAGTATCTTGGCCTTGTCGATGTAGAGCTTGGATCCCTTTTTGACATGCATGTTGTAGTAGCCGATCTCCTCGAACACCACAGACGCATCTTCTGTTGACCTGTGCCAGTTGATGATGGTGTAGTTCCCCCACATCTCAGCGTTCTCATCAAAGTGCACCTTCTCCCCAATGCTGTCGATGTAATCCAAATGTCTCAGCTGCTTCAGGACCTGTGGAGCAGAGAGCAGTGTGCAATGGATGGAAACTTCAAATGATGAAGCCCTCACATATTTAGCTGCTTTGCCTGTTTTAAGATTACAACTAAGTAAGTGCACTGAACATTAAAATGGCTGATAGATTTTGATAGGGTGCAGGATAGTGTGGTGGCAGTGAGTATGTTGAGTTCGACTTCCATCTGAAACATAATGGATTAGATTGCCTCAGTTTACCTGAATAATTGTGCATAATTGAGCAAGAGCCCAACTCTTAGCAGCTCCTTAAATCTACATTCTAACACCTTCTTGCTCCGTGATGAAATGTCTATGTCTGCATTCATTGTTCAACCCATTCCTGCTCCTTCATAACCTGTCTCTGTATTCAATCTGTAACCCTTTCCAGCTTCTTGGTCACATGTCTCTGTCTGTAATAACTGTCTAAACCCTTATCTGCTTCTGACCTGTCTCTGGATTCACTGTCAAATACATATACTCTCTATCCCTCCATGTTCCTTGATGACCTATCAGTCTATCCACTTACCCATCTCTCATCACTGCGTCTCCTTACCTGCCACGCCTCCATATCTTTCGTATCTGCGCAGGAGCTGTTAGCGAAAAGCCCTCGGCCAGGGGTGCAGGTGAGTATGTCCTGCAGGGCCTGGGCGATGGAGTAGACGGCCACGTACACGTTGTAGGAGATACGGAGGTGCGTGTAGTCCAGATACGGCGTCTCAACGCTGGTGATGTCCTCATAGCCGGAGCACAGCGGCCGCGAGCTCTCTGTGCCGTTCTCGCTCTCCTGCAGCCTCAAGCTGTCCTCCAGGTAGCAGTTGAAGGTTTCCTCCCAGAACTCCCGGATGAACTCGTTGTGGCTGACCTTCTTGGGCTGCACCTGCTGGAGGAACTCCTTGAACCCTGGAATATGGCCAGGCCTCAGGGCGAAGCCGATAGTGCCGGCCATGACGTCAAGGTACTCTGGTTTGGCGATCAGCGAGGAGCTGGCCCACGCCTCGCTGGCCAGCCAGAGGCGGTCGGTGATGTTTCTCCTGGCCATCTCCTTGATCAAGGGCTCCACGTCAGGACCACTGGCGAAAACCACGATCACTTTGGCCGTGGAGTTCTCAATGCGGTCCACCAAGGCTTGGATCTCGTGGTCTTCAAAGTACTGTGAGATGAATTCGTTTAGATGAATGCAGATGTCCCGCTCCTCCATCTCCTTCTCAAACTTCTCGATGCCCGGGCGTCCGTACTCGTCGTCCGAGGCCACGGCGATGACCCAGTTCCACTGGAAGTAGGCGATGATGTCGGCCATGGCAGTGGCCTGGTACTCGTCAGTGGGGATGGTTCTCATGAAGGACTTGTACTGGTTCTTGTTGCTCAGCAACCGGCTGGAGGAAGCATAACTGATCTGTAGAATGCATTCAGATTAAGCTACATTTACATTCACAATCACAAAAATTCACATTACATCACATTTCAACCCAGTCTCACACCACAATGTAGTATAGTTATGTTGGTCCAAAGCGGAAAACATAGTCATTTCACAATAATTCCTCAAGAAATTTTGAAATTCCTAGGTTATTTGGCCTGTTCTTTTCTAAAAGCCTGCTTCCATGCCACGAGACGTGAGTTTGTCATGTCTCGTGACATGGAGTCTTTGACAACAAACAAGATGGCTGACAAAAAGCAATATTCTGATATAGATTAGACATTAAAGTAACATTTTTGAAATGTGCTTCCTATTTATGTATGATGTACCCCGACTGTCCTGGATTCTCTTTTATATCAAAGTGGGTCTTCTGGACAAGAACAACTATCAATCTGGGGTCTCCAACCCTAAAAGAAGTGACTCAAAAAGCCTTAGCATATGCTCCAACTCGTGACACCTCACCCAGCGGCTTGCTTGCAAGATTTCTAACTGAAGTTCCTTCCAGACCTAGACCCTACCCATCTAACATGCATATCTGAGAATCAGATTATTCATAACGAAAATAAATGATGAGTGAAATGAACAATGAACCTCTTTCAATCTCATAAGGGGCAGAGTGCGGGCTCCTTTTCCCCTTTTGACCCCAGACTTGAAGTACTTGTCCACAGGCAAGCAAATTTCCATTCATGTTACAGAATACGTAATAATGGCCATAGGCCGTAAAACACTTGCAACAAAAATATACCTCATGGTTCCACATGTTCTAAATACGTGTTGAGCAATATAACATATCGGATGTTTGCGTAATATTGCACTTTCCACCGAGAATACAATAGATATCAGCCACAAAGAAATGTCAGCCATCTTGTTTTTTTACAAAGACAGAAACTTGGCAGTCACGTGTCATGGAAGTAGGCCTATAGAAAATAATAGTCCAAAAAACGTAGGCATCTCACAATTTCTGAGCCGTTATTGTGAAACTATTACGTTTTCCGCTGTGGACCAACGTAGCTATTCAAAATTTTGTTGTCAGACTGGGTTGCACGTTCATACACATTCATATTGCATCACATTCACATACATTCACGTTTACAAGGACATCACATTTACATCACATAACATAATCGTTCAGCAGACAACTTTATCTAAAATGACTTTGCGAACAATCAAGGCAGACCAACAATGTTGAAGCAAGTGCAAAAATGTAAGAACATTTCTTAACAAACCAACTGGACACAGTGTAGAGCAGCTCTATGACTCAAGAACACAAAGGTGTCACAAGCCTGTGGTCAAGTGTGTCAAAGGAGCTGGTGCTCAACATAGGAGATGTCCTGAACACAACAGAGAAGTTGTAGTAAATTGAAGGTTTCTGAAGAGATGGGTCTTCAATTGTTTATGTTCTACAGAGGGATTGTGTAGGTCAAATGGGTGTACTATAGATAATTGGCACATGTTGAAGTGTGCTTGCGATAACAAGATAATATGGAATTCGACGTTGATTGCCTGGCCCACTGCTGTCATTCTGGCGAGGGTCATGTGACTTAAAAAGGGACATGACAAAACTGGGAGCTGCCAAAGGGAAAGCCTTGGTAAGTAACAGTAAACACACTATGGAGTGTGTGTGTCTGTAACATTCACAATGGGTCTGTGACATCTCTGTGTGGACGACGTTTGTGGTTGTTATGTCCAATATTAACACACAGATCCTCTGTTTCGACCTCTGTCGTGCCACAGCACTCAACCATAACAAGTTGATATGAAGATCATTATAATAGGAAAAAAACATTGATTCTATGTATGTATGTATGTATGTATGCATGTATGTATGTATGTATGTATGTATGTATGTATGTATGTATGTATGTATGTATGTATGTATGTATGTCTGTCTGTATGTATGTATGTATGTATGTATGTATGTATGTATATATATATATGTATATGTGTGTGTAATTTATCTGTGTATATTTTCTAGTTATATAATTTTTGGCCAATATTTGAGGGCCAAAACATGATCTTGCAGAACCCTTGCAGACTCAATCATTTGCATGTTGTGGGTTGAACAAAGCACAATGTGCTACTGTGACTGGTTCTCTGTCATCTGTGGCCCTCTACCTGGTGGTGCTTTCTACTGCGCAAAACGTCAGGTCCTTATGGTTCTAGTCAAACAGAGCAGACGCCTTTTTCATGCTACTACCTAATAGTAGTAATTGATTTTCAGTAGAATATTTCAAACAGATATTTACTTTTAAACCAGAGGTTCCCCTACGCTTGTCTATGTTCTGTGTCTCTCTGTAATCCTGATTAATTATTTCATGGTACCTTCTTGTCCAGGTTGCTCACGAAAATGTATTTGAATCTTAGTGAGCCTCATCTGGTTAGATATAGGTAAAAAAAATAAAGCTGGAATTGATTTATTCAATCATGCTCACAAGCACACAGCAGCAGAAGAGGTGTTTTTTCCCTTATCTAGATGTCCCGGTCTTCAAGCTGGAGCATGTCTGTCAGTGTGAGCAGTTTCCCAATGCTTAGACTTGGTTACCAAATTGGAGGGAGTCAGCCCCTATAGAGAGGCTGTATCCAGGGGCAGTGACTGGGCTGGGCTCACCTGAGGGATGTAAAACAGACTCAGGAGGTTGGCCACGGCGGTGGAGACAGCCGAGCCTGACGCCCCCACCACGGCGATGGTGGAGGGGATGTGGTCGGTGCAGTTGCAGAACTCGTCCAGGTTGATGGAGTCCATCTTGTTCTGTGCCACGAAGCTCAGCGTGGCCTCGAGCGCCTTGGACACGGTGTTGCAGGTGTCGTAGATCCTGTAGCCCAGGGTGATGTTGGGCAGGAGGGAGCTGCTGTTGTTGATCTCATCGATGGCGAAGATCATGGCCTGCAGCCAGCGGAAGCCCCTGAAGTTGTACCTGCCAGAGGGACATTTAGGGCCACCGGTTACTAGTTTGTGTTTGTTTTTTCTCAGATGCTTTCATTCCAAGCGACTCCCTGTGAATTCAGATAGCAGCAGGTCAGGTATTAGGCAGGGCATCTTGCTCGAGGGCGCCTACCACAGGGTACTTTTAGGGCCACGGCGATCAAAGTACATTTTTGCTGGGAGTTTAACACCCTCACCCCCTGACAACACTATCCTGTCCCCAAAAACATGGTCAAAAGTGTTGATTATTTAATTTGACATCCACATGAAACCATATCAATTCAATTACTGATTGATAGATTGAACCACAGATTGATTTCAAACCGATGAGGGACACGTTACCTCACACACTGTGTGGACTCTGGCCTGGCCGCCAGGTCCTGGTCTTTAGAAGCGACTCCAAAGTGTATGGGGAAGAGACCCCCAAGGAGAATATCCCCGGTCTTCTGTGCTCTCTGATAGGGCCCGTACGTTGAGGTCAACTGGACGGACCCCAGGAGCAGCAGATAATAACCCAGTAAAAACGTCATCCCTTCCTTTGGTGAAACAAAGATTGTGTTCCTTTCAGAAGCTCCCTGATGGCCTCATTGTGGTCCATAGGTCTGCCTGCGATCTGGTTTGGTCCCGCTCATGGTTCTACGGTTTTAAAAACGCCTGCAGGAAAAGAGAAAAAATGTTGTTTGTTTATTCCCTGCTCATTATCGCATATGATTTTAATGTTATGTTACACGATTACATTAAGAGTCTAATATGGGAAAATACACTTTTCTTTACACTTCGCTGAAACAACAAATCAATTTAACATCAATGACTTTATACTATTACTATGCATATGCAATAATGGAAATATTAATATACAATTAATACCATTGTGTTGTATGAATATATACAATTCCTAAGGGAACCTGTAAGAATGCCCAGTGAATGGCATACAGGGCTTCCTCCAACCCAGTGGTTACCAACAAAGTATTGTACAAAACTGGTTTTCAAAATATCTTATTGGTTCCTGTCATTTTTTGCATCATTTTTATAGTTATATTTCCTCCTGGAAGTATGAGCATTAGCCGGTGTTTATATTCCCATCGTCACCCAGGGCAGCAGATTATACGGATGCTGCTTGAAGTGCCTAAGCTCGCACGTCGAGTGAGGGAGAGAGTCACACTTGAGTGAGCAGGCTTCCTGCGAGCGCTGGGGTCTAAAACGCGCTGGCTTGTAAAAAGCGGTCACCATGGAAAAGTGTGATGGCCGGCCCTCCATCTGGCTTCTAATCCTGGAAAAAAAAACGCTGTGCCGCCGTGCGATGGCAGCGGCCATTAAGAGAATATCTGGAGGGCCACTTACTACAAACATAAACATTACAGAGAGATGTTTGTGTGGAAGGACTCCATTTTACACAACCACTTTCTATAATGGTATGCTGAACAAAGTAGAACCGTTATGGAGATGATGATGCACATTGGTTTTCTGTTGGTAAGCCTCTCCAGATATAATAGTGTCCAATTTGTGTGGTGCATTTCATAATCGAGAGATATCCATCAATGTGATGTAGGCACTCCAACTTTCCTGTAGGCCCACATGGAAAAATAGAAAAAATACCTAAAAGCCAAATTCTAGCGTCATCAAAAGACATTCTATTTTCCCAACAAAATGAAATCGTATGAATCTGAATAATACAAAGAGCTTTTGAATCTCTATCATAACATTGCTATTATTTTCACGGTCCAACAATAAACAGCATTTACTTCATTAATACTAGACAGAATATAATTGTATGCGTAACCAGAATAGTACAATCGCCAATGTCACCAAAAGTCCCCAAACTCCAGTTGCTTTAGTTTTAAATAAAAAAGTTTCCTTACCAGAATTTTTGGACGTTATTTTAAATACAGCTGAATGAAGTTCAGCACATCTCGGGAGGCCCGTCTCTGATGTGTCCTGTGTGAGTTTCTCAGACAAAGGGAAGACTGGACCTGTTCCGTTAGATGAATCATTAACTGGGAGAGCGCCAGTACATTCCCTTCAGCTAATGAAGTCATTAACCAATCCCAGCTCCTGACTCAATGAGCAACATGGCACCACAGAGGGGCTGGCTATTTACAGATTGGGTCACATGTTTATTCAACGTCTTTTATTAAACAAATTACTAGGTTTAAAATAAGCAAGCTAAAAGCTCAGGCAACAGCAGCCTACAGGGCAACAACTAACACAACGAGACAGCCATAGCAGGAGGATAGTTATCGAACCTCAACTAACAGTGATTATTGTTTTTGATATGTCATTAATTAGCATAGACTTCTTGCTCAAGGGTGCGTATAGGTAGGGTGCAGAGATTAGGACTCGAACCCAGAAGCTTTTCACAGCTGGGAGTTGCATGACTATTGCCACCAATCTACCATACCCACTTGGCTCCATATATATCTATCTATCTGTCTGTCTGTCCATCTCTCTATCAATCTATCTATCCTTTTATCATCCAGCTATCAATGTTTTTCTTTTTCACTCTCATACTCACTCTCACTCTCACTGCACTCTCTGCCTGCGTGTTGGTCTACAATCACTGCTAGACACTATCCTGCTGCTAGCATTAATTCATGGTACCGGCACATTTCCAGGCACAAATGGATTGCTCTTAGCGTTCCCCTCACACTCTAACGAGCAAGTCATCAATTTGTTGCTAAGCAGATGTCCCCATCCTAATAAAATCCAATCGTGGGCTTCCAGTATCTGGTTAGTAAGAGATCACCTTATTGCAGGAAATGTAAACACTTTCATTTGATATAATGTGGAAATTATTACACGGCCTGTGGAATATTATTTTAAAAAAGTAAAACACATCCACTTACTGTAAGTGAATCACTCAATGGTGAATCAAAAGTAGCAAAAAGTAGAAAATTACTTAATAGGATTTTGTTTAAACCGAGTTTTCACAAACAACCTGTCAAATGAATCCAATCTGTCTTTTTCCAGAAATGGCATGTACACCTGAAATGTAACATAATGTGTCAAAAATGTGGGTACCTCAAGATGTGGGATTTTTGAAGAAGGCAGATAAATGGAAGAGATTTACTCTAAAATAGTCTAGTTTAGAAACTTGGCGACTCACAGCATCATCTAACAGCTCAAAGGTAAGTGTAAACTGCTCCGATGGAACAATTCTTTAATTCAAAAACCTCCCATTTGAATTGTGAAACTTTATCATTAAATAATATTTTTCTTTTATTGTTTGAAAAGATCAGACTCAGAGACGAGAAGGTTCTATTCAGCGGTAATGAAAGAAATTGGGGAAACATTGGGGAAAGAGGTTTCGGGGCACTTAATTTAGATTAAAACTAAAACATTGAAATCAGTTTCTAACGATGATGATTTGTTTAGTTTTTGATGTTATAATGCTTTGGTGATTTGGACTTTCACATTTCACAAGTCTTTCCACATTAATTACATTTTCATTCATTTTATTTTTAATAATAATTTAATATAATCAATATTATCATGTGCCCGAATGGGATTTAAGCATATTTGTCCTTGTCTCAATATTATTTGAGATACCATCTTGTTATGCATACTGCATATTTCTGTCAATGTTTTTAGTTAGCCTATACTTTTTTAGCTCTTTAAATGCAGTAAATCTACAGATTCTGTCTTGAAATAAGTAGTTACTTTACTTTACCTACATAACTTTGAAAGTAATGAGCCTTAAACCCGTGTTGAGCACTAAGATTCATGTAAATCCTTATGAATAGCCTCAAGGTTGAGATTTAGGGTGATGTTTTTATTTTGGCAATGCTATTTTGGACAATATCTGCAGTGCCCAAGTAACTTTTATGTGTTTATATTTGTGCCTGTTTATATGTGCTTGTATACAATGTGCAAGGTTCAAATAATCAGGATTATACATTTGATAACGTTTTTCCATCCTCTCTCTCCTTATGTGTTACTAGTTATTTTCTAAAAATCTTCAACCGTTGATACTATTGTTACAGTGAATATGAACTATGTAACGCATGTGTGTACTTACAAGAGTTGTGAACATAAACCCTTAGAAATGTTTAATTTACCTGGCCCGCTTGGGAATGTTTTCATCTCCGAGGTCAGGTTTGTTTGAACCGTCCGTCAATCTGTCAGGTTTATATGCTGGGACGTCATCACAGAGACGGCCTGAAAGGGCTTCACTGGCGCCTTAACCCTTAGAGGTACCAATCAAATACCAGCAAGGAAGAAACCTTAGGGAGAAATACTATGGATGCCTCCTTTCAGGGTTTATGGTACCATTCCTAGGAAGATATTGATCGTGTTTTACACCATGCATCCGGGAGGCTGTTTATGAGACAGCTGACCTGACTCTTTATGAGTTGATCAGAGTGTCTGGTGTTCTACCGGGATGATTACTGTGGTTCTTCTGGAGATCGATCTCTACATTGCTTGCGAGTACGTGTCAGCTGGATGGGTGTTTTGGCCCAGGCAGCAGACTGAACCGTGGCTTATGTTCAGAGCCATGAGTTCCACGTCCTATTCTGCAGGGGGTTAGGTGTGTCCTCTCTGTTGATTGGAATGGATACCCTGGCAATGTGAACGGCAAAAAGCTATGTTCTCTTGTTGTTTTATTTTTTCTTATGATATTTTTTAAATATATTTTGCTATTTCCCCTTTCGGCCCCCGGTCTTAATGGCAGTCTACCTGCATGCTCCCTCAACCAAAACACCCTAACGCCCTATCTGCATCTCAACGACAACTACCTGAAATCTCCTTGAGCTGCTTTAGATGAACGTGAACGCTGAACAACGATGGTTTTCTGCCAGCATGTCTGGGGCCCAGGTACTGCGGTTCATGAGGAGCCTGTCCAGGACCAAACCCCTGGAGCCCGAGGGGGAGGAGTCCAACTTCCGGCGTAACCTGACCACGCTGGACCTGGTGGCTCTGGGCGTGGGCAGCACCCTGGGGGCCGGTGTGTACGTGCTGTCGGGGGAGGTGGCGAGGACCGTCTCCGGGCCCAGCATCATCGTCTCCTTCCTGGTGGCCGCCATCGCGTCCGTCTTTGCCGGGCTGTGTTACGCTGAGTTCGGGGCACGGGTCCCCAAGACGGGCTCGGCCTACCTGTACAGCTACGTGACGGTCGGGGAGATATGGGCCTTCGTGACGGGCTGGAACCTGCTGCTGTCCTACGTCATCGGTATAGACCTATCTAACATAGATAATGAATCTGAATCCTACTTTTAAAATCGGAATTCCCGTAAGCAATGTGAGCACCGTGTCTCTGCGCTCACCTGCGGCTCAGGAACGTCCAGCGTGGCCCGGGCCTGGAGTGGAACCTTTGATGACCTCATCGGGAACGCCATCGCCGGCTCGCTAAGAAACATGGCCGCCATCGATCTTCCCGGTCTGGCGCCTTACCCAGACTTCTTTGCGGCCGGCCTCATAATGTTACTAGCAGGTATTTGTATACATAGTCTGCTGTAAACATATGTATCACAACATATATATTTAAGGATGAACTACAATCTTTAGAAATGCATTTTTGTAATCAAGGTGAGAGAATGAATGAATATATAACCTAATATACTGTATATCCTAATCTTGCTATTCAACGGATTTTATATATATTTTTTGGAATTATGAACACGTTTTCAATAAATCAAATGCTGCATATACGTGTAATAAACATATGTTTTGTGTTAAAATCAACATGCTGTGTATCTACGAATTGTTTTCCCATAATACAATTCAAAGGTCATTTTCTGTCAACTTTCTTCTCAGGGATTCTTGCATTTGGAGCCAAAGAGTCTGCTATTGTCAATAAGATCTTCACAGCGCTGAACATCCTGGTGTTGCTGTTTGTGATTATCAGCGGCTTCATAAAGGGGGACATTGATAACTGGTACACCAGTGAGGAGTCCATTCTCAACGAAACACTATATGGGTTTGGAACTTAACTTTTTCACTGAATAAAACACATGGAAATATATATCAATATATACTATATAATATATAATGATATAATTACAATTGCAGGCAATTGTGCTAGCATTATAATATAATATATTCAAATATACACTGTATTTTGTATAACATTGTACAATAGTATAAAATAGTATACAAGTATTTATGTAATACTATTGGAACCTAATTAATAAATAAATTAATGATTTACGTTGTCGTTAAGGTATTTCATTTATTGGTTAGGAAAACTGAACTTAATGGATGATTGAATGAAAGCATCTAGGAATCTATCCATCAATGAACAAATGATGACCCTCCCTCTGTGTTCCCTCAGTACCCTGGCGTTGAATGAAACCAGTAGCTATGGTAAAGGAGGGTTCTTCCCCTTCGGCCTGAATGGAACCATATCAGGGGCAGCGACCTGCTTCTATGCCTTCGTGGGATTCGACTGCATTGCCACAACAGGTCGGTTCATTACGAAGTCAAGTACTACAATAAAATAAATAGTAGGATAGGTAATGCAAAAAGGATGGGCCAGATAGTCTAGTGGTTAATGTGTTAGAATCCCAGTGGTTCTTGGACGAACCCCAATGGTGCAGTTTATCTGTACACATCCTTGAGCAATTTGCCCTAACCCTTCATACTCCATCTGAATCTAATATTTAAAATGATTTATGTGTACTCTAATTTCAAATCATATCCTATCTTTCCATCACTGTGAGGCACCTTTGTAAAAAGAGTTTGCTAACTAACCAAAGAGTAAATAAGATTAGATTCATCTTCATTTTCATTGCACAAGTAGGTACTAGTCATCAACGTGCAGTGTGGCATTTGACCAGGAGTCCAAATAGTGCATAAATAAAACGAGATAGGCGGTATAATATAAATAAACCACAACACAAACATAACAACGATCAAACCAATCGCTTGAACCCGTCTGACCCGTGCAACGTGTCCCCCCAGGAGAGGAGGTCCAGAACCCCCAGAGGTCAATCCCACTGGGCATCGTGGCGTCGCTCCTCATCTGCTTCCTGGCGTACTTCGGCGTGTCGGCGGCGCTGACCCTTCTGATGCCCTACTACCTGATCAGCGTCCAGAGCCCGCTCCCTGTGGCCTTCGACTACATCGGCTGGCCGCCGGCCAAGTACGCCGTGGCCGTGGGCTCGCTGTGCGCCCTGTCCACCAGGTGCTGGCTGATGGGAGATAAACACACACACACACACACACACACACATCAGCTTTGGGTTGTTTACGTGGAGAAAATACATTATAAATGGAAATGTTTCCTATTTATTTCATAAATATTAAATATATAATTGCATTTATAAATACATAATTATGCATAATTTTATGACATTATTATTTAACAATATTAATTTTATTCAATCATATTTATTACATTTTATGATCATTAAGCATTTTATCCAAAGCTTACAGTAGAAGTGCGATCTCAAAGCCTTCTATTTTCTTTAGGTTTGACCACACCTTTGGCAATAAGCGGCCATTTTCATCACATTTCATGTGATGACAGTTCATCACATTCATAATACTGCAATGTATTCATGAGCGTGTTTTGTGGAAGAGGTTTGAATGTGTTGTCGCTGTGCTGTCCCCAGCCTCCTGGGGTCCATGTTCCCCATGCCCCGGGTTCTGTACGCCATGTCCCGGGACGGCCTGCTCTTCAAGGTGCTCAGCAGGTTGAGTGACAGGCAGAGCCCTGTCATTGCTACGCTGGTGTCCGGCGCTGTTGCAGGTACACTTTATAGTGTGTGTGTGTGTGTGTGTCCGTGTGTGCATGTGTATGTGTACGAATCTGTGCATGTATGTGATGTGGTTGTAACATTGGGTGTAACATTGAAACGCTGCAACATGGATTGTGTGTTTGTGTGTGCTTATGCACACGTGTGTGTCTGTGTGCTTGTGCGCCGATGTGTGTGTGTGTGTGTGTGTGTGTGTGTGTGTGTCTGTGCAGCGTTCATGGCCCTGGTGTTCGACCTGAAGGCCTTGGTGGACTTGATGTCCATTGGAACTCTCTTTGCCTACACTCTTGTAGCCGTGTGTATCCTCATACTAAGGTACTTACTACTCAAACCAAACCTCTTCCATTTGCTGAAATATCAACACTTTGAAAGAATGTGAATATTGAATTGTGTCAATGATAACCTACTATTTGCTTCATGATAACCTATCATGAAGTTGATCATTTGTTAGATGGATGTTTTTGGACATGGCATGTGGTATCTATGACATTTGGAAGATACATGCAATACCTAAAATAGACATCATAAAATCATTCCAGATTTGGATTAGGGTGAAACATATGCACGGTACATTGTCCACATGTAAAGTAAGCCATTATTCAAGTCTGATCTATATGAGAAGTGAGATTGATCCCTACTTCATTGACACAGAAATGGCCCTATAACATCCTGAAGCATGAGGTGATGTTAGAAGTTCTGGTTTGTTAGTATGGAGCATTTGGACGTTGCAGATGGAATACAGTGTGTGATATCCACCCAGGTACCAGGCGGATCTCACTGAGGGCTCGGGTTCCATCAATCCAGAGCCCTTCTCTCTGATGAGCACGCTGTCTCCGCCCTCACATGCCACCCCTCGCACCTCCAGCACTGTGTCCATGTTCACCGTCTCCATCAGTAATCTGCCTCCTCATCACCTTGTTTTAGGAGATTTGATCTGTTATTATAACTACATATTATGAATCATATATTTTATTCTATATTATCCATCACTTTTATATTCATCACTTTAATCATTATTATAGGTCGTGGTAGTGTTATGCGTATTGGAATATTGATGATGTTAAACTCCCGAAGACTAACCTTAAAAAAGTGTTAAGATATTGTTTAGCATTTAAAATGTATAATAGCTCAAATTTTTACCCCTTACCCTACCCTACCTCTAATTTGACCTCTAATCCCTCATGTCTTTTACCCTGTTTCTTAAATATTTCACACTTTGTTGCATCTTTGGTTCTCTTTTATAATGTGAATCAAGTGGTATGTACTGGGACAGCTGCATTTCGTTGTCGATCCACAAAATCCATAAATCTCTGTTCCTCCAGTCTTCATAGCCATCGGTATGAGCCTGCTGATTAGCAAGGGAGGGGACTCCCTACGGGGCCAGGAGTGGTGGAGCCTCCTGGCCCTGACTGTGATCCTGGTGGTCGTGGTGCTGCTGGTCACTGCCATCTGGAGACAGCCGCAGAACACCACCACTGCTACCTTCATGGTGCGTGGAAAACCTGTAGTGAACCGTATTGCACTTTGTTATACTCTGTTCTATTATATTATGCTCTCTTCTGTTCACCTCTACTCTACTATAATCTATTGGGTTCTGTTGTGTTTTATTGTACTCTGTTTAACTCTGCTCTAATTGACCCGAATCTACTCTGTTTTACTATGATATAAACTAATTGAGTCTACTCTAGATAATCTTTTGTATAATCTACTCAACAGTTCTACTCTAATTGACTTCTTTAATAGGCTACTCTTAATTACTCAACTCTATTCATCATTATATTGCTGTATTCTATTTGAGTCTAATAACCTCTGTGTTAAGAGGGCTTTTGTTAGAACACTTTCTTTATTCGTTGAGGAGTACTGCATGTTCGGATATCTCTTAAAACAAAACCAGGCCTCGAACTGTTCTGCTGCTCGTGATAAATGAATAACACTACATGTGACCTCCTCTGCGACCCCTCCAGGTTCCCTTCCTGCCCGTGCTTCCCGTCCTTAGCATTTTCGTCAACGTCTACCTCATGATCCAGTTGGGATCCGACACGTGGGCCCGCTACGCAGTGTGGATGGCAGTCGGTATGGGAAATTAACCGTCAACAACTCACAACAGTGGCTGTGTTTGTGTGAAAAATGATGGGAGTTGTTTATTTTTCCACAGGTCTACTGATCTACTTCTGCTACGGTGTGCAGCACAGTGTGCAGAAAAGAAGGCTTGAAAGCACAAAAAATAACGTCAATATTCAGAACCTCCCTAGAAACTTTGAGTAATGGTTTACAGTCTGAGCAGTCTTCAGTGGATTGCAGATGTGAGACGACATGTGTGCTTTTTATTTGTTGTATCAACTGACTTGCAAGTGGAGGCAGCATGTTTTTCAGGACCAACATCGTTGAATTCTTCCTCCATTTTTAACTATCATGGCCCAGGCTTTTTATATTTTTTAAGTAGCCTACATTTTTTATAAAATCCATTTTTTAGCTAACAATAGTATTGCTCAGAGAAAATAATATTGAATTGTTTGGGACTTGTATTCATTTAACTAATCGCATGTTTTTTGAAGTGTATTAAATGTATTAAAATGTTTTGGGATCCCTTATACACAAAAGCAAGGGAAAACATTTCATTTAGAATTCTGAGTTATGAGTTTATGATAGATGTATTTGATTAAGATGTATGTTTAGATTTTTAAAATAAATTGGAAGTGAATATTTGATAAAGTTAAATAGATTCCTTTTAATTTACTATTTAAAATGTATTGAGTAACAACTATTAACATTTTGCATTATATGAATCCACAAATTAATAATTCCTATTTCATCTACGACATAGTGGATGGAATGAGCTTGACATATGTTGGATTTCATTTGGGTTGTTCATTTGAATGGTCAGAGTTTTGAAACAGTTGTTTTAATAAAATGCTAAATACTTGTATGTTTCTATGCTGCATAACCAGTGTAGTGCTATTTTTATATTTTACATGACAAATTACAGAGGTCTGATTTTGTAATAAACCGATTGGATACTTCAACATAGTAATTTAATATACAAATATAAAAATGATTCTATGTCGCGCAGCCCCAGACTACCTAGTAAGTGAGGTAGGAACTTATAAAGCAGCTTTTGTTTTCATCCGTTTACGCAGCACACATTACCGTGTAAACATTACGATTCGACCAATGAGAACACAGCCTGGCTGGCCGACGTTTTCTGTGATTGGCCAGGTACGAGGAGCGCGAGGTTCAAATATCGGTGCAGGCAGTAAATTGCGAAGTCGATCAGTGTTGGATTAACCCCGTCTGTTGTTAGACGACGAGTCGTCAAATGAGCTACAACTAGATTAGTTTTATTAATAGTTTAGGTAGCTAGTTTCGTTTTTGGGAGAGCTAACAGCGGTTCATATTTGAGGTAGGTCATGAAATGCTGGGGAACCGTTTACCCTTTGAGAGCGATAGCGTGGTACTGGCTATCATGTATCTGATATATAATCCTGTGTTCACAGGTTGTGGTTATATTTAACGTGTATGTAATTAAAAAGTCACGTTAATACTGTTTGCGTGCAACACTGTTAAAACCTACATGTGTGGTATTTCGTTGCGAGCAGATCAGCTCGTGTGTGTTCCTCTGGAGGACGTGAGGCTAGCTGTTACAGGAACCAGTTTGTATCTGTATGAGTGTTGGGACTACAGATGCACTACGGCCTCCAACACGTTAACATTGTTAACATAGGGTTCATGGTTATGTACAACCCAGGTCTTATTACTCCGTTTAGTGTAGTGTTTCACTTTGTCGTGGATAAACTCTTGTTTACTGACAAATGACAAGTAGACAAGTAAACGCCTCGTAAAAAAAGAATCCTGGAATGTATAGGAAATCGAGTTAAGACGTGTTATAACAATGTCAGTGTTTAAGCATGTATTATCCCTTGGGGTAGCTGAACCCTCGAAATTCTGTAACGTTACCAGTCGAGAGGGTAATGTTGTTTTAATTGTCAGTGGTTGAATGGAGCATGCACCTTTGTAAGTTACATAACGTAGGAGACTAGCTGCCGTTACATGCATTGGATACATGCCAAAAAGCTCCAAGGAAAAGGCGTTTCCACTTTCCAAACTGTAAAAATTTTTGAATTGTAACTTCCCATTTCTCATAACTAGAATGGCGTTGTATTTGGCCTCACCTGGTGGACTGGTCTCAGACGAGGAGGGCGAAACGCCCGTGTTTGAGTCCACAGCAGCCGAGCTGGGAAATGTGACTAGACCTCGTTTGCCAGAGGTCTCAATCATCTCCCCTGGGCTGGAGACCAAAGCATCCATATCAGCACCGGTAACTACAATGCCCTCTTAGGATTCCTTATAATCTAGAATTGTATAATGTTTGATCATTATACAATCCCACCTTTAATAACAGTGTCAAGCAATGTTGACAACATGCCAATGTTGACTGATGGTTGTTTCAAGCAGAATCAACTGATTTCTGAAGACTAAAACCCCATGTTGTTTTTATGGTCAGTGGTTTCAATGCTTAACATGCAACAATAGCAATTTTTTTTAAACTTTTTTAATTCAAATAGAAAACCGCACCAGCAGTTGAAAGACAAGGCAGCAGGGATGATGCTATACCAGAGAAAGTCAAGGTTTATGTTCGCGTTCGGCCACTCAGCAAGGAAGAAAAAGAGCGGGCAGAGGAACAGGTAAGACCGTTCACCAGTCGCCACTTAACTCCCTACAGCTAAGCAGTCTCTGGGATTAATTGCTTTAATGTGTCCTGTGGAGTCTCTACTTGTCTGAACACCACAAAAGAGATGAGCACTTGAGCCTGACTACTGACTACTGGATTTTAGGGATAGCACCTTGGGATTTGCAGTCATGAGATGAAGAAACCAATTATCTGTATGGGAAGGAGCTACGAACCGTCACCTTCAAGAACATGATGTACAACTAAGTGTTCACATGGATGTGCCCAGTTAAAGCATTTAGAGGTTCAACCACCACTGGAGAGGATTTATAAAGAATTATAAATGAAAGTGTTCATATATGAAAAGAGAAATGAGATACTGATATATCTGTGATTAGCGGATAAAATCAGTGGTCGTGCTCTACTAAGCACTGTAGCTATTTCTTAAGGTGTTTTCTCCCTCTGCTCTCCAAAGGGTTGTGTGACCATCCAGAATGAAGACACCCTCCTGCTCAAAGCACCGATAGATTCTCAGGCCATCAAGAGTGCAGAGAGAGGCATCACACAGAGCATTCACAAGTTCTCCTTTTCAAAGGTCAGCAGGTTTCCCTGGAGTTTGGCTTTTTTACATAGTTCACAGATGAGTGTTGGATCAACTTGACCATGACAAAGTATTAGGTCACAGACAAACCAGATCCTTTAAAAGAACATGACACCACATCAATGTATTGAGAATGTCTAGTAGAGTTTTAAGAAGAGTTGGACAGGTGTAACTTGTATATTACACTTTGAATAAGTGGATCCAAGTAAGATCGTACCCTAAATATGAGACAAAATATAAACTCTTTTGATCAAGCATTAACTGACTGTTCATTCCCATACCTCAATATTTATCTAAAAAATATCAGTGATCAGTTTTGATGATATTACATATTTCCTCCCTCCCAAGACGTTTGATGATTTATATATTGCCCTGGGTCTTTGTAGATCTTTGGGCCAGAAACCAAACAGCAGGAGTTCTTTGAGGACACCATGAAGCACATGGTGAAGGACGTTCTCCTCGGAGAGAACCGACTCCTCTACACGTATGGAGTGACAAACTCTGGGAAGACCTACACCATTCAGGGTGAGGACCTGGCCAGCTTGGTCGAAGGGCTTACTAACAGGGCCTGTATCTGTGAATCATATCGAATGAGATCCAAATGCTGTTTTTCAAGCTCTAGCTTTTGGTGTTCTAATGATCTCCGTGCGCGTTCATTCTCCTCACTGAAGTGGAGACTTTCTGACTGCAACTGATGCAGAATTCTACTGTTATCCAGCTGCATTTGAAGCTACTCTGCTGCTTAAAAGACGGACTTGCCGCAGGTTTAGGAGGCGGAGGACCTTCCTCTTCGTTTGCAACTGAAAGGTTTCTAAGGTCGTCCTAAATTGAATCATCGAGAGGCTCTGCCTCATCCTCTTCGTAAGACGTAGACCTATAGTCGGCTGCGGTAATCTGACCTTTCGCGCACAACGCCAACTTCACCGAAAGTTTGACATAACTTTTAAGTTGAGTGGAAGGAAGTTTGATTCTATAATGGGCAGCCAACTGTATTAACTGGTCCTTGGTTAAGGCATTGAAGACAGCCCTGGAGGGTTCTTCAACAAACGTTTGAACGAGTGACGACATCCTTCTAGCGATTGCGCAACAAGTGATGTCTTTATTCAAGCGCTTGTGCGCACCTCACCAGCTGCACAAATCAGACACGATTCCACAAAACCAGACAACGAAAACTAAACAGGGAAGTCCAACGATAACACAATCAAAGACCGGTACCTTTTTAACCAAATTTAATTAACTAAACGCGGAGCTTCAAACAGGCCCATGGTGGGATGAATTAAGCACTAAGCCCGCAGGTATGGCGAAACAACCAGAAAACTGGCGATTCCATCAATGCCTTGGAGTGCCCCCGAGACAAATGCTCTAGCCACAGGAACTGTTCAAAAATAATAAACCACACATCCCACAAAATACGCAAGCCTGAACTAAATGGTTAAAGGCCCCGCAAATAGATCGACGACCTCACCATCCCTCATTGTCCGACATCCCTGTGGATGTCGGACAAAGAAACGGGGCAGGAGACAGTGCGACAATCCACGTTTCTGGTTTTAATTGCGTGAAAAGCATTAATAAAAACTGGTTTATGGTCTTGACCGTCAGAGCAAAACACAAATATAATCTCCCGCCGCCGTCTCTCGGCGGCCAGGCCCTCTTTTATCCGGTTTGGGGGACACACCCCGTACGCGGGCACACCCCCATCCTGGAACATGCGGGACAAGTTAGGGAGTGCATTTTTCAAACTACACTGGGACCATCCAAGCAGACCATTCAAATACATTGAAGGACACTTACGGCATGTTAATGCAATAATTCGGGGGGAATTCAGTTCTTAGTAATTTAATTTGACATAATGTAAGATCCCCAACTCCGTCGTGTAGAATGCCCTCTACTTTCAAGACTCCAGAAAGTAAGAGTTTGCTTGGATGGTCCCAGTGTAGTTTGAAAAATGCACCCCGCCGGTGACTTTCATTGGTTAATGCTGCAATTTTGTCCCACCCACGGACGCTCTGCTTCAAACGGATACAAATAACTTTTGCTAGACTTGTACCACATAAGCTGTGTTTGAAATCGTTCCATATCACGGATATAGTGCACTATATAGAATAGGGCTGTCCCCGACTCGGAATTTTCTGAGTCTAATCAGATCTGCCTTTTCAGTCCAGAGATTCGACTATTCGGCGGCCGTGCGGGGCAGGTCTTTTGGAGGTTTAAAAAATGTTTTCTTTCTATTAACACTCTGTTCTGGTAGGCTATAGGCCTTTTATATATGCTTGCGCGTTGCGCTCATTACGTTCTGACCTGAAAAGTTTTCTGTCAATCAAACTCGTCTTAATTGTAGCCAACTTATTCCCTTCGGGTTTTAATTAGGCTCCTGCCCATAATGCAGTCCGATGATGAACACGGGGCCCATGTATAGGCTAGTGGATAATCCACCAGAGATGGGCGATATGGCCTAAAATCCATATTGCGATATACATTGCAGCCTCTTGCGATAACGATATATATCACGATATAAAATCATAAAATAACCGTTTCAGAACAGGTTACATAGACCCTAAGGAAAGCCAAACTGCTAAATGTATTTAAAAAAAAGAAATATAGTATGTCATTTCGAGAACATTTATTGTGAAACACTGTAATCATACAACATAATGTTGCAGATAAATAAAATTAGCATTGGGTTTCTTTCCTTTAGTGCAAACCATTCTAAAAGGCACTACACTTAGTTTAAGTCCTTGGTTCTTAAATGCCACCCAAGATGCAGAGAACAGGAAAAACGGGTGTCTTTCTAGATAAGGAACAGACACTGTACTGACAATTGGGGATGGGCATGATTAATTGATGATCGATCATTGATTGTTAAGATTTTTGTCGATTACGTGATATTTTTAACCATCAAAAGGAGGTTGACCCAGCCGGAGAGGTGGTCTCGGAGACGTTGCTCAACATGGAGCATAGAGGAGACGGAACGTCTTTTGGATATTTGGGTCCGATATCCAAAAGACATTCCGTCTCCTCTTTGCTCCATGTTGAGCCACCACCCGACGGTCCGACAAAAGCAAGTAAAAAGTATGCTGGAAAACATAACTTAAAAATGCCGATGAATTTAACACATTCCGAGTCAGGATGAGGGAGAAGGAGTTTGACCAGTCCGCAGATCAATGTATATCACGCTGGATATCCATGATTGTTTACTTTCACCGGTGCTTCCCCCCCCCTTTTTCTTTAACGCTTTACAACGCCCCAGACCTTTTTGTCCAATGATTTAACCCATTCAGACCGGATCACGCATCTGTGCGTGTTTACCATTAACCCATTTGTACCGGCTGCGCGGAGCAACATTGTATCTACTAGATACTAACATTGTATCTACTAGATACAATGTTGCGCCGCACAGCAGCCGGTACAAATGGGTTAACGTTCTTTGCACACATGCAGGTTTGTTGACGAATTCTGGCACTGTTGCGAAAATTTCAATGTGAAAAGGAATTGCACCAAACCAAAAATTAAACATTGTATTTTGCGTCATCAACATGCATTATCACGATAGAGCGATAGAATTAAAATCTCTATCGTAGGCCATTTTTTTTATCGTTTATATCGTATATCGTTTATATCGCGCATTACTATAATCCACTATATGAGCCCCGTGTTCACGATCTGATTGCATTTATTGAGCCCTAAGGATACACAGCGCTGTGTCGCCACACTGAATGCGCTCCTAGAGAAAATGTAGCAATAATGTAAGGGGAGACAGCCGCTTCCCTCTGCGAGATTCTGTCTAGCAAACAAAGTTACAATGAATCAATCGCCACAGTGACATGGACAGTGTCTAAATAAAGCTTCTCTTTATTATCATTAGAGCTATGATGCAAATGGTGAATATTAAGCCTGCGGTGGCATCTGTACGCACAGTTTGCAATTTATTTTCAGCACCAACTGCCGCTACAGAAGAACAATAAAAAGTCACAATAAATGTGTCCTATTTTTAGGGTATAAACCTAGCGTATACGTATCCTCTCTCCCTCCCATATAAAAGCCTCATCATGTGTTGTTGCCCCAGGGGTGGGGCGGGAGCCGGGCCTCCTGCCCCGGGCCTTGGTCTCCACCTTCAGGAAGCTGCAGGGACGTCTGTACGCGGGCATGGACCTGAAGCCGGCCATGTACCAGGACGTCCGGCAGCTGGACCCCAGGGAGGTGCGGGCCGAGGAGCAGCTCAGAGACTCCCTGCTGAAGGAGGTGAGACCTCCACGCCATGTCGCTTGTTGGTGCTGAAATGACTCCAAAATGAAGTCAAAGAAGATTCATACGGATGTATTCATTCCTGGGAAGGGGGGGGGGGGATGTGAGGAACAGATGGGCTGGGACAATTGTTAGCTTGTTATTGAAAGTTTGTTTCACCATCACCGCAATGTTTGATCTATGGTTATACTTTCAAAACGAGCATTTGTTGCCCCCTGACATTGGTCTCTACTGTATCAGACACAGACTCATTTTCACACATTGAGTGCTGATGCTTCTCAACGCTGACATCCATGTCTTCCAATAGGAGGAGAGCATGAGTTCCCGTAGAGGCGGGACTAGCACGACGTGGGACAGCGGCATCGCAGGGCTCTCCAACACCATCAACACCCAGCTGGAAGGTACCAGCCCTCAACCCCGTCACCGCTCTGTTGCTCCAATACACCGTCCGCTGTTCAGTCATTCAGCAGCACGTCATCAGCCAAAGCTATGCATTCAGTCAATTGGAATAAATTACAATTGGAATTTTCATCTAGGGCCAGATAGGAATGATTCAGTTCTGGGTAGACTGTCGACATGGGGATCGAACCCAGTTACCTTTGGCGGAGGAAGCTTTTTCGGGGTTACGGTACATAAAACATCGTGGGAGTTGGCACTTGAAAGTGCTTGTTTCCAAAGTGGACCTCGATAATGAAAAGCTATACATAACAAATGCATATCATATAACCTATTCAAGCACCATTCTCCTCCATTAAAATCCAGCACCCTATCCACTACAATATCCTGATGCAGTTCCAAACCAGGTCGTACTGTCAATTAACTCTGGTCGCGCGCCTCCCTTCTCCCCACCCAGACTCGGACAACGTGTGCCTGAATCCAGACAGCCTGTCCCAAAGCGGGGGGGAGGGTCTCGGGGAGGGCGTGCAGTACTCTGTGTGGGTGTCCTACTACGAGATCTATAATGAGTTCCTGTACGATCTGCTGGAGGCCTCGCCCACCAGCACGCTCAAGAAGAGAGCCAACCTGAAGCTCAGCGACGACAAGCAGGGCAACCCCTACGTCAAAGGTAAGAGCTGCTGACACGTGCAAATGATTGTCCTTGTGTCATTCAGCTCTCTGCCTCCCTCGCCAACGCACGCTTAACAGCTTTGTTACATAGGTCAGGTGTTTTCAAATTGGGTGAATGTGAGCCTCCCCTTAGACTAGGTAAGGACAGCCGAGCCCCCCCCCAAAAGAAAAAAAAACTACACACTAAACAAAGCTACACCCGACGACTGAAATCGGCGCTGTGTGTCTGGGCCTTAAGTGCACATTTGAAGGAGATGCACATCGTCTCGAAAGAAATCAGCACAATGGACAACTCTCGGATCAATGAACGACAACTGCATGTTATGAGATCGAACAGATTCACATATTTTCATCAAAATTTTTAACGATTTCAGCCACATAAAACCACAGATTTAAACCACAAACAAAATGCGCCATACTCACATCATTGCACTACAAGCAGCATCAACCCTATGGCCCAACCAATTTATGCATTCAAGACACAACTTTGACCTTCAATTTAATTGTCCATATCAGTGATAACAATAAGGCCTCGCTTTTGATGGCAGAGGTGTTCGATGCGGGGCTGCACTGCAGAGAGAAATAAACGCAAGTCGTCGTCCACCTGCAGCCTTGATCTGTATTTGTGTCTAATCAGGGTCAGTGCGGAAAACCCACACTCACACAAGTAGGTTGAGGTGAAGGGGATTAGGACTTTCATAGCCTTTGTGGAGATCTGGGGGAACTCGCTCTCCACAGACAACCAGAAACGCATTCAGGATCATATTTCCTACGTTTTTTCTCCTCCCTTAATGCTGACTTCTGGTGACTTGGGACAAGAAAACGATGCATTTTAAAACTAATACAAGCACGCACAATTACTGATATCAATAGAGCTGCATACAGATGTGTATCTTTTCTTTGCGTGTTGCGTGTTGCACCTCCCCTGTGGCTCTTTGGCGCCCCCCAGGGGAGGCGCGCCTCACCTATTGAAAACCGCTGATTTTAACCGCTGTTTAAACGCCAGGGCAGATACCCCCGTATAAATACACCCATCTGTACTGGACTTCCTGCCTCCTGGTCTACCATCTCCCTACAGTCACCTGACTCTGGGCTCTGTTTCCCCGCAGACCTCACCTGGGTCCAGGTGCGCAGTGCTGAGGAGGCGTGGCGCGTGCTCCGGGCCGGCCAGCGCAACCAGAGCTTCGCCAGCACCCACCTCAACGAGAACTCCAGCCGCAGGTAACCAGCCCTCACCTGGTCTTCCTTTGTGTGTTCCTTTCTTTGATTTAATCTGTGCTCTGCTTGTCAGCCATGGGTCTATTTGTGTTTTGATCTGTAAATCTGTTCTCCACCCTCCAGCCACAGCATCTTCTCCATGCGCCTGCTGCACGTCCACCCGGGGGCTGAGGCCAGCAAGGCAGCGCACATCAGCGAGTACGTACCACGGCTTGGAGATGCGTTGTGTGTGTGTGTGTGTGTGTGTGTGTGTGTGTGTGTGTGTGTGTGTGTACCCTTATACATGTGTGCTAATGATGTATGTGTGTGTCCTTGCAGGCTGACAGTGTGTGACCTGGCTGGCTCGGAGCGTTGCAAGCACCAAAGGAACGGGGAGAGAATGAAGGAGGCAAACAACATCAACACCTCCCTTCACACGCTGGGCCGCTGCATCGCTGCTCTCAGACACAACCAGAACAACAGGTACTGGTCCACTGTAGGACCACCAGAACAACAGGTACTGGTCCACTGTAGGACCACCAGAACAACAGGTACTGGTCCACTGTAGGACACAATCAGAACAACAGGTACTGGTCCACTGTAGGACACAATCAGAACAACAGGTACTGGTCCACTGTAGGACCACCAGAACAACAGGTACTGGTCCACTGTAGGACCACCAGAACAACAGGTACTGGTCCACTGTAGGACCACCAGAACAAGTGGTTTGCTCACACTTGTCATGTACTACTAGATATTGGTTCCTTCAGTAGTTCTTCCATAGGTTTGGACTCATCCACTTGCACACCCTGTAGTTGAACCCAAACAAATGTTCAGTTTACCTTTTGGCTAAGTTGCTAGCGTGGCTAACCACCTCCACCTCTTCCCTCCCCCAGGTCGCGGCCCCCCCAGTTGGTGCCCTTCAGGGACAGCAAGCTGACCCGCGTCCTGCAGGGTTACTTCAGCGGCCGCGGCAGCTCCAGCATGGTGGTCAACATCAACCCCTGCGCCCGCATCTACGACGAGACCCTGCAGGCCCTCAAGTTCTCCGCCATCGCCACCCAGGTGAGAGCCACACCCCTCCCCCGTGTGTTATGTGTATTGACGTGAGGTCTCGACACGCACTGTGCATTGTGTGGAGAGATGGGAGATGGAAGGGAAGCGACTGTTCTAGAGGTAGTCCTGTATTGCAGCCGCGCAACACAGGCCGTCCTCCCGTGTCGCGTGCGCTAACCCGACACTCACCACAGTTTCTCAGCCGGGGGTCGGAATAAGGGTGCATAGCCGGACACGCACTCCTTCATTGACTGGTTGATTGGTCATACATAATTTAAATAGTGGTTTTCAAGACCCACAATTTTTAATGATTAAGGAGCTAATTTATAATGAGCCCAAATGTTGTACTATTACTGTTGTTGATGGTGTGTCTTTCCCCAGTTGCTCCACGGGCCGTCCACCAAGTCACGCGTGGCGTACATCCTGTCTCTGCTGAACGAGCCCGCCGCCGCCCTCGACAGCACCTACGAGGAGGAGGAGGAGGAGGTGGAGGAGAGCGACGAGGAGGAGGGAGACGTGACCATGCTGAACAACGAGGTACCACTTCCTGACCCCCTCCCACCCGCTGTGTGTCCCGGTCCAGTGTGGTCCCTCGACGCTCACCGTCTCTCCCCTCCGCCCCCCAGTCCCTGCTGAGGGCCATCGAGGTGCTGAAGCGGGGCGTGCTCCGCCTGCGCCAGGAGAAGGAGACGCTGGAGGCGGAGGTCCGGGAGCAGGTGGTGTCCGAGACGATGGAGGTCTTCACCAGCATGCAGAACGACTTCAGGTGGGGGTCGGGTGGCCCGGTGTGGCAGCTGTTGGTGGGCCAGGGGAAGGGGCGGAGATATTGTATTTTAGAACAGCCCACTACCAGTCTGTGGCATTGAGTTGAAGGACATCCACACAGCACACAACGATATATTGGTGTTCTTACGGGAGTTTGAAAGCTCATTCATTATCACACGTTAATCTTGCTGTATTTACTATTTGATGCTTGAATACATTTTTTCGTTCAACACGACGGATTATATTGATCCATTCCATTGGAAATGACGAATGCAGTTGTAACCGCCACCCTTAGTAGCTATTGGAGGGGTTGTGGGTTCACACTGCACAGGGGATATTCACTCCCCCTCTTTCTCCACACAGCGCTTCTATGGAGGCGCAGAAGAATCTGATGGAGGAGAAGTTTGAAACCAATCTCTCCAACCTGCAGAAGTACCTGAAGCAATATTACAGTCAGGAGCTGGACGTAAGTCACTTCACATTCACGAACCGGACTCATGAATGCATGAAGCCTATTGAATATATTGCGTGCCACATTTGTCAAAGAATTTAAGCGCTTTAGAAATAATTTTTAAAAAAATCTGCTGATTTTAAAAAGGCGATTCTGCAGCAATGCCTTCTGAAAAGACTGGAGATTTATTTTATTTACTCATCCTTTATTACAATATTGGTAACCGTGGTGTTCTTAGAAGAACGTTCTGTAAATAAAAGTGTCTTATGTTGATAGATTAGTATTTTGGACGTTTTCTGTACCACCATTGGAATCAAATGGTATCCTAAAACGAATGAACAACGTGATGTCTCGTGACCCGCGTGTCTCCAGGAGCGCGACCAGGAGATCGCCGCTCTGACCGCGGCCCTGGAACGGAAGGAGGACGCGGCCCAGCCCGCGCCCTCCACCCTCCCCCTGCCCTCGTCCTCCCAGCCCCCGCTGCCCCTCACCCCCGTGGCTGCGCCGCGCCGCTCGGCGCGCCTGGGCAGCGGCCAGCCGGACAGCGAGCGGCCTCAGCCGGCCCAAAGCCGCGCCGAGCTGGACCAAAGCCGCGCCGAGCTGGACCAAAGCCGCGCCGAGCTGGACCAATGCCGCGCCGAGCTGGACCAATGCCGCGCCGAGCTGGCCTCCAGAACACAAGGTAGGCCTGCAGAGAGCGGCCGACCAGAAGGGGGCAGAACGATCACTCTTTAGGGTGTCGTGCTGCCGGAGCGTTGGGCATCCTTCCAAGGCTTAGTCCCTTCTCCCTTAGGAATGATGTAACTTTGTTACCGGTTTCTTTTGTCCGTGTTTCCGTTGTGCTTTGCTAACTTCACTCGGTGACAGTGTTCGTTGTTTAGAGCGTGGGATTCATAACCTTCAAAGTCCCCTGTGTGTAGTTCTTAAAGGTCAAGTGTGTAGAATGTAGTAGCCTCTGGCAGTGAGGCTTCTACGCAAATCTGGTTGCAATCTGCAACCCACTGAGGCATCGATTTGCGTTTTGCAAAAGGCAACATAAGTTTTTGACAGCTTAAGCCTGTGATGGAAATCAGCACAAAAATCCCAATTGGGTATCTTTGTCACAGTCGCCACGCACACTGTACATGTTTGTAGGATACGGTGGAGGTAACAGCCAGTTTACATTTCTCACCACACAGTCCTCTTATTGCATCCATAGGGCTATTACTAGTCCTAGTACTACATTCATATACTTATAGTTATCGATACTTTCTTACATGTATTGATCATTCGTCCCGATAGCAGTCAGCGCTACAAGCCAATGTTGCACTGCGGAACGTGAATACGTGTTGCTTCTGATAACTACGGCAGGCAGTTGTATTGCGACACTTTTGGACACCAATTTCTCCAAGATGCGTGATCGCCTACTTTAAGCTATTAAACAGGGAAACCACATCCAGAACGTCCCCAAAACATGGGTGTATCAAAGCCATCCATAATAATTGCCATCCTCGAACTGCCATTAACTACACTATTTTACACTTTCCAAAGTGAAACTAACTGAATCCTTTAAATAAAAAATATATTTTGGCAAAGGCCATAGCATGCTCGTCTTCACTAGGCTATATGAGGCGCTAAAGGAGGCCTACAGTTGACACTAATCATGTCCATTGTCAAGCCAAGGACACAGAGTGCCTGTGAGTTGTCACCAGTAGCACTGACCTCTCACCCGTCTCCCCCCCAGAACTGAGGCGTGCTGAGGTGCAGATGGCCGTACCAGGACCCACCAGGGCGCTGACGGGCTCCGCAGACCGCAAGCTGGAGGAAGGCCAGAGGGTTAGACGCTATCTTGACCTACAGCTTAAAGAGTTCACTGCCTGCTTTTAGGAGCTCTGCCTGCACTTCATTGATGTGTTTTTCAGATTTGCACTGGGGGAAAAGGGAGTGGGCCATTGTTTATGCTGCCTAATCAAGAGAACTAATGCTACTTTATATTGTGTTGCACAGTTGTATAATCAAGTTTTATGATTTTATGTATCAGGATATGCAAGGTATATTCGTGTGGATTTATGGTATATGTGTTATAGCCAAGATCATAACGTAAAGACTCAAAGGGCTTCACAGGCCACTCCTAACCCTAAAGTAAGGTCTACAATGAATTAGATATAACCTAGAGGGAAAAGCTACACATAAATCACTTCATCACTATTTATTGACAAATCATTATTATATTGTTTATTTAACAAAAGTACACACTTTATTGCTTTAATAGGAATAAAAGCCAGGCACTACTAGCTACGTGCATGTGATATATTAACGACTACCTCTATAAAGTTATACAACTACCTGTATGAAGTCTTCAGCAGCCAGGTCTTCTGGTGTTGAAAGCTTTCTTCATTTTGTTGCTATCGAACGTAGTGAAGCAAACCGCAATAGAAATATTGATGCATTGTAAGCATCAGTAACTCAAGTGTGCTGTAAGGGAGCTTAATTTTTATACAAATGGCTTCTGCAGGCAAAATTATTTGTTCAATATATATTATTATATAAAATAATTGAATAACATTAAATCTTAACCCACCATGAAGTGCCTTCTGAACTCCCACAACCTCCCCCCGCCCCAAAAGCTTATCAATTGCAATGTATTTGTACCTATTGTTTTTCTATCTAGCTATATCGTACTGATTTCTTTTATATCATATTGTGTTTGACCTGGGAGACAACAGCATTCCACTGTACTGTACTGATAACACACTGCAATAAACACCTGTGTTGAGAACCGGTTCTCTCAGCTTTGTCCTGATGTGTAAAAACATAGAGCAGGCCACTCATGGAGCAGGAGCTCACTGAAATACAAGATGGCCTGACTGAGCTGCTCAGTGGCACGCAGGGGGGGCGTCTTCTCCGTCAGCGAAGCTGTCTACGCCATCGTTCTCTCACTGGGTCCCGGGGGCTGGCCCACTGAAGCCGTCGGTTGAGTCCCTTGCTGTCAGCGGCCGAGCTGGCCCTGCTGATACGGCCCTCCTGACCTCCCTGGTTCTGCTTGTCCCATCAGAACCTGCGGCAGCTGAGGCTGAGCCTCCAGAGGCTGGTGGGGAACCTGCAGTCCGGGGAGCGCGCCTGCTGCCGCAACACGGACGGGGAGCGCCTGCGCCAGGACCTGTCCAGCGCCGACGAGACGCTGGTCAGACAGGTACATAAAGTCCTCAGACAGTCCTCAACATAGCACGTGTAGAGGGCTCTTGCCTGAGAAAATCGCTCTGCCAGAGAAAATAAAAAAACCTGTGCTTGCAGATTTGTCTGGTTCCCATGTTATGCTTGTATAGTATCTTATAAAGAATGTTGTGCGTTTATTATTTGTTGTGTATTTCCCGATGTAACCAGCTCCTACTCCTTCTCTCCCTCTGCCGTTTTCTAAACTTAACCTAAACTAATGTTACGATTTAAGACTAAAGCTTCACCGGATGCCTTATCGATCACTGCTTCCTCCTCCTATACCTCTCACCTGGCTTTCACTCTTAACCCCCGCCCCCCCGGGCTCCTCCTAACCCTATTGGCTGCGTCGTCCCCAGGACCAGATCCTATCGGAGCTCCAGAACGGCCTGCGGCTGATCAAGGCCGACCTGAGGAGGAAGGACGAAAGCCTGGCCGTGCTCCAGGCCTCCCGACCCCCTCCCTTGGGCTCCGCTTACATGGCCACGCCCTCTTCCTGCAAGAAGAGGGTCTGCGGGAACATGGAGAACCATCCGCCGGAGAAGCGTACCTTCTTCAACTCACTGTTCCCCGCGCGCATGGCCACGCCCAAATACACCGCCGCCGCCCAGCCCAACACGCCGTCCGCCCGCATCCTGCGGTCGCGCCAGCAGTCCCCGCCCCCGAGCCCTGCCCCCACACCGCGCTCCTTTAGGGGGAAATACTAAATTTTAACTTTCACCCCCACTGCGGTTTTCAGGGCTTTACAATTGATATACACGTTTGTTATTTTTGCTACACAGTATATAAATACGTACCCTCATGCATGCATATGCCATCTTGGTCAGTAAATTTGCTCTGCACATTAGAAATATCCTTTTTATATTTTGGATTATACCACGAGTGTATGAAGTCGCCAATGCGGTTTTACAATGGCTTGGGATCCAATAAAATTGCTTGTTTTGGTTAAAATTGAGTGCTACTTATTTATCTCCATTTTTTTTCCATGTTAAACCAGAATGAATGGGCTTTTTGTTTTTGAGGGAAGCACAGTCCCACTGAGAAGAGCTCCAGGTTCCCACCTGCATAAAGATTGATCGTTCCCCATTGTGTGTGTGATTGTGAGAGTTCTCACCTGCAGAGATCTACAGGTGGTGATGCGCTGATGCTGTATGTTTCACGAGTGACCCCTGACCAGGAAGAACAGTCTCCACAGCACCACTACTGGACTACAGCTTTGTTGTTGGGAAGATTCACATTATCCTTACGAAAGGGGAGTTTTAAGCTGTAATGGCTATTTTCCAGCACAGCTGAGCTTGACACTTTGTCCATAAACTGTTGTCCATATCCACTTTGTCCATATCACTTTTTTGCCCTCATAGTGCTGCTCAACAAAGTCTTGATTATATTGCTGGACCAACAGATCTTCAACAGATATGTGATTAACCTGCACTGTACCTGCAGCGTCACTTCCATCACCAGTCATGTTGAGTGGGCCATTGACAACCCACCCAAGTCGAGTCTTCACAGCGTAGGGCCGAATACCCTCTATTAATTACTCTCCACGGCTCCATGGCCTTTGGGGCATTGACACCTATAAGCAGCCCAATGCTGGCATCAATGGGTGTCAAGTCAACTTCATCCAGGTAAGGCCATTTTCTAATATCCTCATTTTGGGATATTTTCTTGGGTGACTGGGATGGATTTGTGTGTGTAGACATCAGGCGGTTTAAGGTATCCATTTCCCTTCAAAGCAGCAACTTCCAACCCAGAGATTTTGTAGCTAGACACTGGCTTCTCTGGACCCATTGTCCTGAGCAATACGTCCTGCTTACTTCCGTTAGCAATTAGCTGTTTCATCAACTCCTCTGTGAAGAATGTTGCAGTGCTTCCTCCATCCAAAAAGGCATATCTTTGCACAGTTTTTGTTCCCTTGTCCAATTTCACCTTTACTGGGACTATTGAGAGTGCACTCTTTTATGCCGGCCCCAGTGTGGCTACCAGCGTTCAGGGAAACCAAGGCACTGGACATGGATGCTTCTGTGAGTTTCATTCTAGCTGGTTGCTCTCTTTGACTGTCTTTTGCTTCTATGTGCAAGATGGTTGGATGGGTCTTATGGCAGGCTTTACATATCATACGATTTTTACAGTACTTGCTCATTTGTCCTTTTTCCATGCATCCAAAGCACAATCCATTGGCCCCCATGAATTCCACTTTTTCTTTGTTGGGTTTGCCTTTAAACAACATACAGTGGGGCAAAAAAGTATTTAGTCAGCCACCAATTGTGCAAGTTCTCCCACTTAAAATGATGAGAGAGGCCTGTAATTTTCATCATAGGTATACCTCAGCTATGAGAGACAAAATGAAAAAAAAAAATCCAGAAAATCACTGTCTGATTTTTTAAGAATTTATTTGCAAATTATGGTGGAAAATACGTATTTGGTCAATAACAAAAGGTCATCTCAATACTTTGTTACATGCCCTTTGTTGGCAATGACATAGGTCAAACGTTTTCTGTAAGTCTTTACAAGGTTTTCACACTCGCAGATCTCCTCTAGAGCAGTGATGTTTTTGGGCCTTCGCTGGGCAACACAGACTTTCAACTCCCTCCAAAGATTTTCTATGGGGTTGAGATCTGGAGACTGGCTAGGCCACTCCAGGACCTTGAAATGCTTCTTACGAAGCCACTCCTTCGTTGCCCGGGCGGTGTGTTTGGGGTTATTGTCATGCTGAAAGACCCAGCCACGTTTCATCTTCAGTGCCCTTGCTGATGGAAGGAGGTTTTCACTCAAAATCTCACGATACATGGCCCCATTCATTCTTTCCGTCACACGGATCAGACGTCCTGGTCCCTTGGCAGAAAAACAGCCCCAAAGCATGATGTTTCCACCCCCATGTTTCACTGTAGGTAAGGTGTTCTTTGGATGCAACTCAGCATTCTTTCTCCTCCAAACACGACGAGTTGAGTTTTTAACCAAAAAGTTCTATTTTGGTTTCATCTGACCATATGACATTCTCCCAATCCTGTTCTGGATCATCCAAATGCTCTCTAGTAAACTTCAAACGGGCCCGGACATGCACTGGCTTTAGCAGGGGGACACGTCTGGCACTGCAGGATTTGAGTCCCTGGCGGCGTAGTACATTTTGACCCCACAGGGTGAGATCTTGCGTGGAGCCCCAGATCGAGGGAGATTATCAGTGGTCTTGTATGTATTCCATTTCCTAATAATTGCTCCCACAGTTGATTTCTTCACACCAAGCTGCTTACCTATTGCAAATTCAGACTTCCCAGCCTGGTGCAGGTCTACAATTGTGTTTCTGGTGTCCTTTGACAGCTCTTTGGTCTTGGCCATAGTGGAGTTTGGAGTGTGACTGTTTGAGGTTGTGGACAGGTGTCTTTTATACTGATAAGGAGTTCAAACAGATGCCATTAATACAGGAAACGAGTGGAGGACAGAGGAGCCTCTTAAAGAAGAAGTTACAGGTCTGTGACAGCCAGAAATCTTGCTGGTTTGTAGGTGACCAAATACTTATTTTCCACCATAATTTGCAAATAAATTCTTAAAAAATCAGACAATGTGATTTTCTGGATTTTTTTTTTCATTTTGTCTCTCATAGCTGAGGTTTACCTATGATGAAAATTACAGGCCTCTCTCGTCTTTTTAAGTGGGAGAACTTGCACAATTGGTGGCTGACTAAATACTTTTTTGCCCCACTATGCATGTTTCCATTGAGTGGTCTTTGCTACAAAACAGGCAGGGTCTTTTAATGGCATTCCTTGTTATTTGTTTATGCTCCACTTCCATCTTGTTTTTTGCATTTTCTGAGACAGGGGTGACAGTGGTGGCAAAACTGTTCCCCCTGCTGGACTTTTGTAGTACTTTGAGTTTGGCTCTATTTTTCACTGATACTGGCATATTTATTTCGCCAAACATGGGATCCAGTAGTGCACAAGTTTTCTTCTCAATGAATTGGAGGAGATGTTTAAACTTTGGACGTCTGCATTGCAGCTTAAAGGGTAACTTTGATGCAATTATCCTCAGATTTGCTGCTTTTCCAGTTCCTCCACACAGGGCTGGCGCTCGGCATAGGCGACCTAGGGCGGCAAATGCGTTGGGGGTGCCCTCTGGTGGCGCCCCCCCGTTGCTCTGCCTCCACATAGTCGATTCCTGAAAAGGTGTTCTAGCAGCTACGGAGAAAGATTAAATATGCTCTTAATGCAGGGCCACCCTCTGCTTTTATAGCTGTCCAATTTAATGTTTTGCTCATGAATGCCATTGTGATCTTCATCTTGTTTCCAAAATGCCACTCAAGCTGCTTCCTTGCTTCATTATATCCACTTTCCACATCCATATGCTGACAGCTGCGTACAATTTGTCTTGGCTGCCCCACAGTATACTGCTCCAGGTAGTAGAGTATCTTGCATATTCTGTTTTGTTTTCTATGCCTTGCTCAAAGGCTCTAATGAAGGAATGGAAGTGCAGTGGGTCACCATCAAAGCTGGGAATCTCTCTAACAGGCAGGAGGGAGGCTTTCTGCTGTTTTATTAATATTTCAGTTATGTCATTTTGCCTTTTCAGTATGTCTACAACATTTTCTGGACTACTTGTTCTTGCATGAGTACGGCTGTTAATTTAGGTCATTGGAGAATGAACGGTTGTGAAAAGTCTGGGAACCCGAGGACTGGTGGCTCAACCAGGCAGTCAACTAACCTTTCCAGTATGCTTTGATGTGCCTCCTACCACACAATTGGTTTATGTGATGGCACTCCTTTTGTCTTCCGTGTTCCTCATTGTATTTACTCTGTCTTGTGTTGTGTTGTCTGTGGTACCTTTAAGCAAGTCATAAAGTGGCACAGCAATACGGGTAAAATCCTGTATGTATTGTCTGTAATAGCTTAAAGAACCCATGATAGCTCGTAGCTCTCCGACTTTACTTGGTCTCTTGTCTTTCAAGGCTCTCACAGCGATGGTGTCAGCAGGATCGACTTTGCTTCCTTCAACTGAGACAATTCTTCCCAGATAGCGAACCTCATGTTTGAATATCTCACACTTACTGGGTTTAAGTTTGATCCCAAACTTTCTCAACAGCTGTAGTACCTTTCTTACATGGTCCACATGATTCTCAAATGATTGACTGTACACTAATGGATCATCCAGGTAGGGAATAATGTTATCTCTCGCTTCCTTCAAACACTCTTCCATACACCGTTGAAAGGCTGCTGGTGCATTCATTAACCCGAATGGAATTAGTATCCACTCATAGAGCCCCCATGGAGTCAAAGGCCGGCTGTTTTCATCAATAAAGCCCTGATGGTAGGCCTTTCCTTGGTCTAACAATGAAAACCATGAATGGCCACCAAGACTGTCAAGGATGTCCTGCACTCGAGGGATCGGTTGTCTGTCAGCGTGAGTCTTTTTGTTTAGTTCTCTGTAATCGATGCATAGTCGTAAGCTGCCGTCTTTTTTCCTTACAGAGACCGCTGGCGAGGCATAAGTTGAGTTGGATTTCTTCACCCACCCTTGGGCAATAAGGTTGTGTAAATAATCTTTCATCTCCTTATAAAGTGGTTTTGGCACGGACAGGTAAGTGCGGGCTACAGGGTCCATATCTTTCAAAGATATGCCCAACTTCAATTTCTCGATACACCCAATGTCGTCATCTGATTTGGAGAAAGAGGAGCATTCTTCACGAACCATGTTCTGTATTATCATTTTTTTTGCTTCATCCAGATGACTGAGGTCGATTGGTGGAGTCCATGGTGTACCAGTCACTTGGTCACTGCCTGCATTCCCTTGACTCACAGACACTGGGAAACAATGATCAGGTTTTTCAAAAATGGTCGCTGGATACACAGTCTGGACTTGATGTAAAGTACCCACAACAATTCTTCCTGCCAACTCAATATCATAATCAGTTGGGTTTTGACCATCAAGAACAATGTACGGTGAAACACCACTTCTGAGTTCTACCAACGTTTCACAGAACTCAAGGCCTTAAGCCCATTGTGGAATAATGTCAAGTTCAAAAAGAAGTGAAGTGTCATTTTTCAATGGCTGTGTCTGCACCTTAGATTCAATCTGGACAGAGGTGTGTTTTCGTACAGTGACTTTCTCCTTTGTTGTCTTTCCAACATACTCACAAGTCTGTTCAGTTGTCACTAAATCAATGAAGGCCGTTACATTTCTCTGTTGAGGCTGGGGAATGCTGCTGTTAATGTATCATGTAACTGGCCTTTCTTGGTAGTGTCCGGTTGTTCTTCAGCGCTGTTTTTCACTATTTGCTCAATGACATTATAGCCTAGGATGGGGTGTGGAACACTGCCACCTTTCATCACCAGAATGGGGACAACAAGCTCTTTGGGGTCGGTTCCCGCTGCAGCTAATCCAAAGGTGACCTCAATGCACCCCTTGTAAGGCATCATTTATCCATTAGCAGCTATTATTTTCAACTCGTCAGGTACATCAAGTAACTCAGCTACATCTCTCAACTTCTCATGTGGCAACTTTATGCTTTTCCAATCTTCATCTACAATAGAGACTTGGGAACCTGAATCCCATAGAGCTTGAGTTTTACAGCCTTGAATATAGCAATCAACCATACACCATTTTCCTACAAGGGCAACAAGACGAGACTGGCTGTCCTCCTTGTTATGGGTAGCATTTTTCTTTGGGTGAGAGCGTTGTTTTCCTTGTGGGCGAGAGTGCTGCTTGCATTGTTTTCCATGTTTTGGCCAATTTTCACTTTGACAGGTCTTAGAGGAGTAAGTGTCTTTTTACAAGATGCACATCTTCTAAGTCTTTGGTTTTTTCCAGAGACGCCACAGTGAGAGCAATACTGATGGGACATGACACTGCTGCTGGTTACCCCCTGTCCCGTGGGGGTAACCTTCTTTCGTTTAAAGCACAATCATTGTCTTGTCTGTTGGTTCTTACTCTGCAACCTGTGAGGTAATGTTCACTGCTGCCACATCTGTAGCAATGGGTGCAATACTCACACCCACTTTGTTGGCAGCTGACACATTTTCTCAGCCGTGCATGATTTGGAGCAGGATATCTGTACTGGGGTGCAAACCTTTGTTGGTATTGAGCTGTATCTCCTCTTCGTCCTGGTCCTTGCGGGGGCCAGCAGTTCTGTGGGGGATACTGGAACTGAGGGGGCGGGATACATTCATTTGCGGCAGATGAGGCCAGATACTGTGTTTGTGCTGGGTTAGGCTGTTGCATTGCCTCCTTGATCTGTGCGACTTCAACACCAATATTCTTTAATAATGCCATGTCAGAACGCATTTCTTTCAGTTAATTTAGTATATCAGGCTGGGGTTTGTTGGTGTATTCTGTTTTCTCTTCTTTATTTGCAGGTGGATCATTGGACTGGACTGAGTTCACAGTGGTCGGCCGCTGTTGGGTGAGTAATTTCTTTTTATTTTGTCTTTCAAATTCGTTTGCACAAGCAATGTTGAGTTTCTCAAGGAGCAGCTCGTCACTTGATGTTGTTTGTTGCAGGTAGGGCTGCAGGTCACTCCTAATGCTATCATTTTGCAGGCCTGTCAGAACAGTGTGGAGAAACATACTCTGTACAAGGACTGGATCATACCTTATGCCAGATTCTGCTTCCTGTGAAGCAAACAAGATTTTCCGTCTCATATCTAGAGCACGGATAAGGAAATGTTGTGGGGTTTCCTTAACACTTTGGACCTCCAAGGTGAGTTGTTTGTACAGTTCAGTTGCGCCCTTCTCTTGGTAATGGGATCTCAAGATCCTCCTCAGGGTAGGTAAAGTAAGGTTGGTTTTTCCTTCTAGGTAGCTGCGTAGTTGTAAGCCTGGTGCAATTGCCTTTATCACTGCATCCACTATGTCTATTTCAGGAAATCCCTTGCTTGATGCCTTGCTCGATTTGGTGTGCTAGACTGGAGAAGGTGAGTTTGTCTTTTTGGCCTGGATCATCAATTTGGCCTGATATTTTAAATAATTTTTTCCACTGTAGTGAGATATGAGATTGAGGGGTCGGTTGAAAAGGGGCGTGGACTTGTCTTGCATCCTTACCTCCCCACTCACTGACTTTTTATCTCCATTACTTTGACTTGACTCTTTTTGCAGTGATAATGCTAACTGTAGTATCTCTATTTCTTTTAGCAGACGCTGTTCTTCTTGCACCAAATCAGTCTGTTTTGCATTTGAGGCTGCTTTATCTTGTGCAATATTCTGAGCAGTCTTTTGCAACTCGACAATTAGGTCTTTTAGAATCAGTAGCTCTGTCATGCCTTGGTCTTCAAGCTCATTTAGCTCCTCTCTCTCTAAGTGGCTTGTGATATGTGAGATGAGAAAGGATCGACTTTTGCCTGTTACCTTTTCAAGGTTTAAACCAGCGATAAACAGAGTCACAAACTTCAATCAAAGCATCTCTGGTTAATGTGTACAGGGCCCCACCAACTTCTAGTTTTAATTCTTCCAGCTCTGAAGAATCCATTCTAATCTTTAACCTTTTCCTTTGCAGAGTGAGCGACGCTGCTCTCTTGGCACCAGCGGTTGATCTCAGCTTGCATGCAAGTCTCTCTAGGCACCTGTTGACCCAAAAAACACTTTTGTCCTCCTTGGTTATAGATGTAAGGGGTTGATGTTGATCAGGGACGTTTATCTGGGACAGGTTCAAAAAGTAACACCCTAAAAAGGGGAGAAGTTAATAACCACACTCGACACGTTGCTCTCTCTCTGTCGTGCCGTCGACAAGAATGTATTACAGATTCCAAAGTATTTACATGTACAATGTTCTTGTAAACAAAGGTATTAAAGGCAGCAAACACACAAACCCAAACAAGCATGTTGGTCTCAAGCATGTCTAATGGCGCACTCTACTGGACATGGCAGAATAGCGATATAACTGAACTTGCACAAATTAATACAGCAACTTCCAACAAAGCTTCTAACAATGGTTTTAACCTCTAAATTCGGTCATAATACCAACAAAACACAAACGAAACACGTTATCAAACATATTTTAAAAGTTAAAACCATTAATACTCATTTTCATACCTAAAAAGGGGAGAAGTTAATAAACACACTTGACACGGTTCTCTCTCAGTTGTACCGTCGACAAGAATGAGGGCAGCATGGCCGAGAGCTTCTGCTTCCGGATTGGGTAAGCCTAGTTAACCAACCAAAAGGTACTCTTCCAGGACACGTTTTAAAGGACTTTTTATGAACTATTTGAGTAAATTCTCTTTTAAACGCCCTTTAAAGGCCTACGTGCAGGTTAACCGGAAGTTTTGATCAATGGGTATGTATATAATTCATAAAATGTGTCCAAAATATTGTTAAAGTCAAGTTGTTGGTCGTTTTGGCAGTAACGGGTGTTTTCTAAGCCATTTGGCGATAACGTCACGTTGGGGAGACGTGGTGGAAGGTAGCCTCAACCTAGAACTAGAACTATGGCGTAGTAAGAGGTTGCAAGAACCACAAATAACATGTATGGTGGCCCACAGCAGTATAATTTCAAACCTGTCAGACGTGAGAGGGCAAATGGGGAATTGCCGAGAACTGATGGCGGTCAAAGCCAATTAAATGCATGGTCAGAGGAGAATGAGTGGAGAGTTGCTATCATTTAGCAAAGCAGCAACGAGACACTTAGTATTTAGCCTACATGACAACACACTAAAGTTGTTCGGATGCACCTTGATTTATAACAAGGAGAGGCAAAGTTGTGCATTACAATGCAAACACGACAATAATTGGCACCAATCTTGCGCAAAATCTTGAGCAATCAACTGAATAAATGACAGGTATAGCTTATTGGACACGCAATCAGTGCACTTGCAAATGAGTGCCTGCAAGTATGACCGATCGTGGTGTGACATTATTTAACCATCAATCTACCGCAAATACGACCAGACAGATGTACATTGAACACATACACAAAGCACATCGTCCAACCCGGCGGATGCTGATAGACAGCCCACAACAAGCCAAACATCACCACGGCGGGTGTGCTCTCTCTCTCACTCTCGCACGCCCGTACACAATCACTCCAACTTGTCCAACTCCAAGGCTAGGCTGCTTCACTAAGACCACAACTAACCACAAGGCCTTCATAACCATGGAGTATGCCGAAGCCGGAAAGGACAGTCGCTCTCACTCATCTTATGCAAAACAATCCGTTTTATCATCAACATTCAGTTACTGCAAAGACTTAAAGACTAGCCTCTTACCATAAGTTAGAATGGATCCAAAGTGTGTGATTGATACAGTCTGGTTTAGCTTTCGCTTGCTATCCGTTTTTAGTATGACTTCTCAACAGACATCTTTCTTCTGTTAGGCGCACATGGCTAATTTGCATACGCGCACAGGACTGGCTGGCTCCGCAAGGCAAATAATATAACATATTTAATTATCTTTCTATCTATCTATCTAGCAACGCATGTGTCTATTTTTAATGTGACGTATTTTGTGTATGTCCAGTCAGACTTGTTGTCTCCCTTGTTCTGTGTGGTCTTGTAGGCTATGTCCTGTGAGCCGAATCACCTAAATGAATTCCCGACGAATTGTGTCGTTTGGTATTAATAACAAATTGACCAGGCTATCTATCTTTCTAGGCTATTAATTAACAATTATTCACCGAAGACGAAGTGAATAGTGGGGAATAGCCCCGGGGCAATTCACGGAGCCTGAGGTGAATAATTGTTAATTAAATGTTTTAGTACATACTACACGTGAACACTCCAAAAATACTTTTTGTCAGGATTTATTTGTTTTTATTAGTTGTTTATTTGTTGTTATTAGCGGTCTTTTTGCGATGAAAACAATATCGAGTTTAAGATGTCAATCATGGGATATTGTCCAATATCCCGATATAGCGAACCAATCAAATTGCGCCAACTTAGGAGGTTCACGTGTAGCATATACTAACTATATATAATATCTATGTATTTATCTATGTATCTGTATAATCTGCTGAACACTCTCTTAATAGTCTCTACCCTCAAGGGTCTCAATGCGGCTTTGGTCCGTGTCTCCCCAACGTGACGTCATGCAATGCATCCTGGGGGAAATGAGAATCAATAGCAAACCGCTAAAATAGTACCTATTTTTTCGTATTGCATTCCGTTTTGTGATACCTAACAACATTAAATACAATGGATAACAGTTTAAATCTGTATAACCAGCAAGCAAATTGCACAAATTTGCTGGAAAATAAACCCTGCTAAACGGCCTTTAACCATTTTAATTGCTTATTGTATTTACAATATTACAAAAATAGATTCCTACCATTATAATTGCTTATTGTATTTACAATATTACAATAATAGATTCCTTATGAAATCAATCAAAATATATCTATTAAACCATCTAATCAGTCAATTAACATTTAACATTACAAATAAAAATCAACAATTAATACACACATATTTAACTTAAGTTAAAGGATGGCTGTAACACTGGCCTGTAATCAAATACAAGTAAAGGCTGGAGCTGCAGTTATTCTTGAAGAGCGCTATATTTACCATTCGACCAATTTCAATTGTTCTTTTTCCAAAACATCTTGAGATAAACATTTGTTTTATATTCACAGAAAACAAAAGCCTGGTTTACTTTATTCAGGCCAGTCTTTGCTTCTCCAATATGGCAGCCCAACTGATGCACAAACCCACGGGCTAAGTGGCATCTATGTACTTTGCTGTGACCACATGCAACAAATGCCCACCTGAAGGTCGGATAAATGACCAATATGGGACCTCTTATACTGCCCATACCTGCACAGGTGCACCGCATCATCTGGCAACCCTCAACTGTGCCCACCTGGTGCAAGGAGCCAGTGTTGAAAGCATGGTGAGACTATTACCGCAACTACACTTTATTAAATTATTTAAATGAAACACATTTGCCACAACTGCATTCTCTAAAAGTATTTATTCACATTAGAAAACAAAACCACACACTTGGTAAATCCTGTTACCACGCAATCCAGGATCCTTGGTTAAAAAAACATGCAATGGAATATTTGCATATTTACATTAATTTACAATATGAAGACTCGTTATACCTTATTGTGAGAGGGCCATAAAAATGCAACTATACTAATTTTAGCTAAAACAATCTTATTTATATATTTTCCAGTTTTTTTTAAACAGATTTGACATACAAGGCACAAAATCAGATAAATACATTTTTATTGATTGCCAATTTGTGATCAAATTCAAATGTAATATTTGAGTAGAGCTGTGTTGGTGATCTTAATATTCCTCACAGTACTACTTGTTTTGAACACGTGAGGTGAACGAGTCTGAGGAGAGAGTCATGGCGTAAAGGAGGACAGGTTAAGCGGTGACACTCTCTTGATCGGAGTGTTGTTGTCCGAGAGCGAGACAAACAGTTCTCCAGACGGCGTCTCCGTCTGGTCCCGGACCTGGGAGATCTGCCTGAGGAGAGCCTTTCCTTCCTCCCGCGCCTAAGGACCAACACACAGGTGTGCATTCATGTTATACATTTGACCTTTACTGCTGTCTTCTGTCAGATGCTTTTATCCCAAGCCATTTCCACTGAGTTACATGATACTGATACATTCAATGTCATTGAGGAGCAGGTGAGGATTCAAAGGCCGCCAGTTCGACTCGCAGAACCTTTAAGCTGCGGGTCGAACACCCTTACCACCACACACTATACTTTTAAAATTCATATAATTTTTTATGCAACTGATTTTTTTTTTATATTTAGTGCATTCAATTGTAAACGCGAGTAAGATTCCTAGAATGTATAACCAACAAAGCCGATTCCGATGATGTTTCCGATGTAGCCTTGAGCCCCGTGCTCTGACTGGTGGGAGTGGGCGGTCAGGTGACTCACGTCGTTGTAGTCGCAGCAGCGCTGGGCGCAGAGGGACGCCTCGTCGTACAGCTTGTTCTTGAAGTAGTACTGGCCCAGGTAGCGCAGCGCCGTGCTGACCTCCACGTGCTCCAGCTGCTCCTGTACACCAGGACACCAGACCAGAGGGTTAGGGTCTGTGTTGGTCACACACACCTCAGTATATACAAGAGTCCTCTCGGATCCAGCTGTCCCACCAGGTTACGGCAGAACCTCTTGGTGGTACCGGCACAGAGCCTGGGCTGGTACCACCATAACCCTGATGAGCCAGTGGGCCCACTGGCTCAGATGGAATTCAAACACTATGAGATCTCTTTTTTTAGGGAAGAGGGGGGCGTGTTATCCCAATGGTTTAACTCCACTACTTTATGATACTTTTTTAGCACCGTCGTTGTGTAACTGCTATGAGCGTTATAATAACACACCCCGTAGCGTTTTACCAACACACATGTCCACACAAACCGCCCCTTGGCAGTGACGTCGGACTACCTCAAAAAAGGTAGTCGGACTTCAAGACATAATGCCACCTGCGTTAAGCAGAGTTGACTGTTGGGTGTTTGGGGAGAATGGCAAAAACATAGGAAATTTACAAAAAAAAACTAAATTGGGGACTTTCGTTAACTGATAAAATGGCAAGACCATATAAGACAAATGACCATGTTTAAAACCAAAGGCTCTCAAGGGACTGAGTTACGCCGTGTGAACAAGCCTTATACAAAGTAAAGCCTTGTTTACGTGCTTATTCACACAAGTAAACAAGGCTTGCAGAAGGGGTTTTTAAAAGTGTTCCTACAATGGCTAGTCGCACAGTGTTGATTTAAAATGACGCTTTGAACAGTTTACTACTGCTGATTTCTGTTTGTTTGCATATTAGGCGCTTCCAGGAACATGATTGGATGAAGCGAAAAAGAGAAAACTTCACCAAGATTTGAACTCATTTGACATCAGACTATAGTTTCCCAGTAGTACTTCAAGTCTAATTTGTAAGACTAAAATGTGTAATCTCCAGTGAGATGATCAGTTCCCCTCCATTTCTGTGTTTGTCACATTCCTCGGTATGCGGTACAATGAAATGACAGTGGGTTGAAGTTCTGTATTGGTCAGTGTATACAAGTGTTGTTCCAAGTAAAATGGCAGTGAAATAGACGTCTCAGGACATTAGAGACGGTTGCAGAAGCAAAGTTCCATTCTAAATACATCACTTATCAGTGATTTAGCAGACAAAGACCATTATAGGTCCATAAAGTAATTTTAAATGGATTTTGAATAGCACTAAAGTACTAAAGTAGTTAAGAAACTACTACTTTAACATCTTACTGGCTCCAATTTTTTTGGAAAAAAAAAAAAGGATCATGGGTTTGTTCTTTTTAGTTACTTTATTTGAGCCACTTATCTAAAGTGGGATTTCAGATGCGTGTTATTTAGAAAGGGCATGGGGATGAGGTAATCTACAGGATGCTGACAGATAAGACTGAGATTAGGGACCGAGCCCAGTGCATTGTGGCTGGGAGTCAGACACTTTACCCATGACTCTATCCCAACCCTGACCCACAGGACGGATGGTGTGTTTGTGAAGCGTGTGACGATGAGGACGATGTGTTGGCAGTAGCTCACCCCACAGGAGAAGATTTCTTGGATGTAGATGATGTAGGACTGGGCCGCTTCGTCAGTCTCAGTCAGCTGTTCTTGGAGCCTGTCGACCGAGAGAGGGGAATGGTTAAGACAGAAACCGAACATGAAAATGTTTAGTTGGTTTACTTACCCGCATATTTCCACATTAATAAGCACTGTAAATACTGTGGTCTTATTTTTCATCAAAATGGAATCACCATTAAATCCTCAAAGTTCAGAAGTATTTGTGGTCGTGTCATCGAGTGCCAAGTGTGCAGAGCAGACGTTTGAACCAATAGGAACAACGGTAGGACCTCCTCTTCACAGCAATAGGCACTTGCAAAATCCAATCCACAAGAACCAATTCACATGCCATATTGTGTCTTTTGAATGTGGCACGTTTCAAATATCAGCAAGAGTCACTACTTACTTAGCAAGTTTGAGAAGCGCCATCTTCTCCACGTCCCCCACGGAGAACGCCCTCCAATAACACTGGACGGACAAGGTCAGAGGTCAAATAGTGGCATATAACCTTTAATCCTTAAGTTTCACAAAGAGAAGAAGCAGAAGGAGCGCTCGTGCGCAGTGTTACCTTTTTGGCCTCTACTTGTTGCGATAACTTCTCGTAGCACTCACCCAGGGCGACCAACATACGTGAGTCATTGGGCCTGTACACACAGACACACCAGGATATGGTCAGGGGACACGCTCAATACGTCAATGTAAGGGCCCCTGTTTGACCCTCAGGTGTGACGCTGATCATCCATTGAATCAGCCTACCAGTAGGTACGGCCCACTGTGTAGGCTGATGTACCATACATCTGGTTGGACCTTTCACTAAAGGGAAGACCCTGCAATGGCTTCTTTGAGAGAGAAAAAAAACACAGCTGGTGGCGCTTTAATGTTCCGAATATTGCCACGCTTCAATAAATGAATTGTATCTATTTATAGACTATGGAAACATGATGGGTGCGGTTGGTTTGTGTGCACAGGACGGACCGTAGCTGGTGGGCCTTGCGGTAGTAGTACAGACAGTAGAAGGGCATCTTGAGGATCTCGTAGGTCTGGCCCAGGCCATACCACGCGCGGTAGTCCCGCTTGTTCACCTCGATGGCGTGTCTGTTGGAAGAGGAGAGCCACCATATTGACCACATATCATCCCCCCCCCCCCGGAAATGTGGCTGGCTGGCTTATTACCCCTTCATGAACAATTATGCATTTCCGGTCTTCTCGACATTCTAGAATTGGCTGAAATATATATCTTTAAGACTAAGCTTTACTAGTGGGGGAATGGTGGACATGTAAGATTGCAGTTAGTTTTGTTACGCTAGGCACATGGAGAGCATGCAGGCATGCAGAAGTCGATGCTAAGCTATAAAACTGTACGCTTGCCGTATAACATACTAATCTACGTAACTACGCCTGGATAATAAAGATGCTAAGCTACCCTCATATAGACCTGGATTAAGAAGATGCTAAGGTACATACCTCTAGGCTTGCAGTAGAAGATGCTACGGTTCATACCTCTAGGCTTGCAGTAGAAGATGCTATGGTTCATACCTCTAGGCTTGCAGTAGAAGATGCTACGATCCATACCTCTAGGCTTGCAGTAGCTAGTATAGTAATATAGTAAGCTACATACCTGTAGGCCTGAATGGCGGCAGAAGTGTTCTTCATCTCCATGTACTCGTGGCCCATGAGGGTCCAGGCCCCCAGGCAGCGTGGGTTCAGCTTGAGGGCCCGCTGGAAGTACAGCGCCGCCTTCTCATGCTGGGATCGCAAGCTGTAGTAGTTACCTATGGATGAACCCTGACAGTTAGCGCCAAGCATTAGCAGCTGTTTACCTACAAACGGACACTGCTAGCACCTAGAATAAGCAGTGAGCTAGCTATAGACAATCAACCCGTTAGCTTTTATGAACAGTTAAGTTACCTGAAACTAGCATTACCAGCTACTAACCTGAACAAACCACTAGCAGAATTAGCATTAAATCAGAAGTACACCATTACCACCTAGTATAAGCAGCACCATAGCTACCTGCACACAGGCAGACATTAGCACTTAGCATTAGCACTGGAGTTTGGGTAAGTCCCTAGGGTTAGCAGGAAGGCTCTAGCACAGAGGGATTTAATGATCAGGACACAATGAGACCCCAAATGAGACTCTAATAATTCAATTACCATTGACTGACTGAGACCTTCAGACAGCGGATGTATGTCTGTGTTTACTCACAAGCAGTGGCTTGTTTACAACAGTTTGTTTACCACAGTTCTTGGAATGCACTTCTGCCCTATGGCATTCAGAAAACACATTCAGTTTTCCAAAAGCCCCGAATTGCCTTTTAAAAACAGGGTTTTGAATGCTTTGCGCAATTCTAGGCATTTGAAACCTTTTGAGTCCACTCATGTCGTCCCTGTGGTGTACTACCAAGCTTTCTGGGAAACCGTTCGATTAACTCAAAATCGCTTGTAGGGGCCATCTAGAAAACACTTAAAAGCCACAGTTATAAATAATTATGAAAGACTCATGGCACAGTCTTGGAAATGCCACAGTTGGATCCGTGATTAGACGACTATGCAAATGTCCCCCCGTGGAGAAAACGGGCACTTTGTTCAAGCAGAGTGTTGAACAGAGTGCAGGCAGTGGGTGCGGGCAACATTTGGCGCGTGTTCGCACAGACGGTGACAGAACACGGCGTGACAGAGTCACTGCGACATTCGGGCGCTTCGTTGAGTGTGTGAGTGCGTGTGTGTTTGTGTGCGTCGCATCACGCGGCCCAAAGGAGGAACACGGGTAGTCGTTCAGGCGGCGTGCGGCCTCAGCACCCACCAATGACGCAGCAGGTCTCCACGCGGTACTTGTCGATCTCCACCAGGTTGTGGGCCAGGTAGCTGAGCTCCGGCTTCATGCTCTGCGGAGGAAAAGGGGCAGAGCTTTACCCCTCTGCTGGTGGAGCCCGAGGACAGGTAGAGACACTAAGCAAGAACAGACAGCGCCTGTTCTGTGGCCAAGATAGTAGACACTGTGAGAGGGCATTTGTGTTGTCCGCAGTGGGAAATGTAGTATAAAATCCCCATCACATGTAAACTATCTACACTACGACAGGTAGCGGTCTAGCTGACTCACCTTGACGTAGAGCAGGTTGGAGAAGGTGTCCATGTTCTCGATGCGGTACGGATCCTGTTCCCTCAGCTCATTGAACAGAGCCAGGGCCTGATCAATGTCTGAAACACAATACCACGATAGCCGTGTCATGAACTGCAAAGGAAACAACTTCAACCGAAACATACGCAAACCTCATGGCTTCGGTAAAGCTCCCCACCCCAACCCAACAAGGTGCGAAGATGGGAAAGACCGACCTCTGATGTTGTGGTATGCCACAGCGATCTGGGAGATGATGTAGGTGCTCTTGGAGAAGCCGGCCTCGATGAGACTCTGGTACTTCTGCAGGGCTCCAGGGATCATCTGCAGCTCTGTGTAGATGTGGGCCATGAAGAAGTCCTTGATCCAGCAGCTCGGTAGAGACAGGGACTTCAGCTGCGGGAAGGGGGAGGCCACGGCTGATTGGCTAACAGGGACAATGGCTGTACACAACAGTAAAAGCGGCCGGTCTGAACTGTTGCCTTTAGATGCAAGGCATTGGTTGAGTAAAAAGGGGGAGATTGCCCTAATACAAAACAATTCAGTAAAACTAATACCAATCATTTTAAACACTTGTTTTGTTAATAATCGACTCTATGCTCGTTAATCTCTTATAATACCTTGCTTTATAAATCAAATGTATTATTTTAACATCCAATTATTTATAATTGGATGCCGTTTGGAAATAGTTCATTAACATAGGCATGTGTAATTACTAATGTTTAAAGCAATTGGAAACTGAGCAGCCGGTACCATTTCAATGTTGGTGACCAGGTTGCAGAGCTCCAGCCAGGCTCCCCAGTGGAGAGGCAGGGTGTGGGTTGCCTCCACAAACACCTCCACCGCCTCCTTCAACAGGTCAAGCTTCCGTAGCACCACACCATATCTGTTCACGTATACATGGAACACAATTAGAAGCCTTCTCCAGCACTCATGCAGGTCATGTTTAAACTGATGAAAGTAAGACGGTCATTTTGAACAATGTACTGCATTTTTTAAGTGTGTGTGCGTGCATGCTCCTACAGGTAGAGGGTGAACCCGTCCAGCTCTCCGGCTCTATGCTTCTTGCTGAGTTCCACACGGAGCTCCCGGAGAGCCTCGTTACGCACCTGGCCCTTTTCTAGGGGCCCTGGAGAAAAGCACACACACAAAATAGCAGGCCAGTCCAGTTCATAACATACTACTTCCAGTATGCTATATTACTGTTCCAGACGGGGTCTCACCCAGACTGTCCACGGTCTCGTCGTCTTTCTTCTTCTCCCCGGACTGTTGGGTTCATGAAGAAAGGTGATCGAGTGAAGGTTGACGTTGTGAATTACGACACATAAATAGACGGACACCACTGGAATTCTTTCGATGGCAGTCAGAGAAGTAGGATGATAAGTGAACCAACAGGCACACTATAATTCTTACATTTAAATCACTCTCCCTCAAAGCTCAATAACTTTTTAATAGCACTCAATAACGTTGAACGTTAAAATATATGCAATCAGCATTTCATTGCATGATCATCACTTCAGGTAATGAACTTAATAGAACAAAAAGTCACGCAAAATTGAATGTGAAAAGCATCAGAGCTATATATTCTCTTACCAGATAGCGCGAGTACATGTAGAGAAAGTAGGCCTTTTTGCTGTGACAGCCGCGCAGAAAGTAAGCAGCGCGGTCATATTCCTTGAGGTCAAAGTACGACTTAGCCAGGGCGAAAGCATCTAGGTCTTGAACATCTTCCTAATGTGTGAGACAAAGAAAGCAGCATTTTCTTACAACCTGAAACACTGACTGCAGGAGCCTGTGTTATTATGTATGTATGTATGTATGTATGTATGTATGTATGTATGTATGTATGTATGTATGTATGTATATATATATATATATATATATATATCAGATGAAATAAACCTGGTTGCATACAAACCTCACTAACGAGATGCGATGGGGGTAATTCATCCTTTGGAAGAGGGTCCAAGGCAAAAGCCAATTCCGAAGCCCTAAAATAGAAGATACAGACAGCGCCACATGTCATTATTGACATATCCGGAGGGAATTGCTTTAGTGTTTAACGTTAATGTCTTGTATAGAGCTCTCGAGGTCATGTATAAAACCTTGAATGTGTGACAGGAATACCCCAACCTAAAAAAGAAGCTAACGGTAGATTGTCCCACAGCGTCTTATATTCCAGTTGGGTTCAGAATTGGAAAAGCTTGTAAATTAAATCGCAGTAGATGGTTAATTTGTGTGTGCGTGTGTTCCATCATTTTCTCAACCTTCAATATATCCACGACCGAGTCTCAGGTTCTACTATTGCAACACATAGATTATGTCTTCATCATAACAGAAACCTGTTCAATGGCATGGATTTGTTGTTAGCCCATGCTAATCAGACATGGACCTACTGCGCCTAATTAACGTTACTGCATTATAAAAATAAAGATACTTTTTCTTTCTAAACGTTAATCACACGTACCACTTCACGCTGTGTACAAGTCCTCTCTCTTTGCAGAGCAATATCACAGATATTAGTTGTTTTTTGATTTGCACCAAGTCTCCAAACTCACTGCAGAGAGCCGCCATTTTCAAATTTGGCGTCTGATGAACGGAAGTCCCGCCCCTAGAAGACAAAAAGAGGGCGGTCACTGTTGCGCTCTACAGGAACGTAAATGTGACGATTTCCTTTGACATAAAAATTATATATATATAAAAAAAAGATTACTGAAATATAATATAAAAATATGTATAAATAAAAACTTAACATGAAGCACCATTTCTAAAGATACACCAGACACCAGTTATTACAAAGGGAAAAAGAAGGTGGGTTATTAAACATGATGTAGGCCTACAGTAGGCTACATGATATTTTTGTCAATTAATGTTTCCTTGCAAGGTGCAGGCCAAGAATTGGTTTAACCCTGTTTTCTAATGGTTTAACCGTAATAATGAATGAAGTATAGAACAATCCCTGCCTTGAAACCTTATATAATTTACTCGTGGGAAATTGCAATAACAATTTTGAGTAGAGTATGAGTAGAGGTCGTAACAGGAGTCCACAGCCGCTATTTTACATAATACACGTTACGCCGTAGGTCACGAACAATACCGAGCAGAGCCGGCAGGTGGCACATAAGATCTGTATTCGCTTCAAACCCTTGCTCTTATTATTTATTTGTTTTAAAATATGGTATCCTCCGCTGCTTATGTTTCAATATTGTCCTATAATGTGTATGTGTTTTGTAGTTTGTTCATCTTTTTTTCTACTTATCTGTTGAGTTGCGATCATTAGGGCTAGTATGAGAAACCATCCGTCTTGATAAAAGCTATGCAGCCTAGCTCTCTCAAATCCGATAAAAGGCAGAGAGAGAATTGTGCTGGAGGACGACAATTACTTAAAGCACGTGTGGTGAAGTGCAAAAATTGCCTCAGAATCTGCTGTCGCTATTTCACTTTTGACGTCGTCCCTCTTCTGTCCGGCACTTGCGTGCGTTGTAATGTTGTGCCTCTTCGCCCATATTGTCAGATAATCTGCACTTTACTCTGTTGACACATCTTCCTCTTTCTCGGTCGGCCCGTTCTCTCAACAGAGCAAAAAACCATTTAAGAAAAGTGACAAAGTAATCAAGGAGAGCTGTAGTGTACAAGGGCGAGCGCATGGTTCAGCGAGCCGGCTGAAAGACGCATTAAGACAAGTTAAGCATAAAGACATTGTTTTTCAACCTTCTTCGCTTTCTTAATTCTCCCTGTGTTCTCCCTCTCTCTCTCTCCCTCTCTCTCTCTCTCTCTCTCTCTCTCTCTCTCTCTCTCTCTCTCTCTCTCTCTCTCTCTCTCTCTCTCTCTCTCTCTCTCTCCCCTCTCTCATCTCGTCCTCTTCCCTCTCCTCCGCTACACCCACTGACAGACTCATTCATAGCGCGCCGCGGGTCCTGTGAAGTGCGCGTGACGGACTTGCTGAGACAGAATTTTGAGATGGCTGTGTAATTAAAAAGGACAATATGCTAACACTGCACTTGGTCTCTGTGTGTGTGCGTGCGTGCGCGCATGTATATGCGTGCGCGTGTATGTGCGTGCGTGTATGTGTTTGTGTGTTTTATGTGCACAGCTTACTTTGGCACGAGATCACTTTCTCTTGCAAACTAAAAAAAGTAATGTGCCTTTTAATTGCCCCTTCAATCCGTATTTATACAAGGAATTGCTCAATTGTGTGTGTGTGTGTGTGTGTGTGCGCGCGCGCGTGTCTGCGTGTGTGTGTGCGCGCGAGTTAATGTGTAATTGTGAACGTGTGATTGAAAGGATGAGTCCAGACAACTCTTGAAATAACAGTTAGCAAAATCAATGGCGCATACTTAATTGATTTACTAATTTAATGTCTCTCTCTGTGTCGTCAAAAAGGCAAGTGTCGTCATGTTTATATATAGCGCATTGATTTTTCACATCACAATTATTTTTAAGTTAATTGACTTTGACCTTTCCCGTTTCCTCAGGGGCGGTCCATCTCCATACCGACTCTGGGTTGGAGCTGGACTCCGACATACAACACAGCAGCAGAGGTCACAGGGAGCGCCTTAGTTCAGGCAGAAACACTGTCCCCTCCCCAAGGGTAGTGCCCGGCTAGTGCATCTGCTCTCTCCATGAGATATGATCGTCATGTTGTCTAATGGGAAGACCAGGACCTTAAGGGGAGGGGGCTGGGACCAGGTACTGGACCCTTTGATTGGCAACTGATAAGGTTGTCATGGTGAGGTGGGGGCCGCTCTTATGTGACCCGCCTGCTGGCTACCCCCCCTCTTGGGAGTTGTCTGATGGACTCAGCATACTAACAAGTTAACATGCTCAACCCAGCTAGCAGCAGATGTTAACAGGCTAACCATGCTTGCAAGGCTAACATGGGAGCAAGGCTTGCCTGGCTCACATGCTAACCATATTAATAGGCTAACCATGCTAACATGCTAAACCATGCTAGCAATGGATGCTAACAGGAGTAATTGTAATATCCAGTTTTGATACCAGGGCTGGATAGCTATAGTGTTGATTAAGTTGTCGCTATTAGCAGGGATTCACCGCTTTATCAGCCAAGATACAGTACATTGGCTGATATCGGCCAAAATATGTGGCAAGAGAGAGAGACGTTAGCAAGCTTGAATTTAACTGATAGAGAGAGCAAGAGAACATCCCAGAGAGAGTGAGGGATAGAGGTAGACAGGGATAAAAAAAAAAGGGGAGGGAGGAAGATAGAGCAAGCACAAGAGAGCGAGAGGAATATTGCAGGAAAGCCTCTCATTTGTCTGTCTCTCTGCGGTGGGCCAGCGAGAGCAGCCCCGCCGCCCACATCCTGGTGGGGAGGTGGTGGCTGACGGATCACAGACACACGCAAGGGAGCCTGGGTAACGACTGGGGGACAGATGGACCTGTCTGATCGTCAGGGAGAGATGGGGAGGGGGGGGTGCGGACTGGTCTAGCTTTAATTTGCCTTTCAGGACAGGTGTGTGTGTGTGTGTGTGTGTGTGTGTGTGTGTGTGTGTGTGTGTGTGTGTGTGTGTGTTGAGCTGAACAATTGGTGGTAGCATGGGAAGTTCAAGAAGGCCCCCAGTGCACCCTGGGAAAGGTTTGGGGTAGAAGAGGAGCCGTATGGGCGGACTCCGTCGGCACGTCGCTGCGCCGCCGTTGTTAGTGTTTCCTGTAAGGCGATCTGAGTGTTGACTCTGGCCGGCTGATGAGTAACACGGACCTTAAGGGCCAGCACGGGCCCCGTGGGACGACTCCGACGACAGTGAAGGGCCCAAGCTGTCTGGCGGCAGCGGGTTCCAGAGGCTGGCCCAGCACAACCCCATGGTTCATAATGCTACAAGTTAAAACAGAGAAGTTGGAGCTCAATATTTTCTGTCTGTTTAAGTAGGCGTTGAATATTTTCAAACCTATACTTAAATCATGGAATACTAATTTCATAGTATACAGGATGGGATATATGTATATTTCCTGTTTTTTTGGGTTCTACTACTTTTTATACAAGCTTTTTGGGGTCACCTGTGAAAGTTATGGTTGGTCGTAGATGAATTGCGCCTGTCGGTCAATAAGGAGGTACTTCAGCTCAATTCTAAACAGATGTCCAACTGGAACCACCTTTTAAAGTTATGGCTGGAAGTTATGCGATAATCTTTGCTTGTTGGAGTCTCAGCTGGAAAAAACTTTTTCGAGTTTAATTAAGAAACCATTCAATGCCAATGCAAATCTTCATGTCAGCCTGAAATCCCAGACAAATTGGTACTTAAAACCCACACTACATGCTGTTTGTCAGTTGCTAGCCAATTTCAAACTTTTCCAAAACAGGGACAACCAAAACATGTTTTTACTTAAAGCTAGCCAAGAGATTGTGGTGGATTTATTTGTAGCCGATTCAAAAGTGATCCGTCAAATATGCACTTAATTTGTGCCGACGGGTCAACTGAAATATGATCTGAGTTCAGTTAAAAGTCACAAGTATGTCGGCGACTTGATGATATACACAGCAACACCATAATACTATCACCATCAACTCATGAAATACAACTATCATTTTACGAAGATTTAAATTTCACAAAAAGTACACCACCAGCTGTTTGGCCATCATTGCAATTTTAGTACAGTTTGAATTGACACAAATCAAATGACTAAATAAAATCGAATTTTTCAGTCCAAAAACATGCATGAGTACAATTGATCAAGAAAATATATTTTCATGTAAAACAAGAAAGAAAGTGTTTGTGTTGTCCTAGTGGTAGCTGAGTGATGTCATGTTCTAACGCATGTCCCCTATTCTGGTCTGGCGCTGCGAGACTAGCACCTACCTGACCTCTGACCTCTCTTGGTGAGCAGCAACAGATGACACGCCCCCCAGGAGAGAACAACATGGAAAGAGTGACGCGTCATGTAAACACGCGCTGTGCTCACTTGTCCCCTCATTTCCTGTTTTCTATAGCGAACAATGTACACTATTAAGGGAACAAGTATTACGGGGAATTCGGACACTAATTATGTGCCAATTATATAATAATTAACCTGTATGTGCTTATATACATAACTTATATGAATCATGGAATATAGTGCAGAAGTAATCAATGAATTTAATTAAATTGAAGTAAGAGTGCATCACTATTACACTTCTTTTAGAGTGCATTATGGGCATTTATTAAGAAGTGCACTAAATAATGAACCAGATTTATCCACTCAAATTTCAAGCAGCACGACAAAACGTTGACGCCCCAAATAGCACAATTTGGGACATTTGTAAAGACTAGAAAATAGTTCACGATGGAGCTCATTTGAGTAAGGCTATGGAAAAACTATAATGCTGTCCTGGGCCGCACAGCCATGAAAGTATTACTTGGTGCTATGTTGTTGTCTCTCGAGACACTGTTGTACTGCTGTATATGTCATGCATCATATCAATACATCCCCCCGGCTTCATGGGTAATATGTTATGAGCTGTGTGGAGATACAACACATACTTTTTCCAACATATATGTAGTGTGTGACGGTTGGAGGATAGGAGATTCTTTTTTTTAACATCTTTCTAACTTTTTCTCTGAAATTCTGTGGACAAAATTAGCCTTAAATATAAAAAAATAAAAAACTTGATGAAAGTTTTGATTAAATAGCTTTATGGATCCATTTTTTATAATGACTAGAAAGGAGTTATTGAGGAGCCAAAGGCCCTCTCTCTCTCTCTCTGTCTCTCTCCCTCTCTCTCTCTCTCCCCCTCTCTCTCTCCCTCTCTCTCTCTCTCTCTCTCCCCATCTGTCTCTCTCCCCCTCTCTCTCTCTCTCTCTCTCTCTCTGTCTCTCTCTCCCTCTCTCTCTCTCACTCCCCCTTTGTCTCTCTCCCCCCCTCTCTCTCTCTCTCTCGCTCTCTCTCTCTCTCTCGCTCTCTCTCTCTCTCTCTCTCTCCCCCTCTGTCTCTCTCTCTCTCTATCTCTCGCTCTATATCTGTGTCTCTGCCCCTTGCTCTGTCTATCTCGCCCCTTCTCTGTCTCTCTTTCTCACTTGCTTCCTCTCTCTGTGTCTCTCCCTGTCTCTCTCTTTCTCTCACTGCCTTGCTTGCATAACACCCACACACACCCACACCCCCTTCTTGCTGGGCGAGTGCACTAATAAAAGAGCAGCCAGGCGGGGCTGCCTAACTGAATTAGTAAGCACAGTAATAATGTCTTGTGCAGGTTCTTATCTAGCAGCCGGGACGTTATTAGGACAAAGAGCGAGAGCGCTCCTTTGCCTGTCACATCTCAATGTAATTTACTGAAGATAATGGCTTCCAGATGATTGTAATAATTAAATACAGCCCTATATTTAATTAAGGACGCTGGGTAAGATTAAATAGACAAAATGAAAGGTTTGTTTTTTGGGGGGTTTTAGATAATTGTCTTTTTAGAAAATAATCTTTTATGATATAGTAAAACACGGTTTAGCCTAATAGTTGCTCCAAAAACTCTTAAAGCAACCTAACACATGGAGTGGATTTAGTAAAGCCAAAGGCTAGAAGAGGGTTTCATGCCTTCAAAAAAGACATTAAGAATCCATACTTCATAATTTTTCTTTATCACTGCCACAGTGATGGATCTAGCTATTTCTGTCCGGCAGTTTCTCATCGAATCAATGCCCCAACCTCTCCTCTGCCAGGGAAGTCTGCCGGCCAAGGAATAGACGCTTCTTCTGGATCCAGTCAATGGTGTTAATTAACTTTTTTTTAATTAACACTCGTGTCATTATTCATTTTGACAAAATTAATTCACTCTTTCATGATTTTTTTCCATTATGACATTTTCTTTTACTGTTCCACTATTGTTAAATGTCCAGATAATGCATTTGAACTCGTTGAACGTTTCTACTAAAGTAGGCTTCAGTACATGTGTGAGAGTGTGGAATATTTGCTTTAGAGGACATTTCAAGATGTATACTAAATTCAATAAAAACAAAGTTTAAAATGTCCTTATTTCATACTTAAGCTTAAAGTCACAATCGGTAAGATCAAGCTGCTGGTCCAAGGTGGAAGACGGGAGACTTTTAGAATTAGAAAAACACATAAATAACAGTCTTCTGTCCGCTCTAAAGAGATGTGCAACCGTGTGACGTGAACCAGGTAGCTGGGCTGGCTGGTTGGCGTGAGTGGGAGGGGTTCAGGGAGCGTCCGTAGTACAAATCTTTTAACCAAAGAGAGAGGGGCCAGCCCTCTCTACAGGTGTCTCCAGGTTATTTCAAGGTACGAGCTAATTGAAATGTTGTGACTTCAAAACTGCAAAACGCCCAAAAGAATGAGGAACAAATGACCTCAACTTGTTTGAAATGTGCTATTTGGCTCCTTAAGCCAAAGGTACTTAACAGTGATTGTTTCTTTCATTGAATTTATTTTTATGTTTATCATTTGTTTCATTTGTGTCATTGGGAAGGGGATAAGGGGGCATCTTGCTCAGGGATGCCCACAGGTTACACGCTGGACATTGGGGTTCAACCCCACAACCTTTTGGTTGGGAGTAAAACACCCTTATCACCTCTAGACTTCCCGAAACAACATGCAGTACATTATACAGTACCTCTCCCATGCTGTTAGTGTAAGTCGTCTGGACAGGACTGAGGGGTGTGGACAGAGCTGTCTGGATGGCAACGACTGAGAGGAGACAGTGATTCCCAGGATCTCTGGATACTTTCACCAGAACGACACAGGGATATTTACTATGCCATTTTAATTTACTCTGACATAAACACAGCTCTCATGTGCTGCAGAGTTGGATTATTTCTGCATGTTTAATATAGAAGAGGCAATCTTTGATCCGCAAAATTAAAAACTATAATTACATGGAATGTCATTAAAGTGCTTGCCTCCCAAAGCCCAGTATTACCACAGATGATATCTAATTTAACAAAGTCAATTTGGAAAAAGGAAAGTTGAAACATCCATTTAGAATGGGTTACTATCATTCACACATGTTATCATTCCCCTTGTTATGGTCCTTTGTCCAAAACTACATTTCTGGATTGAAAATGGAAAGGTGGTATGCTATTTGAGGGTTCAACAAACACTTCAGAAGCTAAGTGTGATTAGTGTGTTTGACTCCCAGACATATGGTTCTGGGTTTAAACGCCAAAGTCCTCAATGTGTGTCTATTCCTGTAGTCATGTAGTAGTCACAGGAGGCCTGAAAGTTGCAGTGTGTAGAATGTCAGTCTAGCTGAATCAACTTGGCAGAAATGGAAAATAATATTCAAAAGTATGTGGAAATTTGTGCATAATCCCAGTTGGTTTGAAGTATGACACTTCAAAAATCCCTGATTACTCACAAAACAAAAACCATGCTTATCTAAGTCCCTTTAGACGACGGTCTCTGTTAATCCCTCAGTCCAGCAGTTAGCCCAAACACTCCTATCTCATGCCATTTGATTGTTCTCAGGATGGATACGTCCTTCACAACACATGACAGAGGGTGTAGTTGGAGTCTGGTTGGTGGCTGGTAATCTAATACAGATGATCCTCTCTCACTCAGATCAGGAGGGCTGCCAGGGGCCAGCCGGGGTCCCTGGACCCCCCTGCCCGGAGTCACGTCCACGGCCTCCATCCTCCTTCATCTTCTCCTGCCCTGGAGGTGGGTGGACGCAGGCCGCTTGGTGGCTTGAACAAGGCAACGCTATTCATTTTACATTTTCAACTCTCGTGCAGACCAAATCAATAGGTCAATATGCCTGCCCGTTCAAGTGAAATGTTTGATAAATATAGTAACAGACAGATAATTGAACAGTCAATATTTCTTCGGATAGAATTTGGGTACAAATACAATAAAAAGTATAATAGCTCAAAAGAAAACATTTAACTCGATGGAGGGGTCATCCCCCTCCCCAGAAAACGGTCGGTTTTTAATATACATAATGGTACACAGAGTTGTTTATTGAACCTGTTGTTATAATCCTAGTTTGTGAACCGATTATCAGAAACCGATTAAGCAATATTGCGGACACAATGTTTGTCGAGTTCATTTGTTAAGGTACAGTAGTGAGGACATTCCAGCTCTTATTGTCCTGGGCTAATGCACTACGCAGTGCACAGCACTGCCGCATTCGTCTGGAGGCACTGCTTGGGTGCCCTAATTTAAACAAATTACCACGGGACTGGGGGTGTTTCCAGTTTTTTTTCCCCCTGGAGTCACTGTGCGTATTGTTGTGTGTCTGTTGTATGTGAGCGTTTGTGTGTGTGTGTGTGTGTGTGTGTGTGTGTGTGGTTGTGGTGGTGTGTGCGTGGTGGTGTGCGTATAGAAGTGTTGTTTGTGGAGGAGAGAGAGTGTGTGTGTTTGTGTGTGTGTGTGTGTGTGTATAAGTTTTGTGTGTGGC